>NC_037333.1:97468787-98076780 GCF_002263795.3 Bos taurus
GCCCCTCAGCCATAAGATGCATTTTGGGATAATCTTGGCACCAAATGGTTCATCCTGGGCCATAAAATGATTAACTTGAATCTTGAAGAAGGGCAGATCACCATACAAATAGTTTCGTTTACATAGATTAGGGGAACACTATCTGAATATAACATACCGGTTTGTCAAGTAGGTTCTGAGCCAAGAGGCTGAACCGACTTGAAGACAGAGTCTGGGGTAAATGCATAGCATGTTAGCATAGCTTAAGACAAACATTTCCATAAGAGAAATGCATTGGTCATCTCTAGGTTTGAGAATAGTTAACTTCAGGTGAAACCAGGTGTCATTATGGCAACACAGTATTTTAAGAGAAACCTCCTTTTAAATTTGTATAGAGAAGGAAAAAATATCGCTAGTTTGTTTCCTCTTGCCCCTTAAGAGAGAGAAAAATGTCTGACACTTGCAGGCTATTTCCTCCTTTAGGAGACCCCTGGCCTTCCTGCCTGTTACCCTCTCACTCTCTGTCCATCAGCAATTACGTTCCAAACCAGCATAAAAATAAACAAATATATGAACAAACACGGCCACGTATAAAGCAAAGATTAAAAATAAACCATCAATAGTTTGCTTGCTGGACTTGAGTACCCAGCAAGTGTTTCCTGAGCACCTCCTGTATACCAGGCCCCAAGGGCTAGTGGTACCAAGACAAATTTGACAAGAGTCCCTGCTCCGGTTGTGTGAAACCTTTGGCTGTGTGGCACAGGCTCTTAGCAGGG
Organism: Bos taurus; assembly: GCF_002263795.3. Taxonomy (NCBI): domain Eukaryota; kingdom Metazoa; phylum Chordata; class Mammalia; order Artiodactyla; family Bovidae; genus Bos; species Bos taurus. Next base: position 97,469,543 of record NC_037333.1, read on the forward strand.
ACATGAAGGGGCTGTGAAATGAAAATGTTCAAAGCTGCCTGTTTCAGAACTTCCCTGGAGGTCCAGTGGTTAAGACTCCACGCTTCCACTGCAGGGGCCACAGTTTCGATCCTTGGTCAAGGAACTAAGATCCCACAGGCTGTGCGGTTTGGCTAAAAAATAAACCAACCCCTGCCCCACTCCAAAACAACAAAACAAAACAAAGCTGCCTGGTCACAGCCGTTTTCTCCTCGATTTTCCTTCGGCTGACCCAGCTCATGGGAGGCCTCCGTTAAAAGGCGCATGTATGAACCTGGATGGGGCGCAGCTTGAGGAAATGAGATGTGGGAGGTGGAAGAAATCTGACCTGAGTCCAGGTCTGACTCTTCACGGAAAACAAGCCTCTCTTTGTTCTTCCAGTCTTTGTGTACACAGTGAGATGGTTCCCCAAACAGAGCATGAGGCAAGGGCTTATATGCGGGTAGTTCATTTGGGGAAGTGACCTCGAGTAACAGGAGTGGGCAGCTGGGAAGAGGGAAATGAAAGGAGGGGAGAGTCAAGCTGTGGGTGCCCACTGCTGCGGGACCTCCATGGGACACATGATAGCTCAGAATTCTCTCTAGGAATGAAAAGGGGACTATTTTCCCGTTGGCTCCAGTTCCTCTTTGGTCAAAGGGTCTACGTGGGATGTCAGCTCTCTCACAGTTCCAGGTTTGCTTGGGTCTGAATGGCTGAGTGTAGTCACGGGCATCCAGGTGGGGGCGGCAGAGAAGCCAGGGCAGGAAGTAGGCAGTATGGCTGGGCACGTTGCTGGTGAGTTACACTTGTGCCACAGGTAGCTGCAGGAGTGAAAAGGTGGGCTGGGAGTGTGAGGTGGGCACAAGAGGTGTCCAACACAAGCAGGAATTACAATACCACATGCGGTTCTTGTGAGAAGCAAATATTAATGCCAGCACGGGGAGCTCAGCTCGGGGCTCTGTGATGACCTAGAGGGCTGGGATGGGAGTGAGATGGGAGGGAGGTTCAAGAGGGAGGGGATATATGTGTACACATAGCTGGTTCACTTCGCTGTATAGCAGAAACCAGTGTGAACACTCAGATGGGAGTTATCTGATAGGAAAAGAAAGGAGATAGGAGAAGCCTTCTAAAATCATCAAGGGAGAAAGAAAAAGAAAGGGGTGAAGAAAGAGAGAAGGGGCGGTATGAATCTGAGAATGACCCACAGAAGAGTAGCTCTCCTTTATAGATCCGAAACCAGAGACTCACACGTTTAAGCCAAAATCACAAAAGTCAAAGCACTCAGCTCACCTTACAGTAACTCGGGAGGTGTGTCCTGGAGCTTTAAGATGACAGCTTGTAAGTGTTCACAGAGAGACAGGGAGGAAGTCACTCACATTTCCAAGAAAAGACCAAACCTGTTAGACTGGCTGTTAATCTTAAATGTTGCCAAAAATGTAGCATATTTGGCAGCTCAGAGACTGACCTAGAAGCTTATGCTCAGATATCACTCATTAAACTGGAGGTAGGATGTAAGATATAGTTCGGGCCAAGGCAGAAAAGGAGAGACGACCTCAATGGAGGTAGGTTACCTGTATTCAGGCAAGGAGGGGCAACAGTCGACCTACCAACCAGGCTGAGCGTGCGAGGGATCAGGGAGGCTTCATATTTAAAGGGAGGTTTGTGGAAGCGATAAGGGAAGCGTTAGTCAGGCGGGGCATTTTGGGTAATCTTTAGTTGAGATGGCATTTGTAGTTGAACAGGGGGTGGGAGATTTTGGGCAGGGGGTGATAAGTCCCCTGGGCAGGGGGCAGTAATTCCCGGGCAGATGTAGGCGGTGGGAGGTTTCTGGGCAGGGGGTGAGAAGTCCCAGGTAGATGCAACCGGCCCGGAGCATCAGGACAGGACTTAAAGTTCAGTTTTGTTTTCCCCAAAGTTAGATGATTCAGCAAGAGCCTTTGAGACCGTTGTTTTCTTTTCCAGGCCCACAATAGATGTTGGAAACCTTTCAGTTCCCATCTCACAGTTGCTCATGACACCACTATCAAAGTGGGGAGATGGTTTTCAGCATTTAGCCCAAGATACGCAGTCCACTGGGCTTTCCAGGTAGCGTTAGTGGTAAAAACAGCAACAACAAAAAACTCACCTGCCAATGCAGGAGGCTTTAAGAGGTGCAGTTTCGATCCCTGGGTGGGGCAGAACCCCTAGAGGAGGGCATGGCAACCCACTCCAGTATTCTTGCTTGGAGAATCCCACGGACAGAGGAGCCTGGTGGGCTACAGTCCATGGAGTTGCAGAGTCAGACACAACTGAAGTGACCAAGCACGCACGTGCAGTCCATTTTCACACATCAAATGCCATCACGCCACAACACTACCATCCAAGGAGGCTTTGATTACAGGACACAGATATTGACACAGGCCCTAACCTTTCAATGCTTTGAAGAATATCCTTATTCCAATAAACTGGATCACAATAAGAATTGAAACATTAAAGGCTTTGAGACCAAAAGTTTTTTCTATGGAGAAGAATCAGGGATTCTTATATATATATATATATATATATATATATATTCAAATCTGGGTGTGATAAACATCTTAAAACTCTCATTTTTCTTCAGATGAAAACGAAATTGCTGTTCTCTGCAAGCATTTCTTGTTCCTTGAGTAACTCTTGCACAGCAGTCCGGTGCTGCTGGGGTGTGAGATCTTGAGAGTGAAATCTATTAGAGCATGAAAGAAGGGGAAATGACCTGCTGACTTCCAAACAGAGTCAGCTCAGGAAATGTGAAAAGAAGCAAATATAACGGATGAGAGAGAAATTACAGTCCTCAAATGTATCGTAATGATGAGGGATGAGCCGTCACTGGCATCTTGATTAAACATGTTTGCTTCTGTGATTCCACTTACGGCCAAGTCAGAAATTCATCTTCCCTGCAATTTTCGCATCTTGTAGGGGACCAGGCAAAATCATCTGGGTGCTTACAACAAACATTTATTCTGAGGACAGATGTTCTGCCCTGGCAGCTGGTTAAATGAACGGACCATTCCCTCCTTCCTTTGTCTCCTCTGTTATCGACCACCAGGAGGTGGAATATGTGATTGTTTGGAGGCAGATCTGAAGACAGAAGCCCATTGATGGGTTTCAGAAAATCTTCCAGACTCTCTGAATTAAGTTGAAAAGAGGCTTCACCGCTGTACCCTGGAGCCTGCTTCTCAGATGCTTCAGTGTCTTTAAATGAGAGTGTTTCATGATGGCTGCATTTGAAGTATTTTCAGAAAGTTTTAATCACTCCAGATTTGTTTGTGACCCTCAGTTAGTCTTGACATCACTTTCTCTGTGCTACTTCACAATAAGCATTCCCTTAGAAGAAAACCTTTAACTAGACTCTTTCACTTTAGAAGAAAACCTTTAACTAGACTACCTAGATGCATAATTCCCATATCCTGGATAATTCCTCCCATGGAGGAACCAAAGATAGCAACCAGCCTCTCCACGAAAGCATCTCTGTCGGAAACTTGCAACGTGTGGGAAAAAAGACATATTTTTATTTTCTCTCCGACTACAGCTTTATTTGCTTTTGAGGTCTGAATGTGGAGGCTAGTTGCATCCATCTACTTGATTTTAATTTGTCTTTGTACAAACAGCTTGCATGAGCTCACTAAGCAGCGTTTCAAAAGATAAACACCATCACTGCAGAATTTTAACACAAAAGAGCATTAACCCTACCTCATTAACAATGAAGGACTTGAAGAAAAATGCCCAGACATATTGATTGCTAAGACCATGGAAGGAAGGTTAAAAGGACTTTTCCCTTTTCAAAGCTTTGATTCCATCATAATGAGCGCAGGATGAATTCTTTGAGGTTAGGCTTTGTCTTGATCTAATTCACATCATTTGTAGTTCCTTGAACACAAAATGCTGGTTAACACAGCAGGTGCCCAATAAGTAGCTGAATTGTTGACTTGCATGACAGGAATCCACCTGTCTTTGGCCAAAAAAAATTAAGTCAGTTCACCCTCAGTTGTTTGATATTTAGGGTTTCTCCAGTCTCCTTTAGAAATTTAAGTTGATTAGACACTATGTCAATCTGTGTCTCTCTTGAGGATTTTTTGTCTCTGTCCTTCCTTCCCCCAACTCTACTCCCTCCCTTCCTAATTAGTTACCAATCATTCTCAATAAATTATAAGAATAACAGATTAACTCCTGATGGTAACAGAATACGATGACTAAGATGAACAATTACAATTATTTACAAAATAACTTTAAAACAAAGTCACTGCACATCTACTTTCTCTCTTAAGACTGCACCCTTAAAACTGCATTCCACCTCGACTCTTGCTATCTGAGATAAACTGAACATCACAGGGGAAGACATAACCATTTTCTTTAATCTGGGACCCATGAAATTATATGCAAACTTTTTTTTTGTATTCCCATTTTTCTGGGGTTCAAGGTCCACAGCTTTCATCAAATTCTCAAAGAGATATTCAATTCCCAAAAGAATGAAAGCCCAATATGTTAGGTTACTACTTTTTGCTTTGATCATGCTGTTGTTATTTAAGTCTTATTTTCTCTGTTTCCTTTAGGATCTGGCCTAAGATTTAAGTAAGAAAAATTTAATTCATTTTAAAGAGTGGTCCTTTGATGTAGTAAAAAAATGTTTTTAAGAGTGGTCCTTTAAAATATGAGATTATCCTCCCTTCTCTATTTAACAGTAAAATTTTTTATAGAATTGGTGACAGTAGATAGCACTCTGTGTGTGTGTGTGTGTGTGTGTGTGTGTGTGTGTGTGTGCTCACACATGGATCTTGTGCTGAAAGGACAATAGCCAAGTGACAAGACTACAATCCTCTTGCCCCACCCAAGGGAGCAAGGTTGATTCCCAAACTCTATCAATGATAAGTTACTCACCAGTAGCTGGTTTCTGCACAAGAAAGAAGCCACTGGAGTAATTTTGGCTATTTGCATGATCAATATCAACTGCTACAGATGAACTGATTTAGGTGGGCTGACTAAGTTCCTTGTTGCGCGCAAAAATGAACAGGCTGACAAAACACGGTTTTTTCCATTCCACATGGAAGAAGTATCACCCTTGCGCACAATGCATGCTTTCTAGCCCGTGGTTTCCATTCCTAAACTCAAGTTGAACCATCCTTCCAAAGGTCTCCAGGCCTTCAGAACTCAGCTGAAGTCTGATTTCCTGCAGAAAGCCTATCCTGGGACTTCCCTGGCGGTCCAGGTGTTAAGAGACCACCTTCCAGTGCAGGGGATGTCGGTTTGATCCCTGTTTGAGGAACTAAGATCCCACAAGCGGTGGGGTAACCAAGCCCGCTAGCCACAACTAAGACCCAATGCAGCCAAAAGTAAATAAATACAAAAAAGAAAGAAAGCCTATTCTGGTAAATCTCCTCCCAACTCTGCTGATTGCATTTTCCAATACCCCTCAGTACAACTGTGCTGTCAAGACTCAAGAAGACAACTAGTTTAGACAGCTGAGTTTTCTTGCTAGCTGAAGGTATAAATGTTTAATTACCCCTACTTTCTTTTAAATTGTTTGTGGCAAAGGATAAGATGGAGTTCCATCAGATGGAATCTGAATCAAAATGGAAATTTCTACATGAAAGGGGCCAAAAGACACACATTTCCAGTTATAATTAGTAAGTCCTGGGTCTATAATGTGCATGGTGACTATAGTTAATAAAACTGTGTTACATACCTGTGTTGTATGCTCGAAAGTACCTAGGGGAATGGATCTTAGAATTTCTCATCATGAGACAAAGATTTGTAACTATGTATGGTGAGGCATGTTAACTGGACTTACTGTGGTGATCATTCTGTAGTATCTACAGATACTGAAGCATGTTGTTCACCTGAAACTAATATAACGTTATGTCAATTATACCTCATTAAAGATGGGTATTTCTGGACTTCCCTGGTGGCAGAGTGGATTAAAAATCCACCTGCCAATGCAGGGGACATGGGTTCGATCCCTGGTCCAGGAAGATTCCACATGCTGTGGAGCAGACAAACCCGTGGAGCACCTAAGCTCATGGAGAACCTTAGCCTGTGCACCATGATTGCTGAGCCTGAGCCCTAGAGCCCGTGCTCCAAAATGAGAGAAGCCACCTCAATGAGAAGCCAGAATACTGCAATGAAGAGTAACCCCCAGCCAGGACATGGAAGCAACCTAGATGTCCATCAGCAGACAAATGGATAAGAAAGCTGTGGTACATAGACACAATGGAGTATTACTCAGCCATTAAAAAGAATACATTTGAATCAGTTCTAATGAGGTGGATGAAACTGGAGCCTATTATACAGAGTGAAGTAAGTCAGAAAGAAAAACACCAATACCGTATACTAACGCATATATATGGAATTCAGAAAGATGGTAATGAAAACCCTATATGTGAGACAGCAAAAGAGACACAGATGTATAGAACAGTCTTTTGAACTCTGTGGGAGAAGGTGAAGGTGGGATGATCTGAGAGAATAGCACTGAAACATGTATATTATCATATATGAAAAAGATCGCCAGTCCAGGTTCGATGCATGAGACCAGGTGCTCAGGGCTGGTGCACTGGGATGACCCAGAGCGATGGGATGGGGACGGAGGCAGGAGGGAGGTTCAGGATGGGGAACACATGCACACCCATGGCTGATTCATGTCAATGTATGGCAAAAACCACTACAATATTGTAAAGTAATTAGCCTCCAATTAAAATAAATAAATTAAAAAAAAAGAGTAATCCCTGTTTGCCACAACTAGAGAAAGCCTTAGCAAAGCCACCAAGACCCAGTGCAACCAAAAATAAATAAAATAAACAATAAAAAATTTTAATGGGAATTTCTATGTGCCAAATAAATAGTATGTGGAAATCTGTGCCCATTTTTTGGTCCCTCTTAATCAGTGAAAGTTGCTCAGTCATGTCCAACTCTTTGCGACCCCATGGACTGTAGCTCGCTAGGCTCCTCTGTCCATGGGATTCTCCAGGCAAGAATACTGGAGTGGGTAGCTGTTCCCTTCTCCAGGGGATCTTCCCAACCCAGGGATCGAACCTAGGTCTCCCTGAATGCAGGCAGGTTCTTTACCATCAATTTTTTGAAATAACTTGACCTTCTATGATGGTGATGAGTATTTTGGCCTGGGTTTCTCAAAAGGCAAGTCTTAAGCCAAAGCTTCTATGAATTACTCTATATGGAGAGCTCAGTCCCGGGAAGACAGAATGTGGGCGGCAGGGAAGGTCAGGGGGCTGACCTGAGCTGGCCACTGCTTGACCCCTCAACCTGGTGGCTGAGATGGGTGACGAGACTTGGAACAATCCCTCTGGGAGGAAGAGTGGGGAAGAGTGCATCTACCAGCTGCCCTACATTGCCCACATCCCCACTACCACCACACAGAAACTTCTGGATTGTCAACATGGGTGCTGAGAGGTGTCACGGGCTCCAGCACCAAGAGAGACGCCCCCGTGCAGGAGGCTCGGGCATAAGGATAGCGCTGTCAGGATGAACCTGCCGGAAACCAGCTGGAGCGCAGAGAACTGCCGAGAATGAGGGGCCTCAGCCTCAGGAAAGAGGAGGTCCAGATTTCTGTAATGTTGCCAAACAGGTGTCTGATACAATGAGCGTGAGCCTTAGACTCTGTTTTTCCCACAGGGTCTGTTAAGGTATGAAGAGCTCTTGGCCTCAAGTAACTGACTTACTATATGACTCAGTCATTATAAGAACTGAGTTCTTATATTGACTTATTAAATTTTGCCGATTCCACCTTTATTTTCAGGTACACTGAAAAGCTGCCGTTTCCGTTTGTCAGTTTTCCTACCTGCAGCAGCTTCCCTGTCTCCTTCTAACTTGCTCCTCTTAATCTGCGAAGGGTCCGAAAACCCTAGAGAGTTGAAGTTGTGTTTGCATGCAGATGGAGAACACACAGGCTCTGAGCCAGGGCCAAAGAGGGTAACCAGGGCTGAGACTGAAAATGCAGAATTACTAGGAGTGTGACATTTATTCAAAGATCTCTTTCTATGGGGGCAAAGAGGGGGACATGTATTTTGGAGGTTAGAGGATTCCGTGAAATATGGTGAATCTTCTACTGTGATGATCCTGTTTATTCACAGGTTCTTGGTTTTATTCCAGTTAAATGAAATGATGGCATAGCTGAATTTCAGATAAATGAGACTCTACCATATTTAGTTTTCACTATATTGTGTGTATTTGAACTTAATGATATTGTTATACTGCCTGTGACTTACTTGAAGATACTTCAACATAAACAGTGTGAGACAGGGGTGTGTGTATGTGTGTGTGTGTGCACACTTTATTCTGCACCCTAGGGGATGTCCATTAACATCTGAAGTACCCTCATCAGGAACCCACACTTCATTAGTTAGCTTTTGACAAACTCTAGACGTCTGTCTAGAGTTCAACTACTGTTATCTCCAACCAGCCCTAAAGAGTTTGCAATTACGATAAGGAAAATAAATTTCACTGATAAAATGAGTGGTCAAAACATGTGGGTCGGCTAGAAATACTAGATAGGTACCTCTCAGGATCAGAGTGGTATCACCTAAGCTTTTGTTCCACCCTGTGTCCAGCCACTGACAGAATTCTGTTGCTGGATTCCAACAGGAAGAGGATACGACTGCATCATGGCTTCCATGCAAGGGGCTTGTTGTGGCATCCAAAAGGGCAGGAAGCAGGGTTAAAAAAATGAAATAAAGTCATTTGCAGCAACACGCATGGGTCTAGAGATTGTCATGCTGAGTGGAGCAAGCCAGACAGAGGAGGGGAAATAGCAAAGGACATGCATTCTATGCAGACTCTGAAAAGAAATACAAATGAACTTACTTGCAAAACAGAAACAGACTCACAAACTTGGAGAATGAACTTATGGTTGCCCTGGGGGTGCGGGGGGAAGGATAGGGGAAAGGGATAGTTAAGGAGTTTGGGATGGACATCTACACACTGCTACATTTAAAACGGATAGCCAATAAGGACCTAGTGCATAGCACAGGGAACTCTGCTTATGTGGCAGCCTGGATGGGAGAGGAGTTTGCAGGGAGAATGGATACAGTATACGTGTGGCTGCGTCCCTTTGCTGTTCACCTGAAACTATCACAACATTGTTAATCAGATACACTTCAATACAAAATTTTAAAAAATTTTTTTCAATGGTAGGGATCAGGGATTCATGAAGCTTGCAGATGTGGTATATGGCGGTTTTTGTCCCTAATAGCGGTAGAATTTAGTGTGATGTGGGATTCTATTCCCATGGGCTTCTTCCTCCTCTCACACTGGAGTTGGCCAAAGTCAGTTCCCAGCATACATGGCCAAACGAGTCTCCTGTGGCACCATCTAGCCTTCCTCAGCGATCAATGCATAGAAATAGAGGAAAACAACAGAATGGGAAAGACTACAGATCTCTTCAAGAAAATTAGAGACACCAAGGGAACATTTCATGCAAAGATGGGCTCGCTAAACGACAGAAATGGTATGGACCTAACAGAAGCAGAAGATATCAAGAAGAGGTGGCAAGAATACACAGAAGAACTGTACAAAAAAGATCTTCATGACCCAGATAATCACTATGGTGTGATCACTGACCTAGAGCCAGACATCCTGGAATGTGAAGTCAAGTGGGCCTTAGAAAGCATCACTATGAACAAAGCTAGTGGAGGTGATGGAATTCCAGTTGAGCTATTCCAAATCCTGAAAGATGATGCTGTGAAAGTGCTGCACTCAATATGCCAGCAAATTTGGAAAACTCAGCAGTGGCCACAGGACTGGAAAAGGTCAGTTTTCATTCCAATCCCAAAGAAAGGCAATGCCAAAGAATGCTCAAACTACCACACGATTGCACTCATCTCACATGCTAGTAAAGTAATGATCAAAATTCTGCAAGCCGGGCTTCAGCAATATGTGAACTGTGAACTTCCTGATGTTCAAGCTGGTTTTAGAAAAGGCAGAGGAACCAGAGATCAAATTGCCAACATCCGCTGGATCATGGAAAAAGCAAGAGAGTTCCAGAAAAACATCTATTTCTGCTTTATTGACTATGCCAAAGCCTCTGACTGTGTGGATCACAATAAACTGTGGAAAATTCTTCAAGAGATGGGAATACCAGACCACCTGATCTGCCTCTTGAGAAATTTGTATGCAGGTCAGGAAGCAACAGTTAGAACTGGACATGGAACAACAGACTGGTTCCAAATAGGAAAAGGAGTTCGTCAAGGCTGTATATTGTCACCCTGCTTATTTAACTTATATGCAGAGTACATCATGAGAAACGCTGGACTGGAAGAAACACAAGCTGGAATCAAGATTGCCGGGAGAAATATCAATAACCTCAGATATGCAGATGACACCACCCTTATGGCAGAAAGTGAAGAGGAACTAAAAAGCCTCTTGATGAAAGTGAAAGAGGAGAGTGAAAAAGTTGGCTTAAGGCTCAACGTTCAGAAAATGAAGATCATGGCATCCGGTCCCATCACTTCATGGGAAATAGATGGGGAAACAGTAGAAACAGTGTCAGATTTTATTTTTCTGGGCTCCAAAATCACTGCAGATGGTGACTGTAGCCATGAAATTAAAAGACACTTACTCCTTGGAAGGAAAGTTATGTCCAACCTAGATAGCATATTCAAAAACAGGGACATTACTTTGCCAAGAAAGGTCCGTCTAGTCAAGGCTATGGTTCTTCCTGTGGTCATGTATGGATGTGAGAGTTGGACTGTGAAGAAGGCTGAGCACCAAAGAATTGATGCTTTTGAACTGTGGTGTTGGAGAAGACTTTTGAGAGTCCCTTGGACTGCAAGAAGATCCAACCAGTCCATTCTGAAGGAGATCAGTCCTGGGATTTCTTTGGAAGGAATGATGCTAAAGCTGAAACTCCAGTACTTTGGCCACCTCATGCGAAGAGTTGACTCATTGGAAAAGATTCTGATGCTGGGAGGGATTGGGGGCAGGAGGAGAAGGGGACGACAGAGAATGAGATGGCTGGATGGCATCATTGACTCAATGGACATGAGTTTGAGTGAACTCCGGGAGTTGGTGATGGACAGGGAGGCCTGGCGTGCTGCAATTCATGGGGTCGCAAAGAGTAAGACACGACTGAGCAACTGAACTGAGACTGAACTGAGTCCTCTCACTGTACCTTTACGGGTTAGAGAGCCACGGACACAGGGGAAGATGACTGCTGGTGTGATGATGCCGGGCACAAATGGGCGCTGCTGCTCATGGAACTCCCCTACCTCCTGCGGAGGTGGGACTCCAGGCAGCTGAAACATGGAGCAGAGGACCCCCAGGGCTGGTGGTGATGTCCATGTGTCACTCACTTTAGCAACTGAGGGATAGAGCATCATATACAAATCATCACCCCTGAAGCCGCTTCTTGGGTGTAGGCTGCCCAGGGCTCTCTCTATAAACTGGAGAGTAAACATACTCCTTAGTCCCCAGAGTATTCTGGGAGGATGCTACATGTTTCTTTAGTCTCAATAAATAAGAGAGATGAATTGGTCATAGTCATAGTCCTCAAGGAGCTTAGGATCTAATGAGAGAACTATACAGGTGGGCCCCGCAAGAACACTGGAACTGGTTACCCGGTAGCCATTTCCTTCTCCAGGGGATCATCCCTACTGAGGGATAGAACCCCTGTCTCTTTCGTCTCCTGCATTGGCAGGCAGATTCTTTACCACTGAGCCACTTGGGAAGCCCAACATTAACTATAAGGGAAATTAAAAATATCTCCTTGATTGAATCAATACTAAATGTTAATATTTATCAATAATACAAGATTGCTTATAAAGTAAATAAATATGTTTGTTCATGTCATACAGGAATATTAAATTGATCAGTTCATTAAAATAACAATAAACCTATTACGTGTTAGCATAAATATGTTGATGAAAAATAACTATTTTCCAAAACAAAAAACGAGTTTCAGTGTGAAGAATGGCCTCATTTTACATAATTGCAACTCTCTTTAATGTCTGGCTTAATAGAGGCAGCTGGATTGACATATCTGTGCCTGCAGTCAGTCCGCTGTAATATACTGTTTTGTTTGACGTCTCTGAAGAAAAGCTGCCTTACATATCTCTGTGCTTAGTCACAGGAGAAGCTCACAGACACCCCCCTCCCTAAGAGGCAAGAGCTTATATGCTACATATAAAACTTGTACGCTTGGGGACCTCTCACCCAGACGGACCTTGAAAACTGACCTCAGCTCTCCAAAGGTAAGTTTTTGAAGAATAAGTGAGAGTTGTCAAGGTGAAAAACACAACAAGAACATTCTAGGTCATGCGTGCGTGCTAAGTCGCTTCAGTCGTGTCCGACTCTGTGCGACCCCATGGACTGTAGCCCACCAGGCTCCTCTGTCCGTGGGATTCTCCAGGCAAGAATACTGGAGTGGGCTGCCGTGCCCTCCTTCATTTCTAGGTCTGTGCTTCCCAAACAATCACTGCACATCCTAATCACCTGGGATCTGGGGGTGCAGCTGGAATTCTGCCTCTCTAACAAGCTCCCAAGTGATACTGATGGTCCCCAGAACTGCAGTTTGAGTAGCATAAATCTAAGCCAGAAAAAAAGCAGGAATCGAAGGCAAAGTGTCAGGGAGCAGGCTAAAGTGCAAGGGAATAGCATGACTAGAGAGAAGAGTACAAGGAGGGCAGTTCCAGAGATGAGGGAAGCAGGCCTGGTCTCGGAGATGACAGTGGTAACTTTTTCCACGGGGAAGCCATGAAAAGGTCTTAGGCAGGAGACAAGTCTGGCTCACAAGAAGTATCAGGGATGAGATGGTTGAATGGCTTCACTGACTCAGTGGACCTGAGTTTGAACAAACTCCGGGAGATGGTGAAGGACAGGGAAGCCTGGCGTGCTTCAGTCCATGGGGTCGCAACTTGGCAACTGAAGAACAACAAATAACTCAAAACTGAAATAAAACATACGAGCAAAGTAAGCACGACAAGGATGAAGTGGAGGAAGCTAATATTCTCCGTGGATATTATTACAACAGAGTTTATTGGGAAGAACATGTGCTTTGGATGAGGATTGAGTTTGTCTAAATTCCAACTTTGCCCTCTTCAAAACGTTACTGAATCGCTTCCCGGCCTTTCGGCTAAGATCAAAATGCTACTGAGTCAACGTTTCAGAGCTTCAGATCCCATGCCGGGTAAAGAGATATGAATTATATGCACAGAGAAATGAGTCTGGTGCATAGTAGGTACTCAAAACACTGAAATGAATACAATAAAGAATGTTATAGAGATAATTTTAAAGATAAAAACTGGAAGTTATTGCTGTTATTTTAACATTAGATGAAAGCATGAAACAAGACAATGGAGCTTAAGGGTTTTGTTTTTTTCAAGAGCAAAAACATTCAGAATGAAGAACAGAGGGGAATCACCTAAAAGTAAATGTTTTCCTACTGATATGCCAGGCAGTGTCAGCTCATAGTCATCCTTAGTAATGGAGGAGGGGGACTTCCCTGGTGGTCCAAGGGTTAAGAATCTGCTGGAGAGGGTGTGGAGAAAAGGGAACCCTCTTACACTGTTGGGAATGCAGACTAGTACAGCCACTAGGGAGACCAGTGTGGAGATTCCTTAAAAAACTGGAAATAGAACTGCCTTATGACCCAGCAATCCCACTGCTGGGCATACACAGCGAGGAAACCAGAATTGAAAGAGACACGTGTACCCAATGTTCATTGCAACACTGTTTATAATAGCCAGGACATGGAAGCAACCTAGATGTCCATCAGCAGATGAATGGATAAGAAAGCTGTGGTACATATACACAATGGAGTATTACTCAGCCATTAAAAAGAATACATTTGAATCAGTTCTAATGAGGTGGATGAAACTGGAGCCTATTATACAGAGTGAAGTAAGCCAGAAAGAAAAACACCAATACAGTATACTAACGCATATCCATGGAATTTAGAAAGATGGTAACGATAACCGTGTATGCGAGACAGCAAAAGAGACACAGACGTATAGACCCAGTCTTTTGGACTCTGTGGGAGAGGGAGAGGGTGGGATGATTTGGGAGAATGGCATTGAAACATGTATAATATCATATATGAAACGAGTTGCCAGTCCAGGTTCGATGCAGGATACAGGATGGTTGGGGCTGGTGCACTGGGATGACCCAGAGAGATGGTACAGGGAGGGAGGTGGAAGGGGGGTTCAGGATGGGGAGCACGTGTATACCTGTGGCTGATTCATGTTGATGTATGGCAAAACCAATACCATATTGTAAAGTAATTAGCCTCCAATTAAAATAAATAAATTTAAATTAAAAAAAAAAAAGAATCTGCGTTTCCACTGCAGGGGACATGGGTTCGATCCCTGATCTGGGAAGTTCTGCATGCCTCAAGACGTGGCTGAAAAAAAAAATCAAATCAAATCAAAAATAATGGAAAAGGAGACAGACATTAGATTCTGGTGGCAATCAGAAGAGAAGGGCCTCAGGCCTCAAGCTAATTCTTTTCTAATACAACTTGGACCCAAAGTTCCAATACAAAATTTGAAGGGTTTAAATCCTAGATTTTTTCCCCCTTCTAGTTTCCTGGTGGTTATAAAGCCCTAGAGCCAGACATCCTGGAATGTGAAGTCAAGAGGCCATAGAAAGCATCACTACGAACAAAGTTAGTGGAGGTGATGGAATTCCAGTTGAGCTATTCCAAATCCTGAAAGTTGATGCTGTGAAAGTGCTGCACTCAATATGCCAGCAAATTTGGAAAACTCGGCAGTGGCCACAGGACTGGAAAAGGTCAGTTTTCATTCCAATCCCAAAGAAAGGCAATGCCAAAGAATGCTCAAACTATGGCACAATTGCACTCATCTCACACGCTAGTAAAGTAATGCTCAAAATTCTCCAAGCCAGGCTTCAGCAATATGTGAACTGTGAACTTCCTGATGTTCAAGCTGGTTTTAGAAAAGGCAGAGGAACCAGAGACCAAATTGCCAACATCCGCTGGATCATAGAAAAAGCAAGAGAGTTCCATAAAAACATCTATTTCTGCTTTATTGACTATGCCAAAGCCTTTCACTATGTGGATCAGAATAAACTGTGGAAAATTCTTCAAGAGATGGGAATACCAGACCACCTGATCTGCCTCTTGAGAAATCTGTATGCAGGTCAGGAAGCAACAGTTAGAACTGGACATGGAACAACAGACTGGTTCCAAATAGGAAAAGGAGTTCGTCAAGGCTGTATATTGTCACCCTGCTTATTTAACTTATATGCAGAGTACATCATGAGAAACGCTGGACTGGAAGAAACACAAGCTGGAATCAAGATTGCCGGGAGAAATATCAATAACCTCAGATATGCAGATGACACCACCCATATGGCAGAAAGTGAAGAGGAACTAAAAAGCCTCTTGATGAAAGTGAAAGAGGAGAGTGAAAAAGTGGGCTTAAAGCTCAACATTCAGAAAATGAAGATCATGGCATCCGGTCCCATCACTTCATGGGAAATAGATGGGGAAACAGTGGAAACAGTGTCAGACTTTATTTTTCTGGGCTCCAAAATCACTACAGATGGTGACTGTAGCCATGAAATTAAAAGACACTTACTCCTTGGAAGGAAAGTTATGACCAACCTAGATAGCATATTCAAAAGCAGAGACATTACTTTGCCAACAAAGGTTCACCTAGCCAAGGCTATGGTTTTTCCTGTGGTCATGTATGGATGTGAGATTTGGACTGTGAAGAAGGCTGAGCGCCGAAGAATTGATGCTTTTGAACTGTGGTGTTGGAGAAGACTCTTGAGAGTCCCTTGGACTGCAAGGAGATACAACCAGTCCACTCTGAAGGAGATCAGCCCTGGGATTTCTTTGGAAGGACTGATGCTAAAGCTGAAACTCCAGTACTTTGGCCACCTCATGCGAAGAGTTGACTTATTGGAAAAGACTCTGATGCTGGGAGGGATTGGGGGTAGGAGGAGAAGGGGACGACAGAGGATGAGATGGCTGGATGGCATCATTGACTCGATGGACATGAGTTTGAGTGAACTCTGGGAGTTGGTGATGGACAGGGAGGCCTGGCGTGCTGCGATTCATGGGGTAGCAAAGAGTTGGACACGACTGAGCGACTGATCTGATCTGATCTGATAATGGCAGATAATAATGGGCAATGATACAAGGGCACAGAGGAAAAATTTATGGATGTGAAATATAGCCACCACAGGTTTAAAAGCTCTCTCTCTGCCTGAGCACTCACAGTAGGTCCTTCTAGTCCTCTTTCTCTATAACGTTTGGCTTGTAGGATCCAGAAATTCCCTTGGCACTACCTGGGATTCTGAGACTCTTAATACCTCATTCCTGGCTTGAAGTGTGAGTTATTGCAGTCACATACGATGTGTCGCCTTCTCACTCCATTAGAGCAACCATTGGCCGTCTGACTGTAAATGAAAGTTTTCATTACCCTAAAAACAGATTCTTAGTTTGGCAGAACTTGAAAGCATATTTATTTATCTTGAAGAAAAGACATATATGGGGTTGGTCTAAATCTCTTGATAGTTAGGACATCTGAGGAATTGTTTTTCTTTACTTTGAAAAGAAAGACAAGATAAGAGGAGGTTTATGAGAGAAAGCCAAATGTCAGAAGAGATAGCTCACTTCAGCTGAGTCGTCAATGAGCACGTCTGGACAAACCACATTATCCCTGCACTACGAGTCTTTGTATCCGTGTGACTGATTTCTTATTGTTCTATATGAAAATAGGCAGTGTGAGGAGAAATAAGTGACTTGGACAGGGAGACAGTTCAAAGCCGATTTCTGACAAGGCTTTCCTCAGCTAGGGGGCTGATGGTGATTTCCTGGGTCTTTCTAATCACTGGGAATTCATCTTTCTTAATCTTTGTAATTTCAGTTCTACGAGAAGAACTTGGCTCTTAGAACATCCTTGCCATAAGCTCTTAGAACTTCCCACAAAGGGAGAATTAGCCTGTGCTCTATTTTACTTTATTTATTTTATTATTTTAATACTTAATTATTTGGCTTCAACAGGTCTTAGCTGTGGCAAGTGAGATATAGTTCCCTGACCAGGGATGGAACCCGGGCCCCCTGCATTTAGAACGCAGAGTCTTAGTCCCAGGACCGCCAGGGAGGTCTCCATTCATTCAAGAATCTCTGAATCCACAAAAGCATCTCTTGAAAGAAAGCAAAGAGGGAAGGAGGTGAATTTTTAATTTCTAAAGCTGGGGAAGCTACCCTACCTGTCTTGATGGTGGTTCTGGGTTGGTGCCCTCTGCCTCTAGCCAGAGGGGCTTCCCAGGTGGCTCAGTGGTAAAGAATCAGCCTGCCAATGTATGAGATGCAAAAGACACAGGTTCAATTGCTGGGTCGGGAAGATCCCCTGGAGAAGCAAATGGCAACCCACTCTAGTAATTTTGCCTGGGATGATCCCATGGACAGAGGAGGCTGGCAGGCTACAGTCCATGAGGCTGCAATGACTGAGCATGCACACATGCCTCCTGCCAGCACCCCTTGGGGCAACAACCTCCACATTCTCTACAGGTATGAGCCTCAGAGGTATTTTGTGAAAAGTCCGGGTAACTCACCATTTCCTAGTAACTCACCAGTTCCTGTCATTTACCTAAGATACCAAGGGCAATAAGCTAAGGTCTGGGCATCCACTCCCTGTCCCTGGGATACAAACTTAATGATGCTGTTAACAATAACAAAAATTATAGAATGCCTAGGAATGAACCAAATAAGAAACAAGGTCTATATTTAGAAAACTATGAACATTTACTGAAGGACAGTATGACAAAGGAATCAACTCTGTTCCTGGACAAAGAGACTCAGGAGAATGCCCTCACCCCACCAGGTATAAAGAACCATCACTTTCATGCAGACTTCAAGGACCCTGTTCTTTCTTCCCTACTTTATTCTGGATTTTCTCAGTTCATGATATAATCATCTACTAGTGTTACTTTCATACATGGACTTGGAGGTCTCTGGCGATTTCATGAGTGTTTTCTCAATTAAATGATTTTGTTGTTCAGTCACCAAGTCCTGTCCAACTCTTTGAGATTCCATGGACTGCAGTACACCAGGCTTCCCTGTCCTTCACTATCTCCCAAAGTTTGCTCAAACTCATGTCTGTTGAATCAGTGATACCATCTCATTTAACCATCTCATCCACTGTCGTCCCCTTCTCCTCCTGCACTCAAGCTTTCCCAGCATCAGGATCTTTTCTAATAAGTCAGCTCTTCACATCAGGTGGCCCAAGTATTAGAGTTTCAGCTTCAGCATCAGTCCTTCTAATGAATATTCGGGGTTGATTTTCTTTAAGATTGACTGGTTTGATCCTTGTTGTCCAAGGATTCTGAAGAGTCTTCTCTACTTAAATGATAAGATAAATAAAAACAAGGACTGTCTCTTTTCAGTTCAGTTCAATTCAGTTCAGTTCAGTCGTTCAGTCGTGTCCAAATCTTTGCAACCCCATGGACTGTAGCACACCCGAGCTTCCTGTCCATCACCAACCCCTGGAGTTTGCTCAAACTCATGTCTATCGAGTCGGTGATGCCATCCAACCATCTCATCCTCTGTCGTCCCCTTCTCCTCCTGCCTTCAATTTTTCCCAGTATCAGGGTCTTTTCCAACGAGTCGGCTGTTCGCATCAGGTGGCCAAAGTATTGGAGTTTCAGCTTCAGCATCAGTCCTTCCAATGAATATTCAGGACTGATTTCCTTTAGGATTGACTGGTTGGATCTCCTTGCAATCCAAGGGACTCTCAAGAGTCTTCTCCAATACCACAGTTCAAAAGCGTCAATTCTTTAGTGCTCAGTTTATAGTCCAATTCTCACATCCATACATGACTATTGGAAAAACTATAGCTTTGACTAGACGGACCTTTGTTGGCAAAGTAACGTCTCTTTTTAATATGCTGTCTAGGTTGGTCATAGCTTTTTCCCAAGGAGCAAGCGTCTTTTAATTTCATAGCTGTAGTCACCATCTACAGTGGTTTTGGAGCCAAAAAAAATAAGGCCCACATCTGGGGGGAAAAGATCCTGATGCTGGGAAAGACTGAAGGCAGGAGGAGAAGGGGACGACAGAGGATGAGATGGTTGGATGGCATCACCAACTCAATGGACATGAGTCCGAGCAAGCTCTGGGAGGTCCACATCTGGGGGGTTATGTTGGATCAAATGCAAGAAAGAGAAGCATACTCTGGTTTTAAAGCTTTGAAGGTGAAGGATCACTTATGTTTTTATTTATGGAGATATAAAACCTCAGTCGCTTTGGATTTATGCAAAAACTGGGCAAACGAAAAACCTAAGGTTTTGGACTTCCCTGATGGTCCAGTGGTTAAGAATCCCCTTGCTGCGGGGCAGCTCGCCCATGTGCCACAACTACTGAGCCCAAGTACTGCAAATGCTGAAGCCCATGTGCCTAGAGCCTGCACTCCACTGCAGTGAGAAGCCCATGCGCTGTAATAACAGTAGCCCCTACTCGCCGAGACCAGAGAAAGCTCATCTACAGCAATGAAGACCCAGAGCAGCCAAAAAATAAATAAACAACAAAATAACTAGAATACTAAAAAAACCCTAAGGTCTTCACAAACAGTATGGCTTTCCTGGAGTGCTGGATGCATAATTAATTACACAAATGTTTACTGCATATATCCTCACATTTTCATATAAATTAATTTATTCACCCAATAACTTTGTCAGGTAGATATCACTATCATCATTTTATGGGTGTGGAAGAAACAGAATCTCAGAGAATGAAAAAGTCAGATCTTTTGATTCCAAGACTGTATTTAACCTCTCCAAAACTACCTCTTTGGGTCAACTAAATGAATGAATGAATGACCGAGTGCTAACACAGATCATAATTCTCTCTATGCTTCACACAGTTTTAAAAATGGCTTGGTTTCTGAATGCACGTCTATTGTTGTATATAATGTTATCAATACATGTAATATATACACCACCAACGTTACATTATGTAATGCCACAAGTCCCATATTCTGTCTCTCTTCTGACCTTCAAATACCTCCAGGGATGTTAGAAGGGGCATGGGAGCGGGTATCAAGAAGCACCATTTGGAGTGGTTTCAAGAAATCCATAATAAAGCCATGAGGGTTACTTTTCAATATCCATCCTTGATGCAATTCACAGAGCACCTCGTAGTGCATCCTCATGGTTGAGAATCCTGATTTGTCTCTGGACATCCTTTGTACAGATAAAAACAGAGACAATCAACCCAAGTTTGTTCAGCAGGGGTTTCATTTCTCCAGTGCTCCTGTGTAAATTGTGTTAATAACAAAATCTCATATCTCTCTACCTAATCATTCTATGACACATTTAATAGGCTATAACATGGTGAGGCGGGGACTTAGGAATTAGAATAAATTGTGTCACAGGAAAAGCTCACTGGTAGCTCTGACATGACAGACTCTCACGAGTAATCTAAACATTCATTTTGGGTAATGGAACAGCTACCAATAAATTTATCACTTAAGATAATATTTTCGCTTCAACTGTCAATGGACAAGGGGGCTCCATAATACATTACCAATCAGCAGTCTGCATCAATAAGAGAGCAAAACATACTTGAATTTCACAAATACGTAGGCATCACACTCTTTCGGTTTCAAAAACAGAGTCAGCCTCATTCAAAATTTTCACAAAACAGCTGTCACAATGACATAAACTTTGCAAATCATTTCACAGCAAGAACTATGGTTGTATGATAAGTAACGGATCTGTTTCTGGTTAACTAGTCTACTTCGCTAAGTGTATGCACTGGTGGTTTCAGATGCCTCTGTTTAAACATCTTCTTTGTCGCTCTCTTTCTAGCTTAGTAGTTCCCTCCAGATAGATGTGGAGAGGAGCTGGAACAGGAGAGAGTCTTGCAGGAAGAAAAACAGCACTAAAATGACTCATTACCTGTGTTAACATATCCCAGCTCAGACCACTGAAGTGGGATGAACAAGACATGTGTAACATACCCCATGGGTGAATTTGCCTATCTAGACATCAGATGCACTTGTGATTGTTCTACCTTCTTGTCCCATGACAGGCAGGATTCTGGATAAAAAAAAGTAGGCTTTGGAGAAGGAAGTGGCAACCAACTCCAGCAGTCTTGCCTGGGAAATTCCACGGACAGAGGAGCCTCAGGGGCTCCAGTCCATAGGGTTGCAAAGAATTGGACGTGACTGAGGAAGCAGCAGGCGCTCGCCAGAGGCCCCAGAGCTTTTGATGGCAGAGCCAGAACTGTGGCTGAAGACTCCCAGCTCCCAGGCCTCTTCATCCTGGCCTCTCTCACCAGATACGAGTGTGGAAAACTAGAATCTAAAATATTCCTGAGGGCTTTCCTGGTGTCTCAGTGGTAAAGGATCCTTACCTTCCAATGCAGGAGATGCGAGTTCCATCCCGGGAAGATCCCACATGGCACGGAGCAGCTAAGCTCGTGCCACAACTACTGAGCCTGTGCTCTAGGACACGGGAGCTGCAACTCCTGAAGTCTGTGGGCACAAAGCCCGTGCTCTGCAACAAGAGAAGCCACCACAATGAGAAGCCTGTGCCCCCCAACCAGAGAGTGGCCCCTGCTTGCCACAACTAGAGAAAGGCCCAGGCAGCAATGAGGATCCTACACAGCCATGAATAAATAAAATCATTAAAAAAAAAAGTAGGCATTGTCACCTCACTTTCTCAGATCTCTCTCTTTAACAACAAAAACAAAGGAAGAGAGATGAAGAGACAGTATCTCTTTTTTAAAAAAACAAGATGAAATTCTTGCATTTGCAGTTTATTTACTTTTTGGCTCTGCTGGGTCTTCGCTGTGCCATGCAGACTTCTCTAGCTGTGGGTTACCGGCTTAGTTCTCTAGCTGTTGGGCACAGGCTTAGTTCTCTAGCTGCGGATCATGGGCTTAGTTCTCTGGCTGTGGAGCATGGGCTTAGTTCTCTGGCTGCAGATCATAGGCTTAGTTCTCTAGCTGTGGTGCACAGGCTTAGTTCTCTAGCTGCAGAGCATGGGCTTAGTTCTCTGGTTGTGGTGCATGGGCTCAGTTCTTTGGTTGTGGAGCACAGGCTTAGTTCTCTAGCTGTGGGTTACTGGCTTAGTTCTCTAGCTGCGGAGCATGGGCTTAGTTCTTTAGTTGTGGAGCATGGGCTTAGTTCTCTAGCTGTGGTGCACGGGCTTAGTTCTCTGGTTGTGGAGCATGGGCTCAGTTCTCTAGCTGTGGTGCATGGGCTTAGTTCTCTGGTTGTGGAGCATGGGCTTAGTTCTCTAGCTGCGGAGCATGGGCTTAGTTCTCTGGTTGTGGCGCATGGGCTCAGTTCTCTGGTTGTGGAGCATGGGCTTAGTTCTCTGGCTGTGGGTTACTAGCTTAGTTCTCTAGCTGCGGAGCACAGGCTTAGTTCTTTACTTGTGGAGCATGGGCTTAGTTCTCTAGCTGTGGTGCACGGGCTTAGTTCTCTGGTTGTGGAGCATGGGCTTAGTTCTCTAGCTGTGGTGCACGGGCTTAGTTCTCTGGTTGTAGAGCACAGGCTTAGTTCTCTAGCTGTGGAGCATGGTGGGAATTTAAAAGGGTGGCAATCCCTCATTATTCATCAGAAATAATTACAATAGATCTTCACAATGAGATACTAAGCAGGGATTACAACTGGAAAGACTACCCCAATGTTCATCACAGCACTGTTTATAAGAGCCAGGACATGCAAGCAACCTAAACGTCCCCCAACAGAGGAACGATGAAGAAGATATGGTACATACACACAATGGAATATTACTCAGCCATAAAAAGAAACAAAATTTGGGTCATTTGTAGTGATGTGGATGACCCTAGAATCTGTCATACAAAGCAAAGTAAGTCAGAAAGAGAAAAACAAATATCACTTACTAACACATATATATGGAATCTAGAAAAATGGTACTGATGAAGTTATTTGCAGGGCATGAATAGAGATGCAGATGTAGAGACCAGACTTGTGGACACAGGGTGGGAAAGAGGGTGGAATGAAGGAAAGAACAGCATTAACATAAATACACTGTCATGTATTAAGTAGATAGCTAGTGAGAATCTGCTGTATAGCACAGGGAGCTCAACTCAGTGCTCTATGATGACCTAGAGCTGTGGGATGGGGGGTGGGAGGAAGGTCCAAGAGGGAGGGGAATACATTCATGCTGTTGTACAGCAGAAACTGACAAAACATTGTAAAGCAATTATACTCCAATTTAAAAAATAAATTAAAAAAAATTAAAACTGGAAAGACTTCACAGTATTCTGTTAAGAGAAAACTGCAGATTATAAAGTAGGATGCTGAGTTCTGCTTCTATTTACAATGTGGAAAGTCCTAAGAAAATGTTGTTTCCATCTGAATGATGAGAAAAAGCTGAGTAATTTACAAAATAATAACTTCTCTCGAGCCCATCAGAGAGTTGAGGTCACAAGGCAACCAAGAAGAGAAGTCCATCCATGAACCGCCTCACTTTTGGCTGAGCACAAGCACAGGAGGTGGTCACCATGTAATTAGCTAAACATTCAACTTAAAGGCCCAGGGTGGGTTAGTGTGTCAATGTGGAATAGCTTAGAGTCTCTGACAAGAGGGAGCTCGCACTTACTCTCAAGCTCTTTTCTACAGACCGTCACTGGGTGTTCATAAGAAAGGTTAGAGGCAGAGGAGGACACTGGCGCGGGGCCCCCTCCACTTCACAGACATGCAGGAGGTGACACAGACAAACAGCTGCTGGGAGACAAGCTAGCTTCATCTTCTTTCCCAGAGCCTTCTCTTGCAAAGCAAAAATCTCAAGCTCCTGTGGGGAGGGCAGAAAACCCTCTGGCCTCTAGGACCAGGCAGAAGTCCATTGCTTCTGGGAGAAGAATAAAAGCAAAACTTGCTTTTCTCTAAGGGAGGAGAAGGAGTCTCTCTCCCCCAGACGTAATCAAAGAGCCACTGCAGCTTAGCGAAAGGTGGAAGCAAAAATCTTCTGTCCATTGGCTTATGCACTGCTCCAAAGCAGGTGTCTCACTGCAGAGAAAGGCCGGAATGCTTAGAAAGCCTTAACCCCAAGGTTCAGGCTTGCCTAAGACTGATGCAGGGCCCGGACAACAAAGAAACCCCATTACCTCTACAACAAGCCATGCCCAGAGAGACAAACAACAGAAGTGAGCGCTCCTGTCCTCCAATCACTGGGGTGAGGACAAGAGTACGAGAGAGATCTACTCTGTGTGCAGGTGTGCAGAGACAGCTGAACGCTGAGGGTAAAGAATAAATGCTTAGAAAACTCCTCTCGCACCCCAGGTTCCACTCCACACACACACAGTAACAGCAACCACCCATTGAAATCTGTGGTGCACTAACTGTAACCATAGCAACAACGAGACCCAAATCCAGCTCACCTCTTGATTCACTCACTCAGCCTCCACCCTCTGCCACACACCCCCAACACTGACAGCTTGAAAGAATAAGTATGCCCATTCTCAATAATAAATGGTATTTACCTCAGTCTCTCTGTTCTTCCAGGCATGATGTCTAGCATATAATTAAAAATTATGAATCACACAAAAGCACAAGAAAAAAAAATGATCAAGAGATAAGTAATAAATAGAACCAGACTCAAGGATGATCCAGATGTTGTATCAATCTGATAGGGACTTTAAGATAACTATAATTAACATGTTAAAGGGATCTAGTGGAAAAGATGGACAATATGCATGAACAGACGGGAAATTTCAGCAAAGAGATAGAAAGTACAAAAGTGTCAAATGCAAATGTTGTACATAAAAAGCAGTATCAGAGATGAATTTCTTTGATGGGAGTATTGTTAGGGCACAGCTGAGAGAAGAATTCATGAACTTGAAGATATGTCAACAGAAATTATTCAAACTGAAATATAAAGATAAAAAGGAGTTGAATTAAACAGGACAGCACTTTCAAGAGTTGTGGAACATGAAACAGTAAGACATCTGTGTAATTAGAGTCCTAGAAAAAGACAAAGATAGAAAACAAGGTCAAAAATAATCTGAAGATATAATGACCAGGAATTTTAAAAAATTAATGAAATAATATACAAACAGCTCATACAACTCAACAACAACAAAAAACAACCCAAATGAAAAATGGACATAAAGAGACATTTCTCCAAAAGAAGAAATACAGGTGGCCAACAGGCACATGAAAAGATGCTCAACCTCTTAAATTATTAGAGAAATGCAAATCAAAACTACAATGAGATACCACCTCACGCTGGTCAGAACAGATACCACCTCATGCTGGTCAGAACAGCCATCATTAATTAAGTCTAACAAATTCTGGAGAGGGCGTGGAAGAAAGGCAACCCTCCTACACAGTTGGTGGGAACGTAAATTGGTGCAGCCACTGTGGAAAACAGTATGGAGGTTCCTCAGAAAAACTAAACTAGAATTACCATATGATTCAGGAATCCCCCTGCTAGGCATATATCCAGACAATAATTCAAAAAGATACTTGCATCCCTATGTTCATATCAGCACTATTCACTGTAGCCAGGACATGGAAACAAATGGCCATCGACAGGGGACTGGATTAAGAAGATGTGGTACATTTCACATTCAGCCATAAGAAAGTAGAAAAATGATGCCATCTGCAGCAACACGGATGCAACTAGAGATTATCACACTAATGAAGTGAGTCAGAAAGAGAAAGACAAATACCAGACAGTATGACTTACATGTGGAATCTAAAATAGGACACAAACAAACCTATCTATGAAAATGAAACAGAATTAGGGGACGAGAGAGTAGTGGTTGCCAAGGGCTTGGGGGGATGAAAGAGGGTAGGAGTGGGAATCTGGGATTAGCAGATGCAAACTGGTATATCTGGAATGGATAAACAACAAGCTCCCACTACAGGAAACTATACTCAGTATCCTATAATAAACGGTATTGTGATTCAAATATATTTCAATAAAAAATGAATTAAAAAAGTTAATGAAAGACAACAAGCCACAGTTCCAGGAAGCTCAAAGACTCTCAAGCAGGATAGCACTCTCCTGCTCTGCCCTTACTCAAAAAAATAAAACAAAACCAAACCTAGACACAGCAGAGTCAAAATGCTTAAACCAAAGACAAAAGAAATCTTGAAGGCAGCAAGAAAAACATTACATGAGGACCTGGGTCAGAAGGTAAAGAATTTGCCTGCAATACAGGAGACACGGATTTGATTCCTGGGTCGGGAAGATTCCCGGACAAGGAAATGGCAATCCACTCCAGAATTCTTGCCTGGAGAATTCAGTGGACAGAGGAGCCTGGAGGGCTAAAATCTATGGGATCACAAAAAGTCGCACACGACTGAGTGACTAACACTGGAGCTTGCTTATGGACCTCTGGTGGTTCAATGGCTAAGACTCTGCGCTCCCAGTGCAAGCGGCCCGGATCTAATCCTGGTCAGGGAGCTAGATCAGGAATAATGCTAAGAATTCCTGCAGACTTCCCAGATGCTGTACAAGGCAAGACTGACATCTTGTTGTTTGGAAAGTCTGCTTTAACATTGTGTTACTTCTGAGTTTTATGTTCAGTAAAAATATCTTTCAAAGATGGAATTAAAATAAAGACCTCTAGACAAACAAAAGTTGAGAATTTATTGCCAATAAAACTGTGCTACAAGAAATAGTAAAGAAAGTTCTTTGGGTAGAAGGATGATATCAAATGGAAATTAGGATACACACACAGTAAATAGGCTGGAAAGGAAATAATTAACGGAAATATTAAATATATTTTTCTTATTTTAATCACTTTTAAGTAGTATATAGAGTATGGATATATTTTGTAGAAAGAACAGCATAATGTGCTTTAAATAAACTTTAGAAGGCTATACAGCAAAATTTCAACTAAGTTTTTCTGAGTGGAAGGACTACATATTATTTTATTTTTTACAAAATGTATTTGCATTTTCTGAATTTTTTGCATTGAATTTATATTACATTTTGTGCTAAAAATATCTTTTAAAGACAATGTGCAGATTTCAAGAGCTCAGAAGTTGGAGAAATTTTCTAAGTTAACTGTTAGAAGAAATAATAACTAGGAAATGAATTTTCTGTTATGAAAAACTTTCCCCACTTTTTTCCCCTACTATATGGGAAAGAAGAGGCAAAGAAAAGGCAAAAGGGCCTCTCTGATGCATAAGCCAATAGTAATAAAGTTAAGTTTCTAGATAATAAATAAGGATTAACTAGAAGCCTCTTAGAAAGGCTGTGGATGTTCTCTCTGCAGGCTGAAACTTTGGGACTGGAGCCATATACATGACTTGAAGGGTTGTTTATTCCAAGGAAATATTAAAAGATTAATCTCTACATGGTCTAGAAAGAGAGCCAGAAATTGATAATGTCTAAATATTAGTGAGAATGTTATCTACTTGCACCAAAATGTCTTTCATTTTGTCAATCTTTCAAATGTCATTCTAATTTTGCTTTGACATCTCTGTAATTATTCAAAATTTACATTTACATTTGAAAACTAACTAAGACTTTTTAGTTTTGGTAGATTCCCAGGTGGTGCAGTGGTAAAAGATTCTGCCTGTCAATGCAGGAGATATAAGAGACATGGGTTCAATCGCTAGGTTGGAGTGATCCCCTGGAGAAGGAAATGCCCACCCACTCCAGTATTCTTGCCTGGAAAATTCCATGGACAGAGGAGCCCGGTGGGCTACAGTCCATGAGGTTGCAGAGTCTGACATAACTGAGCATATTAATATTTTATTTGTGGTTCAGTCGCTAAGTCAAGTCCAACTCTTTGTGACCCTGTGGACTGAAGCATGCCAGGTTTCCCTGTCCCTCATCATCTCCCGGAGTTTGCTCAAACCCGTGTCCATCGAGTTCATGATGCCATCCAGCCATCTCATCCTCTGTCGTCCCCTTCTCCTCCTGCCCCCAATCCCTCCCAGCATCAGAGTCTTTCCCAATGAGTCAACTCTTCACATGAGGTGGCCAAAGTACTGGAGTTTCAGCTTTAGCATCATTCCTTCCAAAGAACACCCAGGACTGATCTCCTTTAGAATGGACTGGTTGGATCTCCTTGCAGTCCAAGGGACTCTCAAGAGCCTTCTCCAGCACCACAGTTCAAAAGCATCAGTTCTTTGGTGCTCAGCTTTCTTTATGGTCCAACTCTTACACCAGTACATAACTACTGGAAAATCTATAAATTTGACTAGATGGACCTTTATCAGCAAAGTGATGTCTCTGCATTTTAATACACTGTCTAGGTTTGTCATAGTTTTTCTTCCAAGGAGCAAGCATCTTTTAATTTCATGGCTGCAGTCACCGTCCACAGTGATTTTGAAAGA
The DNA here is from genome assembly GCF_002263795.3 of Bos taurus. Classification (NCBI taxonomy): domain Eukaryota; kingdom Metazoa; phylum Chordata; class Mammalia; order Artiodactyla; family Bovidae; genus Bos; species Bos taurus. Next base: position 97,497,796 of record NC_037333.1, read on the forward strand.
ATAATTTTGTGCAGATATATGGGCTGTTCTTCTTTACGTTCTTTTTATTTTGAAGAATTTTTACTGTGCTCTTCTCTTTCGACATGGTTAATCAAAGCCATGGGGAGCCTGAATCTTTAGAATTCAAGAACAGAATCCAGGTATCATCGTTTACATGACAGAGTTATTGAAAGGATCAGAAATAGACTGAACAACAATAACAAAGACATGATGTAAGCAGACAGTAGGCAGTTGGTGAAAGTGTTGGTTGCTCAGCTGTGTCCAACTCTTTTCGACCTCATGGACTGTAGCCCTCTGTCCATGGAATTCTCCAGGCTAGAATCCTGGAGTGGGTAACCATTCCCTTCTCCAGGGGATCTTCCAGACCCAAGGATTGAACCCGGGTCTCCTGCATTGCAGGCAGATCTTCACCATTTGAGCCACTAGGATAAACAGCAGCTATTATTGCCTATTGAACTGACTCGAAGATGCAAGAAGATGCCTTATTGCCATCAGCAATGAAGCAAAGATAACACTTTACAAACAGCAGTTCAAAAATCTATTGACACCTACTGATTAATATGTCTAACATGCTCGTGACTGGAATATTCAGATGACGTTCGAGACACTGTCTCTTCATCTTGCAGGGGAATTTCACACATAGACATGGATGGTCAGTGTGGGGAAAGAAAAATGATACTAACGCGGTTGATGTGTGTATTCACACACACACACACACACACACACACGCAAGTTCTCCCAAAGTTCTAGTAGGAAAAGTACCTCTTATAGAGGCAAACAAATAGACATTTTCACTTGGAAATTTTTAAAAAGTCAAAATGAGTTCTTGAACTATGGGCCACATGGTTTCTCCCCTGTCCAAATTTTTAGCCACTAAAACAGGGAAACTTTGTTGGTTCTGCCACCTCAATATTGAATCATCTCTGTCCTGTATTCCAGAGTATCATCCAGGTGTTTGACCACAGCAGAGTCTCTTTAGAAAGGCCAAAAACAACATTGTAAGGCAACAATACCCCAATAAAAATGTTTTTAAAGGAAAGGCCAGAAGTTTGGCTTGGGATTGTTCCACCTCTTCCTTATTGACTTTTAACAAAAGGGATCTGACTGAATACAGCTCAAACTTCTTCCACTGATTTTTATCAAGTCCTTGGACCTCAGAAATTCACAATTTTAACTCCCGTCAACGACAGCTGGATATAAAGAAAGTTATTCAAAGAAATAAATTATTTCATTCTTAAAAGTTTTACAGAGCCCGGATAAGATGCGACAGTTTTAAAGTGAGGACAGAGTGGGAGAGAAGATTCCAGGGCCCAAGCTGTTAACCAGAGACAGGCTGTCTCTCACAGGGCTTCCCAGGTGGTGCTAGTGGTAAAGAATTCACCTGCCCGTACAGGAAACCCAAAAGATGTGGGTTTGATCCCTGAGTTGGGAAGATTCCCTGGAGGAGGAAATGGCCACCCACTCTAGTATTCTTGCCAGGAAAATTCCATGGATGGAGGATCCTGGTGGGCGACAGTCTGCGGGGTCAGAAGGAGTCGGACACGACTGAGCGCTCAAGTGGAAGAAAAGATTCAAGGAGAAGGAACGTTTACAAAGAATGTGTGAAAAGAATAAACCTGGGCAAGACAATGGAGCAAGGAGAGGTTACAAGAGGACAAAACCCTCGCGCCATCAAAACAAAATGCCTGAGCAATAGGCTGAATGGCTTTTATTCTCTCAAGAGGCTGGAGGAGAGGAAAACATGGGGAACATCAAAAGAAGGGAGAATGCTGTGTGACAGAGGAGGGGAAAATGTCCTCGTGCAGAGAAGGGCACCAAGGAACAAAGCCCTCTGGCAGGGAAAGAGACAAAGATAGCCAAGATGGTAAGAGGCCCATCAACAAGATGGCATGAGCTGGAAACAGCTTCAGGAGACAGGACTGAGAAACAGAAGAGGTGGAACAGAGAGCAGCCAAGGCATCCATGGAGAGAGACACCCAGTCAGGCCACAGGTGGATGTCTGGCGAGGCTTCCTTTCTCACTTTCCCAAATCCAAATCGGGCTCTAGACAGAAAGAGCAAGTTCTGTCCAGAATCTGGTTCTCTTGTCCCTGTTCCATTGCCAGCATCTAGAGCAGAGCCTGGTATGCAGCAAATATTCAAAACACAGTGTTGAATGACAAGTGATACACGTAGAAACGAAAAGGAGGCTGGATGCCCTAGCCATGTGTCTCAAGTGGGTATCAGTCGCTTCAGTCGTGTCCAACTCTTTTCCACCGTATGAACTGCAGCCCGCCAGGCTCCTCTGTCCATGGGATTCTCCAGGCAAGAATACTGGAGTGGGTTGCCATTCCCTTCTCCAGGGGATCTTCCCAACCCAGGGATTGAACCCAGGTTCTCCAGAATTGCAGGCAGATTCTTTACCATCTGAGCCACGAGGGAAGCCCATGTGCCTCATGGCTTCCATTATTTTTTAATATATCTTTATTTGGCTGTGCCAGGTCTTAGCTGTGGCACTCGGGATCTTCAATCTTCCCTGAGGCATGTGGGATCTTTTAGTTGTGTTTGGACTCTTAGCTGCAGCATGCAGGATCTAGTTCTCTGACCTGGGATCAAACCTGGCCCCCCTGCATTGGGAGTGCAAAGTCTTAGCCACTGAACCACAGGGGACATTCACAGACTTTCATGATTGAGATGTGAGTGGGCAGAGATGATGCCCAAGAGCTGGGCTCTGCATACAGCATGCCTGAGTGATGCTCACCCTGGGGACAGTTTGATTCTGCTCTTGCAAGATGATCAAGGACCCAAGTGAGACAGGCAGTGGTCAAACCACAAGTGACTGATGAGCAAGGGAGCTACAGAGGGTGTTTATGCTTGAAAGGCTCTGTCCCCAACATCTCATCCACATGTTTGGATGTTTGAATGTCTCATTATTTAGAATCTCTCCTTTGGGGGTTATTTCTATAGAATTTTCCACAAGACACAATTAGCCAACCAATGTGCTCAGCCATTCAAAGTCACTAAATTCTAGACAAGAATTGTTGTCTCACTCTAGCAACAGTTAGAGTAGGGCCGCAAGGCAAAAGAACTCAGGGTGGAGAGAGACTCCTCAAGACCCAGCATGGAGCCAGAACCAAAGAGCAATGGATTTGGTCAACAGAGACGGAGCCAACTTGTTTGTAAATTCCCAGGTGATTCATCCCACCCACCTAAGGAATCCCCCAAGTGGAAGAGGAAGCTGCGACGATAGAGAAGTGAAGATGAGTCAATTGTAGACTCGTTGTTTGACTGCTCTGTCTTGGTTATGTGATGTTACCAACAGAGAAATACACTTGGGGTTTACACAGAAAGGACTAAAACAAAGTCATAAGAAGGAAGGTATCACCGAGAGATTTGGTGTCCTTAATAAAGGAAAAGAAAAGAAGACAAACGATAACAAATTAGGAGACAAAGTGAGGTAAAATCGACCTCAAAACAATTCTAGCCATTCAAATGCCTTTCTTCCTGAAATGGCAAGATTTACACATTTTCATCTCTTCTAAGGGCTTCCCACGTGGCTCAGTGGTAAAGAACCCACTTGCCAATGCAGGAGACTACAAGAGATGCTGGTTTGATCCCTGGGTCGGAAAGATCTCCTGGAGGAGGAAATAGCAACCCACTCTAGTATTCTTGCCTGGAAAATCCCACGGATGGAGGAGCTTGATGGGCTACAGTTCATGGGGCCACAGAGAGTCAGGGACTGAGGGACTAAACACACACAGCAGAACCCCCCCACCCCCCCACCCCCCCGCCACCTTCCTTTGGGTGGAACGTTAGTGGTAACCTTGGACCATAGAATGAAACACAGAAAGTCATATGCTAAGGACGGAGCAGAAAGATGAAAGAATCCAGTCCTCTCCTGGCTCTCATGCTGCCATAACCTGGACCTGTACAATTCTTTCATATGTGAGAGAAATGAACTTCTTTCTTAAGATAAACACAATTCCCACCTAATAGACCCACTGTCAACCTTATGAGTAGCCCCTTCTAGGCTCACTCCCAACATTTTCAGGGTCCAGGCCAAGAGAAGAGGTAGGGCCCCTTAGCTGTGGCCTAACCCCTTCTCTTCCCACGTCTGTCTTCTTTGTGTGGAAATCCAGGCCCAGGCGTCTAAGCTCCTCCCCACACCAACATGGCGACTCTTGGTCTAGGGCTCATGCACTTCCCTTCAGGAGGACAGAGCCTGGGAGAAGCTGGTGCAGACTCTGAAAGTGAGCTCAGAGACACTTGGGCAGGGCATTCCAGGATCCTAGGACCCTAAGGCAAGGTCTAGAAGTGGAAGGAGGTTCCAGGTGGCAAGCCTTTGTGCTCTGTGATCTTCTTGCCCTGCGAGGACAAACACAGCTCTTGAAGGCACAGGAGCCAGGCAGGGACCCGAACCACCATGGTCTAAATGTGACCCCACTGGCTTCTAGCCCTCTCATCTCCTAATGCCTGCCGTTTCAGCGTTCACAACTTAACAGAGCAAAACCTGAAGCTGTCCAGGTACCTGCTTGTAATCACCTTGGTAGAGTGACCTCTTAGAGGAAAAGTCTGGAACTAAAACTGAACTGTGCCACTTTCCTATTACCCTTAAGTGGAAGTTGCTCAGTCGTGTCCGACTCTTTGCGACCCCATGGACTATAGAGTCCATGGAATTGTCCAGGCAAGAATACCAGAGTGGGTAGCCTTTCCCTTCTCCAGGGGATCTTCCCAACCCAGGGATCGAACCCAGGTCTCCCACATTGCAGGCAGATTCTTTACCAGCTGAGTCACAAGGAAAGCCCTATTACCCTTAAGGCCACTATTTTCTCTCTTTTATTAGACTGTATAATGGAAAGCTGAGCAAGCTTGGCTGTCAGGCAAGCTTTTCTTTTGATGGGTTGTCATTAGGATGACCAAGCACAGTGAATCCATCAACTGTAATATTAGTGCTAGGGGACGTCCCTCGTGGTCCAGTGGTTAAGATGCCACATTTCCACTGCAGGAGGTATTGGTTCAATCCCTGGTTGCGGAACTAAGATTCCCACATGCCACACACAGTGGCCAAAAAAATAAATAAAATAAAATGATCAGTGCTTGTGTTCTGATTGAAGGTGTCTGACTCTTTGGGACGACATGGACTGTAGCCCACCAGGCTCCTCTGTCCATGGGATTCTCCAGGCAAGAATAAGGAGTGGGTTGCCATTTCCCCCTCCAGGGAATCTTTCCAACCCAGGGACTGAATACGGGTCTCCTGCTCGACAGGTGGATTCTTTACTATTGTGCCACCTGGGCAACCTTCTGACTGAAGGAGGAGTCTCTAAATCTTGGGTCTCGTCATTTACACAATTGCCTGTTTGAGAAAACTCTGGGTTTCTTTGCACAAACATTGCTCTCCGGGAGGTAGTGGAATCAGTGGCAAACCCCAGCCACTAAAAATGGAACAAGGACTGTTGTCCTCAGAGGACCACAGAGGGGATGGGAATTCCATCCAGGAGAGGGACTCTCTAAGGAGTGCTGCTGAAATGGCACAAGACTGGGCTCTGAGTGAGCATCTTCTTCTGTTTTTCAAGATGCCCCTCCCACTTGGCACAGAACAGCAAGGTCTGAGACCCGATGTGGCAGTGCCACCCGTGATGGGACCCACTGCTCCAGCTCCCGTCTCTATGAGCAAGGACTTGTTCCTTAAGGAATGTGCCTCCTCTATGGGGCCTGAATGACAGGATGGGTAAAGCTGGCTTCATGAATGTAGCTCTCTTCCTGTAGTTCAGTGATTCTTTTATTATTATTATTTATTTGAGAGGCTGCATCGGGTCTTAGGGCTTCCCTGGTGGTTCAGTGTTAAAGAGCCCACTTGCATTGCAGGAGATGCATGTTCAATCTCTGGGTCAGGAAGATGCCCTGGAGGAGGGCATGGCTACCCATTCCAGTACTCTTGCCTGGAGAATCCCATGGATAGAGGAGCCTGGCGGGCTTCAGTCCATGGGGTTGCAAAGAGTTGGACAAGACTGAGCGGCTGAACAACAAACTTCATATGTTGAAATCTAATCCTCAAGGTAATGAAGGGCTTCGGGAGGTGAGTAAGTCACAAAAGAGAAGCCCTCATGAAGAGAATTAGGGCTCTTATGAGAGAGACCCCAGAGAGCTCTCTTGCCCCTTCTGCCCTGTGAGAATACAAGAAGACAACTATCTAGGAACCAGGAAGCAGGCTCTCATCAGACACCAAATCTTCCAGTGCCTTGATCTTGGGCTTCCCAGCCTCCAAAACTGTGAGAAGTAAATGTCTGTTGCGTAAGCCACCTGGTCATCAGTATTTTTGTTATAGTAGTGCAAACAGACTGACAGTACTTCTATTCCCAACTTTCTATTTACATTTTGTTTATTTGTTTTCTCATAGGGAAAATGGAAGGCATGGGTTAACTGATTTGTAAAAAGCTCCCAAACTCAAGGGCTCGATAGATGTCTATGAAGTGACAGGCATAATAAATATTCTTGCCCCCGTCCTTATCTAACTTTTCATCCTTCAGGTCGTGGCTTGGGAGTTAGTTCCTTCCAGCCTGCAGGGTGGGCTAGGAGACCCCTCTCTGTGTTCCCATGGTGCCTTACTCTACCCTATTATATATCAGTCTCCTCCCTGTAGAATATAATTATCTGTAAGTTAATTTGTGGGTTCCCTGCTAGTCTGCAAACTCTGGGGGAACTGAGACCAATCTTTAAGACTGTATCCTCGGCTCTGACTTCCAGCAGGAGCTCAATGATACATGAAATGATACTGTGAATGAATGATTTCTGATACTGCAATCCTTCGGTCACTGAACTGGTAATGATAGATGTTCTCAGACATCTATTCAGGGAACATGCTGAAACAGTCTTTGTTCTTCTGCCTGCCTTTAGAGATAGTCTTTGGACATACGTACCACGAGTATACACCTAATGAATCATATTACCACATTGTTTAAAAGGGAAAACTTGAAAAAAATTTTCTATTTTTATGCTCAGAGAAACCACACTATTATACTCGGCTCACTTCTCATGAATAAAATAGAAGATCCTCTGCCTTCTCATCTGAGCTCTTCAAATTAATCTAAGGTCTGATTGTCCCAAAGCATTACTAATTGTATAGCAACATCATTTATATCACAAAATTGGAAACGACATACATATCCTGTCGCGGAGTGATGGTTAAATAAACTCTGACACTCAGTGAACCCATGCAGCCTTTGATAATGGTGCCTAACATAATCTGAAGTTAAAAGGCAAGACATAAAATTACATAAGCAGTATGACTTTCATCATGTAAAAATATGTCAAATGTATGCATAAATGTAGAAGATATTATAGAATCTAAACTGCGGTTGTGTTTACATGTTAGAACGGTGGGTGATTTTCTTTCTACTTCTCCGAATTCTGCAGATTGTTCTATTTTACCCTCATGATAAAAAAATTAGAATCAAGAAGTCATTTAATTGCAAGCATCTTATTATTTTCTGCTATAAAACTTTTGGCTATCGATAACTTGTTGCATCCGCCTGAAAGAACTGTATGGAGGAGACAAAGAACAGCCTGTGATGAAGCCAACAGAAGCAAAGGTTCGCAGACTTCCCTGGTGGTCCTGTGATTAAGAATCCTCCTTCTAATGCTGGGGACAAAATGTCTGATCCCTGGTTGGGGAACTAAGGTCGTCCCACATGCTGGCAACTAATCTCAGGCATCACAATTCCTGAGCCCACCACAGCAAAGACCCAGCACACCTTAAAAAAAAGAAAGCAGGGGGTGGACTGGAGTAGCTCCTGCCTAGGGCGTGAGTCATCATGAATCTATACTATGTGCCAGGCATTTCCCATCCTTTTTGTTTTCATTATGTCCTCACAAAAGCTGTAAGAGACAGGTACTACTGTTACCCCCATCTTACAGCCAAAACTGAGCCCTGAGAGCAGTCAACTCTTTTGCAAGGCTGTGGAGGTGCTCAAGTGCAGGCCTGTGCAATCTCTCTTCCACCCTCCCTTTTCTCACCACCATCTTCGATGTGAGAAGAGAGGCTAAGGATCAAAGGGGCACATTTCTAAGCCATACTTCCTCTCACGCAAGGAACTTTGCGTCAAAGGTACAGACTCCATTTCCATTATCAGGAGATTCTGTTTGAGAGAACGCTTCAAATGATTCCTGCCTGTCAGTGGAGATGGTATCCAGGGACCATTTGTCCACCATACCAACTCAAGGATCTCACTAGAATGCTGTCCTCAAATCATCTCTCTGTGCACATAAATCCATTGTTTTGGGGGCAAGGAATCTATTTATAAGTGCTCTCATCGTGGCCAACTCTGCTGATTTAAACCAACATGAGCTTCCCTGGTGGCTCAGATGGTAAAGAATCTGCCTACAGTGCCTGAGACCTGGGTTCGATCTCTGGGTCAGGTAGATCCCCTGGAGAGGGCAATGGCAACCCACTCCAGTATTCTGGAGAATCCCATGCACAGAGGAGCCTGGTGGGCTGCAGTCCACAGGGGCGCAGAGAGTCGGACATGATGGAGCAACTAACATGAACACATTGTTGCCAACTCTGCAGATCTCCAAGCCGGCTTCCTAGTGGAAATGTGAACCTTGGATGCTCCCCACTTGCCGCACAGTGACAGGCAGGCTATCACCGGCGGGTTGCTGAAAGGAGATTCACCCTGTAAACGCTGATGGGCTGAAACCGCTCAGCTGACACCGTGCGTGCACACAAGCACTCTGAGGCTCTTTGTTACCCGGGCATGTTTTCTCTGCACAGAAACCTTCCGGTGTTACCATTTCCAGGAGTGGGGGAGGGGAGAATTCCCGGAGCACACAGCAGGGGACCTCGAGGGAGGCCAGTCCCGCTGGAGTCCAGTGTGTCACTAAAATAAAGCAAATCCTCTCTGCCCTCCTCGCCAGCCCAGGAAAACATGGACGAGCGAGTGAGGAAAACAACAGAAACATTCCATGAAATCAGTCACGCAGATGGGTCGGAAAGAAACGACAAGTGGGCTTACAGGAACTCCATTTCAAAATCAAGGTCAAATTCAAAACAAATGTGTGAACAGAGAAAAACATCATGATCAAAAGGGAATGAATCAACAGAGAGCGACCCTAAGAAGATCCAATCTGCAGGGGAACTGCCTGGGGATATTATTACACCCCACTGGGCTCTGACTCTGGGTCCTGTCCCTCAGGGACATCAATGGTGATTGCTCACTTACTTTCTCTGGAACCGGACCACAGGGTCAGCCAGCAAGTCGGTAACGTCAAGCTTCCTCCCCTTCTCAATGACGTCCCGATGCTTGCGGACAAACAGCCAGCCGATGTGGGAGAAGAAGAAGCCCCGGCGGGCATTGTGTGGGTCAGCGTCCGTCTCCGAGTACTTGTGATGGACTCGGTGGTCCCTCGACCACTCGAAGATGTCATTCTGCAGGGAGAAGGCAGACCTGAGTGAAGGGATCAAGCACCCCGGTGTTTCCTGAAAGTTCCCCAATTTCCCCCACCCCCTGCCTACTCCCACCCCCACTTCCATCCTCACCACTGGCAGACTTGCTCCCATCCTCAGCTCACAGTCTCTCAACCTCAAGTTCAATCCCCGGGGGTTGGTTTGGGGTGGTTTTCACCCAAACAGAAACACATCCTCACTTAGTAGGCATCTTAGCTCATCCTTGCATGTGTGCTAAGTCACTTCAGTCATGTTTAACTCTGTGAGACCTTATGGACTGCAGCCCGCCAGGCTCCTCTGTGCGTGGGATTCTCCAGGCAAGAATACTGGAGTGGGTTGCCATGCCCTCCTCCAGGGGATCTTCTCCACCCAGGGACTGAACCCAGGTTTCCTGCATTGCAGGCAGATTCTTTATTGACTGAGCCACAAGGGAATTAGGATGTGCCCACTGTAGGAGGTTCTGGCTTGTTGAGTGAACTAGTAAGGAAGCCAGAAGAAAGTTCTGGTGGGGACTACTGAAGCCCACTGGGAGATCATTCATGTCCAGAAAAGAGACATTCATCCTCAAGGAAAGGGGCAACCCTGAGTATAGAAGGGGATTAGTTCTTGGCCTGACTCTCTCTGTCCTTCGTCCTTCTCTTCAATGGGCTTCCTGCCCAACACACCAGAGAAGAGGAAGTCAGTAAGTAAAAACCCAAAGAGCTGCTTGACCAAATCTCTGCAAAATGCCAAGGCACAAATAATATTGTCTGAGGACTGCTCTAACAGTGTGTCACAGACAGGAAGGAGGGGACTTGGCTCTTTGAGGAATCTGGTCTGCTTGGCAGCATCCCATGTGGAGAGGCAGGCGGCACTCACTGGAATCCCAAGAGAGACTCTGGTGCCCAGAGAAGCAGACACGTCGGAGTCCAGCAGATTCTGCCAAACCCACAGATGGGGCGGGGCTCAGGCACACATGGGGGATCAGCTGTTGACCTCATGATGGGAGACAGTGTCAGGGTCCGGAGGTCGTAGGTGAGCTATCTGAGGAAGTATTTCAGCTGAAACTGTTAATGAAACAGCTATAGCCATGGGCCAGAGAGATCTATAAATTTTTTCAGCTTATACTCTGTTTTGCTTTTATTTGATAATGCTTTCAAAACTTTGAGAATGGCAAATTAAGTCAGGAAGTAGCATTTTTGATAGGAAAATTGCAGCTGACCCTCGAACAACATGGGTTTGAATTGCACAGGTCCACTTATACACAGATATCTTTCAATAGGAAATGCTATAGTACTTCATGGTTTGAGGTTGGTTGACTCTGAGGATGTAAAGGAACCACAGATAGGAAAAGGCAACGAAAAATTATAGGTGGCTTAACATCTGAGTTGTTCAGGGGTCAACTATAATCTGAAAATAAAAATAAATGTATATCGTGTATAAGCCTTTTAAAAAGAGGTAATAATGTTTTATACTGTATTATTCAGTACTGAGTCATGCTTTCATTAGGAATCTGTCATTGCACAGATATTGGTTTCTTCCTAATGATGAGAAGAGAGAGAACTGCTTTATTCTCAAAGTTTTAACAGTTCTTTTAATCAGAAAAGGATTTATGGAGTTTTGTATGTGTGTGTGTCTCTGGCTTACCCAGTGCTGGTGGAAGGTGATTCAATCTTGTTTAACTTATAACTTTAAAAATTTGCTTAACACTTTGGTAATGGGACAAAGAGGGAAAGTAGAAAGACCTTAAGAAGGATATGCTCAGCTTTGAATACAAACAGGAAAAAAAGGTGCTTAGAAGTCTGTGTAAGGTGAAAATTATAGCTTGGCTTACTGTGATAAGAAAGAGGTCTTTAAATTTTACCAGTGTGTTGAAACACAGTGGTTGGAAAGAGTGAAAGCATTCATTACTTATAATCACAGAATCGAGTCAGGAAGGAATTGCAAATGTCAAGATCACTGCAGCCTGGGGAATAATTTATTACTTTTTCATCCAATGTATTGCTTTTATTGCAAACCCATCTGAACATAGGAAGAAGGGGGAACACTCTGTCCCCAGTTCATAGATGGCAAAATTAAGGCTTAGAAGATATGTATTCAAGTTCATCTAGTAAGTTTAATCACGGAACAAAGATGGAGCTCTTACCGTTCTTAGTTCACATTCATTTCAACAAGATATTTCCCTTATCCTTCAAGTTCAGGGGAGAGGGAATCTTTGAAAGAGAAGTCTCATTTTTCTTGTTAAAAGGTTATGTTGACTCTTGAATTTATTAAAATGCAATTTTATAAAAACTAAGTGGAGAGCTCTAAAGGGCTAGAAACATTATTCTTTTAAAATTAAGCATGATATAACAACAACAAAAGAGTGAAAATGAGGACAAGTTGCAGCAGAGATGTTTCTTTAATTTCTCTCACCTTGGAGACCTTCCCTACAGAAGCTACTCTGAGTGAAGCAATGGAATGAAGCAAGGATTTTGGCCACATTCCAAATAATTGAGCATACAATCGAGCCCAAATACTTTATGATGTACTTTGAAAAATCTTTTATTTATTTTTTACTCTAAAATTGAGTCCAATGAAAAAGTGACTCAAAGAACAAGACATAAGCCAACAATAGGACAGAAAGGAAGCAAGAGTCACACGCTAATCCCTAGGGTTTTTTTCTTCCTACTTCTCTGCATTTTGTTTCCACACTTCAGGTTGGGTGTGGAAGCCAATATGGGAACAGCATTCGTGTTTGATGAAAAGGTGTGTGCACCAAGGGTGTGTCTGGTACAATTAATAAGTAAGGAAGTGAAAGCGGAGGGCTGATAAGAGATGGCAGCCTTCCGTCAATGAACTGTCCGTCAAGCCTGCATATTCCGTCTGCCCATTCTCTGTGTGCACATTTCAGCAGAAACATGATGTTGACTCCAGCAGCAATTTCTGAAGTCGAAATACATACACTTTCTCACCAATCAATTAAAAATGATGCAACTTAGAGCTTGTACTCCTGGTCGGTTCTGGTAGATTACGGTCTTAGTACCCCATTACCTTCAAAAGTGGGCATTCACCACGTGTTTACTGATCATTCCTGACAGAGGAAAAGATTGAAGGCAGGAGGAGAGGGAAGACAGAGGATGAGATGGTTGGATGGCATCACCGACTCGACGGACATGAGTTTTGAGCAAGCTCCGGGAGTTGGTTATGGACAGGAAAGCCTGGCATGCTGCAGTCCATGGGGTCGCCAAGAGTCGGATATGACTGAGCGACTGACCTGAACCCGACAGAGGATTGGTGGTGGTGAAGGGGGCTACATTAGTTCTAAGAGCGCTGGCTGTAACTGAGGCACAGGTGGGCGTGGGGCGGGAGGAGCGGGAGAGGAAGAGAGCCTATCAGGAGTGCATCCCTCGGTGGCGGGTTTATTATCTGAGGGTCTGTACGGGGTCCTACTCTGTGCTGTCCACGACACATACAGTGCAAGCCACACGTGTGACTTGCATTTCCCTAGTAACTGCACTAAAACAGTGAAATTAGACCAGTGAAATCAATTTTACTCATATATCTTTACTAAACAGACTACATCCAAAATGTCATTCAATATATTATTAGCATAAAATCATTAACGAAATATTTCCCAGGACTTTTTTCTGGACCAGTTCTTTGAAACTGGGTATTTTACACTTCCAGCATACCTCAGTTTGGACCATCCACATTTCTAGTGTTACACACTTCAGCTGCCACGTGTGGCTGGTGCTGACCATATTGGACAGGGCAGGTTTAACCCATGACTTGGGCTCTTTTCTATATGTGTTATACTTTTAAAGATTTTTAAAAAGTCAAAGTTGCTTATGGATGACAGTGAGAAACTGGCATAAATCAAATGAAAGGCGAATGCACTGCACATATCAGACGTACTAAAATGGTGCGATTTGTTTTCTGGAGTTTATCTCAGGGAAATAATCACGGCTGTGTGCAAATGCTTAATCACAAAGATGTTCACTGAACTTGGAAAAACCCTGATTTTCCACATAACAGGATTTTACTTACTACCTTGTGATACATTCATTAATTGAATACTATTTGTGTGTGTGTCCATAGAAATTTTCTGGAGAGAAACATGAAGTACACAGTCTTAGGGTTACAGGAAGGAAGGAAGACTGGAAGGTAGGAGAAATACTTTCTATTCTATACTCAGAAATTTTTAACAAGAGCATCTGTTGGTTTTGTATTTCAAACTAGCAAAAAGGGACTTCCCTGGTGGTCCAGTGGTTAAGACTTCACCTTCTAATGCAGGGGGGTGTGGGTTTGATCCCTGGCAGGTGAACTAAGAATCCCCATGCCTCAGGGCCAAAAATAAAAACCCAAACATAAAATAGAAGCAATATTGTAACAAATTCAATAAAGACTTTAAAAATGGTCCACACCAAAAAAATCTTTTTAAAAAACTGACAAAAAAAAAGGATACTGCAGTATTGACATGGAGAGGTGAGCTGGAAAGTAGTTAAGTGAAAGACAAAGTACGTGATAGAGTGATGAATGCATTGATTGGGCTTCCCTGGTGGCTCACAGGTAAAGAATCCACCTACCAGTGCAGGAGATGCAGGAGACACGGGTTTGGCCCCCGGGTCAGGAAGATCCCCTGCAGGAGGAAATGGTGCCCCACTCCAGTGTTCTTGCCTAGAGAATCCCATGGACAGAGAAGCCGGGTGGGCTGCAGTCCATAGGGTCGCAAAGAGTCAGACACGAAAGAGCGTGAACGCAGGAATGAATGGATTCTTGATAAAAATATGTATTTAAGCGTAGAAAAACATTCAAGTATATGTCAATCTATTTATAGCTGTTCTCCCTAGAAAGTGGGGCAGTGGATGACTTTTAACTTTTTTCTTTGTTTGTTGTATTTTCTACATTTTTAAAATAATCAAGTTTTTCTTCTGTAATATGAGGGTAACAAAGTATTTTTAAGTTTCTATATGCCTGAATCAAAACAATCAGCTTCTGCCACCAGCCCCATGTTAGGAAAAAATGATGAGGCAATAATACTCACCTAGCAAGGCAGTCAGTGATGCATGTTTATACCACGCTTCTTTGATCTCTATTCTTATGAGCACTGATCAACCTATCCCAACTCAAGTACAGGGACAGTGCCCTCGCTGAAACCCACCCTGGGTCCTGTACCTTTATCACGTCACTCCATCATAGATAATGTCCCTAACCGGGTCCCTGCTGAGACTGTAGAAATGGAAATTGATCCTGTGATCAAGTATGTGATATTACTCCATAAGCTCAGCCTTTGCGTGTTCTCTGGGACTTGAGTAATCAATCTCAAAAGCTCTACTGAAGCAGATTAGGAAGAACCTGCTGAATCAGAACTACTTTTCTCCCAATCTCCTTTTATATTGAAAATAAATTCTTGAGTCTAATCCTCTAAATGGCAGTAGGGGAACCTGTCTTTTAAGGCCCACCTCATTTGCTCTGGGTAATAAGATGAAGGCCAAGTATGAACAGCACTGGGCTTGTCCCAGTCAACAGATCTAAGACCAGAATCATTTTTTTTAACTTTTCATTTTGTATGGGAGTACAGTCGATGAACAGTGTGATAGCTTCAGGTGGACAGCAAAGGGACTTAGCCATACATATACACGTATCCATTCTCCCCCAAACTCCACCACCCCCGCCATCCAGGCGGCCACATAACATTGAGCAGAGTTCCTTGCTGAGACTGGCATCACTGGCTGCCTTTCCCCTAGAGGTACTGCAAACAGATGCTTGCTTTTGACCAGACACCCGTGTGGCTGTTCCATCCCCTAATTCAATTGTGCAGCTGCTTACAATTCCAAAAGGGAACGTCTACCAGGTGGTCTCAAAACACACCCCCAGGTAATTCCAACTTGTATTCGTAATACACCTTCGTTTCCAGTCAGCAGTGAAAAAGAAACCAGGGCCAACATGTCAGCTTTGAACTGGCAAGTTTTAGATTAGAGTGTCTGTGTATGTGAGTCTTTTGTGAGTAACGGCATCCTGTCTGAGAAAGGAGTCATTTTATCAAGGGGGTCAAACAGGGAAAGACGCTGTGGCCGCCACTCTTCAGGGACCCGAAGGCTCATTCGAAACAGACTTTATCTCTGTCTCCAAGTCTGAATCTCATCTCCCCCAGTTCAGATGACAACACTGCGCTATTCAAACAGTGAAGGACGTTCGGTGCTTTCCCCACAGTTGATACCAGGTCAGTATTGATTTCCCTCCAGATAACACTGACAATCTGTAAGAAGGGCCCAGAAAGTCCCCAAGAAGGCCTGGCGTCAGCCTTCACCACCTGGCAAATGGCAGCTTCGACAGAACAAGTCCCCACCTGCCGTCTGGCCTGGGGAAGTTTCGGAAGCCGGTGAACATTGAAAAACCAGTTTTAGCATTTAAAAAGTGTTTGCTGACAAAACGTAAAGACTGCAGGGGTGAGTCATGTTTTCTTTTATTCCTCCACTACTTAAATTCTTACACAAAGAATATATTTGTGTAAGATATTTTTAAGACACATTTTTAAGATGGCTTGGGCAGTCCTCTTGGTAGACTTGTCTGGTAGCTCAATGGTAAAGAACTCGCCTGCCATCAAGGCAACATAAGAGACGTGGGTTCCATCCCTGGGTTGGGAAGATCCCCTGGAGGGGGGCATGGAAACCCACTCCAGGATTCTTGGCTAGAGAATCCCATGGACAGAGAAGCCTGGTGGGCTACAGTCCATGCGGTCGCAAAGAGTCAGACTTAGCACCAGCACCTTGGTTCACTCGTTTGCCTTCTGTGAATCTTTCCAGTTTGGGTTTTGGATGATTTTGGTCTGTGAGGTGACCACTGTTTAGTCTCCTAACCTAGATCTCTCTCACTCAATGAGTCAAAACTTCAGGGAAGAAAGGACCTGGAAAACAATGACAGTCCAGTCACCACAGATACACCTCACTCCCAGATCTCGGTTTTTAAATACATTCCCCACTGAAAAGGAATCAGAACTCTTCAGTGTAATGGCTGGTGCCAGGACAAAGGCAGGAAAAGCACAAGAGGAACTTGGTATATTTTGTTACAGGAGAAAGTAAGGAATTGCTCCAAAATACGATGGGGACCTGTCAAAAGGACCCAGGAGCCCATCTGCAGTGCTCCCATTGAACACACTGGGGTACTCTGATGAATAATGTGGGTGTGTTAAGATGAACACTAACAGGAATGGATTAATAAAATAAGAACCCATGAACCCACAATAAATAATTAAGAAGTAAAATGTCAACCAACAAATGTAGAAAAAATAATGGAGCTAGAAAAATCACCATTTTGCAGGTGTCTTGGCAATAACTGATTCAGGCAAGACTCACCAATGTGTGCTAAAATTACTAAAATCAAAAGGTTGATTAAAATAAAAAACATATTACATCGGCTCATAGGATCTCAGCATAAATTACTCATTAATTACCAATGGAAACATAGTAATCTTACCTTGGAGAAACAGGGTGGACACTACCTTAGCTAAGCGATTTATGTTCATACCATGAATAATATGACAAAGTGATATCATGGGCCTCTTGTCTGATGCTAGGACACAAGATCATTAATGTAGCATTCCTGCCCCAAGTGCCCAATCTGAGTGAAGTTATGAGGAAACTTGAGCAAACCAAAAATGAGGAGTATTCTGCAAAATAATTGGCCTGCATACTTCAAAAATGTCTACCTTCAAAGACCAAGGAACTATTCCAAATAAAAAGGACTAAAGGGACAGGTCAACTCACTGTTATGCAGGATCTTGAGCTGGTTCCTGGGCTAGGACCCTGGATACAGTACTGTATCAACATTAAATTCCCTGGCGTTGGTACAAGCATTGTGTCACTGTGAAATGTCTTTCCCATTAGGAAATGCACACTAAAGTGTTTAGGGATGAAGAGGCATGAAGTTGATAGCTTATTTGCAAAGGATTCATGAAAAAATAACACAAAAGAATGCATACTCTACACACAAAGAAAGAGAATAATAAAGCAAATGAAGCAACATATTAACAATGAGTGAATCTGGGTGACAGGTACACAGGAGTCCTTCATAATGTTTTTGCAACTTTTTTGTCAGTTTGAAATTATTTCAAAATAAAAAGTTAAACCTAAAAAGAAAAAATGTCAAGGGCATCTTTCTTAAAAACCTCAGTTTCCCCCGTTGACTCCATTCGTACTCCACCACCCTTGTTCCGACTTCCATCAGTTTACCTGGGCTCCTGGAAGGGCCCCCTGCCTCTAGTCCTTTCCCTTCCACAATACAATTGATAAACTGTGATCACACTTCACATACTCATTCTCCCCAAATATCTATCATTCTCTTGCTTCTGATCTGACAACTTCACCATATCACTTTTCTCATCAAGCCTAAACACTTCTTCTTAGCAATCAAATAGCTTCAACTGGCCTGATTATTATCTTTCCCACTTTCCCACTTGCTTTAGTTTGATAAATATTTACTGAATGTTGGTATGTGCTAGAAGATAAAGAAGGAACAAGACAATCAAGGCTGTTTACATTTTATGGAGGCATAAACATAAATCAAATCATTTCAGATTGGAATTAGTCCCATGAAGCAGATAAGTATGGAGAGATAAAAGGATGACATTGAGACAGGCAAAGGCTTTCTAATCAGATAATCTTGTTGTTGTTGTTCAGTCGCCCAGTGGTGTCCGACTCTTTGCGACCCCATGGACTGCAGCTTGCCAGGCCTCCCTGTCCCTCACCATCTCCCAAAGTTTGCCCAAGTTCATGTCCATTGTACTGGACATATATTCTTAGGCTGGGGGAGGTAGAGCAGGACTGAAATAGGGAAGAAGGAATTGTCTCAGGGAGAGGAAAGGAGTTGGCACAGTCCAGGAGTTAAGAGAAGACCAGCATGTCTCGTGGGTGGGGTGCAAGAGTGGTGTAAGATGAGATCTGAGAAGTATTGTGATACAATAAAGATATACCTGTCCCCAGTGGTTCCTGGCAGAGAGCTTCAAAATCTGTTGGAATTTCCTAAATGATAGAAGTGACTTTACTGCATTAATTAGATGACTCAGTACAGACCACTGGATAGCTTCAGGATTGGGGCTGGTCACCAGAAAGATCAAACATATGATTAGAGTGCTGGCACTTTGGGAGGAGAAGGGGACTGGAGATCGAGCTTGGTAACATGGCCAAGGATTTAATCAACCCAGCCTTTGTAATGAAACTCCAGTAAAAGCTCTGGATGCTGAGGTTCAGAGGAACTCCCTGGCTGGTGAACCCACAGATAGGCAGGCAAAGTGAGGCCCCTGACTTCATGGGGAGAGGCGAGGAAGCTCTGCATGAGGAATCCTCCCAGACCTCCCACTGTGTGTCTATTCCATTTGGTTGGTTCTGATTTGTACCCTTTATAATAAAACTGTAAGAGTAAGTATAGCGCTTTCTCTAGTTCTGTGAGTTGTTCTAGCAAATTATTAAACTGAGGGAATTGTGGGAACTCCTGAATCTGTAGGTATGAGGGGCCTGGAGACTCCTGCTTGTGGCTGGCATATGAAGTAGGGGTGCCCATACGGAGGGGCTTTCCCTTGCATTGTTTTTTGAATAAGTTACTAAGTCGTGTCTGACCCTTTGTGACCCCACAGACTTCAGTACATCAGGCTTCCCTGTCCTTCACTATCTCCCAGAGTTTGCTCAAACTCACGTCCATTGAGTCGGTGATGCCATCCAACCATCTCATCCTCTGCCCCCGCTTCTCCTCCTGCCCTCAATCTTTCCCAGCATCAAGGTCTTTTCCAATGAGTCAGCTCTTTGCATCAGATGGCCAAAGTATTGGAGCTTCAGTTTTAGCATCAGTCCTTCCAATGAATACTCAGGATTGATTTTTTTAGGATTGACTGGTTTGATCCCCTTGCTGTTCAAGGGACTGTCAAGAGTCTTCTCCAGCACTACAATTCAAAAGCATCAACTCTTTGGTGTTCAGCCTTCTTTAAGGTCCAGCTCTCACCGTACACGACTACTGGAAAAACCATAGCTTCGACTAGACGGACCTTTGCCAGCAAAGTGGTGTCTTTCCTTGTGTATCTGAAGCCAATGTGAGTGGTTAATTAGAATCATATTGAAGTGCACCCACATGGCGTGGAAAAAGCACTGGTATGTAATAGCCTGACCATACCAGGCTATCTATGTCATGATAACAAGGTTGGATTTCACTTCAAAGGGACTGCTCAGTCACTCAAATATTTTCTTTTCTTGTTAGAGAGTGGTTTCATTTTCAGTAAGTTCTGTGTGGCTGTGGTATGGAGAAGGGCAACTGCTGGAGGAGGAAGACACGTGTGTGGGGTTTTTGCAGTAGTCCAGGCTAAGACTAGAGAGTGGCAAAAATGAGAAGCATGCAGATACAACTGTGCAGCAGAACCTAAAGAGATGGGCTAAAATATTGGGTGAGGGATGATTGGGGAGCTAGAGAAATCATGGAAGACATCCAGATTTCTGACAGGCAAAACTAGGAGAGAAGTGGTTTCGGGGAGAGGATGGAGTAACAACTTTGATTCAAGGCACACTGGTTTTAAGATGCCTCAGACACATCTGGTGAGAGATGCCATACAGTCCGGTGAGAGATGCCGTACATCTGCAATGCGCCACGCCAGTTTTTTCTCCAATCAGACCGATGTTCTACTACTCAGGGACTCGATGCAGTATGTCACAATCATTTCTCTCTCTCAGTGCTATGCTGTGCTAGGTCACTTCTGTCATGTCAGACTCTGTGACGCTATGGTCAGCAGCCTGCCAGGCTCCTGAGTCCGTGGAAGTTTTCCAGGCAAAAATACTAGAGTGGGTTGCCATGCCCTTCTCCAGGGGATCTTCCCAAAGTGAGTGAAGTGAAAGTCTCTCAGTTGTGCCTGACTCTTTTCAATCCCATGGACAAGCCCATGGAATTCTCCAGGCCAGAATACTGGACTGGGTACCTTTCCCTTCTCCAGGGGATCTTCCCAACCCAGAGATTGAACCCAGATCTCCCACATTGCAGGCAGATTCTTTACCAGCTGAGCCACAAGAGAAGCCCAACCCAGGGATCAAATCTACCTCTCTTATATCTCCCTTTGAAAGTTAGGTTCTTTACCACTAGCACCACCTGAGAAGTCCTTCTCTCTGCTGCTGCTGCTGCTGCTAGGTTGCTTCAATCGTGTCTGACCCTGTGTGATCCCACAGACGGCAGCCCACCAGGCTCTCCCGTCCCTGGGATTCTCCAGACAAGAACACTGGAGTGGGTTGCCATTTCCTTCTCCAATGCATGAAAGTGAAAAGTGAAAGTGAAGTCGATCAGTCGTGTCCGACTCTTCGCAACCCCATGGACTACAGCCCACCAGGCTCCTCTGTCCATGGGATTTTCCAGGCAAGAGTACTGGAGTGGGGTGCCCTTGTTGCTCAAATGTTTCCCTATCTTCCCCTTCTTCCTTGCCAATGCAAATCCTTTTCACCTTTTGAGTTTTCAGCTCAAAAATTTCCTTCTGCATTAGGCTTTATCCTAATACCCTAACCCATACTTCTATTTTTGCAGCCCTAAGAGTCAGTTTGAAGCTTTCAAGCAATTTAATGCCACATCATCTGGATAGAGTCCTTCTTCATTATACATGAATCTAGCCTGCTCTAGCAGATCATAAGTTTCTCATGACAAGGGCCATTTCATTTTCATAGCCTGTGTTCTTCACCAGCGCATAATGGTTTATGCACCTTTAAATTCAAAGAGAATTAACTAGCAGATTTACATAAAAAGCTCTAAAGAATAAATAGGAGAAGATAAAGGGTAATCAAATGTGTTTGCCTTGCAAAAGAGTTTTTAAAAGGCGAAAAATTTCCTCCGGCATATGAAACTATAAATTTTACTGTTAATTAAAATTCTTGATTCAATGACTTCTGTAGCTATTGTACCTCTGGAGCTTAATAAAGCATATAAAACAGCATCCTTGAAACATTCCTGTGACAAGAGCTCTGGTTGGCACTGGAAGGAACTAGAACAGTATGATTGAAAAGCCTGAACTTTAATAAACAAGAACCAGAGATGAAAAACAGCTCAGAGTCTATGGGGATCGGGTGGGGGATGCAGCTAAAGGAAGGCTCCAAAGTAGCTGTTAGCTCTAGCTTTATTTAGCATCTTCATTAATGACTAGGAACAAGCCGTACACATTTAATAACATTTTTGGTTGGTGCCAAATTAGGGGGTGCTGCAGACATCATTGAGGGACAGAGAAATAACACAGATGGATCTAAAGAGGTTAGAAATAGGAAGAGCAATTATCACAATGAGATTTGATTTAGGCAAAATGCAAATGAAGGCAGCTGGGAGAGAAATCATCCAAAATGCAAAATAATCAGTGGGTTGGGAAACCTAGAAAGCAGCAACAGAAGAGCGTCTGGCAGGAGAGCAGTGGAATGAAGAATGAGCGGTGACAACCTGGTGGCTCCGCCCCAACGCTTGGTGGCAGGTACAGAGAGAAAAGGCTTGTAAGGGACTTGCACCATGACACAGTCTCCTTCAACGCCCACCAGCATTTTTTGGAGAAAATGTGGAAAAAATAAACAAAAATAAGTATGATATTTGGCCCTTCATTTTTCAGTTGTTGGAGGACATGGCAACCCACCCCAGTGTTCTTGCCTGGAGAATCCCCATGGACAGAGGAGCCTGACAGACGACCATCCACAGGGTTGCAAAGAGTCGGACACAACTGAGCGACTCAGCACTTTTCAGTTGTTAGAAAAGGGATAGGACTTAGTTTTTAATGTCCCTCAGCTTCAAACTTTTGTGGTTTCAGAAAAGACTGGCGGGGGGGAGTGGAGGTGGGGAGAGAGGTGAAGAGAGGGTAGGGACAGAATACTCTTAAGATGCCCTGTCTCTGCACTTTTAAACATCTTAGGTGTGAAAAGAAGGGAGAAAGAAACATTTAGCTTGAAAATATGTTTCAAGACAGATTCCAAATGGACAGAACTGCATGTGAAATTCATCTTAAAATAGAGGTATTCATTTTAATATTCATCTTAAAATATCTTTCAATAGAGGTGTGGAGCCAAATTCACATGTATCGGTAAAAATCTGGTGGCTATTTGTTTGCAAAAATACCCTCAACTTTACCAAGTGTTTCTTTCAATAAAAACTCTCTGTATGCCTTGAAAGTCTGTCATTATTTGCTTACAAAATTTAATCACCTTGAAATGCTTAAGAATACATCTGTGGTACAAAGAGGGTAAGATTTTATAAAAAGCCTCTGCTATATTTGGGAAGAGTAACACGAGAGACCAGACTAGTCTTATTGGTTGGCATGTCCATCTACAGTTACTCTCTCTTCTCAGGCCACCTCAGTCGATCACCTTTTCCTTCCCTTGAGACAGTTTCCCTCACGTCACCTGTTTCCACTGACCTAGATCCATAACAAAGAAGGAGGTGAAGCATCTTAGGCGGGTAGAGTCATCTTAATCTCTACCTTAAATGGTACATTTTTCTCGGCAGGAAATATGTAGTTTATCCTACCAGAAGGAAGGACAATGCTGGGCCCTATGCAGTAGCCCTGGGAGAATTTCTTCTCTTTCCTGCCTCCCACCTCCTCCCCGTCATCTCTCGGAGTGTCTCTCAATCCTGATGGAGTCACAAAGCAGCATGTATTTAACAATGCTTTGATGAATCCATATGTCACCAGAGACAACTGCCATTTCCTCCTCTAGGGGATCTTCCTGACCCAGGGATTGAACCCGCGTCTCCTGCTATTCCTGTATTGGCAGCCACCTGGGAAGCCCTATTTCTACTTGATACCAGAGGTGACCAGGAGGGCAAGATGCCCTTCAAGAAGGAGACGGTGTGAGGCAGGCATGCAAGTCATCTTCCAAAACCATATCGGGAAGTCTTCTCTGGGCACTGGGGTCAGGACCACTTCTGTGCTGGCTGTTGACACAGTGGGAGGAAACCAGCCACATCCACCCATCTCAACAGAAGGAGAACATGTTTCTGCCATGTGGAAGAAAGGCTGTACATCTGAAACTAGGGTAGCTGTTAGGGAAGGCGGTAGAACCTGACAGAGGAGCTCTGCACTGAGAGTCAGGACCCAAGAACCACGTAAGCTTCAGGATTCTTAAGCCTGTGGCATGTTCTGGGGTTTTCTTCTCCTTCTAACCAACGGTCACTCCATGCTGCTGCTAACACCCCAAGCTGTCCTCAAGGGCACTGCCTCACATGCAGTCTCCCTCCTTGAATGCACACCCCAGAGAGACCCAGCCTTAGGGGGTGGGTCCCCGATCCTGAATCTGGTACAACATCTCTGGGGTCTCATGACGGTGGTCTGAGGTCTGAGGCTCATATGTGCCATCGAAATGCATGAGGCATGTCACTCCACTGCCTAAAAGCTTGCAGTGCCTTCCTGGGGCTTTATTTTTATTTTTTGGCTACATCACATGGCAGGTAGCATCTAAGTTCCCCGACCAGGGATTGAACCCATGCCCCCTGCATTGGAAGCACAGAGTCTCAGCTACTGGACCAACAGGGAAGTGCCCCCAGGGCTTTTAGAAGAATATCCAAACTCCCTGCCACTCCTGGCAGAGCCCTGCACCGGTGTGGCCCAGCCCTCCTCTCTGGCCTCTCCTATGACCACTTTCTCCCTCACTCACGTGGCCTAGTCACACGGGCCATCTTGCTCCTCCTTGAACCTGCATTACATGTTCCCACTTCTGACTCCTCCTTCTATCTGGAATGCTCTTCCCCTACCTGTTCCTTCCCTCACGCCTCAGTTCTCAGGCCACGCCCTAAGTGACAATTTCTCTAACCATTCTCTCTAAAGGAATCGCCCTCCCTGGCATTTTTTATCATACACTGTGTTTCAATTCTTCAGCTCTTCTCTCTTTCTAAATAAACTTGTCTATTCATTACTTGTTGGGCTTTCCTTGTGGCTCAGCTGGTAAAGAATCCACCTGAAATGTGGGAGACCTGGGTTCGATCCCTGGGTTGGAAATATCCCCTGGAGAAGGGAAAGGCACTCCAGTATTCTGGCCTAGAGAATTCCATCTCTTTCTGAATAAGCTTATTTATTCACTTCTTGTTCATTTGCTTTCTCTCCCACTGGAATATACATGTTCATGAGAACAGAGACCTTGGCCTTTTCTTCTCCAGTGCTGGAAATGACGTTTGGCACATGTATCTGCCAAATGAAAGATAAACAGACACTTGAATGCTGGGAGAGGCATGAGGGCATTGCAATGAGAGGGTGACCTCTAGAGTTAAGGTGCCTGCATGTGCATTCCCCTTCTGTTACTTAAATCTGTATGTCCTTGGAAAGATTCAATGTTTTCAACTGTCAAACGAGGAAAAGAACAGTATCTTTGTACGGGTATTGTCAGATGACTAAAATACTAAATGAAGTGCTGGTATGTAGTCAGTGCTCAGTAACTGTTGTTCTTTTGTTGTTATATAATTGCCAAAGTTCATGGCCCATGACTCTGAGATTCACTTGACTGTATTTATGAATCACACTGCAACTTCCACTTTCTGGTCTGACATGTAAAGAGCTTGGAAGTATTTACTCTCATCTTTTGGAACAAGAAAGATAAAAGCCCAGTAAACTGAAAATCAACAAGTCTTCTTAGATCTATCAGAGAATTGAGGTCACAAGGCAAATTGCTGCACCAAAAGCTAGAGAGACAGACAGACAGAATCACAGCCTAGATGGACAGACAGAATCACAGACCAGCAGGAGCAGAGGCCAGGAGGAAAAGCCTGCAGCTGGCAGTAGCGTGGCAGCAATACTCTAAGCTGTAATTGATGAATTGCTGGAGGTTTAGTGTGGGCGAGCGTGAAAGTGAAAAACTCTTAGCGGTCCAGTCTAGGCGCCCCCACACTTTCATGAATCTTCCCTCCAGGAGGCCTGCCAGGTTCTCGCGATGATCAACCAAGAAAAATCCCCTTGCTCTTCCAGCAGGAGGAGAAAAGTAAACATTTTGAAATACAAGACAGAGCTCTCTGTTCCCCTTAGCAAGATCTGTTCTTAAG
The DNA here is from genome assembly GCF_002263795.3 of Bos taurus. NCBI lineage: Eukaryota > Metazoa > Chordata > Mammalia > Artiodactyla > Bovidae > Bos > Bos taurus. The sequence continues at coordinate 97,523,191 of NC_037333.1, forward strand.
AGAAATTATTTCAGCAGAGCTTAATCAATGGGGATTTTACCAAAGCCTGACTAATCTGGGGGCGGGGGAGGGAAATACTCAGCTCCAGGTCAATGGAAGACTGAGACCTAATCATGGGATGGAGGAGGCGTCCCTTCAAAGGATTTTGTACAACAGGGGATTCAACTGAAAGAACTGAAAGCCTTAACTCCTGTTTAAGAAGTCTCTAGGAAAAGCCAGCCACTCAGGGACAAAAAGAAGGTCACTGGATACTACAGTACAGATACTGCACACAGTAACACAGCCTAATTCCTAGCCAGATAAACAAAAAAATCTCACACTAAAACCCTATTTCCTCAGTTCCTGTTACCCAGTACATCATGTCCACCTCTCAACAAAAAATTATGGAATATGTCAAAAAAGCAAAAAATACCATCTTAAAAGAAAAAGCAAGCATCAGAACCAGACTCAGATATGAGAGAGATGTTGGAGTTATCAGACTGGCTATTTAAAATAATTACAATTGATGTGCTAAGGACTTGAATAGAAAAAGTAAACAACATGCAAGAACATAGGGATGTTATAAGCAGAGAGATGGGAAGTCTAAGAAAGAATGAGAAGAAACAGACGGAGGTCAGAAACACTGTAACAGATGAAGAATGCCTTTGATTGGCTCATCACTAGACTGGACATGGCTAAGGAAAGAATCACTGAACTTTAAGACATATTGATGGCAGTCTCCCCGAACTGAAATGTGAAAAGATTGCAACAGAGTATCTGGGAACTGTGGGACAATTATAAATGGTGTAAGTTGTGTGTAATGGGGATACCAAAAGGAGAAGGAAGGAGAAAAAGGAGGGAAGGCGGGAAAGAGCAAAAGAGGGTAGGCAGGAGAGAAGAAGGAACAAACAGTAGAAATATGTGAAGAAATAATGACTGAAAGAGATGTTTCTAAAATTAAAGACAGACACCCAACCACTGATCTAGGAAGTTCAGAGAGCAAGCACTAAGCAGGATAAATAGCAAAAAATCTGTTGTTGAGCGTATCATATTCACCTGGAAAAAAATCAAAGACAAAACGAAAATCTTGAAAGCAACCAAAGAGTGAGGGGAAAAAAAAAACCTTACCTGTAGAGAAGTGAGGATAAGAATCACACCAGGTATACGGGGTTTCCTCTTAAGAAACACATCAGCAAGAAGAAAGTGGAGTAAACTATCATAAATGTTGAAAGAAAAATCCACAGACTTGAATTCTGTACTCATGTAAAATATCATGTATGAAACGAGACGCCAGTCCAGGTTCGATGCACGATACTGGATGCTTGGGGCTAGGGCGCTGGGACGACCCAGAGGGATGGTATGGGGATGGAGGAGGGAGGAGGGTTCAGGATGGGGAACACATGTATACCTGTGGCGGATTCATTTTGATATTGGCAAAACTAATACAATTATGTAAAGTTTAAAAATAAAATAAAAAAAAAAGTGAAGGGGAAATAAAGACTTTCTTAGACAAACAAAAATTGAAGAAATTTGTCACCGGTAGATCTGCCTGGCAAGAAATGACAGAAATGCTTTACGGAGAAGGAAAATGGCACAGGTTGGAAACTCAGATCTACACAAAGAAAGAATATTAGAGAATGAATAAATGAAGGTAAAATAAAACCTTCAACTTTTATTATTCCTAATTGATCTAATAGACAACAATTGACTTGCAATAATAATAGCAAAAATAAAATTGGTGATTATAGCTTATGGATGTATGAAATGAATGACAGTGATGTCATAAGGGACAAGGAGGAGTAAGTGGGAATATTAGCACAGTACCATGAAATAGTACAGTGTTATCTGAAAGTGGACTCAGATTACCTTTAAGTGTATTTTGCAAACTCTAGAGCAATGACTAAAAGAATTTGAAAAGAAGTATAATTGACATGTCAAGAGAGGAAAGAAAATACAATCTTGTAAAATGTTCAAATAAAATCAGGGAAGACAGAAAAATGACTGGAAAACAAAAGAAAGACACAAAGAACAGGGGCAATGAATAGCAAGCAGAAATACAGCAGATATTAACTCACACATATTAATAATCACTTTGAGTGTGAATGGTCTACATACACCAATCAAAAGACAGGGACTGTTGGGGTGGGTAAAAGAACAAGATCCAACTAAAAGTTGTTTACAAGTCACACTGTTGAGCATCACAAAAGAACATCCGTGTGTAAGCCAAGGGTCAGGAGACTTGAGTTTCAGTCTGGTCTATCCACTAACTAGTTTGTGACCTTCAACAAGTCCCTGATATTCTTTAAGTTCAGTTCAGCTGCTCAGTCATGTCCGACTCTTTGCGACCCCATGGACTGCAGCAGGCCAGGCTTCCTGTCCATCACCAACTCCCAGAGCTTACTCAAACTCAGGTCCATTGACTTGGTGATGCCATCCAACCACCTCATCCTCTGTCATCGCCTTCTCCTCCTGCCTTCAATCTTTTCCAGCATCAGGGTCTTTTCCAAAGAGTCAGTTCTTCAAACCAGGTGGCCAAAGTATTGGAGCTTCAGCTTCAGCATCAGTCCTTCCAATGAATATTCAGGACTGATTTCCTTTAGGATTGACTGGTTTGATCTCCTTGCTGTCCAAGGCACTCTTCAGCATCACAGTTCAAAAGCATCAATTCTTTGGCACCCAGCTTTCTTTATGGTCCAGCTCTCACATCCAAACATGACTACTGGAAAAACCACAGCTTTAACTATAGCTTTTTTTTTTTTCCCCTACACAAAATGATGGAGAAGAAGGATGTGCGCTCATCTTCTTTGAGAACTCCGAAATTGCAACTCACTGCTGAACAACCATCAACAGGAGAAAGTTGGATCCCACCAAAAAAAGAGACCCCACGTCCAAGGACAAAGGATAAGCCCCAACAAGACAGTGAAAGTGAAAGTCGCTCAGTCGTGTCTAACTCTTTGTGACCCCATGGACTTAGTCCAGGGAATTCTCCAGGCCAGAATAGTGGAGTGGGTACCTTTTCCCTTCTCCAGGGGATCTTCCCAACCCAGGGATGAAACCCAGGTCTCCCGCATTGCAGGCGGATTCTTTATTAGCTGAGCCACAAGGGAAGCCCAATAATACTGGACTGGGTAGCCTATCCCTTCTCCAGTGGATCTTCCCGTCCCAGGAATCGAACCAGGGTCTCCTGCATTGCAGGCAGATTCTTTACCAACTGAGATATGAGGGAAGTGCATCAACAAGACAGTATGCAGGGCAAAATTGGGTTTAGAATCAAACCCCACACCCACTGCCTCTCTTTATCTTTCCGTAAAATAGGAGGACCTAGGCCAAATCCCTGTAGTTCCCTTACAGATTGAAATCCAGTGCCTCTCTACTAGGGTCTGATGAGTAAATGTGGACAGTAAGGGAGGGGACTAAAGCACCTACAGGTGCTTTTGGTTGGATTGAGGTCACAACAGACCCAGCTGCAGCCAGCAAGGGTGTGTGTGCATGAACACGACAGCCCAAATCCAAAGTTGTAGGTACTCTGTGAAAACCAAACTCTTGGAGACCACTGGATGGCAGGAATCCCTCACCCAGGTTCATAGTTGACTAGAGAAAATTATAAGACGTTCACAAGCAAACTTTTGAGTGACTTATAGCCTACTGGTAAGGAAGGAGAGTCCCTTGGACTGCAAGGAGATCAAACCAGTTGGAAATGACTGAGCGACTGAACTGAAGGAAGGAGAACAAGCCAGAGAGGAATTCATGGGGTCTTTGCTGAATGGAAGGGCATGGACGGAACAGAGGATTATTACAGCTCCTTATCTGGCATTCCTTGCCCATCATCATCTTTTAAGACTCAGCTTTCCCACTACTGCCCTCTCCCCCATACCCAGATCCTCTGAAGCAGAAAGAGAAAAAGAAATTTTGAACGTTTCAGTCATATTTTTAAGATTGTTCTTAATGATCAAGATCTTGTTAGCAGCCTCTAGCAAAAGCCCTGTTTATCCTCAAACAGAGATAACCATGGCATGACTTGTCTATTTTGGCCAAAGGCATGACTATTCTTATGGAAAAAAGCAGAAGAGAACCTTTGAAATGATCTTTTAAAGTGCAAGGGGACATCAAAGGGAAACTGAATCAATGATGCTGCATTAAGTTAAAGTTGTAGGTCAATGCCCTAGACTGGCAGATCACAGTATACTTTTTTACTTTCCCAGGTGGTTCTCTTCCTAAGGTTAAGTGGCCTGAATCAACTGCATTCTTTCCTCTGACTCAGGCATTATATGGACCCTGGCCCTTTGCTGATCTTATGGAAGACACCGCTCATCTAGGTTGAAGTGCCATTGTTAAAAAACTGCAGACGCCAAAAACACCTACATTTCCCACTGGGAAACAGCTCATCAGCTGGAAGCCTACATAAAGGCAAGATTTGTAACTATGTTTGCAAATCACTGTAGCCAGTGTGACTAGTTCAGTGCCTGTCACATAGTGGGTGCCCAGTAAGTAGGTGCTGAATTAATGAAGAAATCCACTACAGATGCGGGCCTGGAAGAAGCATGCTTAGTTCAAATTTGATGATTTCTAAAAATACTTTGTTGCTGTTCAGTTGCTAAGTCGTGTCTGACTCTGCAACCCCGTGGACTGCAGCATGCCAGGATCCCCTGTCTTTCACTGTCTCCTGGAGTTTGCCCAAATTCATGTCCATTGAGTTGGTGATGCCATCCAACCATCTCATCCTCTGTCACCCCCTTCTCCTCCTGCCCTCAATCTTTCCCAGCATCAGAGTCGGCTCTTTGCATCAGGTGGCCAAAGTACTGGAGTTTTAGCTTCAGCATCAGTCTTTCCAATGAATATTCAGGACTGATTTCCTTTAGGATTTACTGACTTGACCACCATGTGTCCAAGGGACTCTCAAGAGTCTTCTGCAGCACCACAGTTCAAAAACATCAACTCTTCAGTGCTCAGCCTGCTTTATGGTCCAACTCTCATACCTGTACATGACTACTGGAAAAACCATAGCTTTGACTATATGGACCTTTGTCAGCAAAATGATGTCTCTGCTTTTTAACATGCTGTCTAGGTTTGTCATAGCTTTCCTTTTAAGGAGCAAGCATCTTTTAATTTCATGGCTGCAGCCACAATCTTCAGCGATTTTGGAGCCCAAGAAAATAAAATCTGTCCTTGCTTCCACTTTTCCCCTTCTATTTGCCATGAAGTGATGGGACTGGATGCCCTGATCTTAGTTTTTTGAATGTTGAGTTTTAAGCCAGCTTTTTCACTCTCCTCTTTTACCCTCATCTATTATTTAATTTAACAGTCACTGAGTATTTTCTGTGTGATAGGTACTAAAATACAGAAATGAGTAAGATGGTTGCCAATTCTCAAAAAGAAGACGGGAACAATATTCACTGAGTGCTACTATAAGCTTGGCACTTATTATTCATTATTTCATCCTCCCAATAACTGTGTGAGGTAAATATCATTACACCCCTGACTCACCTTTTGCAGATGAAGGAACAGAGGCGGGAACCAAAGCCTACATTCAGCAAATGGCAAAGCCAAGAATTTTTTCAATGACCTGGATACTTCCTTTGACAATATATTTTCTCTTCAAAGTAAATTTAAAATCACAGTGTGATGTTCTCTATGTGATGTTTTGTTAAGGAAACTTAAGTTTTAAAAAACTGAGTTACAAACAAGTTTTCCAAGTTTTATTTAGAAAAATAGGTTTAGGCTCTCAACTTCAAGTCATTTATGTTGGAAAACATTCCAGTAATAGGGGAGCTTTATGGCAATCCACTCCAGCACTCTTGCCTGGAAAATCCCATGGATGGAGGAGCCTGATAGTCTACAGTCCATGGGGTTGCAAAGAGTCGGACACGACTGAGCAATTTCACTTCACTTCATAACTACATGAAGGCTTCATGTAGTTGAAGGCTAAAAATAATAAATTGCTTGAACAAAATAAATGAAAATTACTGAGTTAAGTCCTGAATAGCATCTAAGACCTAAATCAGTGAGTTTCTAAATTATAATTATCGTAACTCATTGTTAGGGTAAAGACAGCACAATACTGAACTAAGAAGGCTGAATTCAAACTGAAGGGCAGTACAGTTCCCACTGCCAACAGTGAACAAAAAGAACGTGAAACTGAGAAGCTGCCAGCTGCTCCTTTGTGCAAACAGCTTCCTCCCGGGACCCTGGTGCTTCTTCCCAACTGCACTTGAATTGTTCGGTAGATATTCATAATATGAACTGTGATCCCTAAGTGATGTATTGTGCTAGGTCCTTTTTGCTTTATGAATGCACAAACAGGAGGGAAGCCTGAACTGGGAAATGAATTCTTAAGACACAAGAGCAACTTAGAGAAATATTCAAGGTCAGGCTGTCTTGTAGGGATGGGATGCCCATTGTACAGGTGAGCCACCCAACCTGCACATCTGAGGGTCAGAAAGAGACTTCTGGGTCACCTGTCTCCCTAGGCCCTAAAGTAGTTTTGGGAATCCCCATTTCTTTCCAATAGGTTGAAAATACACAGGGCCTGGAATCATTTGTCCTCATAACATGGGCAGAAATTCTGAAAGCAAGTTATTCTCACCCACCCTGTTCGGATCAGATGAGGAACTGGGAAAACAGAGATTCATGATCAATCCAAAATTCCAGCAGCTCAGAAAGTGCCCGCGGTGGTGGGAAATGGTCTAGGATAGGCAAATTCTTCAAGTATATGGCCCAATCCTGGTGCAGTCATGACCTCTCCTACATTTGTGTCATGATTTCATAACGCCTCTGAAATTCAAGTCATACTCTTATATTTACAGATGAAGAAACTGGAGATGAATGAATCAAAGCTAGCAACCATGAGAGTTAGTCACTCAGTCGTGTCTGACTCTTTTGCAGACATAGACTATAATCCACCAGCCTCCTCTGTCTATGGGATTTTCCAGGCAGGAATACTGGAGTGGGTTGCCATTTCCTTCTCCATGGGATCTTCCTGAACCTGGGTCTCTTGCATTATAGGCAGATTCTTTACCATCTGAGCCACAAGGGAAGCCCAGGGGCCATAAGGAATGGAGTGGAGTGGAGTGGAAATCGCTCAGTTGTGTCTGACTCTTTTGCAACCCCATGGACTGCAGCCTGTCAGGCTCCTCTGTCTATGGAATTCTCCAGGCAAGAATACTAGAGTGGGTAGCCATTCTCTTCTCCAGGGACTCTTCCCAACCCAGGGATCAAACCCGGGTCTCCTGCATTGCAGGTGGATTCTTTACCGTCTGAGCCACCAGGGAAGCCCAGCAACCATCAGAATAAGAATTAAATCTTGAGTCTTCCTAATCCACACTGAGTAATAGACTTTTCACCACAAACCTAAAGCATGACCTCAAGAATATGTGTTGTAGGAGCAACGACTTTGGAGTTAGACTTGCATTGGCCTATCTAGATGTACCATTTTTTAGCCATATAATTAGGAAAGTTCCTTAACATCATGAAGCCTTAGTTTCCTCATCTGTAAAATGGGGACATGCATCACACCTAGCTCGTGGGGTTATGGTGAGGATCAAAGGTGATATGCATTTGGCACACTCAGCATAGAACCTGACCCTCATTAGAGCCAGACAGATGTTGAGGTGAGGGTTTCAGGGTCATGTTTAGAGCATGGACTCAGGATGAAGGAATCTCCTTTTCTCCTCTGTAGTTTAGCATGCCTTGGTGCTTAAAACCCCCAGGGAACATTTTGCGGTATCAAAAGCCACAAGAAGATAAAAACTTGACACAAGCAGAGAGTGCTTGGGCCTAGAATTGGTGTGAAGGATGTCCACTGTACAGGAAGTGCATCTGTGTCTCCTCCCACACTGCCGTCCGCGCTGAGTCCCTGAGAGTGAGGACCCTCCATTCCCACCTGGAAAGCCATGGAGTTGGCAGCAGCCAGAAATATCCTCAGGGGTAGCTTAGCCTTGTAGGACCTGTGGCTCCACAAACGATGGGCACCAGCTGTCACACCCAGAGCAGTCAGGAGGAAGCAGAAGTAGGCTGCAAGACACAAGCAGGGAGAGAGTCAGCAGGTGTCAGAGCTTTTAACCTTTCTCTCTTCCGAATAGGGACCCATGCGGAATGGTGTCAGAAGCATATGCAGTGTGAAGAATCAATAACTTGGGAAAAGGTAGGCATTTTTTATTGGTTTTTAGCTTTCCAGTATGAGAGAGACATAGAGAGAACTTTCCTTAAGAAACTGGGACCTTGGAACATTCACTTTTTCTATGTCAAACGAATGTATTTCTTGCCAGTCTTGATACAAAATCACAGCCCTATTAGTGTGCATTTGTATTCTTACGTGTCCACTCTTGGTGGAGCTGAAATAGATCTCTAATCTTGCTTCTTAATTGGCACCCATGCCAGGATGACTCTTTTAAATGGCAGTGCCCATTTTCAGGGCTCTTCTAAATAGTTTGAAGGAACTCAGGCCAGACCTAAAAGCAGCAAAGTCTGGCTCAGGGCCAGTAAGAATAAGACTAAAACTGACATCAAGGACAGCTGAGATTTGTCTTCTAGAGCTCCTCACTTCTACCATCACCGTCACTACGACAGGGCTGGTAGAGATGGCCAGGTGGGGATCTAGTTATTTTTTAAAAATTTTATTAGGATACAATTAAGTTACAGTGTTGTGTTAGTTTTAGGTATACAGGAAAGTGAATCTGTTATGTAAACACATAGATCAACTCTTTTTTAGATTCTTTCCCCACATAGGCCATTACAGAGAATTGAATAGAGTTTCTGTGGTATACAGTAGGTCCTTTTACTAGCTACCTATTTTATTTATAGAAGTGTGTATGTGTCAATCCCAATCTTCCCATTTATCCGCCCCCCTGCTTACCCCTCAGGAACCATAAGGTTATTTTCTATATCTGTAACTCTATTTTGGTTTTATAGATAGGTTCACTCATAGCCCTTTTTTTAGATTTCACATATAAGTGATATCATATGATATTTGTCTTTTTCTGTCTGACTTACTTCACTCAGTTTAAGAATCTCTAGTTCTATCCATGTTGCTGCAAAGCGTGTTGTTTTGGTCTTTTTTATGGCTGAGTAATATTCTATTGTATATATGTACCACATCTTCTTTATCCATTTCTCTGTTAATGGACATTTAGGTTGCTTCCACGTCCTGGTTATTGTAAACAGTGATGCAGTTTTTCTCCACGCTGGGTGGGAATTTTCTTAAAGTCAACCTACGGTGGAGCTTATTATCTGCCACACACTTAAATATATTATCTTTAGTCCTGTGTTAGCATCTCATTTTACAGCTGAGAAACTAAGTCTCTGAGTTAAATCCTTCATATAAACCAAAGTCAGCCTGGTTCTAAAGCCTCTGCCCAGAGACCCCACGCTGCCCCCACGTGGTGGTGGTGATTTGTTCTTTGTACAAGACTTGGGAAAGGTTGAGCGCATGGTAGAAAGGAGATCAAAAATCACAATTCCTGAGATTATTTTCTTCTAGTGGTTTTAAAGCAATGTTCCCACAAACTGCTAAATGTCTTACTTGAATTATCTTATTAAAACATAGCAAACAACCCTTATAGGTCTGTATTATTATTGAGTCAAAGGCTTAAAGAAGCTAACTAATTTCCCAGTATCACAAGGTTGCGGAGTGTCTTTGCTAAGAGTCAAACCCAAGTCTGTCTGAACCAAGAACAGAGTACTTGCCCTCTATACTCTCCTTTGCCTCCAGGAGATATCAGGTAAGTTTTACCTTCATTTCTCTACACCCTGGAAAAGGAAATGGCAACCCACTCCAGTGTTCTTGCCTGGAGAATCCCATGGACAGAGGAGTCTGGCAGTCCCTGGGGTTGCAAGAGTCGGACACGACTGAGCGACTAAACCACCACCACCACCTCTACACCCTACATCCTTAACGCATGCATGCTAAGTCACTTCAGTCATGTCTGAGTCTTTGCGACTCCATGGACTATAGCCCGTCAGAGTCCTCTGTCCATGGAATTCTCCAGGCAAGAATACTGGAGGGGGTTGCCATTCCTTTCTTCAGGGGATCTTCCCCACCCAGGGATCGAACCTGGGTCTTCCTGCACTGCAGGAGATTCTTTACTATCTGAGCCACCAGGGAAGCCCAACGTCCTTAATATTGGATCCAAATCTAAATTTAAAAGTGAGCTGCTTCCTTACTAGAGGGGAGAGTCCTGAACTAGGTTATATGTAAGCAGGGTCAGGCAGATAGTCCTAGACAATTGTTTCTACCACTTAGCACATACAAGGCCCTCCATAAAGAAGTGTTAGAGATCAAGTGACCAGCTGTGAATAGATACATGAGTAGTCATGAACAGTACCCAGGCCAAGTTCTTAGGAAGGCCCTTGTAGGACTTCTTTGGAAGTATTACTAGGGCAACTTCAGTGTCAATATATGTATTTAAAGGGAGCACAATATTATAGCTTCCAAAAGTCAAGTCTGACTGATCTTGACCCTGATATTTATGTGGGTCTAAAAATAAGACTCACCCTTGGCACTAAGATTAATGAGTGAACTTGACATGAACTTGACAAATTATTCCTTCCTTGAAAGGTTAAAAACAAAAAGCAACAATCTGCCCATAAATCACAGAAAGTAGCAGTAAATAAAACACTCTGACCTCTTTTGTTATCATAATTTAACCTTGGTCATGAGTCCATGAAATGGACAGCTATTTCCTATGTCATCCCTGGCCTTCATGGCTCTGCCAATAATTTTTTTTCTAACTGTCAAGTGAAATCTATGATGGAAAAATTCAATGTGACCCTATCTTGCCAGTGGGCTAAGACACTGAACCTTGAGTGCAATAAGATGAATTCCCCAGGCTCCATGATACATATTGGCCTCAAAGCAATCCCTCCAAACCATGGTTCTCAGGGCCTTGCCATGACTATGGCATTGTCTTGTCCTTTTCAAGATCTTCAATATTTCAGGAGTCATTTACCTTGTTGATCTGCTCATGTCTGGGCCCCTGACAACGGGTCTGAGTCAGAGCCTGCACGGGGCAGTTGTGGTTACTGGTTTCCCATGGTCCTTCTTTTGGCAACAAGAATGTAGCTGTTTGACCCAGGCCTTGGCCTTGCATTGTACCCCCATCTACTGTGTTCTGGGAATACAAACCTGACCCAAGCTTTCTCTCTTCTGGCTTAAAGACGAATGCGTGGTTGAAACAGTAAAGAATGAGGCCTGGAGAGCAAGATGTGAAGACGACAGACAGAGCCAGCTCTACAAGAGACAGAAGGACAGCTGTCTGCACTGAGCCACTGGCTGCAGGCCTTGGAGTTCTACAGTTGTTCTTTTCATCCTTTGAGCCTCCCCAGTATTCCTCCCAGTAATGTGAGCCAACAAATTCCCTTTTCTTGCTAGTTTGCACTAGATTTCTGATAACTAAAATTCTGCAGAACGTCTAGGAAAGAAAGCAATCTTTTGGTCATAGTCCAAATGAGGATAAACAGAAAAAATCTTGGGCTGGTTATGAGGCTTTATGGGATATTCCATTTAGCAGGTCTCAGTTTTCCTACTTTGATAGGGCTAGTTTGAGAAATTCTTAACCTCTCTTCTATGAGGTTTGTGGAGAGTAATATCCAAACAAGTTTCAATGAATGCTGGCTAGTTGGCTCTGAGGTAGTGAATAATCAGATACAGAATTGATGCCTTTGAAAAAAAAAGGAGTAATGGGCAGTGTCAATAACTTTACCAAGTAATTCATACCTCATAGAGCAAAGTGCTAAAGTAATAGAAACTGGAATCACAAAATCACAGAACAATAAGCAACACACGGATTGGTCTAACCAAATAAGAGTCACCAATTCTGGTTAGCTGAAGCCAAAAAGACATGTATTAAATAGATATTAAGTAGTCTGTGGAACTCACGAGGAGGTTGCAGGATAGGGTTTTGGTTCACAGCCTCCAAGATGGCGCCAGTGCTGCCTAACCCTTCAATTCACAGCCTTGCGTAGTCTTCTCCCCTTGAGTAATTTTCTTCTAACCAAAGGCTCATAGCAATATTGAGGGACTATCATTTCCATTATTTGGTTACAAAAGATATGACTTCTATTTTGTCAGCAGATTCTTTCTTCCCTTGGGTTTGGTGAAGTAAGCTGCCATACTGGGAAGGCTAGGCTGGCAAAGAACTCAGGGTGGCCTTCATCCAACAGTCAGTGAGGAAATGAGGCCCTCGGTTCAACAGTCCTCAAGTAACCAAGTCCCGCCAACAACAATGCAAGTGAGCTTGGCAGTAGATCCTTCCCCAGTCAGGCCTTCAGTTAAGACCACAGTCCTGGCCAGCACACTGCTGCCTCATGAGAGACCCTGAAGCAGACAGTCCAGCCTAGCTGAATCTGGATCCCTGCTCCATATAAACTATCAGAAAATGAACCTATGTTGTTTTAAACCACTGACTTTGGGAGTACTTTGTTCTGCAGCTGAAAGTGATTAATATAAGACCTGAACAGGAATTTTTCCATGAAGGAAGGAAGGTACAGTCTAAATCCCAGTTTAAGAATGGTTTGCCATCTATAGGGATGGACAGTAGATTCAAGTTGCATGGGGTGGAGGGCAGGGAGGAGAAGCATTGGGTGACTGCTAATAGGTATAGGGTTTGGGGGCTAAAGAGTGATAAAAATGTTCTGAAATTGATTTTGGTGACCGTTACACAAACCTGTGAATATATTTAAAATTAATGAATTGCACATTTTGAATAGCTGAGTTGTATGGTATGAGTTATAGCTCAATAAAGTCATTACTAAAAACTGACCAAGCTTCTATTAGATTTTGTTATTATGTGTATTTTCTCAGTGTGAATAAAATAGACATGTCACAAAAGGACATAGGACAAAACAAAGAAAAATCAACCATTTGCCTAGGATGGACACTTGATATGTGGGCACACATATCACACCATGGACCCTTAAATCTTCCATAGCTGCCAAGAAGAGTGTCTGTTTGACCCTACACCTATGCATGAATCTATCTAGACCAAAGATTCCAAGGCAGAATCACCTACTTGCCAGTGTTCGGATCACAGTCCACGCTCTACCGACAAAAGAGAGAATCCATGGTCTCTTTGGCTTCCATGGTGGAAGGCAGAGTCTCTCACCGATCTGGATTCCTCCACTGGAGCAATGTGTGGAGAATAACTGAAGTGACCCTCTCTGGACCACAAAACCAGAGAACAGTCTGGGGGGGGAAATGTATATATATATATATATATATATATATGTATATATATACATGCTGCTGCTGCTAAGTCACTTCAGTCACATCCGACTCTGTGTGAACCCATAGATGGCAGCCCACCAGGCTCCCCCGTTCCTGGGATTCTCAAGGCAAGAACACTGGAGTGGGTTGCCATTTCCTCCTTCAATGCATGGAAGTGAAAAGTGAAAGTGAAGTCAGTCACTCAGTCGTGTCTGATTCCTAACGACCCCATGGACTGCAGCCCACCAGGCTCCTCTGTCCATGGGATTTTCCAGGCAAGAGTACTGTAGTGGGTTGCCATTGCCTTCTCCGATATACATACATATGTGTGTGCTAAGTCACTTCAGCCATATCTGACTCTTTGCGACGCTATGGACTGTAGCCCACTAGGCTCCACTGGAATTCTCCAGGCAAGAATACTGGAGCAGGCTCCATTTCCTTCTCCAAGGGGTCCTCCTGACCCAGGGATCAACCTTGCATCTCCTGCATTGGCAGGCGGGTTCTTTACCACTAGAGCCACCAGGGTATGTATATATATATATTCATTATAGATTAATAATGCTATACAGTAGGTCCTTGCTCTCTGTTTATTTTATATATAGTAGTGTGTATAGTTTGGGCTTTCCTGGTTGCTCAGATGGTAAAAAATCTACCTGCAATGCAGGGGATGCAGGTTTGATCCCTGGGTGGGGAAGATCCTCTGGAGAAAGAAATGGCAACCCACTCCAGTATTTTTGCCTGGAGAATTCCATGGACAGAGGAGCCTGTCAGGCTACAGTCCATGGGATCGCAAAGAGTTGGACATGACTGAGTGACTCTTTCACTTTATTTTCAGTTCAGTGTGTACAGTACGTCTTAAAATAACCTCTTTTCATTCACCCTCAAATACTTTGCACGCATAAGATCATTGCAATCTCTATTACGGGAGCAGTAAAGATGAAAAAATCGGTATTTGGGGACAGAGTGTGCAAAAAGAAGTTGGTTTCTATAATTTCTTAAATGAGTGCACAGTAAAATTCCAATTAAAAAAAGAAAAATGCACTGCACTGCCTAACAGTGTCAGCAGGGAGGCTGGAGAAAGGGGTCTGCTCTCACTGCCTGCCTGCCATGGACCCGCACTTCACCAGTATGTCTTTTATTGTTTTGTTTCTATGTGGTAGATATCTAATCCCCATTTCACAGATGTGTAAAATTGAAGGCCAGAGCCTAAATGCCTCGGGATTTCACAAGGACAGAGCTGGGGCCCCAAAACCAGCTCAGTCCAGCCCAAGCCCTCTCCCCTGGTGCCAGGGTCGCCAGCCCTGACTGCCCATTGCAGTCATCTGGGATCTTTAACATTTGAGAGATCCATCAATTCAGTTCAGTTCAGCCACTCAGTTGTGTCCGACTCTTTGCGACCCCATGAATTGCAGCATGCCAGGCCTCCCTGTCCATCACCAACTCCTGGAATTCACTCAAACTCATGTCCATTGAGTCAGTGATGCCATGCAAGCCATCCCATCCTCTGTCGTCCCCTTCTCCTCCTGCCCCCAATCCCTCCCAGCATCAGGGTCTTTTCCAATGAGTCAACTCTTCACATGAGGTGGCCAAAGTACTGGAGTTTCAGCTTTAGCATCATTCCTTCCAAAGAACACCCAGGGCTGATCTCCTTTAGAGTGGACTGGTTGGATCTCCTTGCAGTCCAAGGGACTCTCAAGAGTCTTCTCCAACACCACAGTTCAAAAGCATCAATTCTTCGGTGCTCAGCTTTCTTCATAGTCCAACTCTCACATCCATACATGACCACAGAAAAAACCATAGCCTTGACTAGACGGACCTTTGTTGGCAAAGTAATGTCTCTGCTTTTCAATATGCTCTGTAGGTTGGTCACAACTTTCCTTCCAAGAAGTAAGCGTCTTTTAATTTCATGGCTGCAGTCACTATCTGCAGTGATTTTGGAGCCCAGAAAAATAAAGTCTGATACTGTTTCCCCTGTTTCCCCATCTATTTCCCATGAAGAGATGGGACCAGATGCCATGATCTTCGTTTTCTGAATGTTGAGCTTTAAGCCAACTTTTTCACTCTCCTCTTTCACTTTCATCGAGAGATCCACAGGGCCCAGTGAATCAGAGATGAGGGCCCACAGAGCAGGGATCTCTCTCCAGAGGGGACTGTGATGTACAACCGGGGCTGAGAAACCACTGCCCTGTAATGTACGTCCCCCCTTAGAGGCCATCTGGTCCCTTCCCCTGAACTTACAAATGGAGAAACCTAGACCCAGAGTGCACTGCACTCCCTCCAACCCCCCCACCCGCACCCCACGCTGACTCCCACGGGGCTTGGTAAATGCTCAGCGGTTTGGGAGCTGGAAACAGCAAGCTGTCCTTTCATGTGGACCCAGGCCGCCTGTACTCTTCTCCTGGCGGCTCCCTTTGATGGTGTGAGATGATCCCTGATCCCCTCACTGGAGGCTTTAATATCCACGCACTGGACTGGAAGGCGGGTATGCAGCGGGACCCAGGCAGGAGAACTCAAGCTTCCACCAGAGAAGCAGGGAGGTGAGGCAGGGGGCAGGAATCAGAGGGTGAAGGCTCCTGGCATCAGGGCCACATGTAGCGGGAGAGGCAGGGGTGGGGCAGAGCCTGCATGGGAGAAAACAAAGCACTTGGCTATCTGCCTTTTTGGCTCAAGTGTTTTGAAGGTCACTTTGGGGCTCTGGCCAACAAATGATTGTTTCTCTTCTCCAGTCTTTCCTAGATTTGGCAGATCAGTGGAGAAAAGTAGACACAGCCATAGATGAATCGAGAGATGCACACAGAGATACATATATACATATGAGTAAATAATGCGGACTTCCTAGTGGTAAAGAACCCATCTGCCAATGAAGCAAATGGGTCAGGAAGATCTGAAGGAGAAGAGAGTGGCTCCCCAGTCCAGTATTCTTGCCTGGAGAATTACATGGACAGAGGAGCCTGGCAGGCTACAGTCCACGGAATGGTGAAGAGTCAGACACGACTGAAGCGACTTAGCACGTATCCCTGGTGGTCCAGTAGTTAAGAATCCACCCGCCAATGCAGGGGACACCTGTTCGATCCCTGGTCTGGGAAGATCATACATGTGAGGAGGCACCGAAACCCGTGGGCTACAACTACTGCCCGCCTAAAGCCTGTGCTCTGCAGTAAGAGAAGCCACTGCAATGAGAAGCCTGTGCACCGGCAACCAGAGAGCAGCCCTCATTCACTGCAACTAGAGGAAGCCTGCGTTCAGCAAGGTGCTCAGCAAGGACGACCCGAGGCAGCCAAAAGTAAGTAAGTTAACAGTAGAAAAGGAATCTTTCTCTGGGCTTTATATCTTTATCCCTAAAATGGAGAAAGTCTTTAAGTACTAAAGTAATAATAAGTAAGTATATAGCATTATGGTTAAGATGAACCTGGGCTGAATCCCTGGTATATCACCTTTCAGTGTGACTTTATCTCTAGACCTTGGTCTCTTCATCCATAAAATGGGAACACAGCCTGCCCTAGAGGCTTGCCGTAAGGACTGAACGTAGCAGTGAACCTACAGTGTGAGCCAGGCCTGGCAAGCAGCACTGGTAAGTGCTACTGCCCCAGTTGTGAACGCCAGCCCACTGCCTCTGAAACTAGCCCTTTCCCGGCTAACCCCCTGTGACGACACTCACGCTCTTTATCACTCTGAGCTGGAGATTCTCAAGAGGATGAGCAATCTTGCCTACTCCCTTTCCTGAGACCTTTAGCAAAGACTCCAGACACTGTTCGTTGTCACAAACCACAGCTGGAAGGGTGTTACTGGCATCTGGTGGGTAGAGGCGGGGATACTGCTGAGTAGCCTGCAATGCCTGCAACAAAGAAGGACCGTGACCAAACTGTCAGGAGTGCCGAGGCAGAGAGTCCTGTTCTGATTTCTTGGGACAGTCCTTGAAACCTAGTGTGACTACACTGGCCTTGCTTCCTCACACCTCTGATTTCATGGGGAGTTATGGGAGTAACTCATGTTTCACGTATACACATAATATAATGTAATGCAATATAGGCCAAAAAGTTTGTTCAGGTTTTCTGTAACATCGTATGGAGGAACTCGAATGAACTTTTTGGCCGACCCAATGTAACATAACATATGATGAACAAGCTGAAAAGAAAGAACTAGGACAAAAAGCCAATAGTATTTTAGGCCATTGATTCTTGAACGTTAAAGGGCCAGGGGTCTTGCAAAATGCAGATGCCCAGCTCTACTCTCAGAGATTCAGTAGATCCGGGGAGAGATCCGGAACTTTTGCTTCTAACAAGTCTGCAGGTGGCGCTGGTGCTGTTGGTTCAGGGTCTGAGTGTTTAGCCCACCCACCAGTGAGTGTTTGGCTGACCCACCAGATGTGAGAGAGAGGGGCTAATAAAGGGCTGGCCCTCTAGGGCCACTCACCTCATGAGACGCTGTAACAAAGAGTTGCAATTAGACCTTAGGTCTTCCAGTAAAAGGTTTGGATTTATAACATTTGAGATTCCAAGGCAAATTCCTCCTAGATACTATTTGAACACTTGACTCGAAATCAGAACATTTTTACAAGGTCACGAGAACTGTGGGCTTACAGGCAAAGGGCTTCTTTTGACTATTAAATCTTCCAAATTCTGTAATATTTTAAAAAATTGAGTTGATTTACAGTGTTGTCTTAGTAATTCCAGCATACGGCACAATAACCAACAGTCTTTGTGATCCCCGCCTCCTTCCTCTTCACCACCTTATCCTCTGTGGCACATGGGCTGCAGGCGTCTTGAAGGAAGTGCCCACATCTTCTAGATTCAACAGAAAGGGAACAGAACAGAAGGGAGAAGATAGATTTCTTGCATTTCACAGGTACTGCCTATTTTCCTCCAGCATCCTTCCTGCCTTCAGTTAGTTTCACTTAGACCATTCTGAAGTCCTGGGCAAAGCCTCCTTTTCCTAGTTGATTTACAAAATATATGACAAGTAGTATAAAAGTCATAGCAGATCACTAACAACCAGTAATCTTGCCTGGAAAATCCTATGCATGGAGGAGCCTGGTAGGCTGCAGTCCATGGGGTCGCTAAGAGTCGGACACGACTGAGGGACTTCACTTCCACTTTTCACTTTCATGCACTGGAGAAGGAAATGGCAACCCACTCCAGTGTTCTTGCCTGGAGAATCCCAGGGACGGGGGAGCCTGGTGGGCTGCCGACTATGGGGTCGCACAGAGTCGGACATGACTGAAGTGACTTAGCAGCAGCAGCAGCAGCAACTGCAGAGTATAGCATAGCATGTTTCCTCTCTCCTGTTGCACCCTGCTATCTATTCAGTTTAGTCGTTCAGTTGTGTTCGACTCTTTGTGACCCCATGGATTGCAGCATGCCAGGCTTCCCTGTCTATCACCAACTCCCAGAGCTTGCTCAAACTCATGTCCATTGAGTTGGTGATGCCATCCAACCATCTCATCCTCTGTTGTCCCCTTCTCCTCCTACGCTCAATCTTTCCCAGTATCAGGGTCTTTTCTAATGAGTCAGTTCTTCACATCAGGTGGCCAAAAGATTGGAGTTTCAGCTTCAGCATCAGTCCTTCCAATGAATATTTAGGATAGGCTGGTTTGATCTCCTTGCAGTCCAAGGGACTCTCAAGAGCCTTCTCCAGAACCACAGTCTAAAAACATCAATTCTTCAGCGCTAAGCTTTCTTTATAGTCCAACTCTCACATCCATACCTGACTACTAGAAAAACCATAGCTTTGACTAGATGGACCTTTGTTGGTAAAGTAATGTCTCTGCTTTTGAATATGCTGTCTAGGTTGGTCATAGCTTTTCTTCCAAGGAGCAAGCGTCTTTTAATTTCATGGTTGCAGTCACCATCCACAGTGATTTTGGAGCCCCCCAAAATAAGTCTGTCACTGTTTCCAATGTTTCCCCATCTATTTGCCATGAAGTGATGGAACTGGATGCCATGACCTCAGTTTTTTGAATGTTGAGTTTTAAGCCATCTTTTTCACTCTTCTCTTTCACTTTCATAAACAAAAAAGAAGGTAAGCATTCGAGTCTTTTCCAGGACCTCATTCTGTATCCACAGGTGTCATTTCAGGTACTCAGGCTGAGCCAGGCATCCCTGTTAGATGCTCTCTGGCCCTCTGTGTTTTCCAACATGCAAATCATCATATTGTAATTATACAAGGAATTGTTCATCTAATACCATCTAAAAATAAACTCCAGGAGGGCAGGAATCTTGTCTGTCCTTACATATATTGTCAGCTGGTACTTGTGCAACTATTATAATTATATAATGTATGTATATAATTGTATAACAACTCTTTGTGACCCCATAGACTATACAGTCCATGGAATACTCTTAGGTCGGAATACTCTAGGCCAGGATATTGGACTGGGTAGGCTTTCGCTTCTCCAGGGGATCTTCTCAACCTAGGGATTGAACCCAGGTCTCCTGCATTGCAGGCGGATTCTTTACCAGCTGAGCCACCAAGGAAGCCCAAGAATACTGGAGTGGGTAGCCTATCCCTTCTCCAGCGGATCTTTCCGACCTAGGAATTGAATCGAGGTCTCCTGAATTGCAGGCAGATTCTTTACCAACTGAGCTATCAGGAAAGCCATTATAATAACTTAGCTAGGGGAAAACATGCAACCATGCTGATTGGTTTCACTTTAAAATTCATAAACCATAACTATAGTTCAGCTTGCGTTATTACCCAGAAATCATATTACTTTCCCCTGGTCCATATGGGCTCCCTCCCTCCTAGACAACTGTTTCATACCTGTTTTGATCACCTTGCCCCCTCCCCAGTCTCCCTCCCCCACTTCATATGATAAGGTTGTTTCTGTTGGAGGGCAGAACTTCCCCAGGCCCCACCACCTGTACCCCCTCACCCTTCAGCGCCCGAGCCTGTGCACCCTGCATTTCTCCATTCCTACAGATGGCCAGTGCACATATCCTTTAAGGCCAGTCCTTTCTTGGGCATCTTATCCACTCTGTCCTCCTCAGTTGCTCTGCCATTTCCCCCTCTCTCTGTATCGAACACCCTCTTACTATTCCCATAGCCTACAATCAAGCTGTTATTTCTCTCATTTTAATAAACAAAATTTAAAAACCTCTGTTGACACTCTCCCCCCATTTAGAACCTACTCGCTTTCTCTGTTCCTCTTTACACAGAATTCACTGAATGGATTGTCTCTTGATTGTGGATTACAGATCTTCACTTCCGATCCTAATCAAAACTACTCCTACCAGTCCAGCCAAGACAGTCGTGGCCCCTTGACTTGTGGGCAATCTCTACGTGTATGTTAAGAAAGTAAACATGTGGGTGATGAACACAGTGAAGGAGAGGCAGAAGTGCTACCGGAGTCCCCAAAGGAGGGACTGATGTTCCACGCAGAGGTGACATTGTGCGCAAAGGCACAGAGGCTCCTGGGGGGAGCCCTGCCAAGTGGCGGGGTCTGGCTCCTGGGAGGGGATGTGGAGTGAAACAAAATGCAAAAAACAGGCAGTGACCCGACCAGGAAGGTGCTTAACGTTATAGACTTAATCTTGAGGACAAGAGGGTTCCACTAAAGAATGTTACACGGTCAGGGAGTTCCCTGTGGTCCAGTGGTTGAGAATCTATCTGCCTTGCAGGGCAGGGGACGCAGGTCCTATCCCAGTTGGGAGAACTAAGGTCCCATATGCCACGGGCCAACTAAGCCCTCGCACGGCAACTAGAGAGCCTGCACGAGCCAGACCGCACGCTCCACACCTGGAGAAGCTCGTGTGCCACAACCAGACGCAGAAAGCCTGCACGCCGAAATGGAGAGCCCTCTTGACCAAGAAATACACACAATTTTAAAATAGTGTTATATGATCACATTTAGAATGACAGATGTAAGCCTGCTATGGAAGATGGAATCTAGTAGGCTGAAACTATCCCTTGTGCTGAATACTCTCCACAAGCCCTTGCAGACACACACCTTCTCTTTTTTTTGCTGTTCTGTGCCCTAGGAGGCTGGCTTCTATCAGCTAGACCAAAGGGCTCCTTCTGGAGCTGGACTAGCTGCATCAGGATTACTTGAGGAGCTTTAAAATCTATACACATCTTCTAGATCCTTATGCCCACGAGGCTGGAGTACCTAACTCCAGATGGTCCAGTTATATAGCCAATTATAGGAGTGATGGACAAGGAGAGTGACGAACAAGGAGAGTGCTCCTTAAACTAATGTGCCCATCAATCACCTAGTGCACGCCTACTCAGTCCCTCAGTCGTGTCTGACTGTGCGACCCCATAGACTGAAGCTCATCAGGCTCTTCTGTCCATAGGATTCTCCAGGCAACAATACTGGAGTGGGTAGCCATTCCCTTTTCCAGGGGATCTTCCCAACCCAAGGATCAAACCCAGGTCTCTTGTGTCTCCTGCATTGCAGGAGGATTCTTTACCCACTGAGCCATCTGGGAAGCCCCATAAATCATCTAGGGGTTTCATTAAATTGCCGATACCTAATCCAGTAAGTCTGGACAGAGCTAGAGATTCTGCATTTCCAACAAACTCCCAGGTAATGCCACTGCTATTATCCCAGGGACCACACTTCAAGTTGCAAGACACTGGGTAACTCCTGCAGAGAATCTAGGACCAAGGAAACCCAGCTTCTCCTCTTAGTTTCTTATGCAAGCAAAAGTATGTTTAGGACAGAAGCCCAGGAGCGAGGTCTCATCTCCCTACCCACAACTGGTGCTCACTCTTCCTACCTTCTCTTCCTTGCCTTCTTTCTTTTCTCAAGTACAGAGTGAAAAAGTTTATTTCAGGTAGATTTAAATTTATTTTTTATTTATCATTTTTTCACTGCACCACGCAGCATGTGATTCTTAGTAGTTCCCTGACCAGGGATTGAACCCACGCACTCTGCAGGGGAAGCTCGAAGTTTTAACCACTGAACTGCCATGGAAATCCTTATTTCAGGTAGATTTTAAAATTTACAAGACGAGGAAAGGGCTGCCTTCAAAGCATCGCTAAAACAATTCCAAGACATAAAAACACAAGAATTGAACTGCTTAAAGAACAATGGCACTGCAATACCATCAAGCCTTGGTGTGGAAGAGGTCTGATTAAAGAAAAAAGGTCCCTGGGTATGAATAAGATATTTGTTAAACCGAATCTTAAGAGCTCTTAATCATCACTGAATGGTGTTGACAGCCTTTCCCCTGAAGCAAAGTATGTAAAACATGTTGACCAAGCTGAATTGTTGGGGGAAGAGAGGAGAAGAGGAGTTTATTTTCTTTTGGTTCTTAAGAAAATGTCAGAAACTTAACATTGTTCCGCTTTCAGTTCATTTCTAAAAATATCTGGCATCTACTCCAAGTGGCCACATGTATAAGAAGAGCTATATTTGGAGCTGCCAATCATGTAACATTTTACTAGAAATGCAAAAAAAACATAAAAATCAGGATTACTTTATGATTTTATGATTTATCGATATTTGTTCAGTACGACACCACCCTAATGGCAGAAAAGGAAGAGGAACTAATAAGCTTCTTGATGAAGGTAAAAGAGGAGCGTGAAAAAGTTGGCTTAAAACTCAACATTCAAAAAACAAAGATCATGACATCCAGTCCCATCATTTCATGGCAAACAGATGGGGAAACATTGGAAACAGTGACAGACTTTATTTTCTTGGCCTCTAAAATCACTGTGGATGGTGACTGCAGCCATGAAATTAAAAGATGCTTGCTCCTTGGAAGAAGAGCTATGACCAACCTAGCTGCTAAGTTGTTTCAGTCGTGTCCGACTCTGTGCGACCCCACAGACGACAGCCCACCAGGCTCCCCCGTCCCTGGGATTCTCCAGGCAAGAACACAGGAGTGGGTTTCCATTTCCTTCTCCAGTGCAGGAAAGTGAAGAGTGAAAGTGAAGTTGCTCAGTCGTGTCCGACTCCTAGCGACCCCACGGACTGCAGCCTACCAGGCTCCTCCATCCATGGGATTTTCCAGGCAAGAGTACTGGAGTGGGGTGCCATTGCCTTCTCCGTGACCAACCTAGACAGGATATTAAAAAGCAGAGACATTACTTTGCCGACAGTGGTGTGTATAGTCAAAAGCTATGGTTTTTCCAATAGTCACACAGAGATGTGAGAGTTGGGCAATAAAAAAGGCTGAGCGCCGAAGAATTGATGCCTTCAAACTGTGGTGTTAGAGAAGACTCTTGAGAGTCCCTTGGACTGCAAGGAGATCCAACCAGTCCATCCTAAAGGAAATCAGTCCTGACTATTCATTGGAAGGACTGATGCTGAAGCTGAAGCTCCAATCCTTTGACCACCTGATGCAAAGAGCCAACTCATTAGAAAAGGCCCTGATGCTGGGGAAAATTGAAGGCAGGAGAAGGGGGCAACAGAGATTGAGATGGTTAGACGGCATCACTGACTCAACAGACATGAGTTTGAGCAAACTTAGGAAAATAGTGAAGGACAGGGAAGCCTGATGTGCTGCAGTCTAAGGGGTCGCAAAGAGTCAGACATGACTGAGCGACTGAAAAACAACTCGACACCGAAGTCCTTGAGAGAGAACTATTTCAGAGCACAAACAAGTTCAGAATGGGATCTTTTCAGCGTGGTTTCCTGCTCCCTCTGTGCTTCTTACTTTCTTGTTCAAGACTTCTTCTTGTTATTATTTAGTCAGTAAATCATGTCCGATTCTTTGTGACCCCATGGACTGTAGCCCACCAGCCTCCTTTATCCATGGGATTTTCCAGGCAAGAATGCTGGAATGGGTTGTCAATTCCTCCTCCAGGGGATCTTCCTGGATCAGGGATCAAACCCACAGCTCCTACATTGGCAGACAGCTTCTTTACCACTAAGCCACCAGGGAAGCTCTCAAGACTTCTCCTCTCCCTCAAATAACACAAAGCTTCTTTGGGGTGGAGGGGATCATTTATTAGGTGTGGGAATCAGCTCACTGGAACAGCTCATGGAAAATCCTGGCTCTTTATATAGAGAAGTGCAGGGGTGCACAAATAAATCCGAGAATTCACAAGTGAATTGCCTGCCTATCTTTTCCTAGCTGGGGATGGGGGGATACCATCTTACTTTTTTTTTAGTCTTAGTTCCCTTATCTATGAAACACACAAGCTAACAAAAGACTATCTCAGAAAGTTATCGTGAGACAAATAAAAAAAATATATAAGGTGGTTTTAACAAATAGTAATATCTTAATCAACATTACTGAAAACACCATTTATTCTTATTGCTAGGCAAAGATTTTCAGACAGAGGAAAGGAAGCAGGGTCTTCAGAGGAAAGAATGCCCCAAGTTTCAAAGCAACAATTCTCCTTACGCTGATTCTCAGCCCTCCCAGCTTCTTGGAGGTGAATTTGGCAAAAGCAAGCAGAGTTCATGATACAGAATAACTCCCATCATTCCCTCCCTCCCTCTAGCTCACTCTCTCACACACACACACACAGTCAAAATCAGGAGAAAACTATCAAAATTAGAATTAGAGATAACTGAATACAAAGAGAATAATGCACGGCACTATAGGCACACTGAATTTCCTTTTTCATTAATTATTCAGTTGTGATTTTTCTCCTGGGCAGTAACTGCGTGTGTGTAAGGAGAGAGAGAGAGAGAGTGAGACAGAGTGGATTCATATACATCATATTGTTCTAAGTATGTGCACACTTATTAATGTCTTTAACCATAAATAGAAAACTTCAATATCTAGAATGTCAATCCCCCTGAAGGAAGGAAGACCAAAATTTAGAAACAGCCCCCAAACTGGTCATTTGAGGGAAAAAGAATAATTTCGGCCCTTCTCATCTGTATTATCTGGGTACTTATGAGTTTTCATTCTCTCTCCCCACTAACAAGCTATTTATTTCCCTACAGGGATTAAGACAGCCAGGGGTTGAAGCCCGCGCCAGAGGCTTAGGCAGGCGTCAGCAGGCATTAGCGGCCATGAACCAGGAAGCCGTGCCAACCAGACCCTCAGAGGGCTGAGTGCTGGGCCTGGAGGGGTGTCTCGGAGGAAAGTTCTGACAGGAGAAGCCCAAGGCACCTCTGCTGCTTTGATGTTTGAGCCCTCTGAAGGGCAGGGAATTAAAGTGACATGTAGGGAAGGCTTCTGGGAGCCACAGCTCTCTGTCTGTCTTCATTCCTCCCCGAGTATCTCCTCCCCATCTTCATTCACTCTTCTGATCAGGGAAGGGTCCTCCCCAGGGCTCCACGTGAATACAGTGGGCTTGGAACAAACCTCCCCACAGAGCAGCCACAGGACAGAGACAAAACCCATTTGGCGGTGGAAGTGCCTTGATGCCCCCAAAGGGAAAAATGATGAAACATAGTCCTTCCAACGTTATTTTACCACAATGTTTCTGCCTTAAAGAAAAGAGTTAAAATTTTCATAAGACAGCATTCTATCAAGACACCAAGAAATCCCCTTCGACTCTGATTGTCAACCACATCCTCAGAGCAGCCTGACCTAATTCACAAGCTCCGGTCTCAAGAGATTCCCTCACACATTTCTATTCCTGCCAAGTCTCCTTAAGTTATTGTGAATAACCCAAGGCGGGTTGGGTTTGTCTTTTCTTTGCAGCATAATCCAGGGCCTGCTTTTCTGATCGTCACAGGTTCTGAAGCAAAAAGTCTAACCTGATTTTATAAGTTGCCTTAGCAAAATATTTGGTTCTTCCCTTCCTCGACAAGCACACACCAATGCCTTCCGTGTGCCCGGCTGTCTAGAAGGTACTCAGCACGGAAATGGTCAATAGCTGTCCCCCAGGAGACTGATGGCAGGACAGCTCCTCAAACTGGCAGCCCTCAGGCTACAATCCGCCCACAGATTTAAAAAAAACAAAAGTGAAAATTAAAAATACAGGATTTCAGGAAATTCCTGGGTGGTCCAGCGATTAGGACTCTCTGCTTCCCTTGCAGGAAGCATGGGTTCCATCCCCGATTGGGGAACTAAAATCCCACATGTCCAGTGATGTGGCCCCCCCCAAAAAAAAGATTTCAAATTTTATTTATTTATTTGTTGTTGTTGTTCAGTTGCTAAGTCGTGTCTGACTCTTTTGTCACCCCATGGCTGTAGCCTGGCAGGTTCCATGGGATTTTCCAGACAAGAATACTGGAGTGGGTTGCCATTCCCTTCTCCAGGGACTCTTCCTGGCCCAGGGATCGATCTGGTGTTTCCTGCATTGCAGGCAGATTCTTTACCAACGAACCACCTGGGAAGCCCATTTATTAGGATTATTTTTATTGAAGTATAGTTGATACACAATATTATATTAGTTTCAGGCGCTTCCGTGGTGGCTCAGAGTAAAGAGTCTGCCTGCAATGTGGGAGACCCAGGTTTGATCCCTAGGTTGGGAAGATCTCCTGGAGAAGGAAATGGCAACCCACTCCAGTATCCTTGCCTGGAAAATCCCATGAATGAAAGAGCCTGGAGGGCTACAGTCCATGGGGTCACAAAGAGTCTGACACGACTGAGCGACTAACACACATCAGGCGTACAGCATAGTGATTAAAAAATTTAAAGGCTATATTCCATTTATACTTATCATAATACATTGGCTGTATTCCCCGTTGCTATACAATATATGCTTGTACCCTTGATCTTAGCCAAAAGGCCTAGAAGCAATATCCTTGTGGATTATTTTATATATAGTTTTTTTTAATCATAGGATTTTTTTTAATTGGAGGATAATTGCTTTACAATGTTGTGTTAGTTTCTGCTGATTCAAAATTTAAAATTTCAGTTTCTACCTTCTTCTGAAAAATAGAGAGAGCTGGAAACATCAGGAGCTAAATGGCCCTTCCCTTCTGACGCTGCCCCCACTAACCCCATACACAAGGACACTCTAGGGTCAACCCTCTTCGCTTATCACCCGCCCAGCCTCTGATCTGGAGCAGGGCCGAGGCCTTATCTATTAGGCACAGAAGATACAGCTCTGAAAGTCCACAGTATATTTTCTTCAGAAGGAAAACAAACATAACAGTAAATATATAATAACAAATCCAGCCTAGGTTATATGTGTCTTTATATCAACGGTTATAAAATATAATTTCTAATTTTCCTGATGGCAGAAGGGGCCCATAACAGCAAAAGTCATAACCAAGCCCAGTCCCTGATATACCCCCCCCAATAAACAGATTTTGAGTCTGCATCTCAAAATCTGTTTCCCAAAGAACCCAACCTGAGATCCCAATAAGTAATGGATTCTGGCAAGAATCATCAATGGATGTTGTTATGAGTTGAACTTTGTCCTTCCAAAACTGATGTATTGAATTCCTAACTCCCAGATGCACCCAGAATGTAACCTTACATAGAGTCTTTACAGACGGAGTGTGTAGGACAGGATAGGCCCTGATCCAGTATGCTGCTGCTACTGCTAAGTTGCTTCAGTCGTGTCCGACTCTGTGCGACCCCATAGACGGCAGCCCACCATGCTCCCCCGTCCCTGGGATTCTAAAGGCAAGAACACTGGAGTGGGTTGCCATTTCCTTCTCCATTGATCCAGTATACTGGTGTCCTTATAAGAAGAGGAAACCTGGACCCACACACACACAGAGGGAAGACAAATAAACTGAAACAGCCCCCTGCAAGCCAAGGAGAGAAGCCTGGAACAGATCCTTCCCTTGGGGCCCTCAGGAGGAACGAACCCTGCCAACATCTTGATTTTAGGCTTCAGGCCTCCAGAACAGAGGAACAATACACTTCTGTTGCTTAAGCCACCCTGTCTATGGTTCTTTGTTATAGCAGCCGTAGCAAACTAATACAGATAACTCAGATAATCAGATCAGAGGAGTGATGCAAAGCAGGATACTCTCCAGGTCTCAGAGAATCACCCCTGGGACTGCAGACTAATTGTGAAGCAGAAAATAAAAGTTTACAAAGGAGGAATCTGGCACCTAACCAAGAAATTTAGCATAGGGAATGCTGGAAGAACTTGACATTAGATGTCTTTTGACAGGATGAATATGAAGCACATCACATCACCCTGGAGGAACTGCTGCCACCTAGGCTTAACTTTAATCTCCATATGCTTGTATTCTCAGCTCCTGGTATACAGAAAATAGGGAGAAAAGAAAACAATCAGACAACTCCAAATGTGGGACATTCTACAAAAAAAACTGTCCTGGTCTCTTCAAAACATTTATGTCAAAGTTGAGAGCCTTTTCTAAAGACAGAGAATAAATATCAAATGGGATGCAATAATCTTGATTAAATCTGGAGTCAAAAAATAAAATTAAAAAGATGTTTTGAGAACTGAGAAATTTGAATATAAATGAGATATATTATTATTAAGTTATGATAATATCCTTATTTTTAGGGGATGCATGTGGAATTATTACTCCTTGGAAGGAAAGTTATGACCAACCTAGATAGCATATTCAAAAGCAGAGACATTACTTTGCCAACAAAGGTCCGTCTAGGCAAGGCAATGGTTTTTCCAGTGGTCATGTATGGATGTGAGAGTTGGACTGTGAAGAAGGCTGAGAGCCGAAGAATTGATGCTTTTGAACTGTGGTGTTGGAGAAGACTCTTGAGAGTCCCTTGGACTGCAAGGAGATCCAACCAGTCCATTCTGAAGGAGATCAGCCCTGGGATTTCTTTGGAAGGAATGATGCTGAAGCTGAAACTCCAGTGCTTTGGCCACCTCATGCAAAGAGTTGACTCATTGGAAAAAACTCTGATGCTGGGAGGGATTGGGGGCAGGAGGAGAAGGGGACGACAGAGGATGAGATGGCTGGATGGCATCACTGACTCGATGGACGTGAGTCTGAGTGGACTCCGGGAGTTGGTGTTGGACAGGGAGGCCTGGCGTGCTGTGATTCATGGGGTCGCAAAGAGTCGGACACGACTGAGCGACTGAACTGAACTGAACTGAACTGAAAGGGCCACAACATGTGTAACTTGGTTTTAAAGCAGTGGTCCTCAACATTTTTGGCACCAGGGACTGGGGAAGACGATTTTCCCATGGGCCAGGGTGGTGGAGGTGGGAGGCAATGGTTTGGGGATGATTCAAGTGCATTACATTTATCGTGCACTTTATTTCTATTATTATTACATCAGCTCCAGCTCAGATCATCAGTATTAGATCCCAGAGGTTTTAAATGACTGAGAAAAAAATTAAAGATAAAGCAACTGTGGCAAAATGTTAATAACTGTCGAATTTGGTAGCAGATGTGCTGGTGTTTACTGTACTATTCTTTAAAATTCTCTGTATTTGAAAACGTTCATATTAAAAGTTTGGAGGAAACAAATGTCACTGAGAGCCAACACACAGACACTAAATGTCATCTTTCTTCTTTTGCTTCACACATTAACATACCAACCAGTTGAACACAGAGGGCCAGCATGTGGGAATATGGGTTAAACCTTGCTTTGTGCTGGCTTTATGATATTCAAGAAATTAAATATATTCATACTTAACAAATCCTCCTGCAATGCGGGAGACCCTGGTTCGATCCCTGGGTCAGGAAGATTCTCCTGGAGGAGGGCATGGCAACCCACTCCAGTATTCTTGCCTGGAGAATCCCATGGGCAGAGGAGCCTGGAGGGCTACAGTCCATGGGGTCACAAAGAGTCAGACACGACTAAGTGACTACTGCACTTTTCTGCTCACAATTAAGCAGGCTCTAAGATAAGTGGGAAATGCAAAGTCAGATAACAAGAAATATTATAAAAAGATGTACAGGTGGATATGTTTCTGTCTCCTCTGATCCTTTCTGAGTCTCAGTTTTCTCATCTGTGAAATGAGGAGAATAAAACAAGTCAGGAAGGCTTGTTTTCAGGATTAAAGATGAGGGATGCCCAGTGGCTGACACAGAGTAGACAGCTGATAAATATCCTCTGAACTGCTGTTATCTCTGACTGTGGGTGGTGGGGGCAGCCAGCAGCAGCAGAAAGGTAAAAACCTAGACATCCTGGCCAGAGCGCCTGTCCTCCAGGTGGTGCTGGGCCGTACTGCCTCTGAGAGAAACCGTGCGTGCATTTTCTTCTGATGAGCAGAACAAGGGTAACTACGAGGGCAGTTCACTCTCCTCCAGGCAGAGAAAAGTGGACACACATTCTGTCTACATTTCAGATGGCACACTCATATTTAGGATAATAATCAGGAAGAACTCAAGAGGACTTTCTTTCTCTTTTTTCCGTTGGAGTAGAGCTGCTTTACAGCGGTGTGTTAGTTTCTGCTGTACAGCAAAGTGCATCGCCTATACGGACACATCTACTGCCTCTTCCTTGAATGTCTGTCCCATTTGGGTCACCGCAGAGCACTGAATAGAGTTCCCTGTGTTATGCAGTAGGTCTCTCAGCAGGTTCTCAATCTCGAATAGATTGTTATCTATTTTATACACAGTAGTGGCTTCCTGGGTGGCTCACACGGTAAAGAATCCGCCTGCAATGCGGGAGACCTGGGTTCGATCCCTGAGTTGGGAAGATCCCCTGGAAGAAGGCATGGTAACCCACTCCAGTATTCTTGCTGGAGAATTCCATGGACAGAGGGGCCCAGAGGGCTACAGTCACTGGGGTCGCAAAGATTTGGACATGACTAAACCAGGGACGGGGGAGCCTGGTGGGCTGCCGTCTATGGGATCGCACAGAGTCGGACACGACTGAAGCGACTTAGCAGCAGCAAATCACTAACACTTTCTGTGTGTATGTGCCAATCCCAATCTCCCAATTCACCCCTCCCACTTTGAGGGGTTTCTCAAAGATCTGTTTTAACAAAAAAGAAAAGTCAGAATAGTTCCACAAGAAAGAGGCCAAAGTTTTCCTGTAATCTATGTCAAGACCTTGTAATACTGTATTGCTTAAAAAAAAAAAACAACAAACAACTTCCCTGAGCTTTAGAAGAGAAAGAAACCTTTCCACTTCACATGCAATGTAGATGACATTAGGCTATTCTCGGAATGGAAGGAGCCGAAGGACAAAGGCTTTTGATGTTTCAAATAAAACCTTGAATGTGAATTTTCAACTCAAACCCCAAGAGAGCTGTCACTCCCCATCAGCCGACACTAATTTTCCGAAAGTAAAATCCAAATCCCAGTTTTCTTTTCATTTCACCATCAACTACTCAAAGTACCTCCATGGTACCTTTTCGTCTCGCCTAGCAAACACAAATGACAGCTTTGGGTGGCAGGGTTTTTTTCCTCCATTTGTTATTGTGACAGCTTTAGCTCATCCGTGAAAATTCTAAGACATGACGCCTGGTGAAGATAAAGCCCTATTCCAGAGGCATTTGATTTGGGTTCAAACCTAAGGGGAGCAGCATACAAGTGACAAGATGAGTCACAGGAAAAAAAAAAAAAAGCGAGGAAAAGCCACCTGAAAGGTGGACGAACTTCTGAAGCTCCCAGGGGCCTGAACCAAAGGAGTGGAGACAGCGTCCTTCCCAAAGGCTCTTAGAGGCACAGGCAAAGTACTTTCTGCTGCCAGCGTGTCTCTTACTAAAAAATAACCCTGAATTTTCACAGCAAGGCTAATAGAACTCTCCCAACCAGGCAATCTTGAATTACTCAGACCCTGAGTGGGAAAAAAATGGTTATTTTTATTCTGCTGTTCAAGGAGGCAGCTGTTTATTTATTTACTCAAGACTTGCAGTAAAATGTGTTACACACGGCAATGTCCAACAGACACAGGCAGAACTGAATCAGATTTTCAGAAAACAATCCTTGCGTGCCTGATTAGTTGTATCTGACTCTTAGTCGTGTCTGACCCCACGGACTGTAGCCCACCAGGCTCCTCTGTCCATGGAATTCTCTCCAGGCAAGGATACCGGAGTGGGTTCCGGTATCATTCCCTTCTCCAGGGATATTCTTGACCCAGGATTTGAACCTGCATCTCCTGTATCTCCTGCATTGGCAGGCGGATTCTTTACTAGCTGCGCCACCTGGGAAGCCCCCAAATAACCCTTACAATATGCAGTGCACTGATACTTTCTGTTTATTATTTTTAAAATGTTGGTCACGATTCAAACTGAAGTTTTAAAGCGTCTACTAGGTTACAATGTGCTGTTTGAAATACACTGGGCTGGATGAAGCCTGAGTCTCTTGGCACGGTCCTGTCACATCTTAGCCCTCCTCACCCAGTCCCTTTCCCTAGGAGCTGCCAGAAACCCATCTGGATTGGTCAAGAAAAACAAGACAGCTTTTCTTTTTCCTCTGCATTTCCAAAGTCCTGAAGGGCATCCATCATGGAGGCTGACCCATGTCTAATGGGGGAGAGGGTGTCTATTTTCCCTTACAGGAATAATGAATGGTGAGTTACAGAAGGGGACTGAGACTCCTGGGTTCACATCTAAGTGAGGAGAGACTTCTCCACCAGAAGACCCATCAGATTCTCAACTCACGTGTCCTCATCCTTGGATTCACGGGAAACCTGAGCTTGACTATAGGACATAGGATTTGGGTGCCACAGTGATAGGCAGTGGACGTGCCACGGTGCTGCCCACTTGCAGAACGTACACCCTGCACTGTCTCTGGAATAGTCCATGGAGGGAGGCCAGCCTTCCCGATCACAGAGAGCGGCGCCCTGTGCACCCCAGCCCTGTGGCTGAACACTCAAGAGAGGCACTTGTCTCACCCTATCTTTTCTTAGGGGGCATATGTGACATCTGGGCTGCCCTGGTGGCTCAGATAGTAAAGAATCTGCCGGCAGTGTGGGAGACTCAGTTGGATCCCTGGGTTGGAAAGATCCCCTGGAGGAGGGCATGGCAACCCTCTCTTGCCTGGAGAATACCATAGACAGAGGAGCCTGGTAGGCTATAGTCTATGGGGTCGCCCTTTCACTTTTGTTTTTTTTCATGTAGGGTCTTAGTTCCCTGACTAGGAACTGAACCGTAGCCCCTACATTGGAAGCATGGAGTCTTAATTACCGGACCGACAGGGACACCCCATATGGTGTCCTCACCCTCTTTGAGTGTCCAGGCCCCACCTGAGGGCTCCTCAAGTCAGGGGTTATGGCTCACATGCACCCCCAGCCTCTGTGAACGTCCCTCCTTTCATCTTCCAGGGAGAGGGTCTGCTCTAGGCTTTGGTTCCCTTTGGTTGTTTTGAGAACTAATGGTCCTTCCTGTCTGCCCCCTTCAATTCAGTTCAGTTCAGTCACTCAGTCGTGTCCGATTCTTTGCGATCCCATGAATCACAGCACGCCAGGCCTCCCTGTCCATCACCATCTCCCGGAGTTCACTCAAACTCACGTCCATCGAGTCAGTGATGCCATCCAGCCATCTCATCCTCTGTCGTCCCCTTCTCCTCCTGCCCCCAATTCCTCCCAGCATCTGCC
The DNA here is from genome assembly GCF_002263795.3 of Bos taurus. Taxonomy (NCBI): domain Eukaryota; kingdom Metazoa; phylum Chordata; class Mammalia; order Artiodactyla; family Bovidae; genus Bos; species Bos taurus. Next base: position 97,556,614 of record NC_037333.1, read on the forward strand.
CCCTTAGACATCCCCTAACAGTCAGACAAGACTGCTCTGACTCCACAGGTAAATCCCTCACCATCTGGTGCTCCCCTGGGAGTGTCCCAGACGACTTTTCCCGGTCTGGGAAAGTCCAGCTGCTCTCAGTGTCTCCTCTTTGGCCTTGAGCTTTTTTGTGAGCAAGACTGTCTCTCATCTCCTCTGCACCGTTTGCCACCTTGCGTTAGTCCAGAAGTTTAGGCCAGTTAAGAATCATCATTCTGAATTCACCTATGCAGATCCTGTTTTTGTCTCCTTGTCCCCTTTTTTTTCTGTAACATATTCTGAATTGTTGCTGTTCAGTTGCTCAGTTGTGTCCGACTCTTTGCGACCCCATGGACTGCAACATGCCAGGCTTCCCTGTCCATCACCAACTCCCAGAGTTTGCTCAAACTCATGTCCATTGAGTCGGTGATGCCATTCAACCATCTCATCCTCTGTCATCCCCTTCTCCTCCTGCCTTCTATCTTTCCCAGTATCAGGCTCTTTTCCAATGAGTGGGCTCTTCACATCATGTGGCCAAAGTATTGGAACTTCAACTTCAGCATCAGTCCTTCCAATGAGTATTCAGGGTTGATTTCCTTTAGGAAGGACTGGTTGGATCTCCTTGCTGTCCAAGGGACCCTCAAGAGTCTTCTCCAGCACCACAGTTCAAAAACATCAATTCTTAGGTGCTTTAGTTTTCACAATTCTGCCTGCCATTGTGTGTCCCCCAAGTTACCAATTAAAGATCTGCCTGAAAAGAGTCAGCAGGCAGCCGTCCAAATAGCTGTTTCCAACCTGGCGACTCACCAAGAGTCACCCGGGTGTTTTCGAACGTCTCTGGAGCCACAGATGCACCCCAACCAGTAAATCAGACCTCTGCGGGTGGAGCCCCACCTGGTATTTTTAAAGCTCCCCAGGTGATTACAAAGTGTAGGCAAGATTGGGAATCATTGTTTATTGTTCTCATTTACAGTGGGTTTTATGTTTTAAGATGCTTCTTCAGCCAGTAGGAGAGCAGATGCTCCAATTTCCAGAGTGAAGACCATTACATCCTCATTGTCCAGGAAGGTCACTTGCAGAGGTTAGATCTCATGTCAAAAAACAGTCTTTTAAATAAAAATCAAGGAGACTGCCCTGGTCCTGTGGCTAATATTCTGGCCCTCCCAATGCAGAGGGCCCAGGTTTGATCCCTGGTCTGCCAATGCAGGAGACGTAAGAGATGGGGGTTTGACCTCTGGCTTGGGAAGTTCCCCTGGAGAAGGCAATAGCAAACCACTCCAGTATTTTTGCCTGGAGAATCTCATGGACAGAAGAGCTTGGCAGGCCACAGTCCATAGGGTGGCAAAGAGTTGGACACAACTGAAGCAACTTACACACACACACACACACACACACGGAACCACAAGATGCACTAAAGATCCCGAGTGCCACAACTAAGACCTGGTGCAGCCTAATTAATTGATGAAAAAATTTAAAAGAATAAAAATAAAATCACTTAGCCCTAAAAATTAAAAAATAAATAAAAAATAAAATCAAGCCAGTTCTCAGCACAAGTATGCGGATCTCCAAAGGGACCCAACCAACGCTGTGGCCTCACCATAGATCACCAAACCCATGGAAAATGAGTAGGCTGTTGCTCAGAAGGGAGAAGGATGGGACTGGGCTGGAAGGGGAAGGCTGGGTTTCCCAATAGAGACAAGAAGCTGCACCTCAGGTGGTCATGGAACCATGGGGGCCATCAGGGGAGCACGGAGCCTGGGCCAGAGCTGGAGATTGGGTAGGTGGCTGCTGAACACCAGATTAGAGTTACTGTGTGTGTGTGTGTGTGTGTGTGTGTGTGCGCCTGCTCAGTCGTGTCTGACTCTTTGCGGCCCCATAGACTGCAGCCTGCCAGGCTCCTCCGTCCATGGAGTTTTCCAGGCAAGAATACTGCAGTGGGCTGCCACTTCCTTCTTCAGAGGATCTCCCCGACCCAGGGATCGAACCTACGTCTCTTATGTCTCCTGCACTGGCAGGTAGGTTCTTTACTTCTAGCGCCCCCTGGGAAGCCTAGGATTACTGAAAGAAAGAAGAAAGTGAAGTCGCTCAGTCGCGTCTGACTCTGTGACTCCATGGACTGTAGCCTACCAGGCTCCTCCATCCATGGAATTTTCCAAGCAAGAGTACTGCAGTGGGTTGCTATTTCCTTCTCCAAGGGATCTTCCTGACCCAGCGATCAAACCCCGGTCTCCTGCATCGCAGGCAGACACTTTACCACCTGAGCCACCAGGGAAGCCTGAGAATCCTGTAAAAAGTCAGTTACCTTTTCCTGTGTTTATACTTTATTCGATAGGCTCAACTGGAAGCTCTCTGACAGCAGCCATCACCCCACCTGCAAGAGTACGGGCACACAGCTCTGCATCCCATAAGTCTGAGCCAACAAGAGGTTGTCAATGGAATTGTAGATATTCTCGGAATTAATGGAAGCAGAGGGAGAAGTGGAAGGGATGTGTTTAGGAGGAAGCATTTTAAATACACCATCATCTTCTTGAACATAAAAAGCGTACTCTCTTGAAAAACTGCTTCTTCTGAGAAAGGTTCCAGTCAAGAGCTGAGAGTCTCCAAATAAGCCAAGTTTCCTGTCTGTACAGAAACCCCCCAGCCGCCCCTACGCCCACCATGAGACCCATCAAAGACCAGATTGGCATGCTCCACCCGAGTAGGGTGCTTTAGCACTTTTCTTTAAAATAGAAAAAAAAAATTTAATTGACATATCAGTGAATCAGTGTGTGTGCTCAGTCATGTCCAACTCTTTGCGACCTCGTGGACTGTAACCCGCCAGGCTCCTCTGTCCATGGGATTCTCCAGGCAAGAGTACTAGAGTGGGTTGCCATGCCCTCCTCCAGGAGATCTTCCCAACCCAGGGACTGAAGTTGCATCTCTTGCATCTCCTGCATTGGCAGGCAGATTCTTTACCACCAGTACTATCTGGGAAGTTGATTTACAATATCATGTAAATTTCAGGTGTACAGCATGACAGTTTGATTTTATATATATATATTCTTTCTCAGCTCCTTTTCCTGTATAGGTCATTACATAATATTGAGTACAGTTTCCTGTATTATATAGTACGCCCTTGATGGTTATCAGTTTTATACACAATGTGTGCATATGTGTGTATATTAATCCCAGTCTCTTAATCTGTCCCTTCTTCTACACCCTCTTCCCCCTTTGGGAGCCAAAAGTTTCTTTTCTGGGTCTATGAGTTTTTATTTGTGTTTCAGAAATAAGTTCATTTGTATCATTTTCTCTTTTTACATTTCACATATAAGCAATATCATATATTTGCCCTTCTCTGTCTGGCTTACTTCACTGGTATGATAATCTTTAGGCCCAACCATGTTGTTGCAAATGGCATTATATCACTCTTTTTAAGGCTGAGTAATATTCTGTTGTATTTATATGCCTCATCTTCTTTATCCGTTCATCTGCTGATGGGCATTTAGGTGTTTTAGTGCTTTTCAGTTCCTTTCATTTCATTTTCACTCGCAACTCAGTGAGAGTTGACGACTGATGTGAAGTGGACCAGCCAGGTCTGCCATCGAGAGCAGAAAGCTGAGGATATGGAAGTGTGGAGGTACAGCAGACTCTGCTCAGCGCCTTCTCCTGGTAGTCAGCCGGTTGTAGCTGGGACTGAAAATTATTTTGTCTTCATCAGGAATCCAAGGTGCAGATCACTGCTGCTGGGCTGAGGCCTGGCACGTACCCAGCCTGGCTAGGACAGCTCCGAGGAGTCTGTAAGGGCGAGTGAGGGCAGAGCAGGCCACCCAGAGAGAGCACCAGTTCCCTCCCCCTCTCTCCTGCCAAGGCAGAGGAACTTTCTCACAGCCATTGCTGTGAGTCAGTCCAGGACAGAGCCTGGGGCTGTGAGAGGCCTGGACACAGCAAGCATCGCCGCTGCAGCAGCTACAGTACAGGCCACATCCAGCTGTATGCGCGCAGTCTGGAAGTGGAGCCCTTCTTTCCAGAGCTCTGCATCCTGCAGAGAGCCTCTCCAGGTGCTGGGATGCAGGGGGGTTCCAGGGTCTGGAGCCTTAGGAGGGGAACCCCATCACACTCCACCTACTAAGACAGAGAGTGAGCTAGATAGAATCCAGACCATGTAAGGACTCTGAACAGGCCAACTCACTCCTCACTCCCCTTCCTCCCCAGAGGTAGGAAAATGACTGCAGTTTCCACTTTTTTCTTATTTATATTATCTCTCCTTTTACTTTGGAAAAGACAAGTTGTCATCTGCCTGGGTCAGACCAAATTTTGCCTCTTACAAGCCCCACAATTCCAACTATGAATGTTGTGATCAGGGTCCCTCCCCTCCTCTCCTGACTTTCCTTCATTGCTTGCATCTTTGATCAAAGGCCATTTTTTTTCAGGGGAGGAAAATTCTTTTCTCTCTTCTCCTATTACTTCTAAAATCGTCCAGTTTTTCCATGGAGCTGCTCCTCCAGGAGTGTTTCTCTGCCTATTTCATGTTCCACATTTGCTAGCCCCCACTGACGTGAGTCTCCTCATGGCTGAAACTCACCACCTGTCAGATCCTGCTGAAACTCAGGCCCTGGCCAGGTTCTGAGATGGCATCTATCACTGGTCATTGACAGCCCTCCAGGCTGGGACACAGTCCCTGGGTCCCTTCACTCTAGAAAGCAAAAAGACTCCAACAGAGCTCATGGAAAGAAATAGAATGTGGGCTGCTAGGATAGCGAGAGCTCTGGATCCTCTTCCTCAGTGATCCTTGAAGTGTGGATCCCAGACTAGAGGCAGCAGGGGCCCGGAATGTGTTAGAAGTGCTATTTGCATCACCATCAGTCTAGGAGAAAGAGGCGGAGCGGTGGTCCCCAAGCACTGGCATGAATGATGGCAGCAGGATCATGGCTAATGTTGATTAAGCATAGGCGCCCTGTACCAGCCTCGGTTCTCAGAACTTTATAGCATATTTAATCATCACAACAACCCTCGGAGGAGTTAAGTACTATTCATAAATCCTGCAGTTTTACCCATGTGAAAACTGAGAAATGGAGAGGTTCAGCAACTTGGTTTAATCGTAGAGTACATGACAGAACAGCAGGTCAGGCTCTACACACGCAATCACACACACACACACACACAACACCACTCTACCTCACTCCTCTCTCTGCCTTTGGTCTTTTTTCCCAGAGCATAGGCAAGGTAAGCTTGGTTCACTGTCATGAGATGGTGAAGTTTAGTGGCTCCAAGCTTGCACTTAGGGCCAACTGCTTGGGTCTAAAGCTTGCTTCTACCACATCTTAACTTTGGACAAGTCACTTAGGTTTCTGGTGCCTGTTTCCTCAGTTATAGAATGGGCAGAGGGGATTTAATGCCATCTCTACCAAATTACAGGATTTTTTCACAGAACTAGAAGAAATAATCCTAAAATGTATTTGGAACCATAAAAGACCCAGAACTGCCAAAGCAATCGAGAAAAAAGGACACAGCTGGAGGCAAATGCTCCCAGACTTCAGACAATACTACATAGCTACAATAATCAAAACAGCATCATACTGGTACCAAAACAGACAAATGGGCCAAGGAAATAGAAAAGAGAGCCCAGAAGTAAACCCACACATCTATGATCAATTAATCTTCAACAAAGAAGGCAAGAATATACAATGGAGAAAAGACAGTCTCTTTAGCAAGTGGTGTTGGGAAAGATGGACAGCTGCGTGTAAAATAATGAAGTGAGAACTCACCCTTACACCATACACAAAAATAAACTCAAAATGGCTTAAAGACTTAAATATAAGACATGACACCATAAAACTCTTAGAGAGCATAGGCAAAGCATTCTCTGACACAAATTGCTGTGATGTTTCCTCAGGTCCATCTCCCAAGGCAATAGAAATGAAAGCAAAACTAAACAAAGGGGACCTCTGTCAAACTTATAAGTTTCTGCACAACAAAGGAAACCTGGTTATGAACACAGGGGTATATGTACCCTGTTTATAAAGCCTGTTTATGGTTTCCTTTGCTGTGCAGAAAGAAAATGAAAAGATAACATATGGACTGGGAGAAAATATTTGCACATGATGCAGTCAACCAGGGCTTAATTTCCAAAATATACAAATAGCTGATACAACAAACAACCCAATTAAAAAGTGGGCAGAAGACCTAAGTGAGCATTTCTCCAAAGAAGTACATACTGATGGCCAATAAGCATGTGAAAATATGCTCAACACTGCTAATTATTAGAGAAATGCAAATCAAAGCTACAACGACGTATCACTGCAAACCAGTCAGAATGGCCATCAGTAAAAAGTCCACAAGCAACAAATGCTGGAGGAGGTGTGAAGAAATGCTGTTGGTGGGAGGACAAATTGGTGCAGCCAGCATGGAAAACAGTGTGTGTGCACGTGTGCTAAGTCACTTCAGTCGTGTCCAACTTCTTGCGACCCTGTGGACTAGAGCCCACTAGGCTCCTCTGTCCATGGGATTCTCCTGAATCTCTTAAGTCTCCTGCGTTGGCAGGCAGGTTCTTTACCACTAGCACCACATGGAAAACAGTATGGAGGTTACTCAAAACATTAAAAATAGAGTTGTCATATGATCATGAAATCCCACTAATAGGCATAGAGAGAAAATTCTAATTCAGAAAGATACACATACCCCTTTGTTCACAGCGGTACTATTCACAATAGCCAAGACACAGAAACAACCTAAAGAATGGATAAAATGATGTGGTGCATATATACGATGGAGTATTACTCAGCCATAAAAGAAGGAAACAATGCCATCTGCAGCAGCATGAAAGGACCCAGAGATTAGCATATTAAGTGAAGTCAGAGAAAGAAAAGTATCATATGATATCACTTATATGTGGAATCTCAAATATGATACAAATGTGTGTCAGTCATTCAGTCATGTCTGACTCTTCGTGACCCCATGAACTACAGCCCTCTAGGCTCCTCTGTCCTTGGAATTCTCCAGGCAAGAACACTGGAGCGGGTAGCCATTCCCTTCTCCAGGGGATCTTCCCAACCCAAGGATCAAACCAGGTCTCCTGCATTGCAGGCAGATTCTTTACCATCTGAGCCACCGGGAAAGCCACCTATGATACAAATGAACTTATTTAAAATAGAAATAGATTCACAGGCATAGAAAACTTATGGTTACCAAAGGGGATAACAGGGGTTGGCGGGACCTCTCAGTAAATTAAGATTCTGTGATTAGCAGATACATACTACTATATAGAAAATATTCAAATAACAAGGTCCTACCATACAGCACAGGGAACTATATTCAGCATCTTATAATAATCTAAGTGGAAAAAAAATCTGAAAACAAATATGTGTATATATTCATACATATATTTGAATCACTTTGCCTTACACCAGAAACTAACACAGCATTGTAAATTAATTATACATTGATTAAACATATATATATATAAATAAATGAAATAAAAATAAAGAAAGAAACAGTGATACTAACTGTTCCCATCTACCTCATAGGGAAGATAAAATGGGTTATCTTCATATTCTGTGAAGCTAAAATGGGTTATTATGTGTCAGCATGCCTGATGCAGAGCATATACTTAGTAAGTGTTAGCTTATTATCTCAAAGGCCTCTAATTGGAGGAGGAAAGAAAAGGGAAGAAAAATATGAGACAAGGAACAGAGGGGAGGAACAGAGGAATTGTTGGAAACCCTCCAGCAATTTCTCTGCTAAGAACTCATGGAGGGCCCTGCTGGTTCTCTCATCTGCCTGCGAAGCACACGCTAGTGAAGCATCTTGTGCACATGTGAGGTGGGTCCACCCTGGGTCTCACGCGTGTGTTTAATCTTCCTGTGAAAGCAGATGGCGTTGAACAGGCCCGCCAGCCTCTGTCTCTGTAGAACTGCCTGATGCAAGCAGAATCCTGTGTCCAAGCACAGAGATTCGGGCATCTCTGCTGCTGCAAAGAGGCAACTGTGAGACAAACCGATGAAATGTAAGGCCTGCTTACACATAAGTGAGGATGAAAAGAAAAACGGCCTCTACTGAATAAAATGACGTCTCTGTCTCAACCTTCAGAGCATCTTGCGACTTTGACGAAATGTGTGACTATATTTTACTAGGATTACTGTTGCTGTCAGAGGTGGATGCAAGGAAAAATAAGAGGATGCCAAGCTTGAGGGACAAGAAGGATCAGACCAGAAGGAAAAAGAGACCTGTGACTGGGAAATGTGAGATTAGCTTAATTTAGGGGGAGATTCTTACAAGGAGAGAAAGGAGTTGATGCTCTGCCTCCAGCAACTCCCAAACAATCCAAGCATGAGATCCAAGGAGGTAAAGCTCTGGCATTAGATGAGCCAACTGGATAGTTAACCCGACCTGATTTTCTCCTGCAACCACTCCAGGGTCTTGGTAATCACATGTCCCCTGTCTGTACAATCAGCAGGGAATGCCACTGGAAAAGACCATGATGCTGGGAAGATTGGAGGCAAAAGGAGAAGGGGGCGGCAGAGGATGATATGGTTGGATATCATCACCAACTCAATGAACATGAATTTGAGCAAATTCCAGGTACCAGTGGAGGACAAAGGAGCCTGGGGTGCTATAGTCCACGGGGTCGCAAAGAGTTGGACGCAACTGAGCAACAACAAGCGATGCCGTTTTGGTGTGATTCCAGCTTGTGTTTACAATCTGTGCAGCTGTCAAAAACCACAAGACGGAGATGGAAGGATTTACCTCTTTTCTGTCCTTGATAAATTACAATATACAGTGCAGCCTATAAAACCGTGTTTTTAACCAATTTTGTAATGACAGACGAAACACAAACACCAAAGCAACAGAGACTCAAATTCACTTCTCACCCTGCGATGTAACAAAACCGAATTATTTCTTCTTAGCTTTATTGTTGTTGGGGAATTTTTTTTTACATATCTATGACTCAACTACTTCACTTTCACTTTTCACTTTCATGCATTGGAGAAGAAAATGGCAACCCACTCCAGTATTCTTGCCTGGAGAATCCCAGGGACAGAGGAGCCTGTTGGGCTGCCGTCTATGGGGTCGCACAGAGTTGGACACGATTGACACGACTTAGCAGCAGCAGCAGCAGTCAATATTCAAAAAATTTGAGCTCAAGCTGTTTTTCATGTGGGCTTCCCTAATGGCTCAGATGGTAAAGAATTTGCCTGCAAGGCAAGAGACCCAGTGATCCATCCCTGGGTCAGGAGGATCCCCTGGAGAAGAAAATGGCAACTCACTCCAGTGTTCTTGCCTGAAGAATCACATGGAGATAGGAGCCTGTGCATGGAGTACGAAGCGGGGTACAGTTCATGGAGTCGCAAAGAGTCGGACACAACTGAGCAACAAAGCACACAGCACATTTTTCACTTAGCATTATTTTATATCAGCTTTTCTACTTGCTTTCATAATAGACAAACTTACTATCCTTAATAGTAATATTAAATTTCATTTTTATACAAGTTTGTTTTTATTTTAAATTTTTAGGTATTGCTTTTTCTTTCTGTTTTTTCCCCTTATTTTTTCTTCTTTTGAGTTATTTCTCCAGGATATGGTTTCAAACACATGTTTACCAGGCCAAAGGATGTGATCGTCCATGGCTCAGTACACTTTGCCATGTTGCTTTCCAGAAATATTGTACTAATTGATGTCAGTATGAGAATGCAGCTTTCTCCAAAGCCTCGCCAGATCTTTGCTGGCATTGTATAATTTTGTGTTTTAAGTTCCCACGATTACTAGGGAGGCTGCATCATTTTGCAAGGATTTGTTTTCTTGTGTGAATCATGCATTCTGATTTTCTTGACCATGAAAGTAGTAGAAATAATATTGCTCTCACAGATGTGGTTCCATTCCCTAGAGATTCTGAATGTTCCTTTCTTTTTTTTTCATCCTTTCTTTTTTTTAATCACAATTTCTCCCCTAAGTCACTTTGACTCAAGAAAGTTTTGCTTGGTGGACACAGGTCCCACTCAGGCGGAAGATCATCAGTTCAGCTCAGATTCCCAGTGCTCTATTTACTGGTGGCTGCACACAGTAATCCCCTCATAAATTTTCCTGAAGGCAGCCTGCTTTTTGAGTCCCCTAGCTCCCTAATGAACTGTATTCCCGATTTGTCAAATATAGCCAGCAATTATTCAATGTTGTATCATGTGCTACTGGAAAAAAGAAATCAAGGGTGCTATTTTCATGCTTGCCTTTCTGGCCATCCCTGACTAATGACTGTGCCTTTCCGCCAAGGTAGAGAAGGAAATGGCACCCCACTCCAGTGTTCTTGCCTGGAGAATCCCAGGGATGGGGGAACCTGGTGGGCTGCCATCTATGGGGTCGCACAGAGTCGGACACGACTGAAGCGACTTAGCAGCAGAAGCAGCAGCATTTACATACTGGGGTCTCCACGCATTCTACACCTACTGGGTCAGACTCTGAAAAGAGAAGAAGGAACCACAGTCAAGATGTCATCTCTGGTAGGAGGAGGGCTGGACAGGAAAACAAGGTCGTGGACAAGATGAAATGAAAGAAACAAAAACAGAACGTATTTGAGAGTTGGGATAGTAAACGGTTAATAATACCATCTTACGTATCTTTGAAAGTTGCTAAGAGAGTGGAAGTTCTCATCACAAGAAAACAAAACTGTAAGTATGTGGGGTGATGGGTGTTAACTAGACCTCCTTCGTGATCCTTTAGCTCTATGTATATCAATTCGTTGACACAGTGGTAAAAAATCTGCCTGCCAATGCCGGAGACTCAAGAGATTCGGGTTCCATCCCTGGGTGAGGAAGAGTCCCTGGAGGAGGAAATGGCAACCTCCTCCAGTATTCTTGCCTGGAAAATTCCATGGACAGAGGAGCCTGGCAGGGCTACAGTCCATGGGGCTGCAAACAGTCAGACACGACTGAGCAATTGGGCACTCAGAACACATACATCAAATCATTATGTTGTATACCTAAAACTAATACAATGTTCTATGCTAATTATATCTCAATTGTTAAATTTTTTAAGTATTTGAAACACATTATAGAATGGACATAAGGTCAATTTAATTAGCTCAAAGAATACCCACTATCTAGAAATGCATCTCCCTTTTGTGGGCATCACTAAAGACGGTAAAACAAGAACAACAAAACCTAAGAGCTGTATGGTTTAGTCACTAGGTTGTGTCTGACTCTTATGACCCCACGGACGGTAGCCCACCAGGCTCCTCTGTCTGTATAAGAAACGCTAAACATTTATCAAATTACTTGATAAAAAAGGCCAAAAGATTTCTCTCTTTTTAAAAAAGTCACTTCTTTTTTAAAAAGTCATTTCTTGACTTTTTTCCCCTTGCTTATATGAAGGATCTCCAGTCGGGGAAGACTGCACCCGAGCACGTTTCTCACTCAATTCTTTCTGACTTACAAACGTCACTATAAAGCCACCCACTCATCACTTCCACCCCTCGACAGCCCCTCCCTCACCCTCGCCAACTCCCAGCCACTTTGGTCTTCGGAGATGCCCCAAGGAGATGACAGAGAAGCTACTCCAGCTACTGGAGACCTGTCTACCCAACTGGTGAGCGGCAGGAGCATTTCTGCACTGAATTAGCCACACTGAAGGTCCAAGTTACGGATGACAAAAAGATGCTCTTGTTATTATTATTGCTGCCGCAATAATTGTGTGCAATAATAGTTGTGCTACTGGCACAACAATAATTAGTGAGTGCCTAGAATGAGCCATGAGCTGAGATGAGCATTTATATGCCTATCTCACTGAATCTTCACCAACATTATTTTACCCATTTTACAGATGAGGCAAAGTGAAATTTACAAACTTAGCCAATATCACCCACTAAGTATTAGTAATAACAACTGGGAATAGACACTGTAACGTATCTCCTCTCAAGGTATTGTCACTTTTTGATGATTTGTAATCAATTGGAACTTTTCCCACACGTCTGTTAGGTTTGACTATCAAAAAGAAAAAAGAAAAAGCACTTTAATGTGATCCCTCCTACTTTCCAAATGACTGTTCCTGTGAGGTCAAAGGCAAAAGCCCCAGACTGATTTCCCAGGCCAACCACGGGAAGCACCTGGCCATCTTCTGTTCTTTTCTAATGGTTCCACACACAAGCCATCTTCCTCTCAACACTGCCAAGATCCCTGACATCACGTGAGGGGTTGGGGGTGAGAATGTGTGAAGGAGGAAGATGGAGGGTGGGGACCCCAGCACGGAAGGCAAGAGGCTTGTATTTCAGCCCTACTCCCACCACAAACTCACCTCTCTGGACCACAGGTTCCTCATGGCCAAAAGGAAACATCCCCGCCAGCATTAAATGTCTAAGGATTTATGAAGCCTGGGAGTGTCATCGCGCTGGTGGTGCCCGGAGGTGTGGACACAGCACCCCCTACCGGTAGCCTCTGGGCAGTGAGGCCGTGGTCACACGCTCCGCCTGCTGGTCCTGCCTTGGAGCTGGGGAAGCTGGGGGGACCGTGGGAAAGGGCAGCAATGGGGGAAGTGGTTCAGACTCGCCCTCAGCTCATCCCCTCCTCTCTTCCTCCCCTCTCTAAACTGCCCTGTGTTCCGATGAAACAAACGTGCTTGGAAATCAGATGGGCAAAGGTTTCAAAGGGGACAGATTACAGAATCATTTAGGCGGGAGTCAGATGGTGGAGGGCCTCCCCAGTGGCTCAGCGGTAAAGAATCCACCTGCAATGCAGGAGACGTGGGTTCGATTCCTGGGCAGGGAAGATTCCCTGGGGAAAGGAATGGCAACCCACTCCAGTATTCTTGCCTGAAAAATCCCATGGACAGGGGAGCCTGGCTACAGTGCATGGGGTTGCAAAGGGTCGGACATGACTGCACAGCTGCAGGAGCAGATAGTGGAGGTAGGGCAGCTGGAAAGTCTTGTGCTCAGCCTTGTTGATAACAAAAAGCCACAAGTTACAAAACGTTTAAAAAAAAAAAAAAAAAGAAATATTCTCTCCAAGGCAGGTATACATCTATTCTCTGAAAGTGAAAAATTCTTTTATAGATTTTGTATGTGCTGGTTTAAAATATCAGGCAAGTAAAGATTCTGAGCTTCCCCCTAAGCTGTGCTTATCAGCTTGAACAGTCTGTCCTCTGAGCCTGCTCACCTTGCAGGCTGAAAACAAGCCCCAGCACTTCATTTTTCGGCAAGGCAACCTGCCCTTCCAAGGTCTCCCGCCTGGGCTCCCTTCCTCGTGCGGGCATCTGATGGGGAGTGTGGGGCCTTGCAATTTACACTCTAGATAAACACACATAAAGTATTCACGTATTTTTTAAAAGACCATTTTAAAACCATTTCTTGAGGTGAGAGGTACTTAATCACTCAATCGTATTCAACTCTTTGCAACCCTTTGGATTGTAGTTTGCTAGGCTCCTCTGTCCATGGGATTTTTCAGGCAAGAATACTGGAGTGGACTGCCGTTTCCTCCTCTAGGGAATCTTCTCGACCCAGAGATCGAACCCACATCTCTGGTGTCTCCTGCATTTCAGGCAGATTCTTTACCCTCTGAGCTGCTGGGGAAGTCCAAACCATTTCTAAAGCCTTTAGAAATTTTCTTTTTTAAATGATAACCTCTGAGCCTTGAATCTGCAGCCCACAGTACAGCAGAGCAATGGGCTTCATCATCCCTCAGTCACCTTGCTCCTCTCACTCACCTGGTCCTGAAACCCCACCTGAAGATAGAGTTGCGTTGCTAGCACCCTGCACCCCTCTTTGTTGATGTTCACCTCCTCCTGTGAGCACAAGATCAGAGGAGAGAAAGGGTGGAGTGGAGGCGAGGTTGCATCCAAGGGGACAGGTGGAAGGAACAGGGTTTGGGCATCACAGAGCTAGTATCAAGATAGCATCCTATGGTGTCCACTCAGGCCAGGCCCCAAGGAGAACTCAAGCTGTGCTGAAGTCCATTTCATAATAGGCTCCAGAAAGTCTTAGGTGGTATTGTTTGTCTCTAAGTCCGACTCTTTGCGACCCCACGGACTATAGTCCACCAGGCTCCTCTGTCCATGGGATTTCTCAGGTCCGAAGGTCTCATTTGCCCAATTCACAGAGATGTTGACCTGCTCTCATCTTCATGATCGGAAGTTTAGCCTGTTCTCCCAGTTCCCCACCTGTGGTCCATTCCCCCCATGAATGCTTGCCCAAAGTCAGCCACAGTGACTCTGCTTCTTCTCTGATCTCCTGGATCTTTTCTCTTCCTTTCTATTCTTCCAAATGTAAGCTGACTAAAACCAATATAAATTCATTTTTCTTCCTCCCCTAACTCCACAACTGCTCAGGAAAACGTTTAGAACCAGAGCTGGCAGAGGCAGGTTTTCTACAGTGAACTAGGGAGAGCCCCAAACTGGAAATGCTAAAGGTAGAGTCTTTTTCCCACCTCTTGAATCTAGACTAGCCTTGTAATTTTGCTTTGGCTTACAGAATGATGCTTTGTGACTTCCAGAGCCTAGGAGACTGTATAGTTTCTGCTTTGGTTCCCTGAAACATTGCCTGGATCACTCATGAAAGGAAGCTGGTTTAGCCTAACAAAGAATGAGAGGCCCTGAGAAAGAGATCCGAGGCGTCCAGCCAGCACTCAGCGCCCAGCGCCCGCTGTGTGAGTGTGAGTGATGACTACCCATCCAGCCCAGGTGAGACCAACAGAGAAGCAGGCCAGCCACCCCAGAAGCAGGAGAAAGGACGCATTGCTCTTGTTTAAAGCTGCTCAGTTTCGGGGTGTTTTGGCAGCAAGAAATAACTGAAATGTACACTTCTATTGTTTCTCTATGGTTTATGGAATAAGATATCAGAATGGGATTCTTTCTGCATTTCTTTTGCCCGAGACGCCAATATGATAGATATCAGATACGCATGTGAATGGGAAACAAACCCCTTATACAGAATTCACAAAGGACATTATCAAGACCTGGCTCCACCATTCCCAAACGCCCCATTCAGATGAAGAATAGCAAAGAGTTAGAAAGAAATGTGAATGAGCTGTGAGCTGAATACTCCCAAGGAAAGAGGGCAGAGAGCCGTGACTCCTTCATCTCAATCCCAGTGAAGTGGGCTTACATGGACCCCTTGGAGAAATTTGAAATTCAGTAAGTCTGCTTCATATGCAAGTTCCACGCCGAGAGCTCATTCATAAATCCAATTTGTTCATAAATCCGAAGTTAGCCTAGGTACCAAGTGACACAGTAGGCCATGTAACACTGTACTGTAATAGGTTTATAATACTTTTCACAGAAATAATACATAAAAAACAAACACAAAAAATAAAATATTTTGAATCTTACAGTACAGTGCCTTGAAAAGTACAGTAGTCCAGTACAACAGCTGGCATACAGCGGCTGGCATCGAGTGAACAGACAAGGAGAGTTGCTGAGTGGAGGAGAGGGGGTGGGAGATGGTAGAGCTGAAGGATCGTCAGCAATAGGAGATGGAGGGCAAGCTGCAGTGTCACTAACGTCTGACGTCGATGGCACAGGTTTTGGTTCCTTGCTGGAATCAGATGCACGTTCACATCTTTGAAAGTTTGTAACCTGAAGGTTTGTGTGTGGGGGACTTACTGTAGAGCTGGCAAACAGCACACACGGTGGGCCTAGATTCATGCTTTCTGTACTAAGAGAGGGCTGTAGCCGTAAGGTAGAGGTGTGTGGGGGGCTGGTATGCTCTTTCGGGGTTTCCTGGCTGACGTGTGTCTTGTGAACCAAATATGATCACTCTGAAGAGAAAGCTGGGGTGGGATCAGCTTGGCTCCTGTCTCATAGGACCACCTACAAAGGCAGAAAGACCTCAGCAGCAAGAAAGTGGGGATGTGCAGTGAACTGATAGGATCTTAGAAAGAAAACAAAAGAGATCTCCTGGAATACAGATGCACCTTCTTATGCCCAGAAACATCAACAACCTCAGATATACATCAACAAACATCTGCCTCATAACCACCTTATGGCAGAAAGCAAAGAGGAATTAAAGAGCTTCTTGATGAGGGTGAAAGAGGAGAGTGAAAAAGCTGGCTTAAAATTCAACATTCAAAAAACGAAGATCATGGCATCCGGTCCCATCACTTCGTGGCAAATAGATGGGGAAAAAGTTGAAACAGTGACAGACTTTATTTGCGGGGGCTCCAAAATCACTGCGAACAGTGACTGCAACCATGAAATTAAAAGATGCTTGCTCCTTGAAAGAAAAGCTATGACTTTTCTAGATGGCGTATTAAAAAGCAGAGACATCACTTTGCCAACAAAGGTTCACGTAGTCAAAGCTATGGTTTTTCCAGTAATCATGTACAGATGTGCGAGTTGGACCATAAAGAAGACTGAGTGCTGAAGAATTGATCCTTTCAAACTGTGGTGCTGAAGAAGACTCTTGACAGTCCTTGGACAGCAAGGAGATCCAACCAGTCAATCCTTAAGGAACTCAACTCTGCATATTCATTGGAAGGACTGATGCTGAAGCTGAAGTTCCAATACTTCGCTCACCTGATGTGAAGAGTCGACTCATTCAAAAAGACCCTGATGCTGGGAAAGACTGAGGGAAGGAGGAGAAGGAGGCAGCAGAAGGATGAGATGGTTGGGTGGCATCACCGACTCAATGGACATGAATTTGAGCAAATTTTGGGAGATAGGGACAGGGAAGCCAGGTGTGCTGCAGCCCATGGGGTCGCAAAGAGTCGGACACGACTTACCGACTGAACAACAACAACAATGCCCAGAGGACTGTAGGAGAGAGATGGCCGATAATGTGGGTTTCTAAAGATCCCGCACAAGGCCCACCAAGGGAAAGAGTCCATCAAACACTGGCCTGGTTCAGAGAGTGGGAAACTGACCTTGCTGAGTCCTCTGTTCCTAACCTGCCCACCCGATCCTCAGGGACTCAAAAACTAGCTGGCAAACTGAAAACTATAGGGAGGGGAAAGGCATGAGGTAGAGACCACAGATGACTGTCACCTGTCCACCATCGCTCCCAGAGCAGGTTCCCAGCAGGCTCCAGAATAGAAAGCAAAAGAGGGTCAACATACACTCAAGTTCGAAGGTTTGATTCTCACCTTGGCCTGGACATCCTCATTTCTGAATTGAGACAGTGCAACGTAGAATGGCACGAGGACTGTTTCCTAAGAACGAGTTGAAAAGTCAGAGGCCTGCTGAGTGTTTACATCCACCTTCCTCTATTCAATAAAATTTAAAGGGCGACAAGCAAAAAAGCAATATTTTGATGACACCACTAATTGTGTCTGTTGGGCGTGCTGGTTACATTTATTCTATTCACCATTTCTCCAGAATATACTTTTTTCTTTTTTTGCATCAACTTCTTTGAAAGTGAAAGTGTTAGTCAGTCAGTCGTGTCTGATTCTGCCACCCCATGGACTATAGCCTGCCAGGCTCCTCTGTCCATGGAATTCTCCAGGCAAGAATACTGGAATGGGTAGCCATTTATATGTATTCATATATCCCCCCTTTTTGGATTTCCTTCCCATCTAGGTCACCACGGATCACTGAGTAGAGTTCTCTGTGCTATACAGTAAGTTATCATTAGTTACCTATTTTCTGCATAGTATCAATAGTACATATATGTCGATCCCAAACTCCCAATTCCTCCCAACCCTACCCCTGCAGAATATACTTTTCAAGACAAAAAACATCCTCTTTGTTCAATTCTCTTTTTCCCAAGACAGTTACTCATATTTCTCTTTGCTCACGTGATCCTTCCCTTCAGACAAACTCAGTTCAGTTGTCTCTCAGTTGTGTCCGACTCTTTGCGACCCCATGAATCGCAGCATGCCAGGCCTCCCTGTCTGTCACCAACTCCTGGAGTTCACTCAAACTCACGTCCATCGAGTCGGTGATGCCATCCAGCCATCTCATCCTCTGTTGTCCCTTTCTCCTCCTGCCCCCAATCCCTCCCAGCATCAGACAAACTAGGTGGGCTTATAACTTATCTCACTACATGATTACATTTGTCCAAATCCAGAAAGCCCCTCGCTGTTCACCATTTAGGATCTTAGAGCTACTGAGGCTATAAACTTGGAAGTTAAGTTCCCCAGGTGCTGAAGGTCTTAAGCTTTGTCCCCACGACCGTGGGAAGAGGTCAGAACAGGTGTTGGCTTCAGGTCCGTCCGTCTCACTTGTCTGGAAATGCAGGACTTCATCCTGGCGACCAGCCTAAGAGCTTTCAAAGATTGAGATCTGTGGGTGAGGTTTTGGACTTCATGCCAGGAAGCTGAAATCTAATAGAGAAGATGGGTTGGCAGAACCTCTGGTTCTGAAATTCCAGCAGGTAAATTTTTATAAATAAAAGATGCCATCAATTATTTAGCATAACCAAACATGCTTGAAGAATTTAGGTATCACTTGCTAGTTCTCCAGAATTTAATGCATAATCATAGAGATGCATAATGCATGCAGACCTGGCCTCACTGGAGACCATCTTCCGAGAGAGATATTGCTGGCGTGAGAGGAAAAGGGGGATGGCATTTCAATCAATTATTTGCAGGTTATGTGTTACATTTATTCATGCCGCATAATAACGCTCAGGTGGGAAAGGAGCATCCATTTCTTTTCTGTGGAAAGCTATGTGAGTCAATGAGGATATATATTAGACGAGGAACAAGGGCGCAGAGCTCTGTTTCTGACTGCGGAACAAATGATGCTCAGTGCTGTGGAAACATAAATCATGCTCCTGCAGCCCCTCCTCAATGCTGGGAATTGCCACCCCAGGAAGAAATCTTGCAGGCTGTCCTACGAAAGACATCTCAGGGTGGATCTTGAAGATTCTGACAAGGTCCAGGGTGCGGCCTTCAGCCTCCTGGGCACTGAAGTCTGATCTGATGACTCCATTCCTCAAAAAATCCATTTCCTGGGGACAGAGTCACATCTTCCAGCCTCAGAGCCTGAACCAGAGGGACAATCTATTAATTCACAGGGATACTTGAAGTCCATATAACATTAGTTCTTTCCCTGCAGGCAGACCTCTATGGGAGACCAAATTCTAAGCCCCGCGTTGCTGGGTGAGTGTGGCTTCTGAACAAGACACGATTGGAATGTTTCAGGCACTGGACTAAGGCAGCCTGGCAGGTCCTTTCCCAATACAGAGGGTCTGGCCAATGGTTTGCAAGCTTCGTGCCAGTATCATTAGAGCTGTGAGATCATTTCTCAAGTCACACTGAGACACCATTAAATAATAATATCACATATTAACACATATATGTGGAATCCAGAAAAATGGTATAGATGGCCTTATTTGCAAAGCAAAAATAGAGACAGACATAGAGAACAAACGTATGGTCAACAAGTGGGGAAAGGGGGCGGTGAGATGAATTAGGGGATTGGGATTGACATACATACACTACTGATGCTGTGTATAAAATAGATAACTAATGAGAACACATTGTATCACTCAGGGAACTCTGCTCAATGCTCGTGGTGACTTAAAGGGGAAGGAAATCCAAAAACGAGGGGAGGTATGTATACACATAACTGAATCACTTTGCTGTACAGCAGAAACTAACACAACATTGTAAAGCATAATCAAATAAAAACAATTCAAATATGTAAAAAAAAAAACACTATACAGTAAAGTATCAAAGTGCACTGCATGTAATTAAGAGAGATAAGGGGCAGTAAAGAGGGGTGGTGAAAAGCACAGACACTCAAGGCAGGCTCCAGAGGATCACACGCTGGCTTGCCCAAATACCAGGTGTACAACCCTGAGTAGGTTATTGAATCTATACCTCAGTTTCTTTGTTTGCAAAAATGGGAATGTAATAGGACTTACCCCCAAGCTGGCTGTGAAAATTACATGCCTTAATGCCTCTAAAGGGCAGAGAACTATGCCTGGCTCCCAAAAAGGACTGTATAAGCTTCCATTATTAGGAAGAATTGCTTTGTGGAACTATTACCCACACCAGAGATACCGGAGTTGAGTTCCTATGACAACTGGAGTCAGACATGCTGAGAGGGACAGCAGTTTCCCTTGTATCTGAAGGGTGGTTTCCATTGTATTTGTATTAGAGAATTATGGAAGCAGGACCAGGCTGCAGGAAAACGGGAAAGCGGAGGAAATTACCCAAAAGGACATCCCAGGTGACCCGGCTTGAGCCCTCAGAAGTTGAGGAATGCTTTTCAGTGAAGGAAGATGAAAGTGGAATTGACACATATACATTATTGATGGTATGTGTAAAATAGATAACTAATGGGAACACGCTGTATAGCACCAGGAACACTACTGAATGCACTGTGGTGACTTCTTTCC
Source organism: Bos taurus (assembly GCF_002263795.3). Classification (NCBI taxonomy): domain Eukaryota; kingdom Metazoa; phylum Chordata; class Mammalia; order Artiodactyla; family Bovidae; genus Bos; species Bos taurus. The sequence goes on from NC_037333.1 coordinate 97,576,853, forward strand.
CAAATGGGAAAGGAATGCAAAAAAGAAGGGATATGTGTATATGAGTAGCTGATTCACTTTGCTGTACAGTAGAAACTAACACAACACTGCAAAGCAAGTAATTAAAAAAAAAAAAAAAAGATGTTGTTTAAATGAGTTGCTGTAAATCTCTTTCCTGGAGAGAATTCTCATTCTCTGATGTACATTTTGCCTTTTTTCTTTCTTTTTGGCTTTCTTCTGAGACCATGATGACATATTTTGATGTGCTAGAATGGTTCATCAAGTTTAAACTTGAACTTATAAAATTCCTCTGTTCAGATCAGGCAGGTTCTCATCTCAATTTGAATAGTATCAGCTATTATCAATTGACTATTCCATCCCATACAACAAGTCCTTCTTTCAAACATGTTACACGTTCCCTGAAAATCTGGACAAATAGAAGGTGACTGGTTGGACTGCAAGGAGATCCAACCAGTCCATTCTAAAGGAGATCAGTCCTGCATGTTCTTTGGAAGGAATGATGCTAAAGCTGAAACTCCAGTACTTTGGCCACCTCATGCGAAGAGTTGACTCATTGGAAAAGACTCTGATGCTGGGAGGGATTGCGGGCAGGAGGAGAAGGGGACGACAGAGGATGAGATGGCTGGATGGCATCACCGACTCGATGGACGTGAGTTTGAGTGAACTCTGGGAGTTGGTGACGGACAGGGAGGCCTGGCGTGCTGCAATTCATGGGATCACAAAGAGTCGGACTCGACTGAGCGACTGAACTGAACTGATAAGGTAAAGGCAAGAGACTAAATCATGTTTGCTAAACTAAAACATCTTCTCCAAAGAAATGATCAAGTAAATGGGAGAGATTTGATAACATTCAAACAGAAGTTAACGTAATTATAACATTGACCATACACATAGACTGAATACTTACCATGCACCAGGCATAGTGCTAAGCACTTCACGATTTTCACAGAGCCTCTTACAGACAGATGACCTTAATTACAATGAAAAGTAAGGAAAGTGATACTTAGAAGATAAGGGTCTGGGACTTCCCTGGTGGTCCAGTGGTTGGGACTCTGTGCTCCCAATGCAAGTGTCCAAGTTCAACAAAGACCTGGCATAGCCAAAAAAAAAAAAAAAATTGTTTTTAAAGGGCATTTTCCATGGCACTGCACTCCTGCCCCTGGCATTAGGAGAAAACCAGACATCAGTGAGGGCAAATGCATGGAGAAGCAGGGTAAAATAAGGAAACCAGCACTCCTGAAAGGTTTTAGCTCAGGCCTATGGAGCTGGGAAGACAGAAAGCCAGAGCTGATGTTTGAGACCACAGCCGAATCAGTCTCAAGAAGGATGAATTCAATAAACTGCAGAAGGCAGGAAGAATTACTTGGGGATTTGAGTGGAGGCTTTGGCTCATTTTGCTGCACGAAGAGGTAACCCCACAGAAGAGCCGAGGATTTAGGGTTGGGAAGAATTTAATCATTTTCCTGAGCCCTGTTCTAACCTCAAGGAGATGGATTTAATTTTCAAAGACTTAAATAGGAACCAGAATTTAGACAGAGCCAAACTAGGAGAAGGGAAAAAAGGTGAGGCGGGCCCATGCACTGTCCAGAAACCAGAAGGGAGAATTTACCTAATTAAACTCAAAAAGCTTTTGCACAGCAAAACGAAAAGACAATTTTCTCCCGAAAATATTTGCAAGTGATGTGACTGACAAGGGATTAGTCTCCAAAATTCAGTAATACAAACATTTCATGAGGCTTGATATCATCAAAACAAACAACTCAATCAAAAAATGGGCAGAAGACCTAAATAAACCTTTCTCCAGAAGGGAGAATTTACCAGGCTCAGGTCTAAGAGTGAATTTAACTCAGTCAGCACAGGGCACAGCGGAGGGAGTCGGAGGAGGGAGAGACACAGGAGTGAACGGTTATTTCCACACACACAGACACACCTAGAAGAGGACATCAAATTCAGCTGTGTGCACTTCTAATTGCCAGGCTAAAGATGCCAGGATTTTAAATTTAAATTGGAACAATTCATTGGGAGTGACATTTACTTTTAACACCTGCATGGCTGAGGATGACCACAACTGCCACAATCTCTGAGCTACAGAGGCAAAAAGCTTGCAAAGCCTCTTTATCATTCCAACTAAGTGCAATTTTAAAATCTGTTGTTGAGTCCACAGATGCTGGGATATAATATATAGTCTGGACCCTACTGTGTTATTGCTGTTTAGTCACTAAGTCGTGTCCAACTCTCTTGCAATTCCATGGATTTATAGCCTGCCAGGCCCCTTGTCCATGGAATTTCCCAGGCAAGAATACGGGAGTGGGTTGCCATTTCCTTCTCCAAGGGATATTCCCAGACCAGAGACTGAACCTGACTCTTCTGCACTGGCAGGCGGATTCTTTACCACTGAGCCACCAGGGAAGCCCTGGACCCTACTGTAGCAGATTCCAAACAACTCTGAGACCCAAGAAACAGTGCAAGTGAATTTACAGAGGTTAGGGAAGAAGAACACAAAATGGGAAGAAACAGGATTCAGCGTGCTCGGTTTATCATCAGATGCTGCAGAACTGGGTTGCGTTAGCAGGCAGCCAGTCACGGACTCAGAGAACAACACCCTTCAGTGGGAAAGGCCAGTGGGAGGAGACGGCAGTAGCTGCTGCTGTTAGAACCACCATCAATAAGCACCATTCACCACAATGTGTGAGTCATTCAAGGACATTGTTGTCAAGAAGCTTAGGGTCTTATTTAAGGAAACAAAGCGTGTACATAAACAGAAAAAATAAAGAACGATACAAACTGGGTCAAATGGGAAATGTATCATCCTTGGAAACTGCTGAGTGTCTCCAGATTACAAAAACATATCCATCTTGCAGAAGCCACACCACAATTCTAGAGAGGAAGAGCCCTAAGTGCCAACACCATACAGTTTCACTCCAATTCATCCAACTACACCACGGACTCACATTTCAAGGAGACCTGTGAGACTGAGACATGAAGAATCACTGCCCGAGGAGTCGTTCAAAACACTGCCTTGGACTTCTTTGGTGCTCCAATGGTTAAGAAAGTTTCTGCCAATACAGGGGACGTGGGTTTGATCCCTGGTCTGGGAAGATTCTACATGACTCAGGAAAATTACCGAAGCCCACATTCTCTAATGCCCATGCTTCAAAACAAGAGAAGCCACCACCATGAATAGCCCCTGCTCACCACGACTAGAGAAAAGCCTGTGCAGCAACGAAGACCCAGGGCAGTCAAAAATACATTAAAAAAAAAATCGCCTTATGTCCTGTTTAAAATGGTCAGTTTTAGCCTCATGCTGATTTTGGAGTTATTTATCTGAAATGACTATAGGCTTTACACTCCTAACGATATTTTATATTTATTTGTGAGGGCAATATAAATTAGTAGCTAGGAGTAAGGACTATGGAACAGATTTCCTGGGTTCAAATACCATTTCTACACTTTTCAGCTGTGTAATTGAGGCAGGTTACTTAATTCTTCTAAGCCTTGGTTTTCTCATTTGTAAGTGAGAATAAAAGATTTGCCTCATAAAATCATGGTGAGGAATACACAGTGATAAAGTACACAGCTCAGTGGACAGCATAGTCCACAAAAATATCTGCTTTCATGACTATTTTCAACAAGGTGGCTAAGAGCCAGAGCTGGTGTGAGATGGCCATCGGCAGGGGCCAGGGCACTGCACAGCCAAGGGTCTCCTGCACTGGTGACTCGGAGACCCACCTCCCCATTCTCAGTGTGTAAAGGCAGGTGAGCGCACAGACTAGAGACAGGGAAGAGGCACGTAACAGTCTGCGCGAGCAACACGTGGGGAAATATCACATCCGATGTGTCTGCTTAAGAATTACTGGGCCAACAGAGAACAGACTGGTGGTAACTCCTACCAAGCGGGAGGGTTGGGGGAGGGATGGAATGAGAAGTTGGGATTAGCAGATGTAAGCTTTTATATATAGAGTAGATAAACCACAAGGTCCTACCATATAGCACAGAGAACCATGTTCAATATCTATGATAAACCATAATAATACTTTAAAAGAATACTTTAAGAAAGAATGTATATAAATATAACTGCATCACACTGTTGTACAGCAGAAATTAATACAATATTGTAAATCAACTATACTTCAATAAAAAATATTGATTAAAAAATGAATTATTGGTCCACACACGCAAGAGGTGATAAAAAGAAATCTGAAGTTAGAAATAAGCACACTTTGAAAAGAGTAAGACTGCGATGTATATGTATGACTGAATCACTTTGCTCTACACTAGAAACTAACATAAGATTGTAAATCAACTATACTCCAATAAAAAATTTTTAAAAACATTCAAAAATACTTAAATCCCACATTATAAAATTTTGATAAAAGAGGGTGATAGGGACAATGGATGAGAGGATGCCTCAAGGCTAATAAAACTGCTTCCAGAAAAATGTTCTTAAAGATTCAGGGAAGTTGTGAAGAGCCTTTTGAGTCTCAGAGAATACAGCTGTATTTCTGCCTGCAACCAGAGAGCTGCTGGTAGCAAAAAAAGAGTTGTGGGATCAAAAGGCAGGTAATTATGTCTGCTTTAAGAGAGGGTATTGAGGGGAAGAAGAGAAAGCTCTGATTAAAAGGTCTGAGGGTTGACCAGGAGGGGAGGGTTTGGAAGCCTATTTCACATGCAGTGTTATTTCTTTTTCTTCTCTGATTGCCATGGCAAGGACTTCCAAGGCTACGCTGAATAATAGTGGTGAGAATGGACACCCTTATCTTATTCTTGATTTTAGAGAAAATCAGTTTTTCTCCATTGAAAATAATGTTTGCTGTGGCTTTGTTGTGGGCTCCCCGGTGGCACTAGTGGTAAAGAACCCGCCTGCCTATGCAGGAGACGTAAGAGACGCTGGTTTGATCCCTGGGTTGAAAAGATCCCCTGGAAGAGGGCATGGCAACCCACACTAGTATTCGTGCCTGGAGAATCCCATGGACACAGGAGCCTGGCAGGCTACAGTCCATGGGGTTGCAAAGAGTCGGACACGACTGAAGTGACTTAGCATGCGTGTGCACACACACACACACACACACACACACACACACACACACACGGGTTTGTTGTATATGGCCTTTATTATGTTGAAGTAGGCTCCCTCCTTAATATAGTGTACCACATTGATTGATTTGCATATATTGAAGATCACATGCATTAAGTTCATGCTTAAGGGTCAACTGGAAATTGTTTGCTGAGGGCTCTGTGTACAAAGTTCCTCTCAAATTCTGCAGCAAATCCCAAAGAATGTGCCTTCCCCAGAGGCCCTGGACTGGAGAAAAACAGTCTAAGTGGGAACCTCTGCTCTACGCTCAGAGACCTGTGTTCCTTCCTCACATCGCACACCTGCAATCTCCTCTATCTCTGCTTGTCTCTCTCACTACCTTCAGACTTCACGAGAACTTGGGCCAAGCCTGCTTTTGGTTTCTGCTGTATCTCAAGTGCTTAGCAAAGAGCTCTGTGAGCACAGCATCAAGTGAACACTGGGTCCACCATAAATATTTGTGGAATAAATGAACGAGCCACTGAACAAGTGCTGGAGAGCAGAGTCAGGAGGACCAGATAACTTGGTTCTTTGTTATATGGGCCATTGTTGGTACGACTTGAAACATTTTATGTTTCACTAAGCCTTTTGGTCTCAAATGACTGAGAAAACCCAGCCCCTGTGAACACCAAACTGGGCCGCTGCTGCTGCTCAATCACTTTAATCGTGTCCGACTCTGTGCGACCCCATGGATGGCAACCCACCAGGCTCCCCTGTCCCTGGGATTCTCCAGGCAAGAACACTGGAGTGGGTTGCCATTTCCTTCTCCAATGCATGAAAGTGAAAAGTGAAAGTGAAGTCGCTCAGTCGTGTCCGACTCCCAGCGACCCCATGGACTGCAGCCCACCAGGCTCCTCCATCCATGGGATATTCCAGGCAAGAGTACTGGAGTGGGGTGCCATTGCCTTCTCTGCCAGTCTGGGCAGTAGCTTCCTAATACATGAAAATTTCAAGTTATTAATACAAATGTCTGTCTCAGAGCACATGGGTTAATCAAGTCAGTCTTTGTAATCTTTCCCTTTCTAAATGGAAATCAACTAGATGAGCCCTAAAAGTATCTTTCCAAACTATTTAACAGGCTGAAATGTTTTAAGCTATCTCATTAGCAAATAATAGCCATTTAAATTCTTTGTTATAATGAGGTTTCTTATTAATGAAAACTACAATGAAGTATGTGTAGCTATCTGTGTATGTATGTGTACATATACATGTAACTACATATGTGTGTGTGTGCACCGTGTGTGCATGCTAAGTTGCTTCGGTCTTGTCCAACTCTTTTTGACCCTATGGACTGTAGCCCACCAGACTTGTCTGTTCATCGGATTCTTCAGGCAAGAATACTGGAGTGGGTAGCCATTTCCTCCTCCAGGGGATCGTCCCAACCCCAAATATGGAACCTGCATCTCCTGTGGCTCCTGCATTGGCAGGTGGGTTCTTTACCACTGTGCCACCTGGGAAGCCCCTTAAATGATGGACCACCAGGGAAGGCCCTAGCAACTACTTTTAACCTGTATAGAGCCTTCAACAAGGAGGGCAAATGCACAGGCCGTGTGGTCCCTGGCCGCTGCTGTGAGGCCACGTTAAGCACTGCTAATCCGTGATGCACTTTCTCGCTGAGTCTAGGCACCACCTCTGAACTGTTTTCAATCCAGTCCCCCAGCCAGCCATGAGGAATCAACTGAAGTTAGGAAACAAGAGGAAATATCTTAGCCTCCTTGACCTAGCAGTATACAGTCTAGTGTACTTCAAATTTTCTTTTCCATGAGCCTCAGTAAAACAAGGCATTCTGGGGACTTCCCTGGTGGTCCAATGGCTAAAACTCTACTCTCCCAATGACAGCAACCTCTCCCAACCTCTCCCAACCTCTCCCAGGTTCAATCCTGGGCCCCCTAAGATCTGGTACAGCCAATAATAAAGGCATTTTGCATCAAGTATTAGCACAGGTTTCAGTAAAGAATACTAGTCCTTATTTGTGGGCTGTATTCTGATATTCTGGAGAAGGCAATGGCACCCCACTCCAATACTCTTGCCTGGAAAATCCCATGGACAGAGGAGCCTGGGAGGCTGCAGTCCATGGGGTCGCTAAGAGTCGGACACGACTGAGCGACTTCACTTTCACTTTCCTGCATTGGAGAAGGAAATGGCAACCCACTCCAGTGTTCTTGCCTGGAGCATCCCAGGGACGGGGGAGCCTGGTGGGCTGCCGTCTATGGGGTCGCACAGAGTTGGACACGACTGAAGCGACTTAGCAGCGGCAGCAGCAGCATTCTGATATTCTATTCTCTTCTACTTCATTGTTTAAAATGCTGGTTGCAACCTATTGATTTTCTAACCTACATAACATGAAATATGGCTTGCAACCTGCAGTTTGAAAGGTCTTGCTATAAAGGGTTACGTCTGCAAATTCCCAATTCGAAGGTCAGGGCCAATACTACGAGGAGCCTGCATGAGTTTTCTCAGTCGGACAGAGCACTGGACTAGTGGAACCATGGTCAAGGCCTCACTCCCTACCAAGGTCCATCAGTCCTGCTCTTGGAGCTACACGTGGATGGCTACCTCCTGGCAGTGGGGCACATCCTTGGGAACGAGCAGATTCTTTATTCTTACAAAAAGAATAAGTCAAAATACTCATTTTTCCACAAGAGGTCAGAAATCACTCATACCATGTGAAAGACAAACTCAGTCCTGTGTGCATGCATGCTCCCTCAGTCATGTCTGGCTCTCTGTGACCCCATAAACTGTGGCCTGCCAGGTTCCTCTGTCCATAGGATTTCCCAGGCAAGAATACTGGAGTGGGTTGCCATTTCCTTCTCCAGGGGATCTTCATGACCCAGGGATGGAACCCCAGTCTCCTGCATTGGCCAGCAGATTCTTTACCACTGAGCCACTGGGGAAGCCCCTAAACTCAATCCTAACCTTCAGGGAATCTTATTATTGATTGCTTGGTCCCCACAAGAACCATCGGAACTATTTTCAGTTTGCGGAAATCACGTGTTCTTTCACTTCCCTGTTCGTTCTGTCTGGCTAACTCTCACTTATCATTCTTCTCTGTAAGCCTTCCCCAAACACCCGGGCCCTCTACTCCCACCTCCTTCCATCCTCAGCCAGGCTGAGTTAGGTGCCCCTTCTTTATAATCCAATCTGCTATCCTGTATTTAATATCCTGGTCACCTCCTTCTATGTCCTCCTTGAGGACAGAGGTGGTCTTTCAGCTCCATTCTGGGTGCCTGGCACAAGGCCGGTCTCATAAGTGCTTGGAGAATGTTTCTTGAATGACCTAACGACTGATCAAAGTGCCAAGGAGGCCAGGAGCTAATGCATTTGAGGCAGAGGAAGAAATAAGAATTGGAGGAAAGGAAGGGGGAGGAATAGATGTGACTAATACTTGATGCCTTAGCCTTGCTTTCAGGACTTTTACCTCAGCTGATCCGCACAAGACGCAGGGTAGAACTGGTACTCCCATTAGACAGATGTGTAAAGTGAGGCTATGAGGAATCCTTCTTATGGAGGGGAGGGGATGAAAATGATGTCACGGAGAAAGATAAATTGCCTTTTTAAAGACTGGAAAATATCTTTATCACAAAAACATTCTTCTCCCTTTAACCACAAGTTGGAGGAATCTCTGAAAATAGGACAGTGACAAAATCCTGAATTGTGAATTCTAGCAAGAAATACTGCTCTGCATGATACCTGTGCTAAAGCAAAACAAATCCTCATAATTATGTGGGCAGAACCACTATCACAAAGTCTGAAGTGTTTAATCTGAATTAAATATAATTTTAAACCGGGGGGAATTCATTCATGTATAGGAATCCGTACTTCTATCAAGATGAGGAAAAGCAGAAGGCAAAAATGCAGGCAACATCTCTAAGGCTGACCTTCACTTTAAAATATATATTTAATTGTGCATAAGTTGGACTAAGTCTTCACATTTCAAGATAGTGTCCGTGGCTCATGGTTAGGCTGAAGGGCTGGGGAGATACAAGGAGAGAGCCTTTTGAAAGCAGCCAGCTGAAATTTTCTGACCAAGAAAGGCACAATCTCACGTCTACTCCTAGGTTCAAATGATGGGAAGTTCTGATAAGCCCAAAGCTGTCCTTAGAATTTCAGGAATAAATTAAGCAAAGAGCTGCTTAGCACAGGGATGAGACAGTGCTGAGGAGATGGAGTCTCCTGCCCTCTGAACTGCTCTAGGAGCGAGAGCTCCACCTTCAATCCCAGCTGAATAAAACCTGCCCCTCTTCTCTAGTCTCCTCACCACAACTGGGCCTGGAGAAGCTACACATGCCCTTTGATCCCCTCTTAAAATTCATTTATTCAGAACATTCACCCTAGGAACACTCATACATTCACTCATTGCCCCCTTTCATTGTCTCTGTATTTCTCAGGCTTCCCAGATGGCTCAGTGGTACAGAATCCACCTTCCAATGCAGGAAACACAGGAGATGTGGTTCGATCCCTGGGTCAGGAAGATCCCCTGGAGAAGGAAATGGCAACCCGCTCCAGCATTCTTGACTTGGAAGATCCCATGGACAGAGGAGCCTGGCGGGCTACAGTCTATGGGACTGCAAAGAATCGGGCTACAGTCCATGGGGTTGCAAAGAGTCAGACACGACTGAACACACACATGCACGTATGCAAGTTCTATTTCTCTCTCTCTCTATCACACACACACACACACACACACATCCCAACACGCATGCACATACAGATGTATCTGTTTTCCTTTTTCTCCCTAATTAAACCGAGTTCAATATTGAAATCAGATACAAACTGAACCCTACCCGCCAAATACTGTCACATTTTCCCATAGACATCATTTCGCTCCAGTGATGAACGGGAACTTACTCCCACTACACCATTAAAATAATGTCTCTTTCACTCACTCCCTGCCCTCTCCCTGCCGAGAAAATAATTAAGGAAGTGTAGAATATCAGAGCTGCAAAGATCTTGAAGACTATCCCCGCCTTTGCTGCTCAGAGCACAGTCTGAGGACCAGCCTTTCCAGAAGCCTGCTGGAAGGACAGAACCTCTGGCTCCCCAGGAACTCGCGGAAGTAGAGTCTGAAATTGAACAAGATCCATGTAATTCACATGCACACTCTGACCCTGAGCTGGGCAGAGCTTCTCAGCCTGGCTCCCCAGAAGCATCACCTGGAGAGGTTTATAAGCCACCAACGCCAGGCCTCCCTTACCTGAGAGCAAATTAACTAGGCATATTCCTAGATGCAGGGTGGTTAAAGGGTCCCCAGCAATTCTGTTCTGCAGCCAGTATTGAGTAGCACAGCTCCTGCCCAACCCTCCCATTTTCCAGATGAAGAAATGGAACTGCAGAAAGCCAAGTGACCTGACAAGGACTCAATGTAAAACAGGGGTCAGGCTGAATCCATCACTTGAACCCTAGGGCAAGTGATGCACCCTAGGGTTTCCTCCAGAGGGTGGGCTCCAGCCGTGGAAGGTCTATTCCCTGTGCCCTGGCTGAGAGAGAAGGCTATTCCTACAGCTGCTGCTGCTATTTAGTTTCTTAGCTGTGTCTGACTCTCTGCAGTCCCATGGACTGTAGCCCACCAGGCTCCTCTGTCCATGGGATTTTCCACACAAGAATACTGGAGAGGGTTGCCATTTCCTCTTCCAGGGGATCTTCCCAACCCAGGGATCGAACCTGCCTCTGTTGCATCAGCTGCACTGGCAGAAGGATTCTTCACCACTAGCACCATGTAGGAAGCCCCCTGTGTTCACAGAGGGTGCCCCCCAGTCACTCCTTTCGGAGCCCTCCTAGTCTACTCCCTAAGAAACCATATTCACTTTGGCCTGGATTACAGCTTTAGAAAACCAGGTACCCGTAACACTTCTGCTTGACCCACCATTTATGTGGTAAATGCATTCATAGCTGCCTGTCCCCCTCCTAGCTGTTTTTCTCTCCCCCTCTCCCCCACTCCTGTTTCAAAGAAAAACAACCAACACACACCAGCCCAACAGAAACCCCTGAGAAAATCCAATTCAGAAGGGTGAGAGACAAATCAGGATACGTGCCATTTCCTTGAAGCCCTGGAAAATGGTTACATCCGAGGCTGACTCGGGCTTCCATTTTCCACCAGAAAAGCAACACTGATTCCAGCTGTGGGAAGGAAGGCCTGAGTTTGGGTTTTGAGACTGGCCGGGACGCTGCAGAGGTGGCTTATGAAAAGTCCAAAAGTCGAAGCAGCCTTCTCTTTGCGGTCCCCTAGCAGACACTGCAGTCCCTTGTCAAGCAGACTTGTCTGAGAAATGCAGAGGTGAAGATCTATTCAAAGACAGAACTGGGAGGTTGGGACTGATGTATACGCCCTTTCAGGTGTAAAACAGATAGCTAGTGGGAACCTGCTGTATAGCACAGGGAGCTCACTTCGGTGCTCTGTGATGACCTAGAGGGGTGGGATGGCGGGGTGGGAGGGAGGCTCAAGAGGCAGGGGATACGTGTATACCTATGACTGATTCACGCTGTTGTACAGCAGAAACTAACACAACAATGTAAAGCAATTATACTCCAATAACAAAAAAAATTTTTTTTAAGTGTTCAAGTCTCAGAGTTCCATGGCTCTTCATGTGGAGGAAAACTGATCTCCCAAGTTTTGCAGGAGTCGAAGGGCACAATGGAATGAAGGTGAAACGACATCAGAGGGCAAATCAGACTAGAAGAGGAGAGAGAAGGAGAAGAAGGAAACGAGAGGGCAAGAGGAGAGAAGCACACGTTATTAGCAATACATTAGAAGGCTCTGCTTTCGCCTCCTGCATCTTCACATCACAGAACAAGGCCAGAGGCCCCTGAGATCGTGCAAATGCAGGGACGAGGGACAGCAGGCTGAGAGGGCAGGTCCTAGCAGCAACGGTGTGAGGCATCCCACTGCCCGGTCACGTGGCTGCGGCAGGAGCGCTGTGCTGGGTGGTTCTGGAGCAGAGGGATTCTGCCCAGGCTCCATCCCTGGACCCAGTCGCAGCTTCTGATCAGGCCACCCTCACGTTTGGGAACGGAGTCTGCGAGGGAGACGATTCCAGCCCCTCTTCTATTTTCAGCTTCCCTCTCACACGAGCGGCGCTAGTGGTAAAGAACGCAAGTGCTGGTGCAGGAGACATAAGACACTTGGATTTGATCCCTAGGTCGGGAAGATCCCAGGAGAAGGGAATGGCTACCCACTCCAGTATTCTTGCCTGGAGAATCCCATGGACAGAGGAGCCTGGAGGGCCACAGTCCATGGGGTCGCAGAGTCGGACATGACTGAAGCGACTTAGCATGCTTATACGGAGAGTAGCATCAGCCAAACTCCAAGAAGCAACCGAGAAAGGGGGCTGGTGGGAAGGGGGAAAAAATCCACCTCCATCTACAAACCTGCACGGCCTGGGGAGGAAGCTTTCATTTTTAACACTGGGAGCTGTGAGGCCAACCTATATTTCGCTTCTAATATTGACAGGAATGACAAGCCTCGAAGGCCAGGACACAGACTGGCCCACAGCCTCTGAAGACGTCACACGGAGGAGCAGTAGCCGTCAGACACCAGATCCCACTGTGGACAGAGACGCGAGGCTGAAACAGAAGGGGACGGAGGAGCTGGGTAAAGGGTGCACTCAGCTAGGATGGAAGGGGACAGCCAGATCTTAGCTTTTAACTTCAGAGCTTGGCAAGTAGTCCCCATCCAGACTGGGCATGCAGCTGACAAAAAAATATGGGGAGGGGGGCAGGGATTAAAAGCCCAAGAAAGAAGATCAACAGGAGATGTACAGAGAATTAGGAGTGGTGAAAGAGGCGAAGAAGGTGGCCAGGACGAGGTGGTCAGGAGTGGCTGAATTTCCCAATATCAGTAGGATAACTTGCACAACACAGCAGAATTCTCTGGCCAAGCAGGCAAAAGAGGAAGCGATATTCAACAAAGCCATCAGACAGGACTGCTTAAAACCATTGGATATGCTTTTTTTTTTTTTAATGCATTATCCCCACTCTTCTTTTATTCCACATTTTATTTTTCCTACTCATTTCTCAAAACCTAACCCTCTAAATCATATTTGTCTGGCCAGCCTTCTGATGACAAGGCTTCAGACATGTAAGACAACGTTAAATTTAATTTTATGCCTCAGACACTGAAGGTTGGCAGCACTTTGCTATTTTTTCGTCAAGCCTTCACATTTTAATCTGCCAACCAGTCAGTGAACTGGAAACAGAGAGGAATCACTTCAGATTATGAGAGACTTTAGACTCGACACCACCAATTTTTTTTTTTTTTTTCTTATCTGGCTGTCATCTAAATGTAAAGCTGTGTAATGATTTAGTGGAGGCGTACAAGCCCCCGGGGCCTCCGTGACAAGAGGCTCTGAGAGGAAGGGACTGAGCTGAATGTCTCCAATGGGTGTTCCCCAAGCATCTCCCACTAAACACACATAAGTCAGAGCCCGGTATCTTCCTCTGCTGCCTTCTAAACCCTTGGTCAACGGCCGTGCACCTGGTCATCAGCAAGGGCGACAGTGGTGAGGGGAGGAGGGCTCATCTAGATGCCGCCCCCCTGCTCCCTCCCCGCCCCCCGAGCTCACACAGGACAGATGCAGCAGGGTCACAAAGAGGGGAGGTGACAGCCAGACTTGAGTCTCTGTTTCATCCCTGGCTGGCCATGCGCCTGCCCTCGGGCCAAGTCACCTAGCCTCTCTGTGCTTCAGCATCCTCACCCGTGAAACCTCGGAAAGCTGGGGGTGTTGTCGTTGTTTTGTCGCTCAGTCGTGTCCGACTCTGTGCAGCCCCATGGGCTGTAGCCTGCCAGGCTCCTCCGTCCATGGGATTTCCCAGGCAAGAATACTGGAGTGGGCTGCCATTTCCTTCTCCAGGGGATCTTCCCGGATCAGGGATCGAACCTGCATCCCCTGCATTGGCAGGCGGATTCTTTAACCACGGAGCTCCCAGGGAAGCCCTGTTGTGGGAGTAAATGAATTAAAATAGGCCACTTAGAACCAGACCTGGTACACATCAAGCACTCAGTGTTAGTTTAGACTTCCGCGCCCTCAGTGGACTCAATTGTCAGGACCGGCCAATCTCAACATCCTCTCCATCTTCATCCTCTTTCCTCTCGTAGCCCTCACCACCTCCCACCTGGACTAACATCTTCCTCCCTGGTCTTATTGTCTGTACTCTTGTTTCCTCCAATCCATCCTCCATAGAACAATGGCACTGACGTATCTAAAACACAAAACCAGGGACTTCCTGGGGGTCCAGTGGCTAAGAGGGGGCCCAGTGGCCAAGAGGGGGCCCAAGTTCAATCCGCAGTCAGGGAACTAGATTCCACACACCACGACTAAGCATTTACATGATCACACACAAATAAATATTTTTAAATAAATAAGTAAACCACAAAACCAAACATTCCACTCATTCTCAGAGCCCTTCAGCAGCACCCTGCTCTCCACAGGAAGGAATTTCCTGACTTCTTAGTGTATCAGATGGCGCCTTCCCCAGCCTGCCCTCCCCCTTCTCGCCATCTCCAATTCTGCCACCTCCTCTCTCTCCCCCTTTCCTCTTTGTGCCCCTGCTGCCCTGCTACTCTGAGCTGCTGTTCACCCCCCGTCTTGTGGAGTCCAGCCTCCAAGCCTTAGTTTGCGTGATTTCTCTATGGAAAAGTTCTCCAGCTCCCAATTTAGTCATCATCACCTTCAGAGAGCCTCCCAGAACTCCCTTGTGGCTCAGTGGTAAAAAACCCACCTGCCAACGCAGGAAACACAGGTTCAATTCCTGGTCCAGGAAGATCCCCTGGAGAAGGAAATAGTGACTTCAGTATTCTTGCCTGGAGAATCCTGTGGATAGAGGCGCCTGGATAGAACCCACCTGCCAACGCAGGAGACACAGGTTCAATTCCTGGTCCAGGAAGATCCCCTGGAGAAGGAAATGGTGACTCCAGTATTCTTGCCTGGAGAATCCCATGGATAGAGGTGCCTGGTAGCTAGGGGCTACAGTCCCTAGCATCTCAAAGAGTCAAACACAACTGAGAGACTAACATTTTCACTTCCAGAATCCCAACCCTGGGCAAACTCTTCCTCTGGGTTCCCAAAGCTCCGTGTGTTTCTCCTGCTCCACATCCACCAAGTAAGACTGAAACTGGAGAGCGGGACTCATTCCAAGCACCTTTACAACTCTAATATATTCAGACCCAAACAGATGACCATGTGATGCAAGGGTTAAGGACATGGACTCTGGAATCCACGTGCTGGGCACATATCCAGCATTTACTGGCTCTACGACCTTTATCGTGTCACTGACCTTGTGAAGCCCCATCTGTAAAACGGAGATGACTGCAGTACCTCCTTCACAGACGTATTGTGAAGAAACAACAAGGTTAATTTAACACAGAGTCTTTAGCCTGGTGCCTGGCACAGCCTAAGCTCATATATAAACTTCAAGGGTGTGGGGAAAATTGTGACAAATGAAAAATAGCAATAGAATGCAAATTAAAAAAAAAAAAAAGGATGGCCACTAGCTTTAGTTTTATAGGCAGAACTCACAAACGGCTATGCCAAGATAATCTTGGATATGATGTTCATTTGGCTGCTTCTGAGACTTCCAAAAAGTCAGCGAGAGAAAGGGGCTGAATCAGCAGGTGGAGTGATTACGCTCCATTCCCCAGAGACTGGGTTACTGAGAGCAGTCCCTGTGAGGAGCCAGGGAACACATCCTGGAGAGTTCCGGAGGACAACAGTGAGCCCAGAGCAAGCTGCTCACCCCCAGCAGGTGGTGGGCAACAGATCCCTGGACCCTCCTGCTAGTCTGTACAAGAGCAGATTAACTCTACAGAGCTAGAGTGTTACTCACTCAGTCATGTCCGACTCTTTACAATCCCATGGATTGCAGCCTGCCAGACTCCTCTGTCCCTGGGACTTCCCAGGTAAGAATACTGGAGTGGGTTCTTTTCCAGGGGATCTTCCCAACCCAGGGGTTGAACTCAGGTCTCCTGCGTTGCAGGCAGATTCTTAACTGTCGGAGCCACCAGGGAAGCCTTCCCCAGAGCTAAGCTTTGCCAAAACTCTAACAATGGGTAACAGATCCATACTTTGTCCAGAGGACCTTCTTAACCAATCTCTGTTTCCATAACTTCCTTACACCTCCAGCCCCAGCAGAGTCAGCGGCGGGTGAAGATGATCAGAAATGATTCCCTGGCCTTCATGCCAGGACCTGGAGTGGAAATACTCTCAGTTCATTAAAATGCTACATAACGGAGAAAATCTTGCCGAACGCCACCACAAGCATGTATGAAATTTTTTTCTTTGCTAACTTGCCTACTCACAAATCTAACACCTGTCCAGCAGAGCATTTGCATAGGTTCTGCTGTAGTTAGGCACTGGAGAAGACTCTTGAGAGCCTCTTGGACTGCAAGATCAAACCAGTCAATCCTAAAGGAAATCAGCCCTGAAGAGTCGGATACGACTGTGCAACTGAGCAACAGCAACAATCCCGAAAAAATAAACAAGCAGGAAAGGCAGGCCCCTCACAGCTGCCAACAGCTTCTCTGAAGGAGCTGAGGGCCGGCCAGTCACAGCAAAACTTCTGACTGAGACTCTCCAAGCCTGCAAGGAAAACACGGATTTCCACAGTATGGGGAAGGGCCCTCAGGGACCATGTCACCGTGGTCTCGGGGCCCACAGGCTCCTGAAAGCCTGACTCTCTGTCTGAGTCTACGAGAGCAGCCATAGCAGGCCCCGCAGTCTGGGTGGCTGCACGACATTTCCTCTCACAGCTCTGGAGGCTGGAAGCCCGAAATCAAGGTGTGGGCAAGTAACCTTCCTGCTGAGAACCTGGAGGGAGGTTCATCGCCCGGCCGCTCCCCTCAAAACTGGTTTGTGGGCGACCTCTGATGTTCTTCAGTCTCAGCTCCCATCACTCCTCACCTCTGCCTTCATCTTCACCTGGCATCTCCCTGTGAGCACATCTACGCCCAGCTTTCCTCTTTATAAGGACATCAGTTCTACTTGAATAGGATCCACCCTTGTTGCTGTTTAGTCGCTTAGTTGTATCCGACTCTTTGCAACCTCATGGACTGCAGCAGGCCAGGCTTCCCTGTCTTTCACCACCTCCCAGAGCTTGCTCAAACTCATGTCCACTGAGCTGATGATGCCATCCAACCATCTCATTCTCTGTCGCCCCTTCTCCTTCTGCCTTCAGTCTTTCCCAGCATCAGGGTCTTTCCCAATGAGTCAGCTCTTCACATCAGGTGGCCAAAGTATTGGAGCTTCAGAGTCAGCAGCAATCCTTCCAATGAATATTTAGGGTTGATTTCCTTTAGGATTGACTGGTTTGATCTTCTTGCTGTCCAAGGGACTCTCACGAGTCTTCCCCAGCACCAGTTTAAAGGCATCAATTCTTCAGTGCTCAGCCAGTCCAACTCTCACATCCGTACATGGATGGAAAAACCATAGCTAATGACTTCATTTTAGTTTGATTACCTTGTAAAGACCTATCTCAAACACAGCCACCTTCTGAGGTTCAGAGGGTTAAGACTTTAACCTATAAATGGGAGGTGGGATTACAATTCAGCCCATAACATCCACTCTCCAGAGACCACTCTGTAACCAGGACATGAGCCTTGGGTCTTGTGACAGACGTTGGTGTCAGTGCCAGGGCTCCATGGACATGGAGCAGGTGAACACACTGCTCATGGGTGGTGGTGCACCGCCCTGGTGTACAAAACACCCAGGGCGTGCACGCCAGGCTCAGGGTGCCAGCCACAAAGGTGCCTTCTCAAAGGAACAAGCCTCTCATCTCACAATCAGGGGGCACATACAACACTGGACTTCATCCCTCAGAGCCACTTCATTCTCACCCCAACCCCAGCCCCTACAGACAGACGGCTGGCTCCAAGCGAGGTAAATGAAACCACTCACCAGGTGGCCCTCATACCCTGACACTGCTGGTGATGGAGATGGTCTGCGAAGAATTCACTACTCCTTTTCTTTGCATCCTTGGCACTCCCCTTCAACCTGTCCTTTCTTACCTAGCCTAATTCTGCCTGTTGGTGAGAAAGTTCTTAACTAGCAGATGGCCTCTGTGAGAGGAGGAATCTGGTCCGTTCTGTTCACTCCTGTGATCCAGTGCCCCCCGCAGCACATGGTTGGTTGTAGGTCTCTAAACAGACCTTTGAAGGATACAGTGAATGTTCCTCCCCGCACTGGACGGGCAGTTCCTCCACGGTGGGGAGCGAGCCTCACTCATCTCTTCATTCCTGCCCAAGGGCAGACTCACACAGAAGTCCCTCTGTAACAATGAATGGAACGAATGAATGCTTCCACTTAGATGTTCTGTTTCACCTCCAAGTCAACTCTGAAGTCACATCATATTTCTTCCTCAAATAAGCTGTCCCTCAGCATTCAGTTCAAGCGCATCTCTTATAAACCTCTTCCTGACAATCCGCCTCTTCCCCAGAATGGAGGACCACTCCTTCCTGTGAGCCCTTCCCTGGACTCTGCACATGCTTCTGTCCTGGCATCTCTAATCACAGTGGTCTCCTCGTACTTGGCTGTGAGTTACTTAAAGGCAAGAATTTTCCTCTTGTGTTTTTTGATTAACACAAGGTTTCATAAGCACCCTTTCTTTAAAGTTATGAACTGCTTTGCTACTCACCAAAGCTCAAACATTACAGTTCCCCTCACCTGTTCTGCTGTATCCAATCAGTTACAGTCTATTCCTTCTCAGTATCCCTGGGGTCCCTCCTTCCCATCCATTCAGTCCATCCATGCACCCAAGCATTCCTCTTTCCATTTCCTCAACCACCATCCAACCCTTCAATCAGTTTTCCATTCAACCTTTCTGGCTCTTTCTTCCCTCCTTCAATCCTATGCACAGCTACCAGATTAAGCACCCTACTACAGTATTATGGTTTTTGTTTGTTTTGCTCTAAAACCTTTGACAAACCATACTGCCTACAGGATAAAGTTTAAACTCCCTGCCATGCCCTTTGGAATCCCGACAACCAGAGCCCTTGACTTTGCCTTGTCACGTTTATTTTCCACCCTCCATGGAACAAACCATTCTCAAGTAAGTCTGCTCCTTCTCCTGAACAGCCACCCACACTGACTCCTGTCTCAGTACTTCTTTTCCTGCCATTCCCCTTGCTTGTTTCCAAGATCTTTTCTGTTACTCAAGTACTGCTCTTTATTCAAACCCAGTTCAAGTCCCACCCCTCCGTGAACTCCCTGATCACCCCAGCCCTGGAAGAAAGGCTGCCCTTTGGAATTCCTATGGCGCTTACTGTCTGCACCATGAATGTGGAGCATATACCACCTGATCCTGACACTTATTCTTGTCAGGAAAATGTTCATCATCCCATCCAGGTTGTAAGCATCCCATGAGCAGGAAATGTACCTGGTTGCATGCCTTTCTGTAACTTCAATAGCTAACACAGTTACCTAAGCATCCCAAGACTGTGGGTGAAAGGAAGCAAGTGGCTGTTTAGAGGATTTAAAATATTAGCCTTTATTTGCTGCAGATCTATCATAGGAGGATGTAGGCAACCAGCATGCATCATGACGGACATGCATTTCACCGTGTGATAGATGACTCTAGCAGAATTTAATGTGAGCCACTCTATAAATATTTCACTAAATGAACAAATTACAGGTTGGCCAGTGTCCTCTGGTTAACAAAGCCTAGAGGCAGGCAGGAAGGCGCCACAGCCTTTCCGCCCAAGAACTGCTGTCGCCATTCCCATAAGTCATTAGAGCAGGTGATTGCTCTCATCTCCCCTGGTGACGTGAGGCTTGACTCTTGGGAGACTTTTCCCAAAGCCCTAATATACACGTTGTACGTTAGTTTCTCAGTCATGTCCCACTCTTTAAGACCCTATGGACTGTGGCCCACCAGGCATCTATGTCCATGGAATTCTCCAGGCAAGAATACTGAAGTGGGTAGCCATTCCCTTCTCCAGGGGATCTTCCCAACCCAGGGATCGAACCAGGGTCTCCTGCATTGCAGGCAGGTTCTTTACTGTCTGAGCCACCAGGGAAGCCCAAAAAGCCCTAGAAGCTAACCCAAATTTCTCCCTTCTAAGGTTAGTCCAATTTATTCTGTCCAGGGTCCTTTCCTCCAACTGACACCCAGATTCTGTCCACAGAGAGGGGAGAACACTTTAGAGCAACTGACAGAGTCAGCTAAGATGTTACCATGGAAACACAGTGGTGACTTCAGGAAATCCATCTGTTTTAAATTGCTCTACAGACCTGCTCTACCTTCTTTCACAGATCATGTAGCCCAGAGCCCCCAAAGCCTTCACTCCCACAGGACCTTCCTTCAGGACCTTCCTTCCCCTACATCTCTTCCAAATTTCAAGCCTCACCTAGAAACCCTGAACCTTAGGGGCTAAATTGATCAACTTGCTCCAGTCTCCCAACATTAACAAAGCGAAGCCAAAAGTAGCATCTCCACATGAATGTTGTCATGGCAACAAGAGGCAGCTGGTTGTGGGTGAGGAGAGTTGGTGGGCTTAGGGAAGGGTCAGCATTTTCAGTTGGTTCCTCTCTTCCACATCAGAAGAAACAACATTGCTTATTTGAAGCTTTTCTTTCATTATTCAAAAAGGAAAAATATATAGTAATACTTCAAGTAACAAAAAAGATGTATCTGAGAGGAATAATTTGTTGTCAGAAGGTTCAACATAAATAATAGCAGTCACACAAGATTCTGAGTGGACAGGGTTCCCTTCCTCCTCCTTCTATCTTCCTCCACAACCCTCTTGAGAGGTGAGCCACAGCCCTCCACCCTTGGGCCCTCCTCTCTCTTGGGCTGGTCCTTGCCTCATGGTCATCACAAGGAGGTCTCTGCCTGTTCCCAGACAATTACACCATACCCTGGAAGCAGGAGACACTGTTCTTGGGAGCACAGTGGTGATGAATAATCTCCCTTCCTGTTATGGGCTGAATTGCATCCCTTCCACTCCAATATTCGTATGTTGAGCCCTAACCCCCATTATGTGAGAATATGACTGCTTTGGGAGAGAGGGCCTTTAAAGGGCAATTAAGTTAAAGTGAGGCCGTGACTGTGGGCCCTAATCCAATATGACTGGAGTCCTCGTGAGAGAGAGACATGAGGGGTGCACGTGGACAGAGGGATGACCAGGTCAAGAGGCAGAGGGTGGCCATCTGCAAGCCAAGGAGAGAGGCCTCAGGACAAACCAACCCTGCTGATACCTTGATCTTGGACTTCCAGCCTCCAGAACTGTGAGAAAACAAATGTCCGGTTGTTGAAGCCACCAAGTCCATGGTATTTTGTTACAACAGCTCTAGCAAACTCACACACCATCCTTTCCTTGGCTGTCCCCACCAGCAACAGTGTAACACCAAGGATGACAAAACAAAATTTTTGTCCTCACAAGAGTTGTGATGTTCTCTCGGTGTTGACTTTGACATAAAAAGCTCAGCCTTTAATGTTTGCCTGATATATTTTTTTTTCCATCCTCTTACTTTTAATTTATTTAATGTCTGTAGATTTAAAGAGTTTCTGGACTTTCCTGGTGGTACCGTGGATAAAAATCCGCCTGCCAGTGCAGGGGACATGGGTTTGATCACTGGTCCGGGAAGATTTCACACGCTGCAGAGCAACTAAGCTGATGAGCGGAAACTCCTGAAGCCCGTGCATCCTAGACTACGTGCTCCACAAGAGAAGCCCCGCTCACTGCAACTAGAGGAAGCCCGCGCACAGCAATGCAGACCCAGCACAACCAAAGATACATTGATTAATTAATTATTGTAAAAGATGCTGTACCTTAAAAAAAACTAGTTTGTTTTGCCAGCATATAGATGGGTTTCACTCCTTATCCAATCTAACAATTTTTCCTTTTAATTTGGGTATTTTTAACTATGCTGCCCGATAGGCCACTAGCCACATGTGTTTATTTTAACTTAAACTAACTAGAATTTGACAAAAGTTAAAATTCCCTCCACAGGCTCTCTACAACCACATGTGACTGAGTAGTAAAGAAGACAGATAAAGAACCTTTTCATCATCACAGACAGTTCTACTGGGTAACCTGCTTTAGATCATTTATATTTGGTGCTATTACGGCTGATTACCTCTACCAATTTGCTATGCATTTTTTATTTGTCCAACTGTTACTTGTTCATTTTTTCACCTTTTTCTGTCTTCTTTGAATTACTTGAGCATTCTTCATGATTTCATTTAATGTCCTTTGTTGGTTTACTAGTGATAATTGCTTTGTTTCTTCAGTGGTTGTTTTAGTGTTAATAGTATGTATACATCTTTAGGTTATCATCATCTACCTTCAAGTAATAATTACAACACTTCACACATCATATAAGAATCTTATAATAATCTACTTTTTGGCCTTTGTGCAATTTCATATTTTACTTCTACATATTAATATGTGTTAAACTCCAAAATATATAGTTACCATTTTTGTTTAAAAAGTCATTATCTTTTAAAGATAAGAAAAAGTCTTTTATATTTTTTCATTATGTTCACATTTTTGATGCTAAACAGAATCAGAAATAAATAGCATTCCTTTATGTTGATCAATTTTTCAAACTGGTAGATTTTCCATCTATTAATAACTAAAGGACTTCTTTTAACATTTCTTAGTGCAGGTTTCCTGGCAATGGATTCTCTTTTTTGCATGTCTATAAAAGTCAATAACCTCAGATATGCAGATGACACCACCCTTATGGCAGAAAGTGAAGAGGAACTAAAAAACCTCTTGATGAAAGTGAAAGAGGAGACTGAAAAAGTTGGCTTAAAGCTCAACATTCAGAAAACGAAGATCATGGCATCTGGTCCCATCATTTCGTGGGAAATAGAGGGGGAATCAGTGGAAACAGTGTCAGACTTTATTTTTCTGGGCTCCAAAATCACTGCACATGGTGATTGCAGCCATGAAATTAAAAGACGCTTACTCCTTGAAGAAAAGTTATGACCAACCTAGACAGCATATTGAAAAGCAGAGACATTACTTTGCCAACAAAGGTCCGTCTAGTCAAGGCTGTGGTTTTTCCTGTGGCCTTGTATGGATGTGAGAGTTGGACTGTGAAGAAGGCTCTGAGTGCCAAAGAATTGATGCTTTTGAACTGTGGTGTTGGAAAAGACTCTTGAGAGTCCCTTGGACTGCAAGGAGATCCAACCAGTCCATTCTGAAGAGATCAGCCCTGGGATTTCTTTGGAAGAAATGATGCTAAAGCTGAAACTTCAGTACTTTGGCCACCTCATGTGAAGAGTTGACTCATTGGAAAAGACTGATGCTGGGAGGGATTAGGGGCAGGAGGAGAAGGGTACGACAGAGGATGAGAAGGCTGGGTGGCATCACTGACTCGATGGACGTGAGTCTGAGTGAACTCCTGGAGTTGGTGATGGACAGGGAGGCCTGGGGTGCTGCGATTCATGGGGTCGCAAAGAGTCGGACACGACTGAGCGACTGAACTGAACTGAACTGAAAAGTCATTTTAGCCTCTTATTTCAAAGATATCTTTGCTGGATACAAAGTGCTCAATTGACAGCTTTATTTTGTTTCTTGCAGTACTATAAAGATATTGCTCCACTGTCTTCTGTCTTGCCTTGTTCCGAGCAAGAAGTTTGCTCTCTTCCTTGTTTTTGTTGATCTGTCTGTAATGTGTATTTTTTTCCCCCTCTGTATGCTTTTAAGGTTTTCTCCTTATCACTGGTTTTAAGCAATTCCAATTTTTTTTTCATATTTCTTGTGCTTGGGTTTGTTGAACTTCTTGAACCAGTGGATTCTTCATTCTGATCAAATTTTTAAAATTTTGGCCAGTATTTCTTCAAATATTTTCTTCCCCATCCTTTCTTTGAGGACTTTAATTACACTTTATGTTAGGTCAGTTGAAACTGTTTCACAGCTCACTGATGCTGTTAGTTACACTTCTTTCAGCTTTTTTTTTCTCTATGTGCTTTATTTTTAATCATTTCTATTGTGGTGTCTTCAAATTCACTAATCTTTTCTTCTGCAGTGTCTAGTCTGCCATAAGTCCAACCTAGTGTATTTTTTTAACCTCAGATTTTATATTTTCCACCTCTAAAAACTTGATTTTGGTCGTTTAAAATGTCATCCACCTTTTTACTTTTCATGTTCACTCTTTACTTTCTTGAACATATGGGATATAGTCTTAGTGTTCTTGTCTAATAATTCCATTATATAAGTGTCATTTGGGGATCTGTTTCTTTTGATTGACTTTTCTCCTCTTTATAGGCTGTCTTTTTCCTTCTTATTTGTCTTGTAATTTTTGATTGTATGTCAGACATTGTGAATATTTCCTTGTCTGGTGCTAGATATTTTTGTTTCTTTATAGAATATTATTATTATTCTATAAATTATATCCCATTATGTAAAATCATATCCTATAATTATACTCTTGAGCTGTATTCTAGGATGCAGTTACATTACCTATAAATAGTTTCATCATTTTGAGGCTTCTTTTTGTGTGTGGGCTGTATTATTTTTAATTGTAGTGAAATACACATAAAATTTATCGTCTTAACAACAGTTCAGTAGTGTTAAGTACATTCACACTGTTGTGCTACCAATCTCCAGAACTCTTTTCAACTTCTGAAATTGAATCTCTATACCTCAAGTTTTCTTTTTCAAGCTTTGTCAGGTGGGACTAGAGCAATCTTTAGTCTAGGGCTAATTATACCCCCACTAACAAGGCAATATCTCTCTAAGTATTATACCCAACGATGAATTGTGTGGCTTCCCACTGTGGCTGGTGGGAAGACAAACTATTTCCAGCCCTGTGTGAGCTCTAGTGGAGAAAGCAATGGCACCCCACTCCAGTACTCTTGCCTGGAAAATCCCATGGACAGGGGAGCCTGGTGGGCTGCCGTCTATGGGGTCACATAGTCGGACACGACTGAGTGCCTTCACTTTCACTTTTCACTTTCATGCATTGGAGAAGGAAATGGCATCCCACTCCAGTGTTCTTGCCTGGAGAATCCCAGGGACAGGGGAGCCTGGTTGGCTGCCGTCTATGGGGTCGCACAGAGTCAGACACGACTGAAGGGACTTAGCAGCAGCAGCAGCAGCAGTGAGCTCTAGGGATTGTTCCTTCTGCTCCTGTTGTGTGGCTTTCTTCCTGCCCTCAGGTAGTCTCCTCACATGCACTTAGCTGGAACACTTAGGGAGGACTCCCTGCACATCTCCAGAGCTCTTGTTCCCTTTGTGCAACTGTCTGCTGCTTGGTCCTCTTCTCTGTGAACTCTAGCCACACTGGCCTCCCTGAATTCCTAGCACCATATCCTCAACTCAAGGTTAGACGTCACCTGGGTTCCCCCTCCTTGCTCTGCTGCCTGAAAATTCTCTCTCCTTGTTCTTCTAAAAGCAGTCTTTTGTACGTTACCTTTGCCTCTTCATTATTTGATTGGTACTAAAAACTAAAGGTACATGGAACGGAGTATCACTCTGAAAACCCACATCACAAGGCAATGATGGAATTTACCAGAAAGGATGTTAGCAGCAGTGATCAATGTGTTGCGTCCATATGCTGCATGGCCACAGAGAAACCCTGGTTTCATCACGTTACTCACCCCAGGCTACATACACATTCTCCATATGCTCACTTCTTGAAGGGAAAAGTAACCCCAGGTATATTATACGATTCATCACTACAAGGGAAAAAACACCCTGGATTTTCTCATTTATTTGGCTAACTGAGATTAACCAAAAATTGCTCTTATATCAAAACAGTAAGTGGGATGGTGGGGGAAGCTTAAGAGGAAGGGGATACATACACATATGGCTGATTCACATTGTTGTACAGCAGAAACTAACACAACATTGTGAAGCAATTATACTCCAATAAAAAATAAAAATAGTAAATACTCATTACATATCACATACTCTTCAAAGTACTTCATATGAAGTACTTGTAGTATAATGTAGCATTGTAGTATAATGCAGCAATAAACTAAATATATAATTATTCTCATTTATAGATGAGGAAACGGAGACTTAAGATTAGCTTAGGGACATGCACTAGTTGGGTGAACTGGGAATAAGTCTGTTTGACACTAAACCCATCATAAATAGGAGAGGTCTGGCAAGTGAGAAACACTACGCCTGACTAAGGAAAAATAACATTGGCCTAAAATAACTATTAGAATAACAATTCAAATAAGGAACAATAGTCTTTATTAGATGAAAGGTCTGACCAATAATGAGGAAAAGTAAGGCAAGGAAAAACAAGCCATCACCTTTTATACGGCTAGTTGGTGAAAGGCGAAGGTAAGACTTCCGAAGGACGGTGGGTTTCACATTATAAATGAGAGTAGTAGTGATGTGACCGATCTGCAATGAAACGTATTATTATGAAAACACTGAGATCATCTGGGGGAGCAAGATTCATGTCCTGTCTTGAGAATCACATCCTGGGAATCTTGGTCAGTGTCACAGAGAAGGTCCATGTGAGAGAGGAATGGATGGTAGGGAGAGAGCTTTGGAGAAATGAAGTCATCCTTTGCTAAGAGGCATTCTTTTTTAAAATATTTTGTTCTTTGCTCCCCCAAGGCAAATATTTTCCTTTGAAAAGAAGCAGCAGAGCAAGATGGCTGAGAGGCGGCTCTGTAGTGTGGAGGTGGGCCAGGACATGCACTTAACAGGCAACCTGGCCCTGATATCCACTTGCTGGGTAGCACTGAGCCCAGATGGTAACGATGACCCTATATGCGAGACAGCAGAAGAGACACAGATGTAAAGAACAGACTTTTGGACTCTGTGGGAGAAGGCGAGGGTGGGATGATTTGAGAGCATAGCATTGAAACATGTATATTACCATATGCGAAATAGATCGCCAGTCCAGGTTCGCTGCATGAGACAGGGTGCTCAGGGCCAGTGCACTGGGATGACCCTGAGGGATGGGAGGGGGGTTCAGGATGGGGGACACAGGTACACCCATGGCTGAGTCATGTGAATGTATGGCAAAAATCACTACAATATTGTAAAGTAATTAGCCTCCAATTAAAATAAATACATTAATTTACAAAAAAAAAATCTTATGCAGAAGCTGTATATGTAAAGCAAAAGAGGAACCAAGGCTCTCAGACGGCAGCTGGAGGCTGAGGTGTGGCTCTCCTCACTCATCATACCCCCTCTAGAGCCCAGTGGGTTCCCAGGAACCTCACAGGCTCCCCTCACAGACACTAGACTGGTCTTCTCTGAAAGACTCCCAAATCTAGAGTTCAGATCTCTAGGCTCCAGTCCCAAGCACTGCCCTAAGATTGTTAGGGCTGTGTCTTTCTGGTCCCCAGTTTGCTTAATTGTAAAGAAGGCTGGAAGAGGGCTTCCCAGATGGTGCTAGTGGTAAAGAACCCACCTGACAATGCAAGAGACTTGAGTTCAATCCCTCGGTTGGGAAGACCCCCTGGAGCAGTGCATGGTAATCTACTCCAGTATTCTTGCCTGGAGAATCCCATGAACAGAAAAGTCTGATGGGCCACAGTCCATGGGGTCACAAACAGTCGGACACGACTGAAGTGACTTTGCATGCACACACATAGGGCTGGAAAAATCTCTAAGATCCCTTCCAGCTCTAGCACTGTCTCTTAATAGGATTCTGATGGTTAATAAATTAATAAAATACCATTTCAACTGAAGCAGGCTATTAAGGGAAAAGGATATTAGCCAAGGAGGCAGTGTTTTCCAAGGCCCATAATGTTTCACCACTTTACAGAGGATTAGATTTCTTTTTTTTTTTAAAGATTGAAATAAAATCAATAGAATTTGGAAACTCTGTTGAGCCATAACCTGTGTTTCAGTATCTCACTGGTTAAAACTGGACAAGCGTGCCAAGTCAACCCATTTGGTAAATAATATCCTGTGGTAGGAGGGCTTCCCTGGTGGCTCAGATGGTAAAGAATCCACCTGCAATGTAGGAGACACAGGTTTGATTCCTGAGTAGGGAAGATCCCCTGGAGAAGGAAATGGCAACCCACTCCAGTATTCTTGCCTGGAGAATCCCACAGACAGAAGAGGCTTGCGGGCTATAGTCCATGGGATCAAGAGAGTCAGCCATGACTTAGTGACTAAACCACCATCATGGTCGTATAAGAGAACATCCCCAAAACAAAACAAATGCTCAGAAAAATAACTCACTGAAATTTATTTTCCTCCCATACCCTTCCTGTAAACTTCCTGTCATATCCAAATATAAAAGAGAGTATTTGTGACATTTTTCTCCACATCATTTTCTCTTCCTGATCCCCTTTCTCCTCCCTGTATGTGTCTTCAGTGCCTGAAAGCACCAAAGGATGAAGAAGTGAGGCTGAGAGTCTACGTAACCAATGTTCATAGCTCTTCAGCTGCTCCTACTATACTTCCGGAACAAAGTAAGGAAACCACTGAGTTTCTAGAGTGATCCAAAGCGATCCCATCCAAAGTGATCACAGGGCAGGGAGAACAGCCTCTCCTGGGACTGTGCCTGGGATGCTTGTGGAAGGGCAAGGAGGCCAGTGGAATGGACTAGAAATGAGGTCAAGGAGGTAACAGGGGGCAGGAGGGCACCACGCAGGAACAGCACATACACTGAGTGAGATGGGAGCCACAGGAGGGGTTTGAGCAGAGAAGAGGTGTGATCAGAGCACCATGAGATTCCCTGGTAGCTCAGCTGGTAAAGAATCTGTGTTCGATGCAGGAGACCCTGGGTTGGGAAGGTCCCCTGGAGGAGGGCATGGCTCCCAACTCCAGTTTTCTTGCCTGGAGAATCCCATGGACAGAGAATCCTGGTGGGCTACAGTCTATGGGGTCGCAAAAAGCCAGGGATGACTGAGCGACTAAGCACACGGTAGCACAGGGCTCTGTGTTAGTAGGACCACTCCGGATGCTGTGTTGAGGATGGACTAAAGAGGAAGAGAAGCAGTCGGGAGACACTGCAGGGGGAGAATCATGCAGGGGAGCTTGGACTGGGGTGGTGGTGGCACTAAAGGTGTTTTCTCTATTACCCCATTCACTTTTATATGTGATGGAAATATTGACAGTGATGAAAAGATGACTAAAGAAGACCCTGATTTTTTTTTAAGTTTCTTTTTTTTAAACTATGCCTCAATTTACCTTTTAACGCATATTTCATTTGTTGCTCAGTCGCTCAGTTGTGTCTGACTCTTTGCAAACCCCATGTGGTCACAGGTTTCTCTTTCTTCACTATCTCCCGGAGTTTATTCAAACTCATGTCCATTGAGTCGGTGATGCCATCCAACCATCTCATCCTCTGTCGTCCCCTTCTCCTCCTGCCTTCAGTCCTTCCCAGCATCAGGGTCTTTTCCAAGGAGTTGGCTCTTCACATCAGGTGGCCAAAGTATTAGAGCTTCAGCATCAGTCCTTCCAATGAATATTCAGGGTTGATTTCCCTTAGGATTGACTGGTTTGATCTCCCTGCTGTCCAAGGGATGCTCAAGAGTCTTCTCCAACACTACAGCTCAAAAGCATCAATTCTTCAGCTCCCAGTCTTCTTTAGGGTCCAACTCTCACATCCATACAGGACTACTGGAAAACCCATAGCTTTGACTACACAGACCTGTGTTGGAAAAGTGATATCTCCACTTTTTAATGTGCTGCCTAGGTTTGTCATGGCTTTTCTTCCAAGGAACAAGCGTCTTTTAAGCAGTCACAGTCCGCAGTGATTTTGGAGCCCAAGAAAATAAAGTCTGTCACTGTTTCCACTTTATTTATTTATTTGTCTGGCTGTAACAGGATGAATGCAGGATATTAGTTTCCCAACTAAGGGATCAAACCCGTGTCCCCTGCAGTGGGAACTCAGAGTCTTAACCACTAGACTACCAGGAAAGTCCCCAACCTTGATTTTTGAAGGCATACCTAGTTCAATTGCACTCCTCCATAGAGGACCACACTGAAATGACCTTGGGGAGACCAGAACCTTTTTTTACTTTCAAAGCCTTCCAGAGAAAAGTTTATATTGCTCTGCTTATGGCGAACTCCATCTGGTCCCTCCGTTCTTGACTTAGACATCACTTTGGCTGTGCTGGGTCTTCAGTGCCGGGCAGGCTTTTCTCTAGTTGTGGCGAGGTGGGACTTCTCTCTGGCTCCGGTGCACAGGCTTCTCACAGAGGTGGCTTCTCTTGTTGCGGAGCACGGGCTCTAGGGCATGCGGGTCTCAGTAGTGGTGGCACATGGGCTCAGTACTTGCAGCTCCCAGGCTCAGTAGTTGTGGCACACAGGCTTAGTTGCTCTGCAGCATGTGGGATCGCCCCAGATCAGGGATTGAACCCTGTCTCCTGCATTGGCAGGTGGATATTTTACCACGGAGCCACCAGGGAAGCCCTCTTTTTAACTGTTTAAACTGATTTTTTATTGATGTAACTTCTTTCACTTTCACTTTATTCTAGTTTATAACATTGTATGTTTCACCTGTGACAACTACACTACAGATTGCTTACCACCTTTCCATCCATCACCATACAGTTAACCCCCTTCACACATTTCCCTGTGCCCCTCCCCAGGCCCCTTCCCCTCTGGTAACCACTACTCTGGCCTCTGTATCTACCAAGACATCACGTCTTTCGAGAAGTTTCGCTGACACCAGGCCCCCTCCACCCACCTCCACGTCCCCATTAGGTAGAGTGTTCCCACCTAACGTATGTCCCTCTTCATGGCACACACACTGCCTGACACGTTGTTGAAGGGTCTGTGCTCCATGAGGACAGGGACTGTGTGTTATTCCCTGGGTTTCATGGGGCCTGGCATCTAAAGAAGCTCAGGAAATATTAATTATATGAATGGATGGCTATAGGGCTTCCCTGGTGGCTCCAACAGTAAAGAATCCACCTACACTACAGGAGACTCTGGTTTGATTCCTGGGTTGGAAGATCCCCTGGAGAAGGGATAGGCTACCCACTCCAGTATTCTTGCCTGGAGAATCCCATGGTTTACAGTCCATGGCATCACCAAGAGTTGGATACAACTGAGCAACCAACACTTTAACTTTTCACTTTCACTTGGGACAGCTAAAACACATTTCAAAGATGGATAAATGAAGTAGCCGATTTCCATTAGAGCCGTGGCTTTGCCTGAAAAGGAGACTTTATGGATAGGATAACATTTCGGATTATCTCACAACCTCATAACATACAGCATGGGGAGCGCTGATGTTTTCCATTCCCAATGGGTGGGCCCTGGCCAGCGCCCCAGGACACAGGACTTCTTGCTCCCCATGCCAGCTTCAGGGAGACAATAGAGGCTTTCTGATCACTCCCTGCTCCTGCACTCTGCAGTGGTGTGTGTTTTCCCTGCCTGGGTTCTCAGTGCCCGGAACTGGCCTTCAGGTCCCTAAAGAATACATACAATTATCTTTTCATTGCAACAAGGACGGCATTGTCCAGACAGCACCACCCCCTTCCCCATTCCTTCTCTCTCTGTGCCCCCTTCTCCTGTACCCCCTCCTGGGGCATCCTGCCCCTCTTTCTCTCCTGGATGCAAGGACAGGCTCCAAGTGGCTCACATTAGTCATTTCCCTTCTCCAAAACAGTGCGGGCACTCTGCAAGTGGCAGACAGGATGGGACTGGGTTGGTCTGAGTTGCATGCCAATTAAACTGAGTACCTTGACCTTGTTTTCCTTGGAGGCTTGCAAGCTCCAGCATCACAAATATTACCAAAACTAAAAATATCCATGTGTGTGTGATGGAATATTATCCAGCCATGAGACAGAAGGAGATCCGGCTGTTTGGGACAATCTGAATGAACACTGAGGGCATCACACTAAGTGAAGTAAGAGAAAGACGAATACTGCATGATCTCATATATGTGTGGAGGTTAAAAAAGTCAAACTCAGAGGTCCAGAGAGTAAAGGGCTGGTTACCAGGGGTAGATGGGAAGATGTTGGTCAAAGGTACAAACTTCCAGTTACAAGATTAACAAGCTCTGGGGATCTACCTACACTGGAAAGTTGTCAAGCGAGTAGAAGTTAAATGTTCTCACCATAAAAGAGAAATGGTAACTATGAGACAGGATGGAAGTGTTAGCTAATGCTATGGTGGCGATCATTTTGCAAAATATCAATAGATGAAATCAACACATTATACATCTTAAACTTATACAATGTTATGTGTCAATTATATCTTAATAAAGCTCGGTGGAGAGAAGTGGAATTCATGTGTTCACAGCAGAGTTTCTCAACGTTGGTGCTCGTTAACATTCTGAACTTGATAATTCTTTGATGTGAGAGCTGTCCTGTAATTGCTGCATGTTTAGCAGCATCATGCTTCCTTACCACTAGATCCTGGCAGCAACCTCACCTCTAGCTGTGACAGACAAAAGTGTCTCTGAAAGTGCAAGTGTTGGTCACTCAGTCATGTCTGACTCTTTTGAGACCCCATGGACTACAGCCCATCAGGCTCCTCTGTCCATGGAATTCTCCAGGAAAGAACACTGGAGTGGGCTGCCAAGCTCCCCTCCAGGGATCTTCCTGACCTGGGGATCCAACTCGGGTCTCCTGCATAGTCTCTATACATTGCCAAATGCCCCTTGCCAGGGAGCTGGAGAACCACTCATCTAAAGCTTTAAAAATGCCCACAGAAATGTATCCTATGGAGAGGGGGAGGGATAAATTAGGAATATGGGATGAACATATACAAACTACTATATATAAAGTAGATAAACAACAAAGATTTGTTGTATAGCACAGGGAACTATATTCAATGCCTTGTAATAACCTATAGTGGAAAAGAATCTGAAAATATACATACATATATATATGTGAATCACTCTGCGGTACATCTGAAACTAACACAGTATTACAAATCAATTGTACTTCAATTTAAAAAAAAATAAGTTTAGAATGAAATATATATTATGGAAAGCTTATCAAAATATCTTCTGAGGAAACAATTAAGGACACATATGAAGATGAAGCTACCAGGACACAGTGCTGTTGACATGAGTAACAAGAGCAGGAAAAGGACCACCTAAATTTCCAACAAGAGGGGAATAAGCCCACCCAAACTTTGCAAAACCCCACTGCCATTTTAAAAATTCCACGATCCACATCTATGGGCATGAAATAAGTCTCTGATGTGGCAACAAGGGACAAAAGCTGATAACAAAACAGCACTGTAGTGTAAACGCAGAGAGTGAAATTTCGTTTATGCATAGAGAAAAATGTCCAGAAGGACATAGCCCCAAATGTTAGCAATGTGGGCTTCCATGGTGGCTCCGATGGTAAAGAATCTGCCTGAAATGCAGGAGACACGAGTTCGATCCCTGGGTCTGGAAGATCCCCTAGAGAAGGAAATGGCATCTCTCAGATGGGGAGATATTTTTTTTACTTTGGCATGCCTGCATTTTCCTAGGCTGTCTACAAGGAATAAGTATTTATAAGATATAAAATAAGGGAACCCTACTCAGTGTTCTGTGGTGACCTAAATGGGAAGGAAATCCAAAAGAGAGGGGATATACGTACACGTATGGCCAATTCACTTTGCTGTACAGCAGAAACTAACAACACTGAATGAAGCACAAGCTGGAATCAAGATTGCTGGGAGAGATATCAATAACCTCAGATATGCAGATAATACCACCCTTGTGGCAGAAAGCAAAGAGGAACTAAAGAGCCTCTTGGTGAAGGTGAAAGAGGAGAATGAAAAAGCTGGCTTAAAATTCAACATTCAAAAAACAAAGATCATGGCATCCAGTCCGGTCACTTCATGGCAAATAGATGGGGAAACAGTGGAAACAGTGAGATACTTTTATTTTCTTGGGCTCCAGAATCACTGAGGATGGTGACTGCAGCCACGAAATTAAAAGACCCCTGCTCCTTGGAAGAAAAGCTATGACTAACCAAGACAGAGTATTAAAAAGCAGAGACATCACTTTGCCAACAAAGGTCCAGCTAGTCAAAGCTATGGTTTTTCCAGTTGTCATGTACGGAAGTGAGGGTTGAACCTTAGAGCAGGCTGAGCACTGAAGAACTGATGCTTTCTAACTGAGGCATTGGAGAATACTCTTGAGAGTCCCTTGGACAGCAAGATCAAACCAGTCAATCCTAAAGGAAATCAACCCTGACTATTCATAAAAAGGACTGATGCTAAAGCCAAAGCTCTAATACTTTGGCCACCTGATGCAAAAAGTTGACTAATTAGAAAAGACCTTGATGCTGGGAAAGATTGAAGGCAGGAGAAGAAGGGGACAGCAGAGAACGAGAAGGCTGGATGGCATAACCAACTCAATGGACATGAATTTGAGTAAGCTCAAGGAGATGATGAAGGACAGGGAAGCCTGGCATGCTGCAGTCCATGGCGTCGCAAAAAGCTGCACGTGACTTAGCGACTGAACAACAAAGAAACCAGCGTAACGTTGCAAAGCAACTATGCTCCAAGAAAAATTAATTTTAAACATAAATAAATAATAAAGTAAATATGTGCTAAAACAACAACAAAGATGTAAAATAAGATTCTTCAGAGAGAAAATGAGAAGCCTCGGGTCTCCAGCCCCACCCCACTCCCACTCTTTGCTCCTCCTATTTGGTGAAAGGACTGTGTTGCTTGAAGAAAGCTGTTAACCAGATCCGAAGTCTTCCCCTTCTGCGTCTCTCCAACCCTGCTCACTGTTCCACCCACCCTGTCCTCCCAGGATGCCCCTTAAAAGCGAGGGTATCAGCTGGGAGAAGAGATGCACTGGCCACTCAACCACCAGGAGAGCTTCAGAGATGTACTAACTGCCCCAGCCAGGCCTGGCTGCCCCAGGCTCTCCACGGTCCACTCCCTGCAGCAGGGATATCTCCTTGGGCACATTCCAGATCCTCTAGGCACCCCCTCCCTTGTACAGCCTGCCTCTGCACGGCTGATTAGCCCCCCGGGCTCGGCCAGAGCCGGGTGGGTGGGGGAGACGACATACTAGCCTTCGCTTCTGCCTCTCCCAACAGTGCCCATGAACCAGCTGCTGGGAAAGATGCAGCAAGTGCTGGTGGGGATGAGTCTATGGAGATGAGTCTCCAGTCATCCCCCATTCATTGGACCACAAGGGTCTCCTTCCTCCCTCGCGGTTTCCCTCCCCTGTCCATCCCGAGTCTTCCTCAGATATCTGCTTCAGGCTGGAAGGCTTCTGGGCAGGCTGGGGCTGGGGAAGCTCAGATCAGCAGCTCCCGGTCCTGCAGAGGAAAGCACCTCCACAGGTGTGGGGGTGTGGGTGTAGGTGTGCTGAGGGCAGGTAAAGGGGAGCAGGGGGACAAGCACATCAGGTCAGCCACACTGAATGAGGCTGGTCCTCAGAGACTGTGCCCACACTCATCTGCAGACTCTGTGGCCATTTGTTCTGGCCAGAGACCTGTTGGATGGGTAGGGGAGCTGGTGGCCCTACACGCCAGCCACAGTCCTGGCCCCTCTCAGAGCCCCTTAACCAACCAGCCTCACGAAGTCACTTTGGAGTCAGTAACCTTATAGACGAAGAACTGGGATGGGGAGAATCTCTGGTGCTTGTCCAAGGTCACGCTATCGGAACGGGAAGCTCCAAGCATCCCAAGTTTCTTTTCCTCACAGCCCTCTCCCTTCCTGCTCCTGGAATGTGGA
The DNA here is from genome assembly GCF_002263795.3 of Bos taurus. Taxonomy (NCBI): domain Eukaryota; kingdom Metazoa; phylum Chordata; class Mammalia; order Artiodactyla; family Bovidae; genus Bos; species Bos taurus. The sequence continues at coordinate 97,612,447 of NC_037333.1, forward strand.
TTCCTGCCAAACAGAGCAAAGTGCCTGTCAAGCGGCATCATTATTCTATTTATCCAGTGCAACCAAGACAAGTTCTGTGATAAGAAAGTAAGTCCTCAGGGCCAAGGCCCATGGTCTTGGCAGTTCTCTGGGAAACAATCCTGAAACATCCCTTGTGATATCAGAGGGCGCCAAGGACACACACCATGAACGTTATCCTGGGCAGTGGCCTCTTCACGCTTCATGGTGTACGACCAGGGTGAGAACGCAATGCCGTAGAAGGGCCCCAAGTCTGGCTAAATACTCTGCCATCACCAAAAAGGGACATTTTTAAAAATTCATTTTTTAACTTTGCCATACTATGCTATATGGGGAATCTTAGTTCCCTAACCAGGAATCGAACCTGTGGCTTCCGCACTGGAAGTGCAGAGTCTTAACTGCTGGACCACCAGGGAAGTTCTGGGAACATACCCTTTGTTGTGATGGTGTGCAGTCCTGGCCCTGCAAGAAGCCCTGAGGCTGGGGACAGGGAAGGAAGGGAGAAGGTGACCAAGAAACTTTCCCAGTATCAGGACCAGCTACATGATTTACAGGACTGAGTGTACAATGAAATACAGGACTGAGTGTACAATGAAAATACAGGGCTTTTGTACAATAATTATTATGAGTTTCACGATGATGATGCCAGAGTGTTTTCAATAAGCAGAGATAAGCAGAGACTTTAATCCTGAATATTCATTGGAAGGACTGATGCTGAAGCTGAAGCTCCAATACTTGGGTCACCTGATGCGAAGGGCCAACTCATTGGAAAAGATCCTGATGCTGGGAAAGACTGAAGGCAGGAGGAGAAGGGGACGACAGAGGATGGTTGGATGGCATCATTGACTTGATGAACATGAGTTTGCGCAAACTCCGGAAGATGGTGAAGGACAGAGAAGCCTTCCTTCCGACTCTTCCTCCATGGGGTCGCAGAGTTGGACACAACTGAGCAACTGGACAACAGCAAAGCAGCGGCAAGGAAAGGCCCCTGGAGGGACCATCGCTGCTTCCCTCATAATGAGAAGACCTGGCAAAACTGTGAATGAAATAAGATGATGAAAAACACACTGTGTTCTTTGTTCTTGGCATGTGCCACAATGCAAGCGGACTCCTCATGGCGGTAGGGGTGGGAGAGATGGGGTGCTCCACAAAGTGAAAGTGTTACTCGCTTAGTCGTGTCCAACTCTCTTTGACCCCATATACTGTAGCCCACCAGGCTCCTCTGTCCATAGAATTCTCCAGACAAGAATACTGGAGTGGACTGCCATTCCCTTCCCCAGGCGATCTTCCCAACCCAGGGACTGAACCTAGGTCTCCCGCATGGCAGGCAGATTCTTTACCCTCTGAGCCACTAGGGAAGCCCATTTGGCAGGGGGTCTGGTGTGTTCTATGAAGACCTGCCTGATAAAGACCTATGGAATCCAGAAGCGATCAGGTTTTCCCTTCAGCACGTGCTAGTGCTAATTCACTTCAGTCACGTCTGACTCTGTGCAACCCTATGGGCTCCTCTGTCCGATGGATTCTCCAGGCAAGAATACCAGAGTCAGTTGCTGTGCCTTCCTCCAGGAGATCTTCCCTATTTAGGGATCGAACCCACCTCTCTTATATCTCCTGCATTGGCAGGAGGCTTCTTTACCACTAGCACCACCTGGAAAGCCCCCGCCCTTCAGCCTATCAAAGCTTAATTACCCTGCCTACTAAATAAAGCATGAAAGTGGTCATATTGACTATAGATACAGGAGGCGATAATGGATGAGAGTATATAAATGAACACTCATTTACTGTTTATCCTTTTAGGAAACACTGACATGTTTAATGAGGCTCTTTCCAGTCCAGCAGCACTTAACCTTTTTAAAGTCACAGGCTCCGCTGAGAATCCAATAGAAGAAAAATGCCAACTCACACAAAACCTATTTCAGGGGCTCATGAAACCCCTGAAGCATGCAGTCTCAGTCCAGAATCCTGGGTAGGAGAGCTGGGGAAGGTGATTTCAGGGCTGTTTCAGGCCTGTCCTGCGTCCCTAAAACCACTCCTCACCATTGGCTACGCCCTGTCTGAACACAAAGCTGATCCTGGGGTTGACCTACAAAACTCCGTAATTATTTGCAAGTACATCTTTCCCGCTGGTCGAAGAAACCTGAAGGGTAACAGACCGGAAGACAGTGATGGGAACAAAATGTGAGACGAACGGCGGAAAGGAGCAGTGAGAAAGAACCCAGGGTGGGGAAGTGGGCAGCTTTTGGACAGGGCAACAGCAGGTCTTGTGGGCAGAGAAGCATAGAAAACCCACTCCTCGTCGAACAGGACCTGACTACCACCAGAGTGAGGTGGCCGAGCCCAGACCAATGGGGGGAAACTGATACTCACATCCCCATCACAGCTGCCTGAGCACATCCATGGGCAATGCCACCTTAATCCGTCACCACTCCAGAGTCACCCAGGAGTCCAGTGACAAAACCACTGCAGTGTAAGTCGGAGCCTCTCAAGGTAGTGCCACCTGGGGTTACCCAGCAGGGTCCGGGAATCAGAAGGACATTCCCGCCAGCCCTGACTGTCCCTTACAGCTCTGGATCTCAGGCAAATGAGTCTGCCCTGCATTCCGCCTTCTCAGATGCAAAATGCAGACGATGCCAGGACAAGTCCCCAGGCCCTCATCAAAACCCAATGGTTTGCTGTGCTTCAAGATTCAGAATTGTTCAGATCTGAGAAAGGTAATACAGTGCCTATCCATTACAGTAATACCCACAGTGGGTCCACCATCAGACACATCAAAGGTGAGTGTGTATGCTCAGTCATGTCTGACTCTCTGTGGCCCCATGGACTGTGTAGCCCGCCATGGAATTTTCCAGGCAAAAATACTGGAGTGGGTTGCCATTTCCTCCTCTAGGGGATCTTCCCAACCCAGGGATCGAACCCACATCTGCTTGGCAGGCAGATTCTTTATCACTGCACCGCCTGGGAAGCCCTAAGTACATCCATATGACTATTCAGACTGTAAAGGAAAAATAGTTTAGGTCAGACTTTGCCACCAAATGGCTTCATGGGTTACACTTTCCCACTATTATTTAGTGGTGAAATAATTTTGTTTGCAAAGTTTTGCTATTGTTCAGAACTGCAGTGAAGATACGAACGCCCTGAAGGATTACTATTATGTGGATTAAAAGCACTACCATGCCCACCTCCTCCGGCCATCTGCATACCTCAGGCCCACTTCTGTCCTGGAGTTTATCACACTGAATTACAATTGTCCTCAGTCTGTTTCCCCTTCTAGATTTTGAGCATCTTGTGGGCAGGAATGACAGCTTGCTTATCTATGTATTCCCAGCAGCTGGCCCACACTAGGCTGGTGCTCCTGCTAAGTCACTTCAGTCGTGTCCAACTCTTTGCAACCCTATGGACTGTAGCCTACCAATCCTCTGTCCATGGGATTCTCCAGGCAAGAATACTGGAGTGGGTTGCCATGCCCTCCTCCGGGGAATCTTTCCCACCCAGGGATGGAACTCATGTCTCTTATATCTCCTGCACTGACAGACGAGCTCTTTGTCACCAGTGCCACCTGGGAATCTCAGGCACATGTTCACAAATGTGTGTGAAACAGAATTTAATTAGACATCTAAATCTTTCCACCTCTCTGTCTCCAAGAAGATGGAAAAGCGCATCCCAAAAGCGCTCCCTCACTTTTTCCTAGAACCCGAGCACACATCAAAAACCAATCTGCTTATTCAGCAACATCACCATGGTGCAGGGGAAACTCTTTTACACTTTAAAATACTTTAAGCTTTTTTTAAAAAAATAAGCTCAGAGGAGCACATTTTTATTTGTGTTTATCAGTTTGCGTGTTTATCTGGCCATGCTGTGTGGCTTGTGGGATCTTAGTTCCTCAACCAAGGATCAAACCCCTGCATTAGGAGTTCAGAGTTCTAACCACTGGATCACCAAGGAATTTCCTAAAGCATTTTTTGTCATAAACCCAATTAATGACCATTAGGAATGGCTCTGACCAGGGAGAGACTTGGAAGTTTGCTAACCAGCAAAAATTTATCTGAGTCCAAAGTCTTGCCTCCAACCTTTAGACTAAAGAAGCACCTGGCAGCCTCGGGGTGGAGGGAGCCTAGTGAAGCCAGCTTGTCTGTCTACCGCTCCGGGGGCCGCTCCCACACGCCCGGCTGCCTGGGCACAGGGCCAACAGGAGCTCTGCTTTCAGGGTTTTGCATTTCTCTCTCTCCGGGAAGACTCCAGGCCTGGCTGGGTTTAGAAGGCTCTTGGCCACCTCTTCACACACATCACTGTGAGAAATCCAGCCCAGCTGTCTACACAGGCGGCTGTCTACACAGGTGCCGGCTGCAGCCTGAGACGCACGGGTGCTAAAAGGGAAAAGGACGTGGAGAGAGCAGCAACTTGCCAGGAGAACGGAGGGGAAGGTTCCTCGGCAGGGGGGACTGAAGCAGCCGCGTGGATTCCTGTCCTAGGTGAGGGTGGTCACCTCCGTCACATGGCCACGCTGACAGGATGCAGGTTAGATTAACCCACTGCCTCCCCCTGGATACACAGTGAACATCTAGAGCAGTGGTTCCCAACCTTTTTGGCACCAGGGACTGGTTTCATGGAAGACAATTTTTCCATGGACACGGTGTGGGGGGATTACATTTATTATTATTTATTTATTATTTATTGTGTGTTTATCTGGCCATGCTGTGTGGCTTGTGGGATCTCAGTTCCCCGACCAAGGATCAAACCCCTGCACTGGGAGCTCAGAGTTCTAACCACTGGACCACCAGGGAATTTATTTATTTATTTCATTATTATTACCTTGTGGTAGGCTTTCCTGGTGGCTCAGATGGTAAAGAATCTGCCTGCAATGTAAGAGACCTGAATTCCATCCCTGGATCGGGAAGATCCCCTGGAGAAGGAAATGGCAACCCCCTCCAGTATCCAGTATACTTGCCTGGGAAATCCCATGGACAGAAGAGCCTGGTGGGTTACAGTCCAGGGGGTCACAAACAGTCAGACACGAATGAGCAACTAACACATACACACATATAATGAAATAATTATACAACTCACCATAAAGCAGAATCAGATCATCAAGCATTAGATCCTCATAAGGAGCACCCAATCTAGATCCCTCGCCTTGGCAGTTCACAGTAGGGTTTGAGCTTCTATGAGAATCTAACACCACCACTGATCTGACAGGAGGCGGAGCTCAGGTGGTAATGTAACTGATGGGGAGCAGCTGTAAATACAGACAAAGCTTCTCTTGCTTGTCCGCCACTCACTTCCTGCTGTGGGGCTGGTTCCTAACATGGGGGTTGGGGACCCCTGATTTAGAGAGTCTTCCCAATGGTTGTCATCTGTTGATGAGTCAGAAACATTTCCAAGGGCCCTTATATCTCAGGTGGCCAAGGAGCCTGGGTCCAGGATGTCCCTAGAGGTGTCCTGTCCCAGGCAGAGCTGCACTGCATCCCCGTCTGCTTGATCCAAGCAGTATCTGCTGCTGCTGCTGCTGCATCGCTTCAGCCGTGTCCGACTCTGTGTGACCCTGTAGATGGCAGCCCACCAGGCTCCTCCATCCCTGGGATTCTCCAGGCAAGAATACTGGAGTGTGTTGCCATTTCCTTCTCCAATGCATGAAAGTGAAAAGTGAAAGTGAAGTCGCTCAGTCGTGTCAGACTCTGTGACCACATGGAGTGCAGCCTACCTGCTCCTCCTCAAATGAAGATGTCTGGAAAGTCACCCACCCTCACAGATGAAAGGGCCCAGAGAGCAGGGCTCCATCGACCTCCATATTTAGAAAAGACACATTTACTGAATGAACTCACATCTGTATAGCGGATTTCCAGCACCAAAGCGCATGTCTGGTCCTGGGAGCGCTAATAATGATGCCACCGCGACTCTACTGGGGCTGGTCGTTCCCTCAGGGCAAGCTGGGGGAGGGGAGGCCCTGAGGCTGCGCAGATGGACGCGGCACCTAACAGTCCTTAACGCTGTCTTAAGAAATGGTTTCAGAGCCCTCTTCCGAGAAGGTGGGGGTTTCTGCCTAGGGCTATTTGTTTGAGGTTTTCTCCTGAGCTTTTTTTTTTTTTTTTTTTTCACCTCTTCCGAACAGCTTCCCCGCCACAGACTCAGGGATGAGCCAAGCATCTCTGCCCCCACCCCCTACCCCCAGAAAACAAGCTCACTCCACACGCAAAGCATTCCAGGACCACATCCCCGGGGCGTGGCAGTGGTGGCGGGGAGCGGTTCTCAATCTGCTTTAACGTCCTCTCTGTAGCGAGACAACCAGCCCCTCGCGATCAGCCCTGTGTGGAGGACCTCTGCAGCTCTTTCCATTCCCCCGAAGCTGCCTTTTATCAACCCGAAGGCATCTGGGGCCAGTGGGATTTCAGGCAAAGTGACAGTCCTGCATCTTTTCTGAGACAGGACAGGTCGGTGGGGACGTGATGTAAAACTGCCAGGGACACTGCATCACTCCCAGGCCACCTGCCCCCCAGGTCAGAGCACCTCCAACCCACAGGCTTGAAGAGCCACCCACGGCACCTGTTAAAATGCAGAGTCCGGGCAGCTCCGGGAGGAGTAACTCAGATGAGCCCCGTAACAGTCCACAGACTACCCTGGGGACCACTGCTTCGCTCATTACTTGTGCTGGCTTCTCAGGTTCTACCCTTTCTTGCTTCTGAAAACTGCCCCTCAAAGCTGTTTTTCCGCAAAGAGCTGGGGGCAGTTGGGGAAAAGCTGTTCCTCGAGGTTTTCTATGTGGACAGTGTAGCCAGAATTACCCCAACACAATGCCTATGTGTCTTAAGTCGATTCAGTCATGTCCGACTCTTCGCAACCCTATGGACTGTAGCCCAGCAGGCTCCTCTGCCGGTGGGATTCTCCAGGCAAGAATACTGAGTGGGTTGCTATGCTTTCCTCCAGGGGATCTTCCCCACCCAGAGTCAAACCTGCACGCCCTGTGTCTTTTGCATTGTAGGCAGATTGATTCTCTGCCCACTAAGCCATCAGGGAAGCCTGGATTAGATAATATCAAAGTTAAATTCCTGGTTTTGAACACTGTACAGTGGTTGCATGCTTTTTTAAAATATTTTATTTTTATTTATTTATTTTTAGCCTCCCTGCTTGTGGGATCTCATATCCCCACACTTGCCTCTGGCAGTGAAAATGTGGAGCCTTCACTTTCACTTTCCACTTTCATGCATTGGAGAAGGAAATGGCAACCCACTCCAGTGTTCTTGCCTGGAGAATCCCATGGACAGAAAAGCCTGGTAGGCTGCAGTCCATGGGGTCGCACAGAGTCGGACACGACTGAAGCGATTTAGCAGCAGCAGCAACAGCAGCAGCAGCAACCATTTCTTAAATTGAAGAAAGTAGGGAAAACCACTAGACCATTCAGGTATAACCTAAATCAAATCCCTTATGATTATACAGTGGAAGTGAGAAATAGATTTAAGGGCCTAGATCTGATAGAGTGCCTGATGAACTATGGAATGAGGTTCGTGACATTGTACAGGAGACAGGGATCAAGACCATCCCCATGGAAAAGAAATGCAAAAAAGCAAAATGGCTGTCTGGGGCGGCCTTACAAATAGCTGTGAAAAGAAGAGAAGCGAAAAGCAAAGGAGAAAAGGAAAGATATAAGCATCTGAATGCAGAGTTCCAAAGAATAGCAAGAAGAGATAAGAAAGCCTTCTTCAGCGATCAATGCAAAGAAATAGAGGAAAACAACAGAATGGGAAAGACTAGAGATCTCTTCAAGAAAATTAGAGATAACAAGGGAACATTTCATGCAAAGATGGGCTCGATAAAGGACAGAAATGGTATGGACCTAACAGAAGCAGAAGATATCAAGAAGAGATGGCAAGAATACACAGAAAAACTGTACAAAAAAGATCTTCATGACCCAGATAATCACGATGATATGATCACTCATCTAGAGCCAGACATCCTAGAATATGAAGTCAAGTGGGCCTTAGAAAGCATCACTACGAACAAAGCTAGTGGAGGTGATGGAATTCCAGTTGAGCTATTTCAAATCCTGAAAGATGATGCTGTGAAAGTGCTGCACTCAATATGCCAGCAAATTTGGAAAACTCAGCAGTGGCCACAGGACTGGAAAAAGTCAGTTTTCATTCCAATCCCAAAGAAAGGCAATGCCAAAGAATGCTCAAACTACCGCACAATTGCACTCATCTCACATGCTAGTAAAGTAATGCTCAAAATTCTCCAAGCCAGGCTTCAGCAATATGTGAACTGTGAACTTCCTGATGTTCAAGCTGGTTTTAGAAAAGGCAGAGGAACCAGAGATCAAATTGCCAACATCTGCTAGATCATGGAAAAAGCAAGAGAGTTCCAGAAAAACATCTATTTCTGCTTTATTGACTATGCCAAAGCCTTTGACTGTGTGGATCACAATAAACTGTGGAAAATTCTGAAAGAGATGGGAATACCAGAACACCTGACCTGCCTCTTGAGAAATCTGTATGCCGGTCAGGAAGTAACAGTTAGAACTGGACATGGAACAACAGACTGGTTCCAAATGGGAAAAGGAGTACATCAAGGCTGTATATTGTCACCCTGCTTATTTAACTTCTATGCAGAGTACATCATGAGAAACGCTGGACTGGAAGAAATACAAGCTGGAATCAAGATTGCCGGGAGAAATATCAATAACCTCAGATATGCAGATGACACCACCCTTATGGCAGAAAGTGAAGAGGAACTAAAAAGCCTCTTGATGAAAGTGAAAGTGGAGAGTGAAAAAGTTGGCTTAAAGCTCCACATTCAGAAAACGAAGATCATGGCATCCAGTCCCATCACTTCATGGGAAATAGATGGAGAAACAGTGGAAACAGTGTTGGGCTCCAAAATCACTGCAGATGGTGACTGCAGCCATGAAATTAAAAGACGCTTACTCCTTGGAAGGAAAGTTATGACCAACCTAGATAGCATATTCAAAAGCAGAGACATTACTTTGCCAACAAAGATTCATCTAGTCAAGGCTATGGTTTTTCCTGTGGTCATGTATGGATGTGAGATTTGGACTGTGAAGAAGGCTGAGTGCCGAAGAATTGATGCTTTTGAACTGTGGTGTTGGAGAAGACTCTTGAGAGTCCCTTGGACTGCAAGGAGATCCAACCAGTCCATTCTGAAGGAGATCAGCCCTGGGATTTCTTTGGAAGGAATGATGCTAAAGCTGAAACTCCAGTACTTTGGCCACCTCATGCAAAGAGTTGACTCATTGGAAAAGATTCTGATGCTGGGAGGGATTGGGGGCAGGAGGAGAAGGGGAAGACAGAGGATGAGATGGCTGGATGGCATCACTGACTCGATGGACTTGAGTCTGAGTGAACTCCGGGAGTTGGTGATGGACAGGGAGGCCTGGCGTGCTGCGATTCATGGGGTTGCAAAGAGTCAGACACAACTGAGCGACTAACTGAACTGAACTGAACTGAACCATTGAACCACCAGAAAATTCCCTTTGGTTGTATTCTTACTGTTAGGAAATATATACTGAAGTGTTTTGAGATAAAAGGACAGATAGCTCTGATTTACTCTCAAATGGCTCAGAAAAAAATAGCACACACACATATGTGTGCACATATGCATAGAGAATATGATAAAGCCAGTGGGATAAGTCTGCCTAGAGTATATGGGAGTTCCCTGTACTAACAGGGAACTTAACACTGGTTCTGTGTGTCTGAAATTATATATCTAAGTAAAAAGCTACAAGGAAAAACAAATCCCCAGGTGAGCAGGGGCTGTGGAAGAATACAGAAACTGCATTCTGTTTACTTTTGTGTATGTTTGGAATTTTGCATCAATAAGACAGTTCCCCGTACCGAGCCTTGCGGGGAGCGAGCTCCGCCCCTGGCAAAGGTCATGAGGAAGGAGGCTTGGCATACGCAAAGGCGGGATCAAGCCTCAGGAGTCTCCCTGGAAATTCTCAAGCATCTACCCCCAAAACCAGAGTCTGCCTACTTTCTGCTTTGTGCTTTCACCTACACCTCTGACTTTACGGGGGGCTGTCCCCCACTACCTCTCTCTGAAAAAAGAGCTTACAGCTCCAGTTAATAATTCCTGGGTGTGACAGTGTTTCAACCTACAAACTCCCTTGGAAGTCCTCTAGCCTGCCTGAATAGGTTTTTCCGGCCACATGTGATTGCTCAGAGCCTCCAAACTATGAGAGGCATGAGATGTTCTAAACTGTCTAAATACAGATTCCTTTGAGCAGTTAAAAGATTGATTAGAAATTGTATTGGTGAAGGGATTTTCACTTGTTGGGCCAATGTTTGCTGCTAAGTCTCCATATCCCTTACCTGCTGTGTCCCTGGCAGTGTATTGATTAATATAATTGGTGTAAATAGTAGCTTTAATGTTTGTAACCTGGGACCCTTGAGTTAATTCTTTTTCTTGTTATAGCCCACCACACCTTTGCTCTGTAGGAATGCAACTTTATCTAATGCTTTTTGGAGGCTGGCGCCTGACTTTAGAATAATCACCTTTAGAGAAAAAGGCCTCCGGGCCAGAAGATGATGCAAATCACCTAAACTTTTGCATATGATAAGTTTGCAGGAAGAAAGCCTGGCTTACTGCATGACTCTACCCCTTCCCCCATTATCCTCTATGCATAACTTAAGGTATAAAAACTACTTTGGAAAATAAAGTGCGGGCCTTGTTTAATGAAACTTGGTCTCACCATGTCGTTCTTTCTCTTACCTTCTGGCTGAATTATTCAGCCTCTTTTCTACACTGAATTTCCTCACTGAGCTATCCTTATTTCAGCCTCTTTTCTCCACTGAATTTCCTCACTGAGCTATCCTCATTCTATTACTCTTTATATCCTTAATTAACGTTTAATTAAGCAGTTGTTTCCTGATCCTCGCCGACGCCGTCCCCGCTTCGAATTCCCTGGATCCACCGGGGCTGGACCCCGGCAGAGCCTCAGGTATGGTTTCAGTGGCAGGAATCCTGGGCTGCTGGGTGCCCAGATACCATCTACTATGTCATGAGCAATGACCTGTGAGCTAGGAGTACCACCTGGATGAGCGGCAAGGTCCTCCAGTTCTGCACTCCCCTCTCCTGACACCTAGAGATACACCTTTACAACCTTATTTTTACAATGTCATTTTTTTCTGATAATAAAATTAGTATCAAATCTCTCTGGGGGAAACCTTACCTAAAGGCAATTATAAATTAGAAAATAAAAATCACCTTTTAGATACACACTGCTTCTATCACAAAAGAAGTTTTTATTAGGAAAGGTGAGTTACTTTCAACCCCAGAATTTTAATTGGGTACTAGTACCTTTCCTTACACGGTTTAAAATATAAATTTCAGCGAGAATGATCAACTGATTTTTTTTTTTTTAGAGTTCTCATTCAATTAGACAAGGATATAAAGTAACGATTATTCGGATCATATGATAACAAGAAAATGCACATGCAGAGATGACATAAAAATATTTGAATAAAGCATAGGGAACTATATTCAATATCATAATAACTTGCAATAGAAAAGAACAGAAAAAAGAATATATACATATATATGTATTATGTATCTCCAAATCACTTTGCTATAACACTTGAAACTAACACAATATAGCATATCAACTGTACTTCAATTAAAAAAGAAATTAACAACCCACAAGGGCACCACCCAATCAAAACCAATCAGAACAGATTTAGTTTCAGATTTAAGCTTTGCCGCTCTGGTTCTTGGATTGCTGGGAATTGCAGGAGTACCAGGGAAGGCACTGCTGTTGACTGATTTTAACCACTGGGCACATGCTGACTGAACACCAGCTCCGTGCATGAAGGAATATTAGCACTAATAACTGTGGTTTATCCCAACCCTCGTGGGAGCTCGGCTAAGTTTAGGCTCATATCCAGTCTATACTCAGAGGGGTAGTGACAGATCTCCCCAGAGCTCCACATTAGAGTCGAGAGAGTCTAGAGTAATTCCAGTAGAGCTCAAATATGCTAATACTTGTCCACTTGTCAAGAGCCAGGGAGCCAAACACAATGGGTTTGGGGGTGGGTGATGGGAGGGGGACAGATGTGGGTATTATTCACACTTGCTAATAAATATCTTCCTTTGCTTATAGAGACTCTAGGGCAAAACTACTTGCTTTTGGGGACACGCCAGGGACTCACAGGCTGGGAATATGAACGATCTTCATCGTAACCATCTGTAAAAGCTTCTTATGAACATATTTATTAGAAGAGTAAATTAACTACTCCAGGGAACAGTTACATTTAGGGATTCATTTCTAATTTCATGCATGGAACTTTTACATTAAATTGTATATACTACTTAGGGAAAATCACAGCTGTTCCTCTGAGTTATAAAAGGAGGGTAGAGACCAACTGGACATGAAACAACAGACTGGTTCCAAATCGGGAAAGGAATACATCAAGGCTGTATATTGTCACCCTGCTTATTTAACTTATGTGCAGAGTACATCATGCAAAATGCCAGGCTGGATGAAGCACAAGCTAGAATACAGATTTCCTGGAGAAATATCAATAACCTCAGATACGCAGATGATACCACCCTTATGGCAGAAAGCGAAGAACTAAAGAGCCTCTTGATGAAAATGAAAGAGGAGAGTGAAAAAGTTGGCTTAAAACTTAACATTCAGAAAACTAAGATCATGGCATCCGGTCCCATTACTTCATGCAAATAGATGGGGAAACAATGGAAACAGTGAGAGACTTTATTTTGGGGGGGCTCCAAAATCACTGCAGATGGTGCCTGCAGCCATCAAATTAAAAGACACTTGCTCCTTGGAAGAAAAGCTATAACCAATCTAAACAGCATATTAAAAAGCAGAGACATTACTTTACCAACAAAGGTCCATCTAGTCAAAGCTATGGTTTTTCCAATAGTCATGTATGGATGTGAGAGTTGGACTGTGAAGAAGGCTGAGAGCCGAAGAATTGATGCTTTTGAACTGTGGTGTTGGAGAAGACTCTTGAGAGTCTCTTGGACTGCAAGGAGATCCAACCAGTCCATCCTAAAGAAAATCAGTCCTGAATATTCATTGGAAGGACTGATGCTGAAACTGAAACTCCAATACTTTGGCCACCTGATAACGAAGAACCAACTCCTTGGAAAAGACCCTGATGCCGGGAAAGACTGAAGGCGGGAGGAGAAGGGGATGACAGAGGATGAGATGGTTGGATGGCATCACTGACGCGATGGACATGAGTTTGAGTAGGCTCCGGGACTTGGTGATAGACAGGGAAGCCTGGTGTGCTGCAGTCCATGGGGTCGCAGAGTCAGACACGACTGAGTGACTTAACTGATTGAGAGGCTAGCTTTCTCTCTCTCTCTCTTTTTCTTAACATAGTGCCTGACTTAAGACTATAGGAAATTAATTGCTTGCTTGATAATAAGGTGAAGGATGCTTTGCGAGATGGCCTTGCTCATTTAGGTCACAGGTTGCATTTACAATCATTGTCTCTTTAAGGAACCAGGCTAAAACCAATACAGGCAGGGACTTCCTCAGTGGTCGAGTGGTTAAGACTCCAGGTTCCCAATGCAGGGGGGCCTGGGTTTGATCTCTGGTCAGGGAACTAGATCCCACATGCCACAACTAAGACCTGGCACAGCCAAATAAATATTCTTCTTAAAAATTAAAAAAGTCAAACTATGACAGTCAAATTGTAAGTGCATGATGGTATTCATACAACAGACAGAGAGACAGAAATGAAACTATGTTAAACCTGAGTTCTAAACACTATTCTTATACCTCTTCATTTCTGAGTCCACTGGTATTTGATTTTTTTTTCCCCACATTTCAAAGGCAACCTCAGGATACTTCTACAATCCCCAAAGACCTTAATGACCACATCAATGTCACCTATGTGTATGGAAAGTAATGACCTGCTCCTAACAAGCCACCCAGCAACCACCTAGAGACGATTAAGCACTGACCTTAACTCGGCACCCTGCATGCAGCCTTTGACTCAAAGGTTTACACAGCAGCTACATTACCACCTGCTTGACACATTTCCCCCATGTCTCATCTTTAAAATGCACTTTGCCATACTCTCCAGACAAAAGCTAGTGTTTTGTTTCTCTGATCACAGAGTTAGCCCTTTCCTCCAAAGTAATGGATGCTTCATTTCTAGCTTGTTTGTGCAGATAAAAAGTACTTGCTGGGTGAGGTGACATGGGACAGAAATCTGGCTGTGATGCCATCACTGACATCTTACATCACTGTGTCACCTGAAAGATGGAAGACAAGGATCAGCCAAGAAAACCACTCATTGATCTAGGGAAAGTGTGTCACCATGGAAAGCGCTAGGGAAGAACACATTCTAAGCCACTCACTCTCCATCTTTTTCTTCTTAATCTCATTTTCCCACAAGCATTTAACAATTCTCTGTGCCCAGAGCAACCTTCCCCAGCCCCGTTTTGCCCCATAAAAAACCCAGAAGAGTGACAGAGAATTCTGCAAGCTCCTTACTGAAGTCCGGGTGACTCCCGGGTAGACATGGATGCAGAGGAGCATGCAGAATCCTGGGGCACTAAGAATGACCTCTCTCTCCCCAGTCCATCCTCCAAAATCACATGGAAAGTTCTCTTACAGGAGGAAAAAAAAAACACTTCTAAAGCTGGGACAAAACGAAAACTTTCCTTAGAAATAAAGGCCACACAAATGTAGAAAAATGGTACAGATGAACCTACTTGAAGAGCGGGAATGGACGTAGAAAAAGGACATGTGGACATTGTGGGGGGGAGAAGAAAGTGAAAGTGAAAGTCACTCGGTCCTGTCCGACTCTTTGCGACCCCATGGACTACGCTGTCCATGGAATTCTCCAGGCCAGAATACTGGAGTGGGTAGCCTTTCCCTTCTCCAGGGGATCTTCCCAAACCAGGGATTGAATCCAGGTCTCCTGCCTGGCTGGATTCTTTACCAGCTGAGCCACAAGGGAAGCCCAGGGGAAGGAGAGGGTGGGATGAATTGGGAGATTGGGATGGACATATACACACTGCTATGTGTACAACAGACAGCTAGTGGGAACCTGCTGAACAGCACAGGGAGTTCAACTCTGTGCTCCGCGCTGAGCTAGAGGAGTGGGATAGGGGAGGTGGGGGTGGGAAGGAGGTCCAAGAGGGAGGGGATATATGCATACATGTAGCTGATTCACTTCCTTGTACAGCAGAAATGAACAACAACCTTGTAAGGCAACTGTATTCCAATTTTTAAAAAAGAAAGGCCACAGAGACATCAAACTCATTCATTCAAGTCTTCCTTCATCCACCCTCCCAGCACCATGTCTATGAAGCAGAGGCCATGTGTTGGGGCCTAGGGAGGCAGATATGCCAGGAAAGAGCTCAGAGCCTCATGGAAAAGGCAGACATTGACAACTCACTGTGATGACAGCAGGAGTGGGGACAAGCCAAACGGGTAGGGAGTAGAGGGAAAGAGCATGTGAAACATGAATCCGGGGCCTTCCCATGGCATGGAGGTGACACCGATGAGGGAAGGTCAGGAGAGGGAGTGAAGGCAGGCCCTGCAGCAGAGGTGCTGGCTGTCCCAGCAGCCAGGCCCTTTCCTCCCTTCCCCCAGAGCCTGGGTTTTCTCCCTTCCCCCAGAGCCTGGGTTTTGTTTGGTTCTTAAACCCCAACTCATGTGACACGTGGCTCAGAGGCCAACCCTGATTAGCTTGAATCCCTTGTCAATGATGGCTTAACAAGGGACTTGGGACCCAGTCCTGTTGATGATCCTGAGCAGACAACAGCTGTGAGACAACCAGGAGAGAGTTTCTCTGGTGAAACTTCAGGAAGGGGGAGTCTGTCTCTTCCTCTGTAGGACATCGTTGTAACTGCTGGAAATCTGGCAGCCATTCTGCAACCATGTAGAAAACTAAATTCCACGGGACCACCACGGCAGAAATGAAATCTGCTCTTTGATGTCATTTCTGAGTCATTCGACAAGTGCCCTACCTTAGGATTACTTTTCTGTGAAATTAGAAATTTTCCTTGTCTTTTATGGCATACTGAGTTTTGTGCTGCTGCTGCTGCTAAGTCGCTTCAGTCGTGTCCGACTCTGTGCGACCCCATGGACTGCAGCCCACCAGGCTTCTCCGTCCAGGGATTCTCCAGGCAAGAACACTGGAGGGGTTGCCATTGCCTTCTCCAGAGTTTTGTGCTACTTGCGGCCAAAAGCATCCTTTGTGGAAGGCAGCCCTTTCCCCAGGCCTCCTCACCTTTACCAGTTCATCTGTTAAAGAGACAAGCTGAGTTCCCAATGACCATGCACTGAGCCTCCCTGTTATTTTTCCCCAGCTCTACTCATGAAAATAAAAATAATTTTCTAGCCCATGAATTAAACATCACGGCTGCCGGCTGAAAGATTTTAGCAACAGCCTTTTGCTGGCAAGAGAAGCAGGATCCCGACATGTTCTAAAATAAGCTACAAGGAGGCAGGAGGGGAGGAGGGGACACCAAGGGGAAGAGGCCATTAGAAGGACGACGAAAGAGTTGACAAATCCCACTTGTCCAGTTTCTCTGACCCGTCAGCCAATGGCCCAACTTGACGGAGTGTTTTCTCTAAGTTCAACCCAGACGGGTCACCCGGAGGCCTTATCAAAAGGCAGGTATTGATTCAATAGGTCGGGGATGGGTCTGAGAGTCTTTCTAACACACTCCCAGGTGATGCTGCCGCAGCTGGTTGGCGGACCACAGTCTGCTGGGACTTGGAGAGCCCTTCAGCCTTTAACTGGCTTCCCAGGTGGCGCTATCGGTAACCTGTCTGCTAATGCAGGCGACATAAGAGACTCGGGTTGGATCCCTGGGTTGGGAAGATCCCCTGGAGGAGAGCACTGCATCTCACTCCAGTATTCTTGCCTGGAGAATCCCATGGACAGAGAAGCCTGGTGGGCTACAGTCCATAGGGATGCAAAAAATGGAATATGACCGAAAGGATTTAGCATGTAAGCATCAGCTTTTAACAGTAGGCTGCAGAAATGGTAGGAAGGAGGATAATGAGAACTAGCTGTTTAAACTCAGGTTCCAGGGAGGAAGGGAGGTCAGATGAACCCCACACACACCTGTACCTTTGAGAAAAAGAGGAAAGAGAGCAGACGAGCACAAGAGTGCCCTGGGTCTGGTATGCCAGCGCTATTATACCCTTGGGGGCACACTAGTAATCCAGTCCTGGGACAATACCCCCGAGTCTGTGAGATCAAAGGCCCAGCTGAGACATTATTCCTAGCTCTTCCTGAACTCTGGCCAGCCTGAGGGGGAGGCACCCAGCCCCACGGCACACTCGCTCTAAGGTGTCTGCCCTAGGGTCTTTCCTGAAAACCTTCGGGCTCACTCATCCCACCAGCATGTGTCTGGTCTAGAAATTATGTGCTCAGAACCACTGGCATGTGTGATGGGTGAGCAGAGGTGAGAGGCAAGTAGAGAATGAAGGGCAGCCGCTCCGCAAGCCTGATCTCCTCCCAGTCCCGCTGGTCCTACTGACTGCCCGCCCTGGATCTGGGCCCCGATCACCTTCAACCCCTCTGAATCTTCAGGTCCTCGACTGGCCCTGCTCCAGCTCTTCTCTCTCCCCTGGGGACCTCTGTCCTGTGGCTGCAATGCCATCTCACCCGAACCCCTCAGCCGGGGTCTCCAGCCAGGCTCAGTTCAGCCACCTCCTCCTCTTGCTTGTTGTTTAGTCACTAAGTCATGTCCAGCTCTTTTGCAACTCCATGGACTGTAGCCCACCAGGCTCCTCTGTCCATGGGATTGCCCAGGCAAGTATTACGCAGTGGGTTGCCAGTTCTTTCTCCAGGGTTCGAACCTGCATCTCCTGCATTGGCAGGTGGGTTCTTTACCACTGAGCCCCCTGTGAAGTCCCCTCCTCTAGGGCATCTCCCTGACTCCCCCAGGCTGGTGCTCTGCAGCTAAGGCTGCCTTGGTGGTTCTCACCTCTCTGTCTCCCCAACTGGCCTTAAGTGCCATGAAGTCAGGAAGGGATGGCGCAGATGCCTGGCAAGTCATGGGTGATAATAAGCGTAACTGAATATGGAGCAGGGAGTTAAATACACCAGCTGTGCCTCAGAAACACCCAAATGCCTTAAAATAATAATAATAAAGTAGTCAGGGCCTCTCTCCTAGAGATTCCAATTCATTATGTCCAGGTGGGGGCCCAGGCTTCTGAATACTGTAAAGGACATCCAAGTGATTCTGATGTTTTGACAACAGTTGAAATGGAAAAGGAAAAAAAAAATGAATGAATTCATGGGTGAATGAGTACATGACTGCATGTGCAACTGTGAGGATCTCTCCCATGGCTTGCTCACACTCAGAGTGAACAAACCACGGGCATTTACAAGGGAGAAGAATGGGTCCCTGCTGTGGTGGCCACCAGCCCATTGCGAGGGGAAACAAAGTCAGAAACCAAATGCTTTATCTGTGACCAGGGCTTTCTGACAACCAGGGTTGGGGGTGGGGGGTGGTGTGGCGGCTGGAACAAGTCCTAGCCACCAAGGAGGAGCTGAAGGAAGGGAAGGAGTGAAGGGAAGTAGCAAGGGTCAAGTTCTTTACTGACTTGTTTCATTTCACTCCAGCTGCGAAGTGACGCTGGCTGAGCTGTCATTCTCACTGGGCAACTGGGGACGCCGAAGCTGGAGAGGGCGATTGATCTGCCCAAGGCTGTACCTGGGGGGCTAGGCTTTGAATCCAGACACTCAGACTCCAACGCCTATACTCTCAACCCCAGGATGGTGCCACTTCCACAAAAACGGGTCACGACACAGCAGAGGGATGGGGAGACTGACACCGGAGAAGACAGGACATCAAAATAGATGCTCAACAGAAGAATGCCGGCCAAAGATAATGGTGCCTTTTATAGAAAATTTCTGGTGGCTCAAATGGTAAATAATCTGCCTGTAATGCAGGAGCCCGGGGTTCAACCCCTGAGTTGGGAAGATCCCTGGGGGAAGGGAATGGCTACCCACACCAGTATTCTTGCCTGGAGAATTTCATGGACAGAGGAGCCTGGTGGGCAACAGTCCATGGGGTCACAAAGAGTCAGACACAACTGAGCAACTAACACTTTCACATTGTGTCACCGTTGTGTAAATTTATCACCGGCTTTTTAAAGCAAATATTATAATTTTCTACAATACACAAGTCAGGACAAGATGAGAACTAAATGTTACACAAGAAAGGTCATGATGTTTTATTCGGATTTAAACATTGTGTGTGCATTATATTGGAGCCCCAAGAACTCCAGGTCCCAGACAGACACTGAAGCCCTGTGAATTTCCTGATGCCGCCCCCGCGGTGGGGGTTAGAAGCAGTAGAGAGAACTCTACCCTGCGGCTCCACTTTGACATTTGCCCTGATGCTTAAAGGAGCTTCCAGCTCAGAGACCAGGAGCCCAAGGCTCTCACACTGGAAAGAGACTTGCCTGAAGCTGAACCAAGAGGCAAGGCTGGGATCTCAGCCCTGGTTCCTACTCTGCAGGACTTTACATTTTAGGATCACAGTGCAGTTGGCAGTGACCTTGACCAGTTTTAGAAGAAAAAAAGAACCAAGTTAATAATGTTAATCTCAACCTATATTTATACTTGTTGAGACTATGAAGCCACGCTCCATTCTCCCGGGTTTCTCTGTACTCCACCCAGCCTGGGGCGTGGCCCTTAGTGCTTGCCCGGTTATTAAAAATGGAAGAGTTGCAACAATGGGCTGGGAATTACAGACTTTAAAGAAAAGTCTCATTGATGTTTTTCAGTTTTTTTAGTAGTTTGAACATTAAAGTTTTGTTTTTTTAAAAAGATGACTCAAGAAGACAAATGCGGGAAAAATTCAACACTGAGAACCTAAGACATTTAGAGAAATGATTAAGCCCTGTTTTAACAGCGACTGCAACTGGCTCCGCTCAAAAAACCCCAAAGAAAACACTAGAGACCAGGTGAGTTGTCCAGCTGAACAAAAAGATACTTATTTACAAAATAGTGACTTTTTAGAGGAAAAGGGGAGGAAGAGAGGATGAAAGAGAAGGGGATGGGGGAGGGAGGAGGAACAGGGCTATTTGTGTTCATTTCTCTTTGGAGACTTTGAGAAAGAACCCTTGTTTCCCAAACCAAAGCAATCTTTTCCATGCAAGAGGCAACGATGCCACGTTGTATGCCAGCTTTGTAGAACTGATTGTGCTGCAAGAGGGCCTTTTTTCCTTCTACTAAAGAAAACAAAGCCAGTATCAGGACCAGGAATAATGAGAGCAGCTAACAATTATTGGACATCAGCCAAGGGCCAGCTACTGTGCCAAGTAATTTACACCTATTATCGAATTTATTTCTCACAACCTCATGAGCAAGAAGTACGGATCTATCCATTTTACAGGTGAGAAAGTTGAGGTCTGGAGATGTTTATTTGTCCCATCAGGCTATGCAGTTGGTGAACACGTAGAAGAGCAGGGATTCACATTGAGAGCTGTTTCTCTTTTGAGCTGTGGGCTTCCCTGGTGGCTCAGAGGGTAAAGTGTCTGCCTGCAATGTGGGAGACCCTGGTTCGATCCCTGGGTTGGGAAGATCCCCTGGAGAAGGAAATGGCAACCCACTCCAGTACTCTTGCCTGGAAAATCCTGTGGATGGAGAACCCTGTAGGCTACAGTCTATGGTAGGCTACAGTCTAGGGGGTCGCAAGGAGTCGGACACCACTGAGCGATTTCACTTTCACTTTCACCCTAAAAAACCCGGAGGTGAAACAGAAGTCCATGGCCACGCATTCTTGGAGCTCCTCAACAATATTAGGGATTTGACAGAAAAAAAGAAGCACAACTCAACAAAGACGTTAGGACCATCGAAGGTGTGGATTCAGGCTACCCAGTGTCTGACAGAAAATAGCTCATCCTTGGGCAGCTCACAGGATTGGACAGAATTTGACTGGTGGACCAGCAGGTTCCAAACCCTGCCTCTCCTGACCCAAGCTCCTGCCAGACTGCCTTATCCACCTCTGCCATGTCTCAGCTTCCTCCCATAGGCTGGGTTCTAGCCACCAAAAGAGCACCAGAGAATCCTGTATCTACTTCAGCAATGGACACATTTGGCCTGGGGCAAGATGGAAGGCTGAGAACTGATGTTTTCAAACTGTGATCCTGGTGAAGACTTTTGAGAGTCCCATGGACTGCAAGGAGATCAAACCAGACAATCCTAAAGGAAATCAACCCCAAATATTCATTGGAAGAACTGATGCCGCAGCTGAAGTTCCAATACTTAGGCTACCTGATGCGAAGAGCCAACTCATTGGAAAAGACCCTGATGCTGGGAAAGATTGAAGGCAGGAGAAGGGGGCAGCAGAGGATGAGATGGTTGGATGGCATCACCGACTCGATGGACATGAATTTGAGCAAACTCTGGGAGATGGTGGAGGACAGAAGAGCCTGGAGTGCTGCAATCCATGGGGTCGCAAAGAATTGGACACGACTTAGCAACTGAACAACAAGAACTGCAAGATGCAAAGGAGCAGGGCAGATGACTTGTTTCACATGCCTGATCCTCTCATTGAGGTGGTCATGATGTCACCAAGGCATATTTAGGGGACTTGAATGACATTTCAAAGGAAACCAGAAAAGTTCCTCATGTTTCTGGAAATCAAGGGCCAGAATGCCTAGCCATAGGGCAAAGCTTGCTGGGAAAAAGCACTAGGACTTTGGCCTTGAATCATGACTGCTGCTCCTCACTCCCTTATTCTACTCATCTTGGGAGTCAGGGCATGAACTAACTGCCCCTTTGGTCAAAAATCCTCAGAGCACATCCATTTGTGAGCTTGAACCTTCAGGTGAAGATTTTTCCTCCAGTTGGAGTTCACATTCTGTCCTTGAAACTCATAAACTCATCCCTTAGGACCTGTGGGCACCAAGAGCGTTCCATTCTGACAGCCTGCCCACTCAGAAAACTGCAAGGATAAGAAGAGTAAACAACTTGCTCTGGCCCCAAGGAGAGTCATAAAAAGGCGGGGGATGAGGCAGTGGAGGAGGTTTGGACTGAACAACTTGATGAGATCTTTCATGGATGACATTTCACTGCCAAGCAAATTACTCTCCGCACACTGCACACCTAACACATCCTTTGCTGGGTACGCTGCATGGATGCCTCCTGTTTCCAGGGCAACCATACCTGGGGTGGAGGGTGGCAAGCAATGGATGGGCTGGCTAAGCCTTATTGCCTTGACAACCCAGGTCCCTGAAGTGGATGAACAACCCACTGGTGCATGAGCTCAGCCCTAACACTAGGCAGAGCCAGTGGGAGTGAGGATGGAAAAGGCATCCAGTGGGGAGAAATCTGTAGCTCAAGGCACCAGGGTTTTCAACAAAAATAATCCTGATCAACAGTCCTCCAGGAGACCTTAGCCATCAGCACACCGATCTTGGCTGTCTCTCTCCCTCACTTCTTCTCTCACAAGATATCCACTAGATAACATTCACTTATTTGGAATGTTTCTAAGTCACAAGTTTGGATCTTGAAGCTACAACATCCACCATTGTCTGCTCTTTTGGGGGGAGGGTGCGGGGGGAGGGAGCAGAGGTGGGAAGGGCAATGAAGCCCAGGTGGGGAGAGAATCAAGATTCTGGGAATGGAACTGATGAAACGTAGCTAAAGCAGAAGACTCTGCAGGGAGGCAGAAGGATGGGCCTGGCAGCATCACCCATAACGTGGATCCCAGACTCCTGCAGTGTGTTGACTTCTCCAGGGAGCCAGAGGAGTCTGGGGCCAGGATGCTATCTTCTGGCCAAGGTCTTTCAGAACAAAGATTCTTCCTCCACCACCATGAGTGGCCGGGAAAGGGCAGAGGTGACTTGGCGAACCTGGAGAGGAGGCTTTGTCCTTGTGGCTCCTGGGGGGAGGCCAAAACCAGGGGGTGCGTGGCTGTAACGTGTGGAGCCTGTGGGCCTGTGGAGCTCCGGGCATGTAAGACAATATTTTAAGTGCTCACTTCTCCCTGAGCTCTCTCTGACACTGCAGCTATTAAGACTAAGCCCTAATCTCCTGGTGCCAGGAGGGCTCTAAAGTCCAAAGGCACAGTCCTGCCCCTGGGGGCATGGGGGAGAGGAGGGGTGCAGAGGGATCCCTTCTAGGGGATACAGGGCAATAAGAGCTTTGGTTGGCTGGTGGAGGAAGTGTGTCTAGGAAGCAATGGCTGAGCATCTTATGATCTAATCATCTAGAGGTAAAGGAAGAAAGAAGATAGGAGAATGAAATCAATACATAACAAAAAAGATGGAGAAAAGAACACTGAATTGAGGAAGTGTACTGACGTTGGGAGAGGTTACTCAAAGCTTTCAGGGGACTTTCAAAGGCTTCACAGATTCCCAAAGACCCCTGCCCCTCCCAACATTCCTCAACTCTGCTCAGCCACACACCCTCCCCAAGAGGCACCCATCTTCTGGAAGGGTCTGCTTCCAAGAGCAGAGACTGCAGAGTTTCAAGGGAAAGCTTAAAACCCAGTGGCCCCATTCTGAACCCCGGCACTTGGAGCTGGCACTATGCCAAGTCGGAAGCTTTGCCGAAAGAGGTCTTCATATTTTCTTCCTTCCTCTTCCCCTCTGGAAATAAAAGGAGGTTATGTTTCTCCTGCTACCCTGTTCCTTGCCGATTTCGGACAGGAGACCTGAAAGGGCTTTTTGGATTACTTTGCCAGTTCTCAACCCAGGATAGCAAAGCCCCGGGCAGGCGCCTTTTTGTCCCGGCTAAGGTGGCCACTATAGTGACTGAGGCCAAAACCAGTTACTAGAGAAGGGGGTTTGGAAGTGGTTCTGAGTCAGCAACTGGAGTCATGCAGGGCAGGCTCTGAAGCCCCCCGGCCCCAGGAGCTGTGGGGGGGGGGGGGGTTGGAGGGGGAGTGGGCACCCGGGTTCCCTCCCATGCTGGCAGGAGTGGGGGTGCTAGGAAAGTGGGTGGCGCGAGGGAGCGCTACAGGTGCGGTGACAGACTGGCACCTGGTCAGAAGGGGACAGGCCTGGAAGGGTCTACACAGCCACCTCGGAGCTTTGTGCTGGGCCAGAGCTCGCCGAGAAACTTCTGGGACCGGAAAACTCCAACTGGGCACAAGAGATCCCCGAGAGGGCAGGGACAGGGGCCTTACAGGCGCAGGAAGAGAACTGGCTTCTTCCATCTCCTGCGCGAAAATCAACGCTGAACCGGTGCCGGTGGTCTCTCCAACCCCCGCTACAACTCCCTTTCTAGTCCTTCACTCGGCCTCAAGGTCCGTGGCCCACGGAGGAGACTGAGACGCGGAAAGGCGGCCGATAGCAGCGCCCCTGGGACGCGCAGGGGCTATACAGTCACCGCGTTGGTCTCCCCGCCCTGGAGCCCGGGCTTAGCATCCCCCTTCGCGCGCCTCTGCGCACGGCGCTGGCGCCGCAGGACCCCGAGTCCCTCTCGCTCTCCATCCAGGGGTCGCCAAAGGCGCCTACTCAAGGAGACAGCGGAGGGGGCAGAAGTTGAAAATACCTGGATAGAAATACCTTCCCGTCCCAAAGGCCGGACAACTACAGGCCTGGGGGTGGGGGGCGGGGGGGAGGAGAGGGGGGAGCAGGAGAGAAGGCGAACCGAGAGCCGCGGAGGCTCCGCACGGCCCGCAGCCAGCGGCGACCCGCGATCTCGCGCGCCCCGGCGCCGCCGGCCTTGCCGCGCCTCGCGCCTCGGTGCCCGGGGGCGCAGGGGGGCGCGGGCAGAGTACTCACCCCAGAGCAGAGTGAGCGGCTGGGCTTTGGGGATGAGCACCAGGGAGTACACGGCCGCCAAGTGGAGCAGGCTCATCAGGAACACGTTCCTCCAGACGATGTCCTGCCGGTGCCCGCGCGCGCCGGGCCTCTCCCGGCCGCCGCCGCCGCCGCCGCCCTCCGAGCCCTCGACCCCTACCCCCGCACGGATCTCCTCCTTGGCGCTGCGGAAGGGGACCTTCTCCGCGTCCACGGCCGGGCCTGGCATGGCTGGGGAGACCTAGGCGCCCGCGGCAGTGGCAGCGAGCCGGCGATCTCCGAGGAGCGGAGCTCTCCGGTGGGGGCGGCGGCTTCTGCCTTTTTTTGAGGGGATTGGGTGAGGGGGATCTCCGGCACCTCCTGTCCCCGCCTTCCCGGCCCTGCTCTGCTTCCTTCTCGCTTCTTCAGGCGTTCAGCGTGGCCTAAGGATGCCAATCTTGGTGCCCGGCATCTGTTGCTGGCGCATCACCCGCTCGGCTGCCGGAGAAGAACTCGGCGGCGGCGAGGAAGAGGGGGCGAGCGCGCGGGGAGGGAGGGGGCGCCGGGGGAGGGGAGGGGGTGTGGAAAGAGCTGAGAGCGCGGCGGGGGAGGGACTGCTCGGAGGGAGCGGGGAAGAAAGACCTGCATAGCTACAGCCAATCAGGGTCGCCCTTGAGGCTCTTAAAGAGAAAGGCGCCCCCTTGGCCTCGGCTGCCCGGGCTCCCCGGGGCCGGACGGGGCAGTCCGCAGGGCAGTGGGCAGCCTCCGCCGGGGGCGGAGCGCGGGGGAGTGGGTCGAGGAGGCTGTGGCTGCAAGGTCAGGGAGCCCGCAGAGCCTCCAAACCACTTGTGCTGCTGCTGCGGTGGTTTCTCCAGTTCCCCGAAATACCTTTCCCTATTGAAAAAGACTTCTTTTTACCCCCTCTTTGAAGCTACAGGCTGGAGAATTTGCAGTCCTATTCCCAAATTGCACACAAGTTAAGGCCAGATCTGGGATGACGATCAGAAGTTCCTGTGTCTCCCGGCTCCTATGGCTCTGGGGCCTGTGTGGAGGGGATGGAGGCAGCCGCTCGCTCGGTTCTTATTTGAACAACTGCAGCCAGACACGCAGAAGGTGCTCAGATAGCGCCTGTCAGATGATAAAGGATCAAGGGGCCGGTTAGTATCCAGTCGGGCCCGGCCCACTTGCGCGGCCCCTCAGCCTTGCAGCTGTTCGTGGCAAATTCTCCTCTGGCCAGTAGGCTTCTGGACTATCTTAGCCTTGAAGTCAGCCCCGGTTGAGAATGGGGCTTCAGGAAAAAAAAAAAAATCACGCAGAACGTTCCAAGGCAAATGAACCTAAGAAAAAATCTTGTCTGCTCATTCCCCCTAAGGCAGATAATTTAGAGCTCCTCAGAGAGCACCCTGATGGCACAGGAGCGCAGAGAAGGGGCAGCTGGCTGTGCCTGAAACAGCCGTGGCTGCACCTGCAGTGAGCAGAAGGAGACAGGCCCAGGTATGGAAGCCAGGGGCCCTGAAAGCTAGTTCTTATTCACTGTGACCCAACTCAGTCCCCTAGGGACAAATTTCCTTGTTGTTCAGTTGCTCAGTCATGTCCCACTCTTTTTTCGACCCCGTGGACACCAGGCTCATCTGTCCTCCATCATCTCCTGGATTTTACTCAAATTCATGTCCATTGAGTCAATGATGCTATCTAACCATCTAATATTTGCTCTTCTTTCTGGCTTGCAAATTCTATAAATGTGAGTTTGAAAGGAGACTATTATGTTGACAAAGCTGACTTCGGGATCAACCATTGTCAGTAACTCTTTCCAGCATTCTGTGGTACATGCTGTGCACTCAGTCATGTCCGACTCTTGGTGACCCCATGGACTGTAGCCCACCAGGTTCCTCTGTCCATGGGATTTCCCAGAAAGAATACTGGAGTGGGTTGCCATTTCCTTCTCTAGGGGATCTTCCCAACCTAGGGGTCAAACCTGTGTTTCTTGCATCCCCTGCATTGGCAGGCAGAATCTTGACCATTAGCACCACCTGGGAAGCCCTCTCGAATTGTCTGAGACAGGAAAAAACATTACCCAGAATTGATTACTTGAAAGGGCCACACATGAGCGTCTTGTTAGCAGACCTGAATCAGTCCAATCAGCCAGAAGAAAATAATGTATAATCTAAAACCAACCCAAGATGTGTGACTTGTGGAATGGGGGCCACTGAGTCAGTGTTAGGGTGTTGCTTCAGACAAAGCTGAAATTATAGAATGAAAGGATACTTGCTGGGCCACCAGATAAATGTCAGCACTGCTGCTAGACCAGTGAGACAACAGAACACGAAACGTCTGTGTGCATGCTAAGCTGCTTCAGTCGCGTCTGATTCTTGGTGACCCACCAGTCTCTTCTGTGCATGGGATCCTCCAGGCAAGAATAGACCCGTGAGACAAAAGAGCATCAAACTTGAGGGTGTCAGTTTCATCAACCTGCTCAACCTTGGTTTCATACTGAACAGCTTCTTCTCATGCTCCCTCTGCTGCCCACAACCCCCAGACTCACATACTCTCTGTGGCTCTCTATTCAGCCTGTCCTTTATCTCAGGGTGGATTAGTTGCTCTGGGTTATCCTCTCTCCAGGTTATCGTAATAACTCACCCCACCATCACTCTAACCACTCAGTCATTGGTTGGGCATGTATTAGGTACCTGCTAGGTGCTAGAACTGATGGATGCTGGGGATACGAGGATGGATAAGATGTGGTCCCTGCCCTAAAGGAGCTCTCTATCTAGGAGAGAAGACAGATTAAAGAAATGTTACCTCTTGGCTATGAACTGGGAAGGGCAGCAAGGTCCAGTCCATTATCTGAAAAAAAAAAAAAAAACATTATCGTCAGGCATCACATGTATTGGGTTAGCCAAAAAGTTTGTTTGGGTTTTTGTAAGACTTTCTGGAAAACCTGAATGAACTTTTTGCCCAATCCAATACCTACAAAGAGTCTGGGTGGGGGATGGCCAAATCATTCTTCATGGGGCCTCAGAGACCCTTATCTGTTAGTTAAACTACTCTAGCTTGAATCTGTCTTAAGTGAGCATCTTCCTGTTGTCCTGCTCACAGGTCAGACTGGGTAGTGCCAACCACTTCAGCTGGTTGAACTCAGGATGGGGAGGGGGAGGTTTTTATGTTTTGGAGGTGGGAGGAAGTGCTCTTCAGGCCCTTCAGATAATACAGAAAACAGAACCTCCAGGTCTAGCCTCAGAGTGAAACCTCTACAGAAACAAGGTATCCTGTTGCTAATAATGAACATCCCCTGTAGTATGTTATGCCATCAGGACTACTGTCTCTTTTCTCCATCTTGCCAAAGACCCTAGTATATTTTCTTAGCTTATGGTCAAGACCCTAGAAGTGGATGAGTGGTCATCTCACTCATGGAACAGTAACCTTTTTATCCTGTCAAACAAATCATTACCAAAAATGTGATAAGAGTCCTAATCGTGGTATGTGCAGGATAAAGTGGGGGCATGACGAAGGAGTAGTTAACTCAAAAAAGATGTCCTTTTCATTATAGGGGACTGGAATGCAAAAGTAGAAAGTCAAGAAACACCTGGAGTAACAGGCAAATTTGGCCTTGGAATATGGAATGAAGCAGGGCAAAGACTGATAGAGTTTTGCCAAGAAAATGCACTGGTCATAACAAACACACTCTTCCAACAACACAAGAGAAGACTCTATACATGGACATCACCAGATGGTGAACACTGAAATCAGACTGATTATATTCTTTGCAGCCAAAGTGGAGAAGCTCTATACAGTCAGCAAAAACAAGACCAGGAGCTGACTGTGGCTCAGACCATGAACTCCTTATTGCCAAATTCAGACTTAAATTGAAGAAAGTAGGGAAAACCGCTAGACCATTCAGGTATGACCTAAATCAAATCCCTTATGATTATACAGTGGAAGTGAGAAATAGATTTAAGGGCCTAGATCTGATAGATAGAGTGCCTGATGAACTGTGGAATGAGGTTCGTGACATTGTACAGGAGACAGGGATCAAGACCATTCCCATAGAAAAGAAATGCAAAAAAGCAAAATGGCTGTCTGGGGCGGCCTTACAAATAGCTGTGAAAAGAAGAGAAGCGAAAAGCAAAGGAGAAAAGGAAAGATATAAGCATCTGAATGCAGAGTTCCAAAGAATAGCAAGGAGGGATGAGAAAGCCTTCTTCAGCGATCAGCGCAAAGAAATAGAGGAAAACAACAGAATGGGAAAGATTAGGGATCTCCAAGAAAATCAGAGATACCAAAGGAACATTTCATGCAAAGATGAGCTCGATAAAGGACAGAAATGGTATGGACCTAACAGAAGCAGAAGATATTAAGAAGAGATGGCAAGAATACACAGAAGAACTATACAAAAAAGATCTTCATGACCCAGATAATCACAATGATATGATCACTCATCTAGAGCCAGACATCCTGGAATGTGAAGTCAAGTGGGCCTTAGAAAGCATCACTATGAACAAAGCTAGTGGAGGTGATAGAATTCCAGTTGAGCTATTCCAAATCCTGAAAGATGATGCTGTGAAGGTGCTGCACTCAATATGCCAGCAAATTTGGAAAACTCAGCAGTGGCCACAGGACTGGAAGAGGTCAGTTTTCATTCCAATCCCAAAGAAAGGCAATGCCAAAGAATGCTCAAACTACTGCACAATTGCACTCATCTCACACGCTAGTAAAGTAATGCTCAAAATTCTCCAAGCCAGGCTTCAGCAATATGTGAACTGTGAACTTCCAGATGTTCAAGCTGGTTTTAGAAAAGGCAGAGGAACCAGAGATCAAATTGCCAACATCAGCTGGATCATGGAAAAAGCAAGAGAGTTCCATAAAAACATCTATTTCTGCTTTATTGACTATGCCAAAGCCTTTGACTGTGTGAATCACAATCAGCTGTGGAAAATTCTGAAAGAGATGGGAATACCAGAACACCTGATCTGCCTCTTGAGACATTTGTACACATGTCAGGAAGCAACAGTTAGAACTGGACATAGAACAACAGACTGGTTCCAAATAGGAAAAGGAGTTCGTCAAGGCTGTATATTGTCACCCTGCTTATTTAACTTATATGCAGAGTACATCATGAGAAACGCTGGACTGGAAGAAACACAAGCTGGAATCAAGATTGCCGGGAGAAATATCAATAACCTCAGATATGCAGATGACACCACCCTTATGGCAGAAAGTGAAGAGGAACTCAAAAGCCTCTTGATGAAAGTGAAAGAGGAGACTGAAAAAGTTGGCTTAAAGCTCAACATTCAGAAAACGAAGATCATGGCATCCAGTCCCACCACTTCATGGGAAATAGATGGGGAAACAGTAGAAACAGTGTCAGAGTTTATTTTTCTGGGCTCCAAAATCACTACAGATGGTGACTGCAGCCATGAAATTAAAAGACGCTTACTCCTTGGAAGGAAAGTTATGACCAACCTAGATAGCATATTGGAAAGCAGAGACATTACTTTGCCAACAAAAGTTCGTCTAGTCAAGGCTATGGTTTTCCCTGTGGTCATGTATGGATGTGAGAGTTGAACTGTGAAGAAGGCTGAGTGCCGAAGAATTGATGCTTTTGAACTGTGGTGTTGGAGAAGACTCTTGAGAGTCCCTTGGACTGCAGGGAGATCCAACCAGTCCATTCTGAAGGAGATCAGCCCTGGGATTTGTCTGGAAGGAATGATGCTGAAGCTGAAACTCCAGTACTTTGGCCACCTCATGCGAAGAGTTGACTCATTGGAAAAGACTCTGATTCTGGGAGGGATTGGGGGCAGGAGAAAAAGGGGATGACAGAGGATGAGATGGCTGGATGGCATCACTGACTCGATGGACGTGAGTCTGAGTGAATTCCGGGAGTTGGTGTTGGACAGGGAGGCCTGGCGTGCTGCGATTCATGGGGTCGCAAAGAGTCAGACATGACTGAGCGACTGATCTGATCTGATCTGATCTGAGAGAGGAGGAGGTTTGTGGTAACCGGGAAAGGTTTTCATTTTTTGGAACTTGATTTAAAAAAAAATTTCACTGTGGTAAAGTATACAGAGCATAAGATTTACCATCTTAACCGTTTTTAAGTGTTCACTTCAGTAGTGTTAAATGTATTTACAATGGTGTGTAACTAATCTGTAGAACTTTTT
The DNA here is from genome assembly GCF_002263795.3 of Bos taurus. Lineage (NCBI taxonomy): Eukaryota > Metazoa > Chordata > Mammalia > Artiodactyla > Bovidae > Bos > Bos taurus. Next base: position 97,643,314 of record NC_037333.1, read on the forward strand.
CACTTAGCAGAACTGAAACCCTATACACATCAAACAACTCTCCATTTTTCTGTCTCCCTATTCCCTGGCAGCCACTACTGTGTCTTCTGTTTCTTTGAGTTTGACTCCTCTGATATTTCGTAGTACAGTATTTGCCTTGTTGTGACTGGTTCAGATCACTTAGCATAGTGTCTTCAAGTTTCATCTATATTATAGCATGTGTCGGAATTTCCTTCCTTTTAAAACAAAGCCAAATAATATTCCATTTTGTGAGAAATGGCAACCCACTCCAGTATTCTTGCCCAGAAAAATTCCATACAGTCCACATGGTCATGAAAGAGTCAGACACGACTTAGCAACTGAGTGTGAGCATACTTATAGCACTGCTGCTGCTGCTGCTAAGTCGCTTCAGTCGTGTCCGACTCTGTGCGACCCCATAGATGGCAGCCCACCAGGCTCCCCCGTCCCTGGGATTCTCCAGGCAAGAACACTGGAGTGGGTTGCCATTTCCTTCTCCAATGCAGGAAAGTGAAAAGTGAAAGTGAAGTCGCTCAGTCGTGTCCGACTCTTAGTGACTCCATGGACTACAGCCTACCAGGCTCCTCCGTCTATGGGATTTTCCAGGCAAGAGTACTGGAGTGGGGTGCCATTGCACAGCACATCTTAATTCAGAGTAGCCTTGTGTGGCTACTGGCTACATATTAGACAGCACAGTTTTGAAGGATGGCTAGTTTACTAGACAGAGACATGGTGGAGGGCATTCCTGGCAGAGAAAGCATTGTGAGCAAAAGCTTTTGCCTTTGTCACTTAGAGAAGTATCTGGAATATCCAAAGCGAAAGTAGGGGAAGAGTGCGAGATGGAGATGAAAAGTCATGCAGTGGGCAGCCCATGGAGGATGTCTTTCGTGCCCTGCAGAGCAAGCAATGTGGTAGGTGAGGGGAGTCGCTGATTGGCTTTATGCAGTGTAATAATATGATCAAGCTTGCATTTCAGCAGGACCACTCTAGAGGAGCCGTGGAGAATGACTGGACGGCAAGTAGAGGGAGCTAAGACTGGAGGCAAGAAGAGCTATTATTAGGACACCATGTTAAGAATCTGGTCAGTTGATGAGGAGGATCTGAAGTAAGACACAGGTACAGATTGTGAAAAAGAAGTGTTAGAGAGGAGATGATAAAGCCAGATAAACGCAAAGAGAAGCACCAACAGGATTTGATGCTTAACTGAACATGAAGGAGGAGAAATATAAAGGACAGGATTCTTTTGGGGGTCTCTGGATTGGGTATTCAGGTTAAAAACAATGCCACTTACTGAGTACCAAATCATACTGTGTTTATTACCATTTTTGTGAAATGGGGATAATGATGCCTCTCTTACAATATTTTCATGGTGACTGAAGTTTAGAACTGTATCTGGCATGTAGTAAGGAATCCATAAATATTAGTCATCATCAGCATTATTATCTTATCAATCATTTTGGGGACAGGACTGAAGAAATGGGAGCAAGCTCAATAAGGAAAAAAAAAAGTCTTGTTTTGGACATCCAGGTGAAACTGTCTAGTAGGCTGTTAAATATACATATAGACCTGGAACCCAGCAAAAGTTTAGGGTGGAGAAAATAACTTAAATATATATATATATTTGGCTGTGTCAGGTCTTAGTTGCAGCATGTGAACTCTTAATGACAGTTCAGTCACTCAGTCGTGTCTGACTCTTTGCGATCCCATGGATCGCAGCACGCTAGGCCTCCCTGTCCATCACCAGCTCCCAGAGTTTACCCAAACTCATGTCCATCGAGTTGGTGATGCCATCCAACCATCTCATCCTCTGTTGTCCCCTTCTCCTCCTGCCTTCAATCTTTCCCAGAGTCAGGGTCTTTTCCAATGAGTTGGCTCTTTGCATCAGGTGGTCAAAGTATTGGAGCTTCAGCATCAGTCTCTCCAATGAATATTCAGGGTTGATTTCCTTCAGGATGGACTGGTTGGATCTCCTTGCAGTCCAAGGGACTCTCAAGAGTCTTCTCCAGCACCACAATTCAAAAGCATCAATTCTTCAGCGCTCAGCCTTATTTATGGTCCAACTTTCACATCTGTACATGACTACTGGAAAAAACAACTCTGAGAGATCCTGGAAGAAAACCGTCATAGCCAGGGGCTGAGGCTCTGGCCAGTAGTATGTGCCTTGGAGTAGAAGTTGCTTCAGGGAGAGAGAGAGAAAGAAGACAGAAGATGAAAGTCTTGGATGGCAACACTGCCTATAGAAACTGTGAGTAAGACTTGCTGGTGAGGTGTGTGGTCTGGCATGGTCAGATGGGCTTCTCGGAGTGGGTAGCAGCCAACAAGGCCCTGAAAGATAGAATGACCTGGTAGTGACTCTGAGTTGGAAATCTGTGCAAGGATCGGCTCAGAGACTGAAGTGAGCCTGGCAAAGGATTGACTGTCTATCTAAGGTTGTATTCCTCTAAAGAGTACACACAAAATTAAAAAAAAAAAAAAAAAGGCATCAAAATATTTGACGCTGGACACAGCAGGGGAAGGAGAATGTGGGACGGACTGAGGGTAACGCTGACATGTGTACACTGCCATGCGTAAAATAGTTAACCTGTGGGAAACTACTGTAGAGCCCCGGGAGCTCAGCTCAGTGCTCTGTGATGACCTGGAGCGTGGGAGGGAGACTTAGGAGGGAGGGGATATGTGTACACTTATAGTTGATTAAGGGCTTCCCTGGTGGCTCAGACAGTAAAGAATCTGCCTGCAATACAGGAGACCTGGGTTCGATCCCTGGGTTGGGAAAATCCCCTGGAGGAGGGTATGGCAACCCACTTGAGTATCCCCTGGACAATCCTGGAGAATCCCACAGTCCTGGAGAATCCCCATGGACAGAGGAGGCTGGCAGACTATAGTCCATGGGGTTGCAAAGAGTCGGACACAACTGAGCGACTAAGCACAGCACAGCACAGAGTTGATTCACGTTGTTGTATAGCAGAGACTAACATAACATTGTAAAGCAATTATATTCCAATTAAAAAGATGTTTGTGGAGGGAAAGGAGTTCCTTGGTGGTTCAGCAGTTGGGACTCTGCACTTTCACTGCCAAGGGCACAAGCTCAATTCCTGGCTTGTGGATTTACATGCCTATGGTTTTCTTAAGTAAACCTATATTTTGGCAACAGGAACTAGTGTTGAGAAAATGATCCAGGTTGGCATCTGAAAACTGGGTTTGAGTTTGGCCTCACCACTCTGAACTAGCCAGTCTGAGTACTCTGGTGGTTTGGGGACGATGACGGTCTCTTAACTCTTCAGTTTCATCCTATGTAATATAAGAATAAGACAGCTCCATGCTGGGAATGGTCTCTGTGCAGTTTATCTAATGATCTAACTTTTTTTTTTTTTTCGTGTGCAAAATGGAGACATCCCCTTTCCTCAGTGGACTAGAGCTCGGGACAGGGGTTGATGCCTCGTAAGTGCTGGATATCTGATGGTTTTTTAATCAGGCCAGAGAGATAGGCTTCATGCAGTTGCAAAGCGTGCCTGGCCAGGAAGCCATGGTGCTTCTGGGGGCCCACGACTGGGTGAACTGGAGGGGTTCCGGATTCGCTTAACCCTAAGCGAACTATGAAATAAAATCTGCTCTCCTTTACCAGAGGTAATCATTTAGGGCAACTCCTCCAGCTCAGGAAGGAATGGGCTCTGGATGAAGAGGGTGGGGGCAGGGGCGTGAGGAGAAAGCCTGCCTCTCGGGTGAGGTGCATGGACAGAAATTTCAAACGTAACCCTCTTTCTGATCCCAGGATGAGAAAACCACTCACAGGCTTTAGATGAGAGTGATTTCAGAGGAGCATGAAGTTGGGAAGTTAGCCTCCAAGATTATGGGAAGATTGGTTTTGACATACAGTAACAACACGGTGGATAGAAAATGCATCTTCTCAGCGTCCTCCATTCACAGGAGGGTTGGCATTCCTGCTTCTGTACTAAATGGGTTGGCAAATTTTTCCCATTAAGATTTTATACATTGGCAGACAGATTTTTATCCACTGAGCCACCAGGGAAGCCCAGGAAGGGGTTTTCTTTTAACAAAAACCCCCTGCCTTAGTGCTTCAGACCCTTCCCCCTCTTTCCTGACCACTCTTCGGAGAGTGCTGCAATTTGGCAGCAGGAAACTGGCCTTGGAAATAGCCCATGAAGGCCCTTAGTTCCCAATTCATAGATCAGAGGGGGTCCATTTAACAAAAAACCACTGAGTATTGAAACCAACCCAAACCCAGCTCTGATGTCACTTGTCAGTGACATCCTGCCTCGAGCATCTTTCCAAGTTGTTTTCAGGTTGACTCAGTGAACAGGCCTTCATTAGGCATCTGTCTATTTAGTCTCCAGAAGCAAGCACTGAGCTCAGCTCCAGGTTCAGAAGAGCACATGACTGTGCTCCTGGACTCACTGCCCCGTAGGGGAGGCAAAGAGGAATCAAATGATCACTACAAGAAGTGTATGCCACAATGTCTATGGAATCTAGAAAAATGGTCAGGAAATGGTACTGATGAGCCTATTTGCAGGGCAAGAATAGAGACATGGAGAACAGACTTGGGACACATAGGGGGAAGGAGCGGGTGGGACGCATTGAGGGACTAGCGTTGAAACATATACACTATACCATATGTGAACTAGACTGCTAATGCGAATCGGCTGTGTAACACAGGCTTTGCTCCACGCTGTACTCTGTGACAGCCTAGAGGGGTGGTGTGGAGAGGTTCAAGAGGGAGGAGATATATGTATACTTATGGCTGATTCGTGTTGTTTTATGGCAGAAGCCAACACAATATTGTCCAATTATCCTCCAGTTAAAAAAATACAAGGAGTGTATGCCGCAGACTCTAACAAATGCTATGGAGGAATCATCCTTTTTATGACCCAGCCATGACACGTGAAGTTTGTTAATATTCCACCACGTCCCCCTGTGACCAACATCTGGCTCAAAACAAGGTCCACAAACCAAACACACTCCTCCTCTATCTGTCTCTCTCCCAGCCCCTAAATGCCAGCTCTCTGAAACAAAAGAACAATCCCTTTTGTTGTGGCAGAAGAAAGACAGTATTGAGTTTTCACCCACATCTCTTCCAGCTCTCCGGCTCCCTTCTCCCCACAACACCCACCCCCATTTCGTTCAGGATCGTTATTTTGGTTTTCCAAGGGCAGATAAATGCAGAGAAGCTCTTATTTACTTCTCAGCGTTAGCTGCTGTCATTGTTTCTGTGTCAATGACCTCTTTGTCCTCCCGCTGTGTCAGTTACCATGGGCTGCTCTGAAGGCCAAGGCCCTGTGGTTTTCCAGCCCGGAGAGGGCATTTGTCAGTGGAGTTCAGGAATGTCAAAAGGGTGACCCAGATTTGCAGCACCAGAGGGAAAACTGGCTCATCGCGAATATTCTGTGTGGTCAAATGGGGCGTATTCTTGATGTGAGGGAACAAATGGGTTTTAGAAAAGTTAATTGCGGGACTCACTACTTAAGGACCTCAAGGCCAAGCAAACACATCTGTCCCCAAGTCCACAAGTTACCAACTATTTCTTAAATGCCTGCCATTCATTTCCAACAAAGGAAAGTGTTGCATTGACTTTTCTCCAGTTAGAAACTATAAGAGGAAAAAAAGTTTCCAAATATAAATAGGCCTGAGCTGTTTTCATCATATTTCTTCAAAGCTTCAGTGCTTATCACAAAATTTGTTTTCCATTCCTTCTGGAATGTAACATATTGATACAAAGATGCTGTGAGAAGGAGGTGGGTCACAGACTCCCAGCGTTGGAAGTGAACTTAGCACTGAAGCGTGCCAAGTCGCTTCAGTTGTGTCTGATTCTTTGTGACCCCATGGACTATAGCCCACCAGGCTCCTCTGTCCATGGGATTCTCCAGGCAAGAATACTGGAGTGGGTTGCCATGTTCTCCTCCAGCGGATCTTCCCTACCCAGGGATTGAACCTGAGTCTCTCGCATCTCCTACATTGGCAGAGGGGTTCTTTACCACTAGCGCCACCTGGGATGACCCTTAGAGATCATCTAGTCCTACCCTCTCATTTTACAGGTGAGAAATGGAGGGAGAAAGAAGTGAGGTGGTTTGACCAACAGTTAAGTGGCAGAGAAGACACTGGAACCCAGCTCCTTGACTCTGATAGGTTCTCTTCTGCACTGCCCCTTGTGAAGTTACAATTAAGCCATTGGGATGCAGTGGGCTCCCTAACAGCTTTCTTTTCAAACACATCTATTTTTTTTTTGGACTACAATGTTTTGATTTACAATGTTGTGTTAGTTTCAGGTGTACAGCAAAGTGATTCAGTTACACATATACCATTTTTTTTTCAGAGTCTTTTCCCATATAGGTTATTACAGAGTACTGGGTTTAGTTCCCCATGCTATGCAGTAGGTCCTTGTTATCTATATTTCCCCAATAGCTTTTTACTGTGACTCTCTAATCTAGAACCCTGGTACCGTAACTTTCCTTTTGTGATCTACAGGAGGCAATGGAGGATTTTGCCTACTCTTTTCTCCACTCTTTTCCTGAAAATGGCACCCTTTCCTTTAGGAAACCACTTCATGTGGTTCTGGTGGGTTTAACATCACTCTGCTTGGGCGAGCAGATAACCTGGGCCAGCCAATTCTGATACCCTATGTCTCTGGGCAGGAACTTGATCAGGCAGGTGGTGGGCATGCCACTCAAGCAGAGGCAACTGAAGTTGCCTGGTGATTCAGATGGAAAAGAATCTGCCTGCATTGTAGGAAACCTGGCTTCGATCCCTGGGTCGGGAAGATCCCCTGGGCAAGGGCATGGCAACCCACACCAGTATTCTTGCCTGGAGAATCCCACGGACAGAGGTGCCTGGTGGCCTACAGTCCACGGGGTCGCAAAGAGTCAGACAGGACTTAGCGACTAAAACAGCAACAATCCAGAAAGCAACTTATTTTTAGGTCCCTTTTAGGAGGTGGTTGCTTTCGTTCTTTAGTACTGAAATCTGTTTTTGGATTTGATTCCACCATAAATTCTAATTTTCCTGGAGTGGGTAGTTCCTTTACTGGACCAAGTACAAGACGAAATTATTCTCACCATCAGCCCAATCATATTTACTGGGCATCCTTAGTGGCGCCTTTAAATTATATACTCACTCACTACCCTTGCACTATTCAGGAAAAAAAAAAATCTGGACGTTTTCTCATCAAATCTGAATCCTTTTTGATCCTATGATAGGCTCCCTACAGATTCACTTACATTGCCTACTTGGAAGGATATCCATTTGGACAGGAAGTCTCTACTGAACTGAGTAAAGGACTTCGTAAGTATTTAACGAAGTAAAGAAACAAAGTTAATGACGACACTAAGAGGCCACTCTCAGGAGCTAGGAAATGTAATAGCCTTTAAAGATATGTAAGCAATAACACGGATATACCTGAGACAGAAGTTCCACTGCCTTTAACTTCATATGTAATAACCAAAAATCCAACAAGCTCTTGGGTCTTTTGGAAACAGGAACGTTTGCTCTATTTCACAAGGCCTCTCCCTCTCCTAACTGCACAGCGTGAGCCCACTGATACGCAAAAGGTGGCTTTAGAAGCTCACGGACTGGGAAATTATAAGGCACCAGCAATGAAAGCAGTCAGGCCAACCTGATGCACAACGGGCTTCTAAGCCTGTGGAACGTCAGTCAAAAATCGAATTCAAATCCAGCAAGGTGTCTTCTCCATTAAAATAATGACCTGAGGTATTACTGAGTAATGATGTTTGTACAAAGTCATTTGAGGGGATTCATTAACATTGTTTGCTAAATAAATGCTTTAGCAGACCGCTGGAAACATTAATCTGGGGTGCAAAAAACAGGTACCACGGTTAAACCAAAGTCTATTTCCTTTTATTTGATTTTATTAGGGTTTTCAAGATCTGTCTCAACAGCTTAAAACCCACACATTCCCTGTCTCCTGACGGGGAAAAAGGCAAACAGCTGGAAATTAAGAAATGGCACAGCCTGACCCCAGTTAGCTCAGAAGCACACGGTTCAGCTGAGCCTGAGTGATTGGTGTGGTCACCAAAAGCCCCAAGAAGAAAAGATGCTACAGAGAGGTGTGTAGAGCAAGCAGACTGCCAGGAAGCTAATTTGACCACTTTTTCTTTGTAATCTAGTTTGGACCATTTATTTATTAGAGGCAACAGTTGAGATTTTCCCTGCACGGACAGGGCCTTTTCACTGGATAATCGGAGATGCCACCTGCCTGTGAGAGACACCTTTGGCATCTGATGAACCCCCCTCTAGACGCGTCAGGGTTGATGGTTGGGAAGGCAGCCGCCCACCACCACAGCAGTGGAAAGACAACTGAAATGGGACGTGTGCACATGGAGGTGTGCGTGCGCGATGCACTGCCTCTTTAGAGAAGTTTCTAACGAAGTCTCCACTGCGGCTGAGCAGTCAACAGACGGCCTTGAAGCCATTCTTACATGAACCCAAGTCTGGTTGAGGAAATAAGAAGCGTTTATGAGAAAAGCGTGAACCAGTCACCATCCCTCCATCTTTCAGATAGGGGTTACACAGACAGCACACACCTGCTTGCCAGGGATCCCACTGCGTCTTTCTGTCCTCCCAGTGTACATGGGAATTTTCTGAATCCAAAGGAATATATACGCTTGTTGGACTCTCAATGATCAGGTGCAGAGTGGTTGTTCCCAACTTCTTTCCTGCTGCCCCACTATTCAAATGAACAACTGTCTCCATCAGCCGAGGGTCCCAAGGTACACCCACCCAAGGTACACCCACCCCACCCAGCCCAGAAGGTCACACGCAGAGTGGAGGAGAGGAGCAGATGCACGATAAGAAAGCATGTCCCCAGAGATCTGGTCCGTCTTCCAGCCAACACCCAGCCTCACACCCCTTTCCTTGTTTGCTTCCTTAAAAGGAAAACTGCTCTTTTCCTATCATTTCCTGTTATCTTCATACTTCAGAAACTAAACAGTACTTTGGGCTCAAGTCTTACTTGCATCCATTTATACGAAACTTCCCCAGGCTTATCAGACATGTGGAAAAATGTCTCCATGGTGGGGGGAAAAATTACAATACTGTATTGAAAAAGGAGAGATAACAGCTGTTCAGAAGTTGGGGCAAATAGTTTTTTATACTCTTAGTTGTGAAATCTTTGGGGTTGGTCAGGGCCCCACTAGCACCTACTCCAATTTCTCATCTTTTGGAACATGCTTTTTTGTCAAATCCTGCCAACTGTGCCATTGTCAAGGTTATCGGCAGCCATAACACAAATCCTAACTGTAAGGGCAAAACACCAAGACAATTACTAGAGGCCAGCTTGCTGTTCTGATGGGGTCATGGGCTGACACGAGTCAAGGGGCAGGTCTAGAAGTTCAGCTTGCCAGTTCAGTGAGTCGTAGGGCTGACTTAGACCACCAAACTCCCAGGAGGCTGAGGGCAAGGGAGCAGATACATCACCCTACTCATGAGGCTCCAATGCTCACACATGCTGTTGAGGTCCTCCTTTTTTTAGTTACAAAACTACATTTATTTTTAAAAGCAGGGTTTTATGTCGTAAGCAGGGAATCCCAGCAAAGGCAATTAAGAGGGTCCTGCAAATTAATTCACTTAGGCTGCAAAATGCCTGGTAACAACTTAGTCCTTGAAACAGCATTGCTCTCTCCACAGTAGTCACACTCTTTACCTTCTAATTTTCCAACTCACTTAGCTAAAACTGCTTAAACAATGAAAATTATTAGTAATCTGATTCAAGAGTCTGTGGGTGCCAATGCAAGAGACCTAAGAGACATGGGTTTGATCCCTGGGTCCAGAAGATCCCCTGAAGGAGGAAATGGCAACCCACTCCAGTACTTTTGCCTGGAGAATCCCATGGACAGAAGAGCCTAGTAGGCCCCAGTCCATGGGGTCACGCGCGCACGCGCACGCACACCTGCACACACCCCCCCCCACCCCCCCACCCCCCCCGCCGCTGTCTCAAACTATTGGATGATTGATACCAAACACACACACACACACCCTCTGTCTCAAACTCTTGGATGATTAATACCCAAGGGGGTCCCTAGTAAGAGTTACTCTGTCCCTCCTTTGTAACAATTAGTGAGGTTTTGTGAAATGACAGATAGCAATCTTGGATTATATTCAATTTAAAATTACAATTAAATTAAAAAAAAAGTCTGTGGGGACCCTTACCTTTTGTTTACCACACTGTTCTTAAGATAGGTTACAATAAAATTATTTGACAGGAAAACTGGATGAAAAAAATGTCTGGCTTTGATTCAGGAAGCTGACAGAAGTTGAGGTTTTGAGGACTTCCCTGGCGGTGCAGTGGTTGAGACTCCGTGCTTCCCATGCGAGGGCGTGGGTGCCATCCCTGGTCGGCGAACTAGACGTGCACATGCTGAATGGCATGGCCAAAAAAACAAGTACAAGTTTTCTTCCTGAACTTAAACCTCAGAGATACAGGTAACTTAAAAAAAAAAAAAGATGAATAAATTTCTAAATATAAAATGGAGACAACTCAGTCTAAAAACTCAAACAGAATATTAAAAACATTTATTAATAGAAAAAAGTTCAATGCATTCTACAGAATGAAAATGTTCAATCTTTTCCTATAGATGCTTAAAGACAGTGATCCCACTTTTCATTAGTATTTGCTAAAATCTGTGTAGCAGCTTCTTTTAGATTTAGTTATTTGTTCAGGACCAAAGTGAAGCCAAAGACACAAAAAATAAAACTTTAAACTGTGAGTAGCTGTTTAAAGAAAAAAAAAAAAAGACTACATACACATAAATAGGATTACACACTTTAATCTGATCGACATGGAGGAAGTTGGGAGGACATGAAAGAAACTGAGTTTCGGCTCTGCGTACTGCATAACCAAAGGCTCCTTTTCCAAAGAGCAAACTGAGGTTTCAAAAACCAGATTTTATCAGAATATTTCGGGAAAGCATACTATGTGTAATCCAGGAAATCCATTTTTTGCAGGAAATAGGAAAATCATCACGGGCAATAAAAGATTAAAACAAAAGAAAGCACCAGGGTTTTGAGCAGGTCTAGTAACGTGAATACATCTGCAGAAACAACATGAATGGTTTTGACTGGCTGCTATGGAAACATGCTAAGGAGCATTGGTCCATATCTTATCATCGTTTAAAACATGTTTCTTTGGAAAAACGGCGATATTGGCTGAAAGTAAAGCCGTCCTTTAGACACCCAGCTTGTTGGCCTGGGTGAGAACAACTTTGAGAACGGGCATAAAAGCGGAGGTCTCGCTGAAGTTGCTAGTGCTAACGATGTGGGTGTGAATAGTCAAGCCTTCTGAGTAGTTTCGGGTCTCGATGCTCCGCGCGATGTTGTGTAAACCGTTGATGATTGTTGGTGAAAGCTGAAATCAAGGTGGAATACAGAGCGAATTAAAGGAGAATCTTCCATGAGACCTGCTATAAACATGAAACCCTGGCATTTACCAGGAGTTTGAAATATACATTATTTTAAAAAATGAATAAACTGGTGAGCAGTTCTAGAAAGTTTCTCAGACCAAACAACACTCAAGTTATAAAATGGAACCACGACACAATGACTTATGTAAGGAATTATTTACGAACTACACACAGATGATCAGCTAGGTATTTTCTTAGAGGAAAGCAGCCAGATCTCCTCCCTTAAATTGGAAAGTTAATGTCTTTCTCCATTTAACGGCTTTAAATCTTCATTACTTTAGATATAGCCTCACAGCTCTGAAAGTGTTTCCTTTGTACATGAAGAAGTTAGAGTCTTAATCATGACATCCTGTAGTAGGCGCCCAATTTACTATAAGACCTTGTTGACAACAGAAACCCTGTATTCCTGGTCCACTTTCATCAGGAGGGCAACAGTCCTCGTTATGGACTCAATTTGCTCATTCTTAACTGCTTTTTATAGTCCTGTCATCTCTTAAAACCATAAGACCTATAGTTGTTTTTCCTCTCCATATCATTACTTGGCTTCCATACTTCTCAGAGAAGACTTTTTTTTTTTTGGATCAGTCCATGGGCGACACCCCTTTCCACTGCTATAGTAATTTTCTCTGGTTGGGGTCTCATGCTAAATGGTTATTTTTATCTGATGGGACTGATATGGGGGATGGGGAAGAGGAATGCTAAAATGCAAAAGTATGAAAAACTCCAATTTTTTTTTCCTCTCCAAGTGTTTTCATTAAAAAACAAAACAATTCTAGAGAGGCATGGAGAGGTGGCAGGACAGAGAACAGAAGACACAGTGTCTGCTCCTCACTGCTGACTGTCTTCACAGGTACACACACTGGCTACGTTTGGCGTTGCCCTTGGGTAACAGCTATTGTAAAAGAAAAGGGTCAGAGTCTTAAGACTACGAGAAAGATGACAGATTTGGTCTCTGGAAAAACAGAGTATCTGCCTACTCTTTGATTTCTTAATTCAAGGCACATATAAATATGAACAGAAGGCCAGTAACCTTAGAGCCAATGTGGGCTAGTTTGTATTCTGTTATAAAAAGGCTAAAACTTCTCTCTCTCACACACACATACAGCCCTATGCCCTTATCCCCAATGACTGAAACGTAAGATTTAGACAGAGCAAAGCTCAGTCTGTAGCCGTCATGATCATTCTTCCCCCAAACACACTCCATACTATGTACTACACACTACATACGATACACTACCTATGACATGCAAGTGCTCATCCGACACATATGACTAGCAACCAGGAATAAATGTTTATCATAAACCCTTCTTTTCCACGAACTTACCGTCTGTTCCCTAAGTTTATCATACAGAAACTCCAAACGTTTGCTGGCATCATCTAGCTTCCTCTTGGTTTGCTGCAGAAGAGAAAAAAACCAGAGATGCTATATTTGAACAATAACTTTTATCCCAAGAACTTACCCCATCTCATTTCACTAAAGCTTATAATCATGGTGTTGAACAGCTTTGTTTTATAAAGAAATGCCAATACCTTACACCAAGGAACTTGAACAGATGATTAGAACAGAGAAAAGTTATCTATCGAGGCAGGCAGGGCCAGAGGTGTGCACAAGGGGACTCTGGCTGGATCTCAGGGGCTCTGTGACACACTTGAGGTGTGTGTGTCCAACGACACTACGTCCACAAGCAACAGCAAGGGCCACCTGGAGGCAGCAATGGGTCCTGCACTACAGAAAAGGAGGCCTAACAGTCACTGTGCATTAAGTAAGAATATTACGGCAGCCAGGAAGCAAACATATGGGTGAACTGTGGAGTCTTTTTTTAACCTCAAGAATACACTCAATCACATTTGGTACATTTAATCCTATCTTATTCTGGGCCTTTAAAACACCAAAAGAAGAAAAAGGAGAAAATTATCTTCTGACATCTTAAGATTATTAAGAGGGAAGTGTTAAAAAAGAGTTCTTAAATTAAATGAGTCCTCCTACCCTTCTCCAGCACTCAGTATAGTGAGGGAAAACTAGTCTCAAAGTTTAAAATCATACTGTGATTAACTTAATGACCTACATTATGCCTAGAAGTGATACTATTTTTCAGTATTTATTGAATGCCTACTGTGTGCCATGCTGGGGATGGTTTTGTGTCTCACGGAGCTCATATTCTATTGGGTGGGAAAAAGATAACTAAACAATACGCTGCGGTCAGATGATGATGAGCAGCATGAAGAAAGGTCGCGGGGTAAGGGTGTGGGCGGTGTTGGCAGCACGAGGGGCTGAGAAAGTCCGGGTGGCTCACGGGACACCTGAGCTGGCACTGGGAACAAGAGAGCAGGAGCCCTGCCATTCTTTGGGGAAGAGCCCTGGGTAGAAGGGGCAGCTACAAAATCTCCGATGCTGACGCCGTCTTGCTGTGTTTGAGGAAGGCACGTCCGTATGTCAGAAGAGGAGGGAGGAAAGGCTGAAGCCATCAAGGACAGCCTTACAAACCAAGCCGTGCTGTAACGTGACTTTGTGTCATTTGGACTGAACTGAAGTGAAAATAAGAACAAAGCGAAACCATAAACATGATTTCGAGTACTGCATTAAAATGGACTTTTGTGGACGGTTCAAAGTCCTGGGCAGTGTCAGAACTTCTTCCTCAAATACTGACAGGAACAGTCTGTCTTTATCTTCTGCCTGGTCCTGGGTCACGAGAAAGGAGGTGACAGATACTGTGACCTGGAGGAGCTGAAGCTCAACAAAAGTGTACTAAGCGAGGCCGTGCCCTATGCGTCCTGCCAGCTTCTATTCACACTGACTCATGCCTGAAGGGAGACTGAAGTTCTCCCATTAGGACTGCTCCACTCTGCATGATGGTGACCTCTGTTTAGAGGTGTGCCAGGAGACAGTACACACCTGCCTGTTTATCAGCTTCACCCGTTCTCTGTTCCTTGCCTGGTCCTTCTATCACTCCCGAATGCCAGGGGCTGAGGTTTATGTTAACTTTCCCCTGCCTTTGCCCTCCTGATACTGTCCGTACAGGGAACTGCTTTTCAAAAGACTAGCAGAAGGCGGCACATATTAATACTCAACGTCTGATGAAACAGCAAACTCCAGAGGCTGTGTTTGCAAGCAGACAACTGGCCAGTGACTAAATAAACATTATGCTTGTTGGCAGAAACTGAAATTTCATCTCGAACAAGACTGGCTTTGTGGAATTTTTGTTGTTGCCAATACCCAGACATCCTCTAATAAACTAAGTCACATCAGTCGCTTTGACTATGAATATGATTCCAATATCTAAAACACTGAACTGTTAAGGACTTTGCAAAGTTAAAGATTGTCTATTTTTAAAAGCTTTTTTTTAAAAAAGATGTTTTGATGTGGACCATATTAAAAGTCTTTATCGAGTTTGTTATAATACTGCTTCTGTTTCACGTTCTGTTTATTTGGCCACGAGGCATGTGCGATCTTAGCTCCCCGACCAGGGATTGAACCTGCATCCCTCGCATTGGAAGGCAAAGTCTGAACCACTAGACTGCCAGGGAAGTCCCTACTTCTAAAACCTTTAGACATACACTCTGAAAGAAACCCCAAGTCTGAGTTTCTTGTATTTTAGCATTCTGCCCTATTCTTGTGCCAGATGTGATGTCTGCCGATGAGGCAGTGCAGCTCAGGGGTTGAGAACATGAATTCTGGAGCCAGACTAGGTCTGAATGCTGGCTCTGCCTGGATTATAGCTATTTTGTGCCTTAACTTCCTCATCTGTAAATAAATATGACAAACCTACCTCCATGCAGTTGGTTTAAGGATTATATAAAGTTATATGTAAAAAGCAACTGAGAATGCTTTAATATGTAAAGCAAACCATAATAAATGCTAGCTTTACTACTTTTGTAAAAACTTTCAAAATACATCTTGTAAGACTTTAAGCAATAAATATAAAAGAGCTCCATAATGGAATCTTTTAATTAAACAAAATAAAAAACACATACAGGATCTGTGGCTGAAGAGAGGCAGCGCTGAATAAGATCCTCGAACGTGGTCTTTAGAATGAGGTGTTCATCTGGAATAGGCTTCTTGGTAATTTTTTCTGTTGGCAAAGATTGCACATGCTGGAAGAAATAATACCATTAAAATGAGCAGAAATGACCAGAAACTACCTGTATACAAAGTCCTGAATCTGTCATAAAGAGCAAACAACTAATTATAGATAGGCTATTCAAAATCAAACAAAAAATGAATGTGTGGAATCACCTGGGATAAGCAAACAGAAAAATCAGATATTCAATAGAAGATACAGGCAGTCTTCCTACAGTTTCTATTTTCAAAAACAGGGTTGGGTATAAAGTATTTGTTTAATCATGGAACATATGTTGATCATGATTGTATATAACTGATGGGCAAGAGGACCATGCCAGTAAGAAACAAAGAACCAGGCATTTATGAAGCTGGCTGGTGGGGGTGACTGCTTGCTTTGCTTGTCGGCTCCTTGTTTATTCCAACAGTCTTGCATTCTTTGCTTGTTGGCTCCTTCTTGTTTATTCCAACAGTCTTGGAGGTTCGTTAACTGGTCTTTTATCAAACTGTGAGATTAAATCAAAGGTTAGAAGAGACTATGACCTAACTGAATGCATAAGATGGATAAACAAAGAAGGAATGTGTAAGTGCTTCAAGTTTTGATTGATTATATTCATTCGTAGAAAATATTAGGCAATTATGTACTAGGCACTAATGAATCAACACAGAAATAATCTTATCTCTCAGGGAGTTTACAGGCTAGCAGCAGGGAAAGTTTAAAAATGTCATAAATGTATGTAAAACAGCAACTGTGGTTAAGTTCACATCACTGGAACCAACAGACAATATAACTGCGATTTAATTGAGGGGAAGGCTCTTTAAGGAAGTTTTATCAGAAGGTTAAGTAGGAGTTAAACAGGGGAAAAAGTGCATTCCAGACAGAAGAACAAGTACACAGGAAAGATGACGATACAGGGACTGAAAGGAGGTCAGCTTGGCGGGAGCAGAAGACAGCAAAGAGGAGTAGGAGCTGGGAGCGTCCAGGTAATATGAAAAATGTTGGTCCTTATCCTGAGAACAGTGGGCCGTGGTAACATGTTAAGCAACGATGAGCTAAGACCAGAGAAGAGGTAGGTCATAGCAGATGCTGGCAGACCAGTGAGAGGCTCCTGTACTGCTGGAGAATGGAGACAAAGGTAGCATGGACTAGACTGGAAACACAGAGAAGGGAGGGGAGAGAGACTTTACAGTAATAACAAGATGTGGGTATAGATCTGAAAACAGGTTAAAGGATACAGAGTATAAAGATGCCCAGGTTTCTGGCTGGATTAATGGAAAGGATTACGGTGGCATTAATTGAAACAAGACACACCAAAAGACAACTAGGTTTGGGAGGAAGACTATGAATTGGACTTTGGATATACTAAGCGTGAAGGGCCTCAGAAACATCCAAGTGGACAGGGAGCTGGGTATCATGGCCTGGCTGAACCACACACATCCATGGCGCTCTCCCTCTCCATGGTAACTGAAGTTCTGGTCCAGACGAGTGTAGCACGAACTCCCAGGTCCCAACACAAATGAATGGCTTCACAAATGGCACAGACTTGTAATCATGGAAACTAACAATGCATATTAAGTATATCTTCTTGTGAAAAGAAGCAGGTCCTCCCACCTCCATCAGAACACTGGAGTTTATAATGCTACTGTTAATATCTAAGAACTCTCTTAACAGCAAAACATACTCTTATGGTAGACACAATCTTTATAAATTTGACTTCAATGAGTCAAAGACAATGACAGAAGAACTAGTTTTATATACTTGGGCAGGATATTTCATCTTCTTATGTTGAACTGTGACCCAACCTCTTTATTTTTCATGAATAGATCAAGATTACGTTTTATGCCTAAGTCAGTTACATGGAAACCTGATAAGATTTTTTCATTACTGAGAGCCCTGCCAACTAGCTGCTTGTATGTGAAAAGCAAGTATGAACTGATATCTCTATCCAAGGATATAGCTATATTATTAGCTCTTACACACATACAAGAAAAGATCAAAGTCATTATATTTTTATTTTACATTTTAAAGGAAAAAACCCTTTGGAAACAGCTTCTGCTGAGCAGCCTTGGATGCCAATATGGATTCAACTGATCTTAAATTGTGGCTACTGAGCAGATGAAATGAAATACTGCAATTGCAAAGTTACTGTTAACATATACTAGTAAATACATAAGCCCTTTCTAGAACGTTCACACATGGCCACGTCACTGGAAAATACTGTACATGTGTGATCTTAAAAAAAAAGTTCTTTTTTACCTAAGTTGTCTAAATTGAAATCAAACTGAGATAGTAATAAAGGTATAACCATAAAAGTTAACACCTTGAAAAAACACACTGAAATAGAACCATCTCCCACTTCCACAGATTCACTGTTACCTGCATGGTATTTCCAATGGGAGCCCCAGGGGCACCTTCGATATTGGGCTTTGAAAACGATGGAGGCATGCCTGGTTGACTGAGGGGCTGCTGGATGCCACGGAAGGGCTGGCCACCGGCGAGGTGTGGCTGTGGGAATGGAGCTTGGCTGGACAGCGGTACTGGCGCTGAAGGCTGCTGCTGCAGCATCTGAGACTGGGGGTCACCCAAGGGGTTCATGATTGGTGATGTGATGGGAACAGGAGGCGTAAAGTTCTCAGGCATCTTTTAAAAGATGGACACAAAAGGCACCGAGAGTAAGAAAAAAATGGTATAACAACATTTCCTCAGCTTTAAATGCAGGAGTTAGCCATCTGCAGCAACATGAATGTAACTAGAGATTATCATACTGAGTGAAGTTAAGTGAGAAAGAGAAAGCAAATACCATGTGACATCACTTACACGTAGACTCTAAACTATGACACAAATGAACTTACTTATGAAACAGAACCATGGACACAGAACAGACTGGTGGTTACCAAGGGGCAGGGGGCTGAGCGAGGGATGGAGTGGGACCTGGGGCGAGCAGATGTGAACTTTTATATATAGAATGGATAAATAACAGGGGCCTACTGTACGGCACAGAGAAATATATTCTGCATCTTATGATAAACCATAATGGAAAAGAACATACGTATGTGTAACTGAATTAAACTTTGCTATACAGCAGTAATTAACAACACTGTGAATCAACTATACTTCAATTTTAAAAAATGAATAAGGGAGTTAGATCATTCTGTGGCTAAAAACTTTTTTAGTAACAGTAGAATACTTTTGAAAATGGATTTTTATGCAGAATCCTAGAGTGAAACGTAGAAGTAAAGCTAATCTGGCTAAGGGGGTTGGAGACTCAAACCTGGGTCTCTCAGTCTCTCCCCTTTGCCTTCCACACTCATCCCATAATGGGCCAGAACCATGGCGTTGTTCAAAGAGGATGGAGAATTGTATTTAGCTATACTGGGATAAGAAATGCCAAAAATGTGTGTGTGTGTGTGTGTGTGTGTGTGTGAAGTGATCAGATATAATACCCTTTGCCGAGACCATTAAGTGATACCTAACTTAGTGATCAATCACACTCAGAGTAGTAGACTAAGTTTCTGAGTATCACTGACATAATTTGGGGGATTCTGTTCATTTAGTATCTCCCAATTTTATGTTCTGGCCTCTCATTACTGTACTTGGGGGACAGAAATCACTAGGAGTAAAGAAAAAAAAAGGAGAAAATGGCTTGCGATAAAAGAAGAACCTTATGCTATGCTCTAAATGATGCTCAGCTAACAAGGCTATTTCTTTTCATATCATATGTGATAGATAAAAATAGTCCAAAATATAATTACGAATTCATGATTACTGCTGGGACCCAAAACCAAAGTAACTCCTAAAAAAGAAATTCATTTGAGTAACCTGAAATTTTGTTTCCTACTCTTTGAAACAGACATTGGGAATTTACATATCTTGTCTTCTAAAAGGGGTTTAATTCATACCACTGTACTGTCCTGTATTTTCCTTCCCTTCATGGATTAGAAGATGAAAGTTAAAATACACGCATTAAGTACAGCAGTCAGTAAGCTCTGCCTTTAAAGAACAGTGAGTGTGGTGTGCTTCAGTGGCTACATGACTGAGAGCACATCTGGGGGCAACTGAATAGACATCTTTTTCCAGTACCTTCTTCTTCTTGGGTCCTCTGTTCAAAGCTGGTGGATCATTCCAACCATTCTGAGGACCTGTAACAGATAATAGAGAGCATTTTCCTTTAGAATCCTGGAAAGAGAAAACTAAATTGTATCATCATATAATATCTTCAAATTCTACCTTCACCCTGAGATAACTGTCACAAAAGTTTTACCAGCTGAGCTGCTGGGATCACTGTGTAGCCCTGGATCCACAAACTCATTATCGAACCCTCTGGTAATCAATCACAGGGCCCTGGCTTAGAAAGCAGGATATCTTGATATTACTCCTTTTAAAGGGAAATAGCTGTGCTAAATTTAAGGATAGTGAAGCTTTTATGTCTATATTGGTACATGACTTTCAAAGATCAAACAATTCTCTCCCAAAAAAGAAAAAATAAATCACCTGAATCTGCTAAAAAAAAAAAAGGTTCCTGATGTATTCAACACACACAAAAAACAATAAAAGTAGCAATCTCCTATTTCCTAAGAAAGCAATTAAACATAAGCAATTCAGCAAACACAAATCATCCGCATGGTAGAAACACTGTTAAAAAATGAAAAACAGCCCAACTGCACAATACCAGTATGTTTTACTACCTTTGAGTTAAGAATTATCTTAACTCAAAGTAGAAAAGTGCATTCAAATATCTGTAGTAAGATTTTTTTTTTTCACTGCCACATACACAAAAAAATTCCAGGCTGGCAGCAAATGGAAAATTAAACTACTGTAATCTTTGGTAAATTTTTCTCCCCCCGCCCCAGATCTCCCAAAACCTGTCATCTCAAAGTGAGACATGAACATCAGTAGCAGAACTCGTAAGGTATTGAATACTTAGCTGCCTTTATCTTTAAAGAAAAAAGGAACAAAACATGCCAGGAGTAGGATACTTACTAAATCACAACATAATCCTCTTACGTTTGAGTTTTGTGTATGTGTATATGTAAAAGCAAAAAATTATTCTTCTTTAAACAAATTAAAATTCTTTTGGCATTTTATTTTTGCTCAATTGATATCCACGATATTAAATCACAACAAACTTGCTTCGCAAACCAAAGAACATAATGTCATAGAAATTTCTTTTAAAAAACAAGATTTTCTCCTAGCCAGCATGAACTCATTTGCCTTGATTTTAAAAACAGAATTACTTTTCTACACATTGACTAGGAGACGGAATGCCAAATGAGCCTCAAAACACTCAGGAGGCAGTCACAAAATATTAAAACCACATGTTGCTATCCACTTAACAAATTCTTAAACTTCTGGTTATACACAAACTAACCATTCACGCCTTTCCCATCACATTCTAATCTTTCTTATATCTAAGACAATATTGGTATAGCCTTGTCTTTTTGTCTACATCCAATATACAACTTTTATGATTCAAAATCATTTGTGTCACTATGTTAATTTCATCAGTTCTAAGATTTGATTCAATTAAGAAGCCAAATTTTAAAAATGATACTGGTCAGATTTAGGATATCATTGCTTTGAAGTTCACATGCATAATTGTGAATGTCCATTCATTAATTATATTCAATGATTCGAAGATTTCCAAATATACATTCTGTAACTAATTCACCTTCCAATACAGATGCCTGGTCTTGCATTGACTGATTTTCTGTAGACAAAATGTAAAAGTCATTTAAACAGTATTATCATCAAAGACATTCTAAACTCATTTTCTAATTGTTTCTGCTCCCTCTGTTAACCTCAGGAAAGAACAAACTACTTTTGTAAGGGAAAAAAAAACTTACTTTTAAATCAAATCACACAAAATGGCTTCTATCTAATTAAGAAAGTCATCAGTTTGTGGGCAAAGCTCTTTCATTTAAATGTGTCAGATCCAATTAGCTCTTAAACACTTATATTCTCTTATTATGCCAGCTGTCTCTTTAAAGAGAAAATTTTGTTCGTTTCTACTTAAGATAACATTATTTCCCCAACTGTTTGCGTGGATTGTTTCTCTACCATTTGATCAATGAAGCTCAGTAATATCAAGGTGCAGGGAGGGAGGAGAGCACTGCCTAACATGTTGTAACTGTGTCCATTTTAGCATTATTTAAAGCTTGAATCCAAATCAGTTGAGGACCTTGCAAAAATGCAGATTCTAATTCACTAGGTACAGCATAGGGTCTGAGAGTCTACTGTCTCGGCTAGCTCCCAGGAAATGCCAATGCTGCGGGTCCAAGCCCTTTTTAAGTAGCAGGGTTTTACAAAGAAATGGGAGGGTTTCTGCCCTGTTGTGCAGACTTCAGCACTACACTGCTAAACATAATCAGCACGTTAGACAACCTTAAAGAGGGGGTACTACTTTGCTGCTGGATCTGGGAGGCCCCAAAGGCCTGCATTCTGGAGGAACTGTAATTTCTGGGGTCACACCATGAATGGGAACATACACCGGATCAGGCCCAGTGACTGTGTAACCGCCTCACATTGTCTTTTCTGTAAGAACACACAGATGTGCAGACTGTTTAGCACAAGTCTTCCTTAAAAGAACCGAAGGTTCAGGCAGTGGACAAGAGGAAAGAAGGCTGGAACTAAGACAGCAACTCCAAAGTCGTCAGGTATTCAGGGTGGGGCTAGGCCCTAGCCTCCAGTCAAAAGCGTGTGGTGAAGGCACATAACAGGCACATACAACTCACAGGAATTCAACTGTCTTCACACGGAGAAACGACCCTGATGCACTGCTGGTGCAGGCGGAGAGGAGTGCCGCCACTATGGAAAACAGTGTGGTGGGTCCTCAAAAAATTAAACACTGAATTACTCCTTGAGCCAGCAATTCCACTTCTGGGTATATACCGAAAAGAACTGCAACGAGGAGCTGAGCAAACATTTGCATCCTCCTGTTCACAGCAGCGTTATTCAGACAGCCGAAACGCCCGTGTGTAGGTTTACAGTGGACAAACAAGATGTGGCCTATACATAAGAGTGGATGTAAAGCCAAGGACCACTACGTTCCGTAAATAATTCAGCAGCAGCTCTAAAAGCTCTGAAGATGCAAACTGTCTGGTGATTTGGATTATTATTCAGCTTTAAGAAGGAAATTCTGATACATGTTACAAACATGGATAAATCTTAAAGACAGTGAAACAGCCAGTTACAAGAAGACAAAATTGTCTTCTAAAACGTCCTCTAAAAATGACTACTTACATGAGGCACGGAGAATATATACAGACAGAAAGTAGAACACTGGTGAGCAGGGGCTGGGAAAATGAGGAGTTTTAAAGGCTGCACAATTTCAATGTGGGATGATGAAAAACTTCTGCAGTTAGTAGTGATGATTGTACAACAATGGAAATGCACTGAATGTCACTTAAAAATGATGAAAACGGTAAATTTACAGTCTATTTTACATTAAAAACCTTAATACATGCACACATACGTATAATGTATGCATATACATGTATGAAGTGAATAAATGCACCTAAATTATCAGTGGTCATACAAGGGTGGCAGAATTATAATTTTATTTTTATGTTATTTGAGCTCTTTCAAAATCCTACAGTAAAAAATTAATAAAAAATTAACTTAAAAACCGACTGTGGCATGTCACTGGATACTGCAGACCCCTGTCCACCTCGGTGTAGGGGTCTGTCCTCCGCAGGGTCTTTGGGGAACACAGAACCGCTCGGCCTCACAGAGAGACGTGGAGCTGCTCCCATCCATCCCTGACTCCTGCTTCCCCTGGGAACCTTTGCAGGTATAACTGGAAGAACACAATGGTAGCATCTACGCACTGGTTAAGGTATTTTCAGTGGAAAAGATACTAGTGCCAATGGCATGGAGACTTCTAGCTAGAAGATAATCTGAGACAGAGAGAAAAGAGCATCCTCATTAACCACACACCTCCCCCTTCCCCTGTAAGCTGAGCATGTTGTGTTTTTTAAAAGGGGTAACAAAATTCAGAATTAAAATTGACAAAGAACGTATCCTTGTGGTCATTTTCTAACAACATAAGGTAAAACAGAATTAGCCGGAGAAAGGAAGGCAGGCTATCATGCTCCTTTCTGCTGTTGAAAAGGTTAAAAACCAGGTACCTAAAGTTTCTTGCCGTGAAATGTAATGATTTCCAAAATTTGGCCCAAATACAAATTTTATGTTCCAACTGACAACAAAGCTACGTGCAATTCACTAGACACGCACGTACTTTTCTGCCTTCCTACCTCTGCCTGGAGTAATTCTGATCATAGACTGAATGGGCATTCAGTAAGAATTTACTGAATGAGTGTCGTGATGATGGCAGCATGAGCTTCTCTGAGTAGCAGGCACATCGCCTTGTGGTTCACTAATGGAGGTCTGAAAATCCTAGTGTTTATCAAGAACAATTTACCAGTTGAATTTCCAAGTCCTATAGAAAACCATGATATAATAATCTAAGATATACTGGAACAAAGGTAAAACTTTTAGTGACAATTATCTGTATAACCTAAGCAAAGTTTTCAGGAAATCAAAAAATAAGGTAAAGCTCTGTTAATTAAAATATAGAGACTATTAACATGCAAGAGATAACACAGCAGCCAGCTTAGTACATACTGAGTATTGCTTCTTCTTCCTATTAGTTACTCTGCTTCTCAGCCAGGTTAGAACAGTTACTTTGCACATAAGCAAATACTTACATGGCCGAACACACTTCAGCTCAAGGAGGGAAAAAATACCCATGCAAAGAGTTGATTTAGATGATGAAGTAACAAATACTTAAAGCAGTGATGCTAAATGTTCCTGTAATTCCAACACTGATAGCTATTTCAGTCTCTTCCATCAGGACTAGCGTATGCTCAGTCACTGTCTCATCTGACTCTGAGATGTGATGGACTGTAGCCCGCCAGGCTCCTCTGTCCACGGGATTCTCCAGGCAAGGGTACTAGAGTGGGTTGCCGTTTCTTGCTCCAGGGACGCTTCCTGACCCAGGGACTGAACCTGCACCTCTTGCACTGGCAGGCGGGTTCTTTATCGCTGTGCCAGTAGACCATCTGGTAGAGAACGGACACAGGCTCCGCAGACCGAGGGACCTGGGTTTGTGCCTCAACTTGACAATCATGACCGTGCCGTCATGAGAATGCTATGTAACCCTAGGAAACTCAAGCTTCCTCATGTCAATTTTTAAAAAAATAATTATTCCTATTTTTCATGGCTATGAGAACTAAATAAGAAAAAAGATGGCAAGCACTGGTACATGTCCAATGTACGTTCAGTAAATGAGAGTTTGATCCCCCATTTCTCTGCAGTACCTCCTTACTTGAGGATTTACTTAAACCTATCTTTCACTCCATCTCTTATTACTCAACCATTCAGAACGGATACTGTTTTCACTTATCCAGGTTTAAATTTTTTTTTGAACTTTACAACTGAACTAACACTCCTTTCTAAATATCAATCTGAATTTTCTGTATTGAAAATTATATAAATTTTATTTGTGCAGTAAAGGGTGATACATATTATATGAATTTTTGGTAGTCTGAATATATACCAAAAAAGAGAGAAAGAGATAATGTGTACAATTCTGGATCCATAAGACTTCAAGAAAAAAGTACTTCCTTAATAAATCTTATTATATGATAAGTGTTTTCAGTTATTAAAGCTACTGCTTAGCAGATAAAGAGAGAGAAAATTTATACTGGACTTCCAGGAGCAACTTTGGTATCCGACAGCAAGACTCACTCCTGTTTTGTCCTTCTAGTTAAAAGCCGTCAACTATAATCGGCAAGGGAAACTAATTTCAGTTACCAAAAGGCACAGAGCTCTAACTGTGAGTGAGGTTTTGCATAGTCACAGCTAACTCACTCTGTGGTCACTGTCCATAAACGTTTTCAATGTATTAATGCACTCAATCCTTTTCATAAGCTTATGAGTATGTACTACTCTTATTATGAGGAAACTGAGGTTTACATTAAGTAACTTATTCAAGATCACGTAACTATTAGAAAAGAGTGAAGCTGGGATATAAACACAGGAAGTCTGACTCCAAAGCCTGTATTCTTTAGTATGTCAGTGGTTCTTAATCCCAATTAACTGATCTCTTTTTTTATAATACATACTTTATAGGCCTCTTTTACAATTCTAATATGAAGATCAGATAATGTTACCTACTTCCGAAAAATGAACATAATTCTTAATTGCAATGTGAGAGATAAAAAAAAATTTGTGTATTTCACTATAAAAATAATTTTAAATTATGATTTTAATTAGAAAATTTCAGGCAGAACTTGACCACTAACAACAAGTAAACTGCCTAGAAATTTCTAAACTGTTTGAGAGGACAGAACTGTCCTAATGGAGAATCCCTATACTGATGTATACTGACTTTCTGCTGTCTTAGAGATTCTCTGTCATGAGTTCCATTCTTTTGCTTTTTTCCTTTCAGTACACGTTGAGATCCTTCCTCACCTTTACAAACAAAATTACACAATGTGTATACGTACATTATTTAGTCTCTATGAACGAATTTAAGGCACAAATAATTTTAAAAATTTAAAGTTCAGGAAGAACACAAGAGCACAGGTCTACTCTGGTAAAGAAATTAGTGTCAATTAAATTTAGCTCCAACCAGCACGTCTCTTGCCAACTAATTTCTTACTGCTTATTTTAAATTCAACAGCAGATTATATACTCTTTACTCTTTTAAGGCACTCAAGCTTTCCTTGCTTAGCAACTAAAGTTTATTATGGGAAAATCACATTTTGAGAAATAGTTATAGCATGTGTTGTAAAATTCAATCAATACCTCTTGTTGCCCAGTTTACAGTTAAATAATCCCCCTCCATCCACCCATGTGATCATGAAATAACAAAGTGGGGGGAGCCAAACCAAACCCCTTTCAAGCGCAGACCTGTTCTTTGGGATGCAGGCAGCTCACTGGCAGCAGGCAGTGTACCTGTTGTTCCAGGAGGCAGTGCATAAGCTGAAGACGTTGATGGAGCTCCTGGCCCGCCATGCTGGAAGGAAGCTCCAGAGGAAGGGGGAGGAGGGAAAGAGGCGGCAGGGCAGGAGGTAGGTGGAGGGGCCTGGTGCTGTGCTGGGTACAGCTGGGACTGCCCAGAGTAGGAAGAAGCAGAAGGAATGTAAGGGGTGTTAGGGTAAGCATTTGAGGTGGAAGGAGCAACAGGCTGCTGAGGTCGATACATTGCTGACCCCCCTGTTCCGAAGGAATACTGCTGGGCAGGTTGATAAGCTACACCAAGGAGAAGAAACAGAAATTTTAATTAGTTACAAATTTAATCAGACAGCAATGGAAAATCCAAGTGAACTCACTCTATGGAAATTTTCAATTCTTCTAGTAACAGTAAGTTACAACCAAACATTACCCACTTAAAATAATGTCATGCTTTTGATAGTCAGCTGCCCTAACTATATCAAAAGTCACTGGACCCAATATTTGAACCTTGCCGTTTCCAGATTGCGGCTGGCTATGAAAATCAAAGAACTGACCCTTTTCTGGGACTTCTATGCCTGTGAAAAGACTGCAGTGACATCTACTAGCCACCAGATGGAGCCATGCAGGAATGACACATCCTAAGCACACTCTCCTTTACACTGCAAATTAAGGGACCTTGGTGGCCACTCAAGATCTCTCCCACCATAACAACTGCAGGGTGAGCACTACTGTTGTGAACCAGACTCCTTCTCCAACATCTAGTAAAATCATAAGCTACTCAAACTCCAGGCTTGAGCACAGTTCCAGATTAACAGGCAACTCTCTATGATCCCTGACAATTATATTTCTTACAGTACACAAAGTTGGTTAGTAAGGAATCAGGCAGTCAACTAATGTTTTAATACAAAGACTGGAACTCAAGATACCATTACCCTTTTGAGTGACCAGGCCCAGAATGTGAACCTCCACAGAGGGAATCTAACAGAACTGTGCTCAGTCTACTCTGAAGACAGATAGCACTTTCACACTGAGCACTGAGTGAAAAGCTGTATCAAATTTATACTCATGTTAAGTAAGAACATACATCTTATTAGCACAGAATATCCTCATTAAGACCAGTTTTTGCTAGGCAATATCTTCATGTTTTACAGTAGTTGGTCATATAATTTTCTTCTTTTGAGATTTTCATTTTTGTTTAAATTTTAAAATAATGATGATGTTTTCCCTTCCAAGTATAAATAGTTCCTTAAAAAAAAATGAAAGCCAATGGAGAAACATCATTCTTATACATTTGTGAAGATTCATAGAATGTGCAAGGCCTGAAGGTAAACTACTGAAGTAAACTACACTGGGCACTAATGACGGTCAGCGGAGGCTCACCGACTGTACAACGCGCCACCGCGGGGCAGGGTGTCTGCGGGGGGGAGGCTGGGCACGGAGGCAGGAGGCATACTGACACTTTCTGGACTTTCCACTCCATTTTGCTGTGAATCTACAACTGCTCTAAAATATGGTCTATCCCTTAAAAAAAAAATAAATGGAAGGTAACCACAAGAAGCATCCCTTGGAGCCATTCTTCCAAAAATGGTTTGCATCACCTTGACTAAAGGAAAAGTATATGTCACCAAATAATTTCCAAAATTCTGTTTTTTTATGCCAAAATCATGGAACGACTGACTCTCTAGCAGGCTCAGGAACGGGAGGGAGAACCCACTGTTTGGAACGCAGTGACATGGGCGCTGTTTCCCGGCAGGTTGGTTCAGAACGCCTCTCAGAGAAACCAAGTTTCTCTACATCAAGGACTCAAGTCCTACACTGAATGGCTCTTTATTCACTTGTTAAAACTGGTTTGATCATGGCTTTGGAACTCCAAGGTAAAGCGTCACGACACTGGAGAACACATGCTGCTGTGACAGGGCTTCGGGGTCACACTACTTACGCTGTGGCTGTGGATAAGGTGGTACCTGGGTGTGCACATGAGCTGGAGATGTGGGAAGCTGGGCGGCGGCAACATTTGGACTAACATTTCCATGCATTACGAAGCCTGGAGGTGGAGGATTTTCTCCCTAGGCAATGAGAATATGGTAAAAAGGAGGATTACCTTCGGAACCAAGAATCTTACCAGACGGATTTATAATCTCTGAAATGAAATTTTAAAAAAATTTTATGCAAAAAAAAGTTACACTCTATGCATACTGATGTTTTCTGAGCAACACGTTGTACGTGATTTAAAGATTAGACAGGTCCAAAGTAATAACAGCGATGAATGGCAAGAGATGCTATAGCCTCATAAAATAGTATTGATGATATTTATAAAAAGTCACTAGGATTTTCCATCTCTACTAAATTCCATCCGTATCTAATGCTTTGGAAAGTAAGTATACATGCCACATGGGAGTTTTTTTTTCTTCTTTAGCATTTCTTGCAATGCTAAAAACGGGGGAAAAAAAAGAAAAGAAGAAAAGAAAAGGGAAAAAATCTTCAGTGAAATTAGATTTAAACCACTGATAGAACCCTGGTTGATGTTTTTCTAGTTCGAGTCAATTTAGAACTGTCAAGGAAGAGGAGAGTAATAAGAAAATAAGTTGTGCTAAAAAAAACACACAAAAAAACCTGTTTCTTGCCTCCCAAAAGCACTAAACTGCAACAAGCAGACAAACAGATGGCGGTGGGGAACTCGAGGTAGGTAGAAGATACATAACTACATACATATTCAGGTGAGCAGAACTCTGCTCAAAGAGGGATAATGAAGGATATACCTGTGTGTCAGAGGGAGAGGCTGCAGGTGGATGGCTGGGAAGGGCGGTAGGAGTTTTGTTACTCCAGGTAGTGACAGTGGGGGCAATTCTAACCTGAATTGAACAAAGAAATACCAATCACAGAACATAAAAAAATGAAAATGTTAAAAGAAGAAAAAAAAAATCCCTGAAGGCACTAACAGGCAGATGCAAAGCGAAAAAGAGCAGCGAAACAGCAGTGCACACTAGCCAGGCAGTTGGTTTCAGGGCAGCTGGGATTCCAAAAGAAAACACACATTCTGAAGAGGACAGGCAGAGGGAGATAGCAGAAAAATCAATACGGAAACTAAATCAAAGCACAAGAACAATGCCATTCAAGTGTCAGGAGTAAGTGGAGAAAGGTAGGTTCTGTAAGTAGGGAAAGAAAGAAGACATTCCGGGGGGTTGGGGGGGGCAGTTATTGAGAAAAAATGTGATTTTTGAAGCAGTAATTGTATTCATGCTACGGTTGTATCTGTGGACATATTGCTATATACTTCCCTTTTCAGGACTTCATTAGAGCTACAAAAATCATGTTAGTTCTGTATGAGGCTTAGAGTCATACAATCGGAGAATATTAAAGATCATCCCATCTAATCCCTACCGTTTACCATGGAGGAAAAACAAGGCCCAGGGAAATGAAGGGGCTGGCTGAGGTCCAGAAAACTTGGGGTGATGGAGCTCGGGCTGATTCCACATCTGCTGACTCCCAGCCAGTGTTCGCTACACTGCACCGTGTTGCTTATACCCTGGAGTCCAGAGGCTTTCAAAATCAATTTTTAAAGCCATCAAAATATTTTTTGTCAAGTAAATCTTTGTAGAAACTCAATCATATCAACAATTAGTAGCCAAGATGTGCTGGTCGCAGTAAGAAATCCTGATGTGGCTTCCCTTTCATCCTTTTACTCCCGCTTGTAAGCCTTCCTTTAAAACCACAAGCCACTGCCCTTATTCAGCACACCATAAGCTTTAATCATGAAAAACTACTCTTAGTTCATGATTGAATTTGTTTTCCTTTTCTTAAACTAGCGGACCACTAGGTCAAAGTATAACAAAAGTCTTTTAAGGTTTCCACTTTTTCCCTGAAAGACAGATGAACTTGAGGACTCAGGGAGTAAACCTGTCTTCTCCCAAAGAAGAGAACACCTTACTTTAGTGCCCCGAGAGGTCGAACTCAAGGTGCTGAGCTGAGGAGTTCTAATCCTGTTAACTATTACCTAGCTGACAAATTCTTAAATTTGTCAAATTTTAAGACAAATTCATGTCTTAAAATCCTGATTAGTGACTGGCTTCTCCACCACCTTTCAGCTTCCCAGCCATCACCTGATGTGCCCTCCCTATGTAACAGGTTTCTAAGACTAGCAATGAGAGTGGGGAATTTATTGTTTTGCCTACCAACACACCCTCAACAGGGAGAATACAGGCAAGCTCTTAGATTTGTATTTGTCAAATGAATGAAAAAATAATCAAAGCAGAGTAGTATAGATAGTTATAATTATATTCAAACGTAACCAATCTTGATTAAGTACCAAGCAAAAGCATAACTGACAAAAAAGCATGAATCTTTTTCAGTTTTTAAGGTTTTATGCTTATTTTTGCTACAACAAAATGTAAAAAGGACTCCATCAATTCTACTAGCAATCTGTTCTATTTTAATATGGGCAGAGTACCTGCTAACTTGGTTATAAATCAAGACTATTTATTACTTATGAAAATAAATTTTATTTAAGAACATGAAGGTTATCTGGCCTGGAAATACAAGTTTCTACATGGAATAGCAAAAGACAATAAGAGGCCCCATTTTATACCATTAACCATTTGCTAATTTTTATTTAATAAATAAATGAGTTAATTAATAACCACTTCGCACTGCCCATGACCTACAACTTCATAAACCTTTGGTCATTTGCTTTTCTCTTTACAAGTTGTTAAAAAAAAAAAAAAAAACAACTTGGATTCTGCATACTCTACTGTGCTGATACAGAAGACACAGAACACCCAAACTAGTGACTCAGAAAATATACCTTAGAAAAAGACTATTTTCTAAAAAGGTTAAAAAAAAAAAGTAACCAAGTCACCCACAAAATTGTTCTCATTTTACTAACAGTTTGTTAGATGAATCAAATTGTAAAAATTTCATATGTACATGTGCAATATGTTTGAGTGATGGAGAAATAAGAAATCTCCCTAGCTTAAACTATATCTAATTTATCAATTATTTGACTAGATTAGAGGGATAATTAAAAAAAATGTATCATAAATGCTACTTTCAAGGATAGAAAAATTATAACCATTAAAACAGTATGTTGTCTACAGTTTCATCACAGGCCTCTTCCCCAACAAACTAAAACCACCAATGTGACATACATAAACGTTCCTACTCAGTCTGGACCGTATCACTCACATGGGGATAGTACTGTTGAGCTGGAACTCTTGGCATCTGTGCGTGGCCAGCACCAGGTCCAGGCCTGTTCTTGGGCACTTGATGCCTCTCATAAGGAATTTTGGGTGATTCTTGTGGTCCTGGTATTGGATCTCCTTGTGCTCTACAAAGTCTGTCTCGAAGCTGCACAATATTTGGCTATAAGAAGCAATGGAAGAAAGCCACGCAAATTATTAAAGAGTTCACCCAACTAAATATGACATATCGATCTTAAAGTAAGCATGATCATTCATACGATTTTTGTTCATACGCTGTGTATTACACCACAGGCTCTGGCACATCAGGGTTTGACGTCACGGTTCCCAATGTTCAAGACTGGCACCAAAGGTCCACTATACACAGCGTAACCTGTCATTTAACTGAGGGGGCACGTGAGTCGCGCCCGCCGCGTGGCGGTACCAAGACTGTCACCCGTCCTCACTGCTTGTTTGTCGTCTTCTTGTAGTGACAGGTGAGCAACACTCACAAACCACAAAAGCACAAAAGCTGAAAAAACCACAAAACCACAGAAGCTGAAAAGAATACAACTTTGTTTCTCTGTAGGGAAAAAAAGGCTCCGAAAGAGAATCAACTGCTAAAGATAGTGATGGAAGAAAATGGTGATCCATGTAAGAGATGAAAATTAATTAAAAGAGAGATGCTTGAAATAAATTAAGAGTCAGATGTTAAATTCAGGGCAGCTCACATGGATCTACAATTATATGGATCTCCAGTAAGTATGAGCTGACCATATACATATGTTAAAATGTTTTAGCAACACTTCATTTTAGTATCTAAAAATTATACATTTCTATAAATTCATTAAAGGTTTAAAGACATCACTTAAACTCTGTGGGTATACTTAGGTAAACTAGTCTTTTATGGAGAAGAACTATACCATAATGATATTACAAAGTCTCAGAAAATATTCTCCAGAAAATACTAAGGGTATACTGATATATATAGTAGGAAGTAATGTCAAAATTAAAATTTTTACACAAAGAATGTTCTTTAAAAGTCCAAAGAAAAGCATGAAGAATAATGTATATAAAATGTATGTGACTATAAACAGTATTAAAAATGAAGAGCTTACTTCTTAGGCTAGAAGATCTAAAGGTCTTAAGAGAAAGTTAGTCTTAAGATTAAGGGTCTTAGACCTCAATATAATAATGAGACTCTATTAAGTAGAAAATCCTATAAAACTATTAAACCAAAGTCATTTTAAAGATTTTGTTTCTACTCCACTTAATGTTCTCATTAACAGTTAAGATGTGAGCTGGATCCTACATGTGAGTGGATATAAAACCAACTGGTGTCCTACCTCTGCAGTCCCGGGACACGGGTATAAGTATTTTTACTCAATGAAATGTATTGCTATGCCCTAGAACAGACAAAATACTGAAAACTAAAAAATTTGTCAAAAACTGAATGAAGTTTAGAATAAAAAGATCAGTAATAAGAAAAGGCTCAAAATTAAGCTCTAGCAGATATACAATGCAGAGTCACTTGTGAGTTTGGAAATTCCCACAGGGAAAGGATTTTGGCAATCTTAGTCATCACTACATATTCAGTCGCTTGCTGAACTGAACAATATGAAATGAATAACTGAAATGAACAAATATGAACAAGGCTGAGTTATTTCACACCAAATAAGGACACTAAATTATGTGTGTAATGTAGTGTTCTCTGCCTTGGATACTTTAAAAATATACTCGCCTATAGACAGCACCAGACTGAAATAGCATATAGAATGAACGGATACATTATTACCTGGAGTGTCATTTGTGGGGATTTTAAAATCACAACTCCAATTTGGTTAAGTATTAACATTTATAGCTTTTCAACACAGAAGACACCTACAAAGAATCTTGTGCACAGAATCAGCATTTGGCTTAAGAAATAAACTGGTTCTTTTCCTACTCATTTTCCTCAAATACTATGCCCTTAAGTACAAAGGGAAGAAGACTCTATCTCTGACGTAGCCTGCATACACCTAAAATTAACCTTGAAGACTCGTCAGTAATATTCACCAATAGTTAAGTGATAGAAACTCAACTGCTCCAACTAGTACATTTATGTTTAATGCTGTGTGCTATCTACTGAACTCACCTTACTCATACATTAAAAGAAGAAAAATGGCCAGTTCTAATTACCTGGTTGGTGTTTTCAGGAAGAAAAGCCAAGGCTGCAGCAATACTGCCTTGGGCTGCCAACAAATTGGCATACTGACTCATTTTCTCAGCCAAAAGAACTCCTACAGTATTAGTGTCCATGGCTTGGGTGAGTTGTACAGCTTTTCGCAGGATGACAACTTTCTCAATCAGATCCTGAATGAGAAAAAGAAGGGGGAGTGAAGGAGAATTGGACAATGATACCAAGATGTATACTGAGAGGAAGCAGGAAAAGATAAGGCGTTACGAACAGCTCCAAAGCCTACCAAAGTACAGTGTTCATTATCACCAATATTTAAAAGCTCTAAAGAGTGGACAACCATTTAGGTAACTAAAAAAGCAAGGAGGAAGAAGGTCTTCTACACATGGTTAAAGCACAGGTTGCCATCTTCTCCTAAACATCCTTCAACTGCCAGATACTTGTCTTGTGAGTTAAAACAGGCAAGTATCCGAAATGAAAGTGACAGGCACATGTCCGAAGGCAGAACCTGGGTCCCAGGAGGTAGAAGAGAAAATATTATACTATAAAAATAGTAGTACGATGAGTTGACCTCCAAACAGGCTTAGTATTTCAAACCCCAAGTTTCTCACACTGCTCTCCAATACCCATTTCAACAACGGAGAGCTATGCATCAGGTATAAGGTACAAGAATATCCCATCTGCCCTTCATAAGTATACCAATCCATCTTGAATTGTGGGGAAAAAAAGTGTTTTCTCTCAGAAGCACTTAGAAGGAAAAACCTTGATTCCTACAAGACTTTTGGTTTCAGTAGTGATCTTTAAAGCCACAAGCCTACTAAGAAAATCTTTGCTGAGAGAAAACAAACAGACTGAGATTTCTTGGGACTCTGCTGACTAAATGGTTAGGGGGAAAAAAAAATCTAAATATACAGTTACTCAACACCTGACCATAGTCCCCAGACTTTTTTACTTTCTCTCTTGCCATGTATTAGTGCTACATGGGATTCCGTTTATCTTTACACTCATTTCTCCTGAACTGTGAAGACAGTCTGCTGGTACGGAGGACTCCTCCCACTCCTGACCCCATTGGGTTTCCCAACCCAAGGCAGACAGGATCCCTGGAGGCAGAGGAGGAGCATGAGGAAAAGAGGCAAACTGGCTTCCACATGCTACTGCCGCTTACTTTCCTCACTATCATATTCCAATTTCGTCCTCATAGACAGCTGCACTCCCAGTTCACTATGCCATCATCTCAAACGTTGCCCTTCCAAATACAGCAGTAAATCCACATAATTATCCAGCCAAAGAATTAAAGTGTAATTAAGTAGGGTGAAAGCAGTGAACACCTGGAATAAATCAGTCTCTAGAACATAAGCAGGGGTGAAAGACAGCACTGGAGAGGAAGCACCTTTTGTTTCAAAGATACTAACCTGGAGGGACAAAGGACTGCTACCGTCTTGAGCTTTAGTCCAACATGCAATTAGTTTCTCTACATTCCCTGCACAAATGTAGCAGAGACAGGCCTGAGTCTGCAGGAGGCTATCGCCGTCACTTTCAAGTCTGGTTCCCAGAAGATCTGTAGAGGAAAACAAATAAGTTTATACACAAGGCACTCTGTGTACAAGGTCATGAGCTGCCCAGCAATATTTTCAGAGGTATGGATCAAACTTTATAACCATTGAGTAGCAGGCAGAAATAAAATCACTGTCATGTAAATATTCAGTAAATACTTACTGTTAAATGAGTGGTGTGACAGATTATATATAATAAACAATTTCACAAGATTCTATATCTAGCCATAGAATAAATTTCTCATTACATTAGAAAAAATTAAAAGTGGGAACAATATTTGAACACAAAAATCCTAATGAACATTTAACTGCATTTTATCTTGTCCAGGTACTTTTGTAAGCAGTGGACTAAAATATGGCACATTTGGAGTAAATATCAATAAGTAGGACTATGCTGAATTATTTATAATAATAAAGTTAATATCTTATAATTTTTCTATTCTCATAATACTTTCAAGGTTATTCATTTTTATACCAGCAACCTAAAGCTTCTGTTCTTGCATATAATAAACATTATGTCTGAGCTATCAGAGTTTAGTCATGGCCTTTAACAGTAATTTCTACTTATATGGCTCAGAGGTTTAAGTGTCTGCCTGCAATGCGGGAGACCAGGGTTCGATCCCTGGGTGGGGAAGATTCCCCTGGAGAATGAAATGGCAACCCACTCCTGTATTCTTGCCTGGAGAATCCCATGGATGGAGGAACCTGGTGGGCTACAGTCCACGGGGTTGCAATGAGTCGGACACGACTGAGAGACTTCACTTTCACTTATTTGCTAATAATTGTTTGCCATTTTAGACAAACCAGGATCCTCCATCCATGGGATTCTCCAGGCAAGAGTACTGGAGTGGGCTGCCATTTCCTTCTTCAGGGGAACTTATTTTTTCAAGCTAACACTTATTAACAGAGGGCTGATTATGTGCCATTTTACATATGAATAGACTAAGGCTTAGAAATGAATTTTTCCTAGTTCATACAGTTAGTAAGTAGCAAATGCAAAAGTCTCAGTGTGGTCTGTGTGAAATCAAAATCATTATACAATATTTTTTAAAAAATGACTAGAAGTTATGGAGAAATGACACAGTCAATACTTCTGAGAAAAGCATTCAAATGAGAACTTCATTTTCTTGTCTGTGATTAGTAGTAGGTTCACAAAAATTTCTAAATAAAATCTGTCACTAATTTTACTTACAATGTATCATGCCATGTATGTCATATAAAATTCATTTTCTTACCACAAAGGGCGGAAAATTCATCTGATTTAGCGTAAGTCAACACTGCAGCTAACGCCTCTCTCCAATTTTTAAGATCACAAGACTCAACAATCTCTCTCCAGTTCTTCATCACTACTGCAGTGATTAGCTTGGGGAAGGAAAACCAAGGGACAATTAAAAGCCTTTGGTATACTAATAAAAATTAACTCTGGCTAATCAATTACATCTTTCAACTTCTTTTGACAGTATTTCATGCAAAATAAAGGAGCAGCAAAGTACATCCTTTAGCCAACTGACATAAAAAAAAAACCATATGATTTTCTCTCAAAGAAAAAAGTCACAGTAGCCTATTTTACAAAAGGCTAAGAAGGAAAACTATATACGGTATTAAAAAACATTCCTGGCCAAGAAAGTACTAGGGGCAAAGTCCTAGGAGAGAAAGGGAACAGGCTGTGTGAAGAGGTGAAAGGCAGCCAGTGGGGCAGAAAGGGGACACAGGCGGGACCGACACGACACAAGCCTGGAGACGAACCGCAACCCAGGCTGGCAGGACTGAGCGCTGGGCAACTTTTATGGGAAGAAATCGAGTACCGTCGAGCAGGGGGCTTAAAAACCTATAGACCCTCTGCACCAGAAATTCCTTTCCGAGGATCTCAGCCTCGTTAAACAATTAGAAATTTGTACAAATCTTTAGGCACAATAAGGATGTTTACCACTGTCTTAATTATATTAGGAAAATGTAAGAAACTACTACTAAACATCTCAAAATAAGGGAAATGATATCTCCCTCCTATAGAATATTATAGGGCAATTAAAATTTTTTGTAAGAAGCTTCAATTGATATGGGAAAATGATTACAACATAAGTGACAGTGTCTGTAAGTAAAACAACACACATATGTACTTCTAGAATCTTGATTCTGTTTTTAAAAGTTCTACAAACGCACAGAGAGATATACAAGAGGTTATGTACCAATCTGACTGAAGAATCAGGAAGTATTACAATGTTTATCTTTAACATTTTCTATGTTCTAATTTTTCTACAGTAAAAATAT
Source organism: Bos taurus (assembly GCF_002263795.3). Classification (NCBI taxonomy): domain Eukaryota; kingdom Metazoa; phylum Chordata; class Mammalia; order Artiodactyla; family Bovidae; genus Bos; species Bos taurus. Next base: position 97,680,922 of record NC_037333.1, read on the forward strand.
GAAAAGCATTTTAATTAAAAAAATTATATATATAAACGACAAAAACCTGGGACAATCATGCCAACCTGTTAACAATAACTAATTTCTGGGTTAAAGGATTATGGGTGGTTTTTTGGTTCTTCACTGTTTTCTCCCTTTTAATTATCTATAATGAGTGCTTTGCTTTTTACAAACAAATACTATTATTTATTATTAAAATAACATACCCTGGTAATTTTGCTTTGGGATTTTGCAAAGTATTTCTTCTGGGTTCGAGCTAAGAGTTCTTGTCCACCCGCTATGGCCAATATAATGGCATCAGCCATGCGGTTATCATGTAAACAGAGGTCAACAGCACTCTCGAAGTTACCCGTTAGCAAAGCCTGAGTAATTAAGCCATCAATATCTGCAATAAAGATATAATACACCCAAGTTAATAAAATTTTTTGTTACAAGAAAAAAAACACTACATCTATCTAGTACACATTCAGCAGAAAACACAAAGTTGAATTCTGAATATTACTGGGAGGTTAATCTCTATCACAAACTGCTGATATCTACAGAAACATACTGAGATGCATGTAAATAAAATTAGGTAAAATAACATATTTTTCAGATTGCTTAAATGTAATAATAAAGATCCTTTACAGTTTTTATCACATAGGTATCAGATCATGCCATCATTTTTAAGGTACTGATTACATGTACTAAATGATAACTGAGTTCTTTTCAACCTTTACCACATGTGACAAAATGTTTCTAACTTAAACTCAGGGACTATTTGCTTTCAAATGGTTAAAAAATTTGATATCAAAACCAACAGATACTTACCCCCACTGACAGAGATGTTAAATGTTCCTCCAGCTGCTGGTAGAAATTCAGATTCTTGTTTTTCCTCTTTAATTTGCTAAAGAGATGGAAAGAGCAGCAACTTAGCCAGAATGGAACTACAATAATTTACCAGCAAAACAAGATTTAAATATGATTACTTACTGACTAGATGACATGCCAAGTTATTTCAGAGAAGCTCTCAGATTCAAGTTTACACTAAAATCTATGACATCCTTAAGAATTAACTCTTATCAGATAATCATAAATAAAATCCAAAGTCATCAGAAATAACGTGAAGCAAACTTAAATGTACATATTCACACTGGTGGCTCAGAAGATACTGAGGCTGAAGTCTTTTTCTTAGATATCTCAACTAAGAGTAGCCTGAGACACACAAAGTATGTTTTAAATTACATTACATTTAGATCTTAAAAGCAACTTTGCTTCCATACATCTAAAAACTTCTGTCCAGTAGGTGTAGTTGTAAGAGTCTTTTGGTTGTAACTGACTCAGTTGTAGAAAAAAAATAATGCTTGGCATCCTTATATAAATGCAATGTAAAGAGTTATTTATCAATATATTCAAATTCAATTAGAGATTTTGTGTTCACTTCAACTAATCATACCCGGAACTATAGGCTGGTCTGGTAAAAATGTACACAGTTCTGTTATAAATTTCTGAAACTAGCTGTAAGACTGAGTAAAAATAAATTAAATATCTTCTTTCTTTAGAAGAAAAGAAATGTAATAGAGGCATACTTCTGGCAAATACTTTAAATACTTTCTCTTCAATGCATAAAAGTTCAAAAGAAGACAAAAAATAATATATTTCAGATTACAGAGGAACTAAAAGAAAAAACACGTCTGTCTTACATGAGATAAAATGTTATCTTCTGTGCTCCTGTTACCTATACATTTGAATCTTAGCACCCAGTATTCAAAGTCAGGAGCATTTTTGAATTGGATAATTTTAGTGTAGCACAAAGTATAGCATCATCTGTGAATGATGTTAAATTTAGTTAAATTAGTTAAAATTGACTATTACAGGAAAATAACCATAATCTTAATTCTTTCCCTAACAAAAGAGAAGCATTTTAGGATTTAAAAACTGAAATAAACTTTTAAAACTTTATTCATATTGTACTGATGGGCTCAGTTGTGTCCAACTTTGTGACCCCATGGACTGTAGCCTGCCTGGCTCCTCTGTCCATGGAATTTTCCAGGCAAGAATACTGAAGTGGATTGCCATTTCCTCCTCCAGGGGACCATCCTGACCCAGGGATTGAGCTTGTGTTTCTTGCATCTCCTGCACCAGCAGGAGTTTTTATACCACTGTACCACCTGGGAAGCACTGAGGAACAAATCAGATACTGATCTGATTATATTCACTAAAAAATATTCCCAAAAGATCTTTTTTTCTCTTAATGTTTCAAATTTGCTTTCAAAAAACAAATAAACCCTTATATATGGACTTATAAATTATACACAAAGCCAAAATATGCACAATTTATTATGTAATGTGTATCTTTAATGTCTAAACTACTATGTTTTATTTTATATAATTATAGCATTATCAGGATTAAAGAGAAGATATTAAACATTTTTTTCAAATATTCTGAAAGCAAATATTGATGACTACTGCTTTATTACATACATGCTGCTGCTGCTGCTAAGTCACTTCAGTCGTGTCCGACTCTGTGCAACCCCATAGACGGCAGCCCACCAGGCTGTCCTGTCCCTGGGATCCTCCAGGCAAGAACACTGGAGTGGGCTGCCATTTCCTTCTCCAGTGCATGGAAGTGAAAAGTGAAAGTGAAGTCGCTCAGTCGTGTCCGACCCTCAGCGACCCCATGGACTGCAGTCTTCCAGGCTCCTCCATCCATGGGATTTTCCAGGCAAGAGTACTAGAATGGGGTGCCATTGCCTTCTCTGTGTTACATACATATATACCTATTAATTTATGAGTGGATTTCTAAACAATTCTCTATTTGTATAGAAAGGGTAAGTCCAGCTGTATACAAATCAAAGTATCTTTCTTGAATGTACCCTACAATTCTAGGTATTCCCAAAATTAGTTCAAATTTTTAGTAAGATTTTATGCATACCCTTTATTCTTGAGTCAAATAAATGCTTGAAGATCCAATTCTAAGGAAATATTTATAATAATTATCTTGTCTTGTAATTGTCTAAATTTAAAGAGGAATTATTTTTATAACTTAGTAAAAGGCTGTAAGAAACTTTACATAGTCAGGATATCTCCATATCAAAAAGAACAATGAAAAAGTCAAATATGAGATGAGAAACAAGAACCTGTTGATTAATTTTCCAAGATGAAAGAAATATAATTAGAAAGCAAGAAAAGTAAATTACAGAATTATTTATTAGTGGTTTAAAAAACACCCAGAAAATTAAAAAGAAAAAAAATTAATGATACAACTCTGTGCTCAAGGACTCTTTTTTATAGTTATAAAAATGATACATATAGTTATAAAAATGATACAACTCTGTGCTCAAGGACTCTTTTTTACAGTTATAAAAATGGTCACTATAACTCTGGATGCATTTTCTACTGAGTCAGAACAATCAGATTATTAGTGAAATATTCTTTATTTGGGCTTCCCTGGTAGCTTAGATGGTAAAGCATAAATCTACCCACAATGCAGGAGATGAGGGTGGATTCTTTACTTGGACTCAAAATTAAAGATTAATTCAAAGGCCTATGCCATTGATCGTGAGCCCTAAATTTACTTGGACTCAAAATTAAAGATTAATTCAGAGGCCTATGCCACTGATCGTGAGCCCTAAATATTAACAAGCCAAGAAAAAACATTAATGTTGCATGCAATGCAATGTGGATTTCTGAACAAAATCTTTTTTCAGTTTGACATCCTGATATACTCACATCAGCTGTTAATTTTAAACCAGATAATCCAGAAGCTAGGTCAGAGAACTGAAGACTTTAGAGATGGTATGTGCTTAGTCACTCAGTCGTGTCCGACTCTTTGTGACCCTGTGGACTGTAGCCCGCCAGGCTCCTCTGTCCACGGGATTCTCTAAGCAAGAATACTGGAGTGGGTTGCCATGCCTTCCTCCAGGGAATCTTCCCAACCCAGGGACTGAACCCAGGTCTCCTGCACTGCAGGTGGATTCTTCCATCTGAGCCATCAGGGAAGCCCTTAGAGATGGTACTTCTGTCAAATTAGTAAACAGACTCCTATCTTAAGCATCTCTAAGAAAATATATGCCAGCTTTATGCTGGAACATGCAGCCAATAAATTTTCCATGTTTCACTGTGAGATAAACAAACCACATATTTTCCCCATGTTAAAGATGAGAAAAGTAAGTACCTCTCCCAAGAGCTGCTCTTCAGCAGCAGGGCTCTCCTCCCCGTCACCCTGCGCTACTTGGTCAGAGTCTTTAAGAGCCTTTGGTACACAAAACAGTGACAGAGGGGTTGAAGAACGCAGCATCAAAAGGTTATTAGGGAACAAGAAGACAAAAGACCTAACCAACAACATTCAGAGCTAGTTTAATCACAAGAAGTTACACTAAGTAAATTTATTTGAAAAACATCATTAGAGGAAAAGCAAAGAGCCATTACTGCTAAGACCCAACCCCTTTTTCTTGCCAAACGAGAATTATTCATGTATTAAAAATATCTACAATTAGTATTTTTAAATTGTAAAGCAGTAAGACAGACAAAAATTTCCTAAATTATATTTTCTTCTTTATGACCTAAACCAAAATTTTAGAAGGTAGCTATTTTTACAGGCCTTCTCTTACCACGTCAGGTCCATCCACTTTGTTCAAGGCCAAGGCAATCTGAAATAAAGACAACAACTCAGCTACCAAAGGGAGTTAACTCTATTTCAAGGCATACAGTAAATGTTCACCTACTACTCCATTCTCATTGGCAAAAATCCAAAAAAGGTTCAAATCAGGGATAGCATGCTCAAGAACAGAGTAAAATGAGTGCAGAGCCGATTCTCAATGATGCTGGTTTCAATTATGTAGATTTATTGCTCACATGTCATCTTACTCTGCTATTCAGTTATAAAACTAACCTCAAAACAGCATGTATTCTTCTGTCTTAAATAACCATAAAAAAAAAATTTCTTCAGATACTCACTATGGAAAGAACATTAAGAGTATTTTGACAATCAAATTTTATCTCCTCATTTTCTGCTGTCAGGTATGCACTAAAACTTTCACGTTAATCTCTTGCAAATCAAGTTATAGCATGAAGAAGTTCAGACTAACAGTAAAGTTAAATATAAAAAAAATCTAAAGCAGTGAGCAAGAGACACATGGCCAGTAAGCAGGGGGGCTCTGATGTGAGCCCAGGTACTAATCTTCCAAGTGCTCAGCACTGACTGAGAGGAGCGCACGGGATCCTGCCTGCTGCACATGCGCAATAACCCTGCGATGCTATGGAAAACCTGAGTCATTTCCAAAAAACGGCAAAGGCCTAATACAGATTACACAAAGAATCCAATCTATTTCCTTCAAGGTTTCCAAGGTCAGAGTGTTTTAACTGCTGTTAGGCCAACAATGTGGAATAATTATTAAGCTCCTCAGAGAAGAAAACTTAAAAACTGGAATATGACCTCCCATTTTTAAAAAGCAATCTTTTTTTTTAACATTAAAATATTAAGCAAAAACAAACGAAAGAAAAAATTAAGCAAACCACTTGGGCTTTTTTATTTATTCAGGCTCAGTACAGTAAAACACCTTTGTTCCAAAATATTTATTAATACTAGTTACTTGTGAGCTGGACCAACTCAATACACAGTTTGGGAACTGTGAGCTGAGGGCATAAATAGCTGGGGTGGAAAACTGTACCCTAATGTTCATCACTTAAGCTGTAGATAACGCAGGGAAACAAACTTTTCCCTCTCTTTCCTCCAGAGCCACTGACTACTCATCCTCTTAAAAATCCAAGTGCTATTGCCAGTGTTTGAGGCTCACTGCCTTTTTTGTTTCAAGGCCCAACTGACACAACTCTTTAGATCAAGTTTAAAGATAGTTCTGGCAGCTTCTAAATTGGGTATTATCGATGAAAAGTTTTAACTTTAACAACATGAATCCAAAACTCTGGTGACCAAGCATAAATTCTTATTAAATGTTTACTGAATGATTTGAAGTAATCTGTATAGAACTTAAAAAAAAATAAACAAAAAACACCTACACTACATAAATATTTCACTTGTGTAAGCACAGCCTTTAAAACTCCCCCCAAAGTTTACCTTCTTTCCTAGGTCTTCTTTTCTATATCCTAGAAGTTCAAGGTATTTTCCACGAGAATCATCCTCAAAGTTTACCTTAAAAAAAGACATTTTCTTGAAATAAAGAACTGCATCTAAAGGCCTAATTTTTAATTAACTGCTAAAATTCCAAGTAGAATTATTTAAAATATCTAAAGTCTACTATATCAACTAGAAGCTTCTTCACTGTGAGAGAATCCAAATAATTTTTTTTTAAAGAAGCTATTTTTTAAGAAATAATAAGTATACTAGTAATTAATTAGCCAAGCTGAATAAAGCTTACTTTTAAACTCATATTTGTAAAAACAAACCGAGTCATGTCCAAAGGCTACATGAATGCAAACCTCACATTACGTGAAATATTCAATGTCACATCCTAAAACTTTCTTGAAACTAATACTTACAAAATATAAAAATGAATTAAATATTATTGCATTCAAGAGCTCTTTTCTTTGCAAAACTCAGACTTGGGAAACAGACATTCCAGTGGAGGCAAAATAACCAAAAAGAGAATTCTATTTGCTATTTTACTGTCACAAATGCAACTCAGTAAAAGGGATGAGAAGTGCCTCTGACCTCTCCCCTCTACACCTGGTCCCTCTTCCCCCCGTTGTCTGTAACTGGACCTACTATGGAAATTAAACATGCGATGTTTTTATTATACTCAGCTCTATGTTTTAATTTTAAGAAGGTCTGCTGAATATTATCTCTCTTAAAAACACTTAAGCACTTAAAAACATCTAGCATATTATTTAAAAAGCATTTCATATTAGGCTTTTCAAAGCCAAGAAAGAACAACTCTTGACATAAAGTATTATTTCACATGCTTTTCATAAGGTTTTATTTAATTTCATCATGAGATCCCCCAAATCACACTGTTCCTGCTGTTTCTTTGACAGGAAGACAAGTTTAGAATGTGATGGGAACAGTTAAATTTGCAGATAATGAAGCAAAGCTGCTTATCACCAACTTTACCTTCAAAAAGGACCACACGTTTTTTTCAAACTCAGTCTGCGAAGCATCGATCTTCTTCTGACAGTAACTGACGAATCCCTGTGACTGCACGACCTGCTGCAGCTGGTCCGATCGGCTGAGGAACTCCTTCTCTGTCACCACCTGACTGATGAACACGTGGTGCTGCTGCGGCTGCTGTTCAGCCCCCGGGTGAGGCTGCGTTCTGACATTCGCAAAGGTGACCAGTTTGCCTCCGAACTAGAGCAGGATGAGGAACAACATCAGCTTGAGACACAAGGACATGGCCCCTTAACGTGCTTCTCGTAAACCTGCTAAAGGAGAGAACTGTGACCTACACGTCTCCCTCTGCATGCAATTCGCTGATGCTCTTTTCCATGCTTCATGATCTGACCCCAGCCTTCAATGTTTACTCCTCTTCACAACACTCACCTTCTGGATGCAACGTCCTAGTAGCTGCGCCCCACAATTTCTCACCTACTTGCTTTTACGCACTTCCACCTACTCAATACGACTCCTCCTCGAGGCGGGGGCAAAGGTCACCTCTGCCACCCCCAGATGCCCTCAGTATATTACATTTATCTCTCCCTCTTTTGATTCAACTATTAGCCTTTGTATTTCCTCACCTTCTACTCTAGGTTCTAAGTTTTAAAAGGGAGTGAATATGCTGCTACAAAACATGTCATATGGCATAAGGATTATTTTGAGCTGACATGAGTTTGAGCAAGCTCTGGGAGTTGGTGATGGACAGGGATGCCTGGCTTGCTGCAGTCCTTGGGGTCGCAAAGAGTCAGACACGACAGAGCAAGTGAACTGAAAGAATACTGAGAAACAGCAGGAGCAAGGAAGACACTCTGACCTCCTCTTTTCTCTCTGAAAGTAGGAGATGAAACTCCCATGTGAGAGCTGCTCTCCTTACATCAGGAGGGAAAAAACACTCATCTCCAGAGACGGGGAGTCCAGGACAGTAGAACTCTGCACAAACAGAACTTGATAAATAGAAATCACCTCCCTCCGTCTCTCTACGTACTTTAGTTACGGGTCCACGACTGCCGCTCTTTGCTCAGCCTAGTCTAGAAGCACTTTCGCTGTGCCACGCCTCTGGGTCTTCATTTCTCTAGGGGGCTCCCACGTACAGGTTCGCTATCCTTCTCGTTATAAGCAGGCTCAGAACTCTTCCTCTGCCTCTCACAGTCACTCCTCAGCTTCAGGTATTGATTTTTTCTTCAACCACTTTCATTTCTTCCTTTTACATTGTTATTTTTCTGCCTAATTCTTTTCATATTGAACTGCTGTATGATTGCATGTCTATTGCTTGTCTTTTCCTCCTTCCAATCCATGCTACATACTATCAGTTCAATTGCTCAGTCGTGTCTGACTCTTTGAGACCCCATGGACTGCAGGACACCAGGCCTCCCTGTCCATCACCAACTTCTGGAGTTTAGTCAAACTCATGCCCATTGAGTTGGTGATCCCATCCAACCATCTCACCCTCTGTTGTCCCCTTCTCCTCCTGCCTTCAATCATTCCCAGCATCAGGGTCTTTTCAAATGAGTCAGTTCTTCATACCAGTGGCCAAACTATGGAGTTTCAGCTTCAGGATCAGTCCTTCAGATGAATATTCAGGACTGATTTCCTTTAGGATGCACTGGTTGGATCTCCTTGCTGTGGGACAGGAGTCTTCTCCAACACCACAGTTCAAAAGCATCAATTCTTCAGAGCTCAGTCTTCTTTATGGTTCAACTCTCACATCCATACATGACTACTGGAAAAACCATAGCTTTGACTAGATGGACCTTTGTTGGCAAAGTAATGTCTCTGCTTTTTAATAAACTGTCTAGTTTGGTCATAGCTTTCCTTCCAAGGAGCAAGTGTCTTTTAATTTCATGGCTGCAGTCACCACTCTGCAGTGATTTTGGAACCCAGAAAAATAAAGTCTCTCACTGTTTCCCCATCTATTTGCCATGAAGTGATGGGATCAGATGCCACGATCTTAGTTTTCTGAATGCTGAGTTTTAAGCCAACTTTTTCACTCTCCTCTTTCACTTTCATCAAGAGGCTCTCTAGTTCTTCTTCACTTTCTGCCATAAGGGTGGTGTCATCTGGATATCTGAGGTTATTGATATTTCTCCCAGCAATCTTGATTCCAGTTTGTGCTTCTTCCAGCCCAGCATTTCTCATGATGTACTCTGCATATAAGTTAAATAAGCAGGGTGACAATATACAGCCTTGATGTACTCCTTTCCCAATTTGGAACCAGTCTGTTGTTCCATGTCCAGTTCTAACTGTTGTTTTTTGACCTGTATACACATTTCTCAGGAGGCAGGTCAGGTGGTCTGGTATTCCCATCTCTTTCAGAATTTTCAACAGTTTGTTGTGATCCATGCAAAGGCTTTGGCACAGTCAATAAAGCAGAAGTAGATGTTTTTCTAGAACTCTCTTGCTTTTTCAACGATCCAGCGAATGTTGGCAATTTGATCTCTGGTTCCTCTGCCTTTTCTAAAACCAGCTTGAACATCTGGAAGTTCACAGTTCACGTATTGCTGAGGCCTGGCTTGGAGAATGTTAAGCATTACTTTACTAGCATGTGAAATGAGTGCAACAGTGCGGTAGTTTGAGCATTCTTTGGTGTTGTCTTTCTTTGGGAATGGAATGAAAACTGACCTTTTCCGGCCCTGTGGCCACTGCTGAGTTTTCCAAATTTGCTGGCATTATGAGTGCAACACTTTCACAGCATCATCTTTTAGGATTTGAAATAGCTCAACTGGAATTCCATCATGTCCACTAGCTTTGTTTGTAGTGATGCTTCCTAGGGCCCACTTGACTTCACATTCCAGGATGTCTGGCTCTAGGTGAGTGATCACACCATAGTGATTATCTGGGTCATGAAGCTCTTTTTTGTTCAGTTCTTCTGTGTATTCTTGCCACCTCTTCTTAATATCTTCTGCTTCTATTAGGTCCATACCATTTCTGACCTTTATTGAGCCCATCTTTGCATGAAATGTTCCCTTGTTATCTCTAATTTTCTTGAAGAGATCTCTAGTTTTTCCCATTCTATTGTTTTCCTCTATTTCTTTGCACTGATGACTAAAGAACGGTTTCTTATCTCTTCTTGCTATTCTTTGGAACTCTGCATTCAAATGGGTATATCTTTCCTTTTCTCCTTTGCCTTTTGCTTCTCTTCTTTTCATAGCTGTTTGTAAGGCCTCCTCAGACAACCATTTTGCCTTTTTGCTACATACTAACCTTCCTAAAAAACAGACGGTTGATTACCTCACTTGTAAATTCATTCTTGATTTAATTAACCTCTCATCCCTAGTGCTGGTCTTCTCTATCTGCTCTCCTGTCTCTGAATCTTCACTTTTGCTTGTGACTTTCCACTTTACTTACTGAATCCTAACCATTCATCTAGTTAGTTCTCTACTTCCCAAAGTAATTAAAACTAATAAAATTATGTATGGATAAGGTTTAAAAGAAAACTCAAACTGTACAGAAAAGTCTCGCTGCCCCTCTATACACACTATTTGAGACACAGACTCTACCTAGTTTACAGGTGTGTTTCCAGTACCTAGGATGGTGCCTGACAGAGGATGTTCACTATATATTTATCTTTGGAATGAAAAGGGAATGTCCGTTCACTAGTACTGAAGTATTATGAAGATAATAACTAACACTGTCTTCTTTCCCACATTGAGTTTGGAGCCAAGGATGAGACAGAGAATCCAAATGTCAGCTTCAGTGCTGTTGTAAGTGCTGCAAGGTGAGAGGCTACAGATTAGATGTGCAACCACAGTGGACCTCGTAACAACTAGAATGCAGCACCCTTCCCCCCACCCCCAAAAAGGAAAGAAGGAACGAAGGAAGGAGAGATAGAGAAGGATGACAAGTATAATAAAGTGGGGCAGCGGGAGCAGTGCAAAGGTTGCAAAACAAGGGGAATGTACTCAGTACCACTCAACTGTTATATTTTAAAATGGTTAAAATGGTCAATTTTATGTTATGTATATTTTATCACAATTTAAAAGAAAAAAGGGAGTAGGTTCAACTTTTCCTGAGAAGTCTTTCTAAATGATGAAAACTCACAAACACATCTCAAACTCAGCCCTCTTCCATCTGAGCAATCTTATAATAATACTTTGTCCTCGGTGTTTACGGACCATAGAAACAAATCCACCTACTGAGAAGGAAGCACCAACAGGCCTTCGGATCCATCGGGGTGGCTTCTTCAGAGGCAACACGATACTCTGTGGGGTCGTCTGCTGAGGAATTTGTAATGGGGGAAGGGGCTGTCCTGTGCCGAAGGGGTCAAGATTCCCAAAAGATGACGAAAGCTAAAAAATAAAGCGGGATTTTCATAACTTATACAAGACTATGTTACACGTTTTCAAGTCATACCGAATAAATTTTTTTACACAATTTTCCAAGTAATTGGTATCGCTGATCCATAAAGTCATTTTCAAAATAATTATACAGTAAGATGATTCTTTTCAGATGTTGTAATAAAAAAACCTTAATATTTCTTATTACCTTGTCAACTTGTTTCTGCCTTAAACCATCTGTACTCCCTCCCATGATAGAATAAACGCTGATACGCCCATCGAAGGAAGCAGCCGATAAGACAGCGGGATTTCTGGGGCACCACTGAATATCAAAGCACCACTGTGTGGTGGTGGGGAGTTCATATAACACCTAGACCAAAAAAGAAGTACAGGCGCTTTATAGCCAAAACACCTGAATTACTATGATCAACAAGTACAACTGTAATTAAACATTTACTTTTAGAAAGTGTACAGCCAGGAAAAACAACAATTTAAAAAATTTCTTTAAAGTACAAGAAAAGTTCATTATGACAAAAACGAAATGACAAAATCAAAATTTTGACCAGATTTGGAATAAGAACATTTTAAAAACTGAGATTTTCCTATTTTTATTGAAATTGTAATAGAAGATGCATCTGAAAGATCAGAATACTGTATTAGGATCAACTTGCTGACCTCTAAAAGGGTTCTATCCAACTGACTTTGCTGGCTAAGATCCAAAGAACCACACTTAAATCATCTGAAGATCAAATTTCAAAAACAAATCTTGGGGGGAAGCGGGGGACGGGATGAACTGGGAGACAGGGACCGACACACATCAGTACGTATAAAACAGACGACTGACTGTGAGGAGCCACTGTGCAGCTCAGGGGACTGCACTCAGGGCTCTGTGATGGCCTAATGAGAAGAAACTTTTAATAGGGATACAAGTACACATGTAGCTAATTCACCTGGTTGTACAGCAGAAACTAACACAACGTTGTACAGCAACTATACTCCAATAAAAATTAAAAAAAAAAATTCTTGAGAAGGAAGAATTCACTGAGAAGACTGGCTTCTTTCTTGTCAACTGAGAAAACATGTACACATCATTCTTATTGCTGCAGAATCAAAACAGAATTTGGCATAAACAGTTTTCTTTAGGAGGAACAGAATATAGAAAAACTATTAAAAATGGCTGATATAAATAATGTAATAATTGCTTATTAACTTTACAATGTAATCATGTAATAATTGTTACTAACTCAAGGTTAGTGTGATGCTAACTGATGCTCTTAGGAGATATAAGAAACAAGTCAAATTAGCTTAATTTGGACTTCATGTGACATTTTAAATAATGTTTTATTTTATAAGGAAACAGAATTAAGTGAAAAGGCATTTAGCCTGCTCATTTAGCTTATCCATCTAAATTTCCATAAATAGAACACATGACAAATATTTCATGATACAGTATTATATTCTTGCTGTACAGTTCAGAAGACAGATTAAAAATCTACATCCACTGATGTCCAAAAATCAAAGAGGACCTTCAGGACCCAAACCTTGAACACTCCTACTCTGAGGACACTGATTTCCAGAAAACACACTAAATAAATCCAACCAACTATTTCTGAGTCTAGATAAATGCCTTTTATTGGAAGTGAGGGGTTGGGGGTGGGGTGATTACTAGGTTCAAATACACCATTTTCAATGACTGGTATTTCCAGATGAAAACAGCTGGGTTTAGATAAAGTCTCTGCTAGTTTAGCATTTCATACACACCTCCATCTACTTTCACATTCTTAATTTTAATCATGTGCTAAAGAATTCATATGGAAATTTTCTTATTCAGCTAGAGTTAAATATTACAATCACTCCAAGTCTGAAAAATATTTCCTCCCCATACCTCTCCTGTGTTTGGGTTGGAGCACAGAATCTTAGCATCTTTCCCACAGCTCAGCAACAATTCAGGATCCGCCATGCTCCAAGCAATTGCCAAAATCCCCCTTAAAAACACAAAGATGAAATTTTTAATCTTGAGTAAATCAATCTGCAAATTATTTCTGTCTAGGCTTTGGAGAGACACACTGCTAACAGAAGTACAATTCATATAATCTTTCTGGAAAGCAGTTTAGCAATGGGTATGCTCTGTGATCATTACAAAGATGCTCAATATAGAGTACAGTGTATGATGGCAAAAAAAAGAAAACAAATGCCCAACACATGGTCTACAGGGTTTTCCTGGTGGCTCAGCAGGTAAAGAATCCACCTGCAATGTGGGAGACCTGGATTTGATCCCTGGGTTGGGAAGATCCCCTGGAGAAGGGAATGGCTACCCACTCCTGTATTTTGGCCTGGAGAATTCCATGGACTGTATAGTCCATGTGGTTGCAAAGAGTCGGGCATGGTTGAGTGACTAACACTTTTACTTTCAAACAAAGTAACATTTTCAGTAAATGTTTTGAAAAATTCAGATTAGCATCCCCTGCAAAAATTTGAAAAATCCCTGTATCCTACCATCCAGAAATAAGTACTATATAATATTAACAGTTTGTTTTTTCTACATTCATGCCTCTGCTATTTAGAGATGAAAGAAAGGTTAACATTGCCAGACCATGAAGAAAAATACTAGAAACTAGAATTATGTCTGTGTTTTTCTTAAAAACATACAGAGAGTCCTCAATTATTCTGAAAACATACCATCAAGGTATATATTACTCTTCTTTTCCCCCAAAGTTGTTTTTAATATGATGGTATTTTTTACAATCTAAGTCCTCTCAGAATCAGAAAAATACGCTATAGGAAGAGAACTCAAATTATTTAAGAATGCCTTTGCTTCCAACATTTTATCTTTAAAGCATTAAAATCTTTGTAAAAACTGTAGGATAGTGTGATGTACACTCTTATACTTCTCACCTAGATTCATCAATTCGGCCACATTTACTTTAGGTCTTTATATTTTTGCTCTCTCTCTCTCTATATATATATATTCCATCTGTCAAATGCAGATTATTACATGACACCTCTACACTTCTCTCTGGTGATAAGAACCTTCTCTTATATATAATCTCATACTGAAAATGTTATTTTTACGCAATACTCTAAATAGAGAGTCCATATTCAACTTTCCCCAACTGTAGCAATGCATGTGTGTGTGCTTAAGTCGCTTCAGTCCTGCTCGACTCTGCAACCCCATGGACTGTAGCCCGCCAGAGTCCTCTGTCCATGGAATTCTCTAGGCAAGAATACTGGAGTATCCATGCCCTCCCTCCAGGGGATCTTCCAGAGCCAGGGACTGAACCCACATCTCTTACATCTCCTCTATTGGCAGGCGGGTTCTTTACCACTAGCACCACCTGGGAAGTCCATTTAGGAATAATGGACTCTTACTGTCTCCTCTCTTTAGAATCCTATTATGTATGCCAAAAATTTCAAGCACGTCAAGAATGCCTTTAGATATCAGTATCGTATTTAATATCACATCTTAAGGAACATTTAAATTCTTAGCAGGTATTAAAAAAAATTACTGAACTACAGAACTGGAAGGACCTTAAAGATCATATAATCCAACTCTTGCATTTACTAGAGGGAGTAAACAGAAATAGAGAGGCTGATTTGCTCCTGGCACCCAGTATGGTATTCTGTCTTGCTAAAATGTGCCCACTCTGAAAATTGGCAGTATAATGTAATGTTAAGAGCATAGATACAATGACCAGGATGTTTGACTTGGAAGTCAGCAGCTGACTAGTTTTGATCTAAACCAAGTTTAGCCTTGCCAAGCTTCAATTTCCAATGTGTAAAATGGGATAATAGCATTTACTCTACAGGTTTACTATGAGTCTTAATCAAGCTAACATTTGGAAATTAGGGACTGATATGTATACACTGCTATATTTAAAACAGACACCCAACAAGGACCTGTTGTATAGCACAGGGAACTCTGTTCAACACCGGGCAGGGATTTTTTTGGTATTACTGAATCCTAGTACACTGGTTGGTATGTGTTCAATAAGCAAGTGTTTAATAAATAAATAAAACCTTACCAAACATGGGAAAAATATTAAAACTTCTCAGAATCACCCCTTCTTTACTAAAAAGCTGACTGAAGCATAACATCTAAATAGGATTACACTGTGATCAGATTCTTTTCTCCTTTATAAGAAGCTCAAGGAGAGGTCACAAACTTTAAGACTTCTCAAAGTGTGTAATTCCACCACACAGGGGGAAAAAGGAATTTAAAGCTTTAGTCTGTATATCCCTAAAAAGGAAAGAAGAAAAAAGCCCAAAGCACTGAAAATACTTTAACACTACAAGAGATTTGTTTCTTGTTTAAAAACACTGAACAAAACATACATAAACTCCCTGGGCACCTGAATATAAATCATAGGAAATCTGCACAATTACAAACTAAAGAAACAAAATCCTTTTTCGGCACTCTGCACCTTGTGGATCTCAGCTCCCATGTCCCTCACAGTGGGAACACAGAGCCCTAACCACTGGACTGCCAGGGACTCCCACAAACTAAATTTGATGCTACTCAAGTTAACACAAGACCATTCTGATGTTTTTTTACAGCATCCACACATTTATTAAATTGAAGGTAGAATGAACCACTTACTATCTCAAAAATGTTTGCTTTTAAATTAAGATAAACACTCAGAAGTAAAACAAACTTTTCAATTGTTGCTTGACATTAATGTCATGGAAGACTCTTCATAAGTATGATGAATCAAATAAACATCAAACTGTATAATGTCCCAAAGATCCAAGAGTTGTCCCAAAGAGCTATGATTCACTAGAATTTTGATTACCTATTATTTTTTTTAATTTTATTTTTTAACTATTACCTATTATTTGAAATAAGTTGTAGAAAATCCATAAACATATTTTCAGGTTTTTGTGATATGATTTGGCTACCATTTTTCGGTACAAAAAATCAGATGACTATTGCTTAAAATAGAAATGAACTATTTATACTAACTTTCATAAGACAGAGACAGAGTAGATTCCCTAATTTTAAAAAATTATCTGATAATTCAAAGCAGTAAGTAAATACATTTTTTACAATTCACAAATCAAGCTTTTTCGAAGAGCAGCAAGATACCTGGCATGGTTTTCCAGGACACGGAGCGGAGAGGAGGCAAAGCGAAGGTCCCACATTTGGACCACTGGTAGCCTGTCATCCTCAGAGGCAAGGACCATCTGAGTGGCAACGTCAGGATGCCACGCCAACCCAGAGCAATGCATCTGCACACAGTCAAGGCTCACATCTTATCAATCATACTACTTTATGAAAAGCCGAAATGAACATGAGGAATATACATTTATTGAAGCAAACAGTAGAAAACATCAGCTCAGGCTTATGAAAACAATATTCTTACTTATGTAGTCATTATTTTAATTTATTTAAAATTTGTTTTTTAAAAACACACTAAATTAAATTCTACTAAACACTCTTAAACAGTGGTCTTAAACTAAAGAGTTTAAATGTTTTCAATTCATCCAACACTTTGATACACCAAATCATTCCAGGCCAGAGTAATTCTATACCACAAATGAGTTGTCCTGTCAAAATTGTAATAAGGGGAAAAGTTTTATATAAATTTAAAATTTAATACTTTTAGAGAAATGAAGATGAGAAGATTTAAAAAAAATTAATACCTTTCCTCTACTTTATCAGAAAAATCAAGATAAAGTGACTAAAGCAACAACTACTGTTCAAACTTTCATATGGGATAAATTAACATTATTACTGAGAAATACTTGGAAGCTCAGATCCTGTTAAGTGTTCTCGAAGGTGACTGAAATACTTATTGTGTACTTTATTCCACTGAAACTTGTTTTAAAACTCCTGACTCACTGAAAAACAATACTTTGAGGAAATATGCTTATAAATAGTGTTTTCTCATTGCTATTGCTGTTTTTAAATTATATATGTATTCTCTGATTTAGGCAAACTCGCTTTTTAAACGTCCAACTAAAAACAGTAATTGAAAACAAATTAATAAGGCAAGCCCTAAGGTGTGTCTAAATTACTTTATAACATATGATGACATAATATTAATGAATCTGTAAGATTAAAATGTAATGTGTATACAACAGCGTCTACTGAGCAAGTGGGAGAAGAATATCAGTTCATTTTAGCACTGCCTAATCAGAAAAGAGGAACCCAAGAGTCTGGAAACTACAGCTTCATAGTCATAAAATTACTAGCAGGGAAAAATTTTACATTCTAGTTGCTATAATGCTTTGGAATAGTTGGCAAAGCAAAACAACTGGTGTATCATGGAATAACTCCTTTGATTGACCAATCTTTCTCTTCATCATTAATATATCCAGTGTGGTTTAGTAGGAATTTTATTATTTTCCCCAAAGGGAAAAACAACCTCTCATTCCAACATGACTGGTCCATAAGAAAACAGGATTTGACTTTACAGAAATCTGCCTTGTTGCCAACTCTGACAAACAATACAGGAATAGCTATAGCAGAAACAAAACGTGTTTCTCACAAATCAATCTGTTTTCTAAGATTGTGTTACTATGTGTAACTATGTGTAAGTTACTACTTACCCTGTTATTATGATCACTGACTTTGATGATAGGTTCGTTTTTTCTAAGATCCCACACAGTGGCCCGACCACTGGGACTGGCTGATGCCAAAATATGCTGAACTTGTCTGTTCCATGCAATGCAACTGATATCTTCTGGGGGCTGTAAGGAATAAACTACTAAGAACCATTTCTCAACTGTAATCAAGTTTAACTACAAAATCTAATTCTTCTTTTTAGGAAATGGATTACTTAAAAATCTGTATCTATACCTTCCATAAATTTATTTTTATATTCTCAACATATGCAGTTTAAAGCTCAGGTATACACCAATTCAAGTACTTTACCTTGTCTATTCACCACCCCTTATTAGGCTCCTGTTACAAATCAAGCACTGTTTCTTTACTTTGCAACTGCTCCATGGAAGATAATGGACCACAAAGTAGATGCTGGTCAACGTGACAGACATCTAGGCAGAGCAAAAGTTACAGCCTAGACCTAGAAAACCATATACTATTGTTACGCTGCCTCTCAGATTGCCAAAATGTTAGGGCCTGTTATAATAGCCACTCAAATCGAATAGTCAATACAGTGTAAAGAAGGCGGAGATGATTGTTCTTTGTCAACTTATTAGAATTACATAGGAAACAAGGTTGTGTTTCTTTTTTTAAGTAAGTTTCCTCTATGATTTTTATTCTGAGGTTGGGTATTGCTAAAATACTATATAATATAGAACACTATACTACATAAAATATTATACCTAAGAAACTATTAAACACTATGTTATTTACTACCACAAGTCTAGTACCTCAAACAGTGCATGGGAGATGGCAAGTACTAAATAAATATTTACTGTTGAAGGACTTGCTGATACTCTTAGGAAACATATTTATTAACACTTGATCATGCTAAAGAAAAATCAATGACATTTAAACACTGATATATTTTAAACGCTGACATTTAAACAATATTTTGTGTGAAAAAAACAAAGTGCAGAAAAACTGATTTTGGTTCTTTTGATTACATTGAAATCAATGTAATACCTGCGTTTTGGCTCCTGGTGTCATTGGAGTTGCAAAATTATTTAGATCCCAAATGTAGATTTCAGATTCGTTAGCACCAGAGGCCACCAGATTAGTCTGCAATAAGAAAGAATTAACAAATAAATAGCACTTACAAATAATGAAGAGAATTCAGAATAACCCAATTTGGAGCTGGAAAGATCTGTACATTTTCAGATACTGAGAACAGCCAGGGACACGGCTGGTGGGGGAGGAGGGAGAGTGGGCTGTATGGAGAGAGTAACAAGAACGCTTAAATTACTGTAGGTAATATAAATAGGTAAAATAGATAGCCAATGGGAATTTGTTGTGTGACTCAGGGAACTCAAACGGGCTTGTTAACAACCTAGAGGGGAGGGATAGGGAGGGAGGTGAGAGGTATGGTTCAAGTGGGAGGGGACATGGGTAAGCCATACTGTAAAGCAATTATCCTTCCATTAAAAATAATTAATTTAAAAAATCTTTCAGTTTTAGGCATGTAATTTTTCTGTTTAATTAAAAAAAATCAAAATGCATAAACCCCTAAAAACTATATATAACAATCTGAAATTTAATCAGTTTTCTAAAGAAACATATTGTAAAACTCTATTAAACTAAAAAAGATAACACATCTACTGACATTTCAATATAAGACACTAAAAAATAATTAAACGGATAAATTCCTATATGGTGATTATTGCCTGTGGTTTGGATCTCTGGAAGGGAATCTGATTGTGGGAGACAAAAATAGGTCACCCTGTTGGCTTCAAATAGCTGAATGCTAAAATAATGGTGTCTATCCCAGGCACTTCAAAGTCAGCCTCTGGAGCTGGATCAAGATTAAGACTAGTAAAAATCCTCATGTATTTATTTATTTAAAAAAAATTTTTAACTGAAGTCTAGTTGACTTATTTCAATTAAAAAACTATAGTTTCTCCATGGCTGATTCATGTCAATGTATGGTAAAAACCATTACAAAACTGTAAAGTAATTAGCCTCCAATTAAATAATAAATAAACAAAACTATAGCTTCTGGTGTAAAGTGACTCAGTTACATATATATATTTATATTTCCATTATAGTTTATTTTATTATAGGATTTTGACTATATTACTAGTTCCCGGTGCTATACAGCAGGACCTTGTTTATCTGTTTTATATATAGTAGTTATATCTGCTAGTCCCCAATTCCTAATTTATCCCTCTCCAATCCCCTTTCCCCTTGCTAACTATAAACCTGTTTTCCGTGTCTGTCCTCACGTATTTGTTTCATGTATGCTCCGTCTTGTGCCAGGTGGTAGTATTTCTAGGTAAACTATGTTGTGCACTGTTTGGATCAAAAAGACCCTAAAATTGTGATATGAAGTCCAGGAAGACAATGAGATTCATATACTGACCTTCATCCTTTACTGTTCACTCTCATTAACCTACTACAACAAGTGACATACAACTCTGAAAACAGAGGAATTCCATGGCAGTAGCCACCTATGATATAAGACACGAACCAAAAATCAGCAGTTGTTGGAAATTAGCTATCTAATCTAAAGAGTGGGCACCACAAGCCACAGAAAACGAAGAAGTTTGGGTTTCTGTATTTCTATATCTAAAATATCTATTTATAATACAAGAAAAATAACTATCAAGCTTTTTATTTTTAAAGATAATATTTATTTTCTGATTATACTCAAATGTCCTATTAATTCAAGATCTTTATTAATGTATGCTACTGCTGCTAAGTCACGTCAGTCGTGTCCGACTTTGTGCGACCCCATAGACGGCAGCCCACCAGGCTCCTGTCCTTGGGATTCTCCAGGCAAGAACACTGGAGTGGGTTGCTATTTAACATTTCTACAATTAACATTCAGTAATGTTTACAATGGCAACAGTACAAAGATTCTTAATTGCCCATTAAATTTATACTATATTTATGTATACATCTTATTATTTGATAGAGTAGTAATCTCTGACATAAATACATTTAGCACTAATAAAACAACAGATTAACCCACATACAACAGCACCGGAGGAACCAGGTCTTACTTGTGGCATGGAGCGTCTTTAGTTCTAGGATCTAGTTCTCTGACCAGGGATCAAATCTAGGCCCTCCTGCACAGGGAATGCAGAGTCTTAGCCACTGGACCACCAGGGAAGTAGCCTAGACAAACTTTTAAAAGACTAGGTTTTCAACCTCTGAGGTGCCTAATATTTTAAAAATGTCCGTAAGATGACATGACATCTCCAGACTTCTAGAACTAAACCCATCACCCTGATTCCTCCCCTGGGGCTAGTGTATCAGACACTGAAGCCAACTCTGAACCTTTCATTCTTCATACAAATACACTCACTCATCAACCTGCATAGGCACAGTTTTAGCTTTCTCCAAGACTGAGGCACAGTAGACTCATATACTTACTTCAAATAGGCAGTGTGCATCTCAAGAAATATGAATAAACGTCAAAAGTCTAACCTGGAAAATGTTCACATCCAATGCTCTCACTGGGCCAGTATGCTTGTCATTCTGGGCAATCACAACTTCCTTATCCCCAGCGATAATTTTAGAAGGATCATAAAGAATAATATTTCCGTTTTCACCACCTGCAATCAGGACTCCAGAGATATTTCCTTTGGAATCCATCTTATGAGGTCCCCAAATCAACTTGTGGTATCTTTAAAAGAAAATGAGCAAAAATACTCTTTTTTGAAGTCAGATAAACTTAGAAAAGAATTTGGAAATTATATATTTAAGCCTTTTCATAAATACACCAAAAACACTGCTTCTCCTCTATTCCTGGTAACTGTACCTAAGTTGGTGAAATGGCATTTTAGTTTTTATTTATACTCATATTTCATTTTGTAACCTTGAAGGGTACAAAAACTCTTTTGTACAGCTAATACAACAAAGTATACTTGATTTGTGTGTCAGAAGATAAGAGCCTTAGAATGGTTTTACCATTTAGAATCTGTGAGACCCTGAGCCAGTTACTTAATCTCCCTAAGCTGCTTTTGATTCATTTATAAAATAGAGCTCATCAACCACTTCCCCTGACTTTATTTGACTACAGAAGTACTCAGTAACATGTCATCTGTTAAACAGTAAAGCAGTTAAGGGAGTCATCTGAAATTTTCTAAGAAAAATAATGTATTCTGACAGTAAAAAAGTGATATCAAAATTATGTCTATTATGACATAATTCTCCACCCACTGGTGGAGAATAAAAGATTACAATTTGGTATGGAGGTGGCATGGAGATATATAACAATGGTACTGAGTCGAAAAACTGCCAGATGAAAGGCATCTGGGATTCCCAGTACAGTGGGAGGGCTTGGATGATTATAAGCCATCCCATGGGAGACACCAGGATTTGAACTGTATTGTTCACCAAGGTACAATCTCTTCACCAAAACCTGCCAAGGCATTATGCTATAAAGCACATTTTGCTACTGAAATTAAAGTATCCTATACAGCTTAAGTACTTGGAAATCTACCCATCTAAATACTTATCGTATCAGAAACCATGTTAATAAAATTCTCTGTGAAATGTAATTTGAAATACATTAGTAGATAGGGGAAAAAAGCAACCTCCATCCAAAGAAAATCACTATCAACATTTTAATATTCATCTAACTACTTTTTCTAGTCATGCCTACCTTTTTCTGTAAAGAGGTTAAGATTAAAAAAAGCAAAAGAAAGTAACTCTACTATATCATGAGGAAAAAAATACCAGACACTAGAGGCTTTCCTTCCTACACACAACAGACCATAAAAAAAAGGAAATTCAACAGAACATATATAGACACTTTTTAAACTTCTGCCTAAACAACTCAGATATTTTTTCACAAAATATGTCACTAATGGTATTCCTTACAATTTCATAATGGAACACTTATAGACACACTAGGCATCAACTACAACATATAATCAAATAATCACATAAATTTCAGGTTGAATCTCATACCTGTGAGAAGAAGAGAACGTAGCACAAGATTTCATATCCAAGGATGGATCAGAAAGGTCTAATTCAAATATCTCAAGAGAAGCGCTGGTACTAAATGTTGCATCCAATTGTTGAGCAGATGTTCCTATAGAAAATATATTCATGGTAACTACACATGCAAAACCAGAAAGACTCAGAGAAAACCATACAAAATAGACATTAAATGCATGTTTTTCAATTATGTCACTCATGAATGCTACGTTAATGTCTGAACTCTCAGAACGTATACCATTGAGCAGATGCTTTCCATTACTACAGCAGTAAGATTCTGATGCAAGGCTCAGAGATGATGTTTGTAAAAGTCGGTAGTACAGACAATTTTTTAAGTCTATAGATAAAATCTCTGAAAGAACAGTTCCATGCTTATAGTCACAAATGATATAACTTCAACTCTAGTTATATAAAAAAGGAGCATCAAAACTGTTGTTCATTCATTCAAATTGGTATTTATTAACTTTTTTACATTTTATCTATTGTGCTTAATACCACAGGAATAAAGATAGAGCACAGTTCTGAAGTGAGGAAGACACTATAAATGTAATAGACCATGATTAACACTATGATGTACAAGCATATAGGAAGGCCACTGAACTCAGCTGAAAGGAATGTTGCACGTATCTCATCAGGAGAGGAGAGGCTTTCTAGAGGAGCTGAAGCTTGACCTGAATCTTAAAGGCCAAGTATAAATAAGTCAGATGTGGAAAATAAGAAATTAGGTGACTTATACGGTCTTCTCTCTGTTGAACTTACCTGTAGCTAGGTAAATGGGATGATTCTGTGCAGGGCTCCATGCCTGCATGGCGGTACGATCTACTTCCTTTAACTTCATCCTGCTAAAGCGAACATTTCACAGAGAAATATAATAAACATGTAAGATGGAACATTTTTTAACATAGAAATATATTGGACAAACCAATACATTAATAGTAATGCTGGAATGCCAATAAATCACATTGGACTAGGTATCATTTGTTGGGAAATGTGGGCCATTTGAAAGAAACTTGTTAAATTATTTTGAGACAAGTATAGGGCTATTCTGTTTATAGATTATCATCCTTCCGTTGAAAAATCTGTCTGGAAGGAAACGTGCAAAAACAGGGATAGCATGTGGTTAATCAGTCTTGCATGCAGTATGCTTCTCAGTCAAGATAAGACAGGCGGCAGTGCAGCAGGGGGAGAGAAGGCACGTAACGAACAAGGTGCGCCTTCCTGGAGCAGGACTGCTCAGGAGCAAGAGCAGTGTGACAAACTAATTTTAAATAAAGCAGACTAAGAGGGGAATATAGCAAACCCAAAGAATTTTAAAGATAAAGCAGAAACAAATTTTTAAATGGTCACTCCAAGCTACAATCCCATATGCTACTATTTTATATATTCTATGTGAAAGTTACTTTTGTAGAAAAACTCAGGAGATACTGTGCTACAGCATTAAAAATATCTTTGTTGGACTTTCCCGGGTGGTCCCATGGTTAAGACTCCACATTTCCAATGTAGGGGGTGTGGGTTCAATCCCTAGTCAGGGAACTAAAATCCCACATTCTGCCAAAACACCACCAACAAAAACAACTTTGTTATTTTACATAAATGCATTCACATGGCACAGTATTCCACTCTCAGATGTAGCCTAATCTAATTACTTAGTCTCCTACTGAGAACACCTGAATTGTTTTTGAAAGTGAAAGTCGCTCAGGAGTATCTGACTCTGTGACCCCATGGACTTTAGAGTCCATGGAATTCTCCACACCAGGATACTGGAGTGTGTAGCCTTTCCCTTCTCCAGCGGACCTTCCCTACCCAGGAATTGAACCGGGGCCTCCTGCATAGCAGGCAGATTCTTCACCAGCTGAGCCACAAGGGAAGCCCAAGAATACTGGAGTGGGTAGCCTATCCCTTCTCCAGGGGATCTTCCTGACCCAGGAACAGAACTGGGGTCTCCTGCATGGCAGGCAGATTCTTTATCAACTGAGCTATTATTCTTACAAACAACGCTGAAATAAATGGCCACACATACATGTTACTTCACTTATGGACAAGGAAAGCTCTAGTTTTCCAGAGGTAAAACTGATGGGTTAAAGAATAAAAGTAAATTTAATTCTGATGGATACTGCCACTTGAAATGTATCCTGGTA
Organism: Bos taurus; assembly: GCF_002263795.3. Classification (NCBI taxonomy): domain Eukaryota; kingdom Metazoa; phylum Chordata; class Mammalia; order Artiodactyla; family Bovidae; genus Bos; species Bos taurus. The sequence continues at coordinate 97,705,975 of NC_037333.1, forward strand.
TATACAGTGTATTGAATATATTCGAAGTATGTATTTTTTCTTATTACTTCAAAATCATTTATTGAAATTTTTTTCTTACTAACTTTAGATACCACCTTTATCATGTACCAACTTCCTGTATTTATTTCTAGATTTAATATTTAGGTTTATATTCCTGTACACATCAGGATATAGGCTAAGGTTTACATTTCAGTATTCATGTACATTTATTCTGTGATTACCATTCCTTATGCCCATGTATTTACATGCTAGGCATGTCACTTCTAAATACTGAGGCTTTACATGAGTATGATTTCAATAATCCCCACCCATTTTCCTTGCTATTTTTTGTTTTTTAACGACATAAACAATCAGAAAATTTTTTGTCTAATTCCAGAAAAAAGAGAATGTTAATATTTTTTATTGAACCTGTACCAAATTAATAAATTAATTTATGGAGAACTGACAGAATGGTGAATCTTCCTAATCAAGAACATGTCTTTAGAGTTAAGCCTTCTTTTTTATTTTTCAGTATTGTTTGAAATTTTTTTGACATACTGGGTCTGCTTACTCCTAAGTATTTCATCTTTTGGTTCGTTTGCAAATGTGGCTTTTTTTCCTTCCACTATTATGTCTATGATCTCATTGTTAAATGAAGGCTAATGATTTCACTACATTAATCTTTAATCCTGTTTTCTTACTGAATTTTCTTTTTGGAGTAGTGTTTCAGTAGATTCTGTTGCGGTTTCCACATATATATTCATACCATGTGCCAACAGAGCCAGTCTCCTCATTTCACACTGTCGCTCCTCTGGTATCTTTCTCTTGTGTGAGCTGGCCAGGACTAACAGTATCATACTCAACAGCAGTGATAACAGCGCTATTTCTTGTCTTGTCCTGTTCTGCAGTGGGAAAGCCTACTGTATCACCACTCGGCATGGTTTTGGAATTTGAGATATATACACATATATTTGTACAGATGTGAGTGAGTGTCCACACACCACTTACACCTGTACGAGTAAATAAATATACATATGTATACAAACATGTATGTGGAAATAGCCACTGATTACTATCTTACTGAATGCTATTCATAAAGACTGGGTGTTGAATTTTGTTGAATGTTTTTTCATTAGGTAATTGGAGATGACCATATGATTTTTCTCCTTCGGTTTACTAACAAAACAAAGCACTAACAGATTTCCTAATACTGAATCATCTTTTCATACCATGCATCAACTTCTCTTGCCATGATTCTACTACAGAGCTCCTAGATTTTGTTTAAAAAGAGTTTCGTTCCTAGAGTCTTAAATGAGATTTAATTGATAGTTTTCCTCTTTTGTACATTCTTTGTCAGGTTTTGGTATCAATGTTACACTTGTTCAGAACAAATGTGGGAGGTTTTCTTCTTTTCCCATGCTCTGGAACACTTTCAATAACAACACTGAAATTACTATTTCTTTAAGGATTTACCAGAATTCTCCTATGAGATATCTGGGTCTGGTATTTTGAAGGGAAGGTAAGTGGTAATTTTCTCTGTTTCTTCCATGGATATTGATCTATTTGAATTTTCTTTATCCAAGGTCATTTTTGTAAATTATGTTTTCCCATGATATTCCTTTATTGTACTCTTTTATACAATCTTCTAATTTATTTGTTTAGACTCAAACATAGACTCATGCTTCTTCTAATTTGTGCTGTGTGTGGTGATTAGTCCTTATAATATTCATGTTTTGTCTTACCCTCCTTTGAAAAATTAGCTAAGTGACTTAACCTGTTTCACTGAGTATTTACAAAGAGTCAAATTTTGGCTTTACTTATTAGTTTCACTTAAAAAGTTTTTCTACCTTTTTAGTTAAATGCTTCACTTATCCATTTTTATTATTTCTTTAGGCTTTGAATTTTCTCTGAGCACTGATTTGTTGTATGTTTCTGGTCCTATCTTTGTAACTATAATTTTAAGTAATTTCCATTTAATACCATTAATCCTTTATTTCTTTACCTAGTTTAATTAACTATGAGCACTAACAGAATTAGCTTATATAGCTTACTGCCTCTCCTGCAGCACACAGTTATAATCATTAGTATCATCTTTCTCAGAGTTTCCCTTTGTACTGTTAAATAGGCTTATACTTCTACTAACTGATTTGTCAGCTTTAAATGATGTCCTTTGACTCCTAGACATTACAGATTAGGCAATCCACAAATTTATTCTACCTCCAATTTTCTTCCTGCTTCCCAGTTCTCTCAATTTTTTAGTTTGATGACCAGTTTCTACACGATCAGATATGTAACATGTACATTTTATCTTTTCTCCCTTATTCCCACTTTGGTTTCAGCCTCAGGTCCATAGCAGTTAAATATACTCAATGTTCCCAACAGCACTCTTGCCAGTTTTCTTACTCATCTCTGGAGGATGAAGTTCATCCTCTAACAGTTTTCTTAAGAGGGCCTTAGACTAAAAATACGCCCTGAGTCTTACATGGTCAAGTTACTTACATTTGAAGAACAGATGATAAAAGGAAGGGACAGAAAGATGAAATGATTTGAACATGCCAGCAAGGGGCAGAGCCAAGATCTGAACTCAGAAGTGAGCTCCCGAGTCCAGCCTCTTACTTGCTACAAGAAGCTCAAGTATTCAATTTTAATCATACAAAAAATATTAAAATTTAGGAGAAATACTGAATGGCAAAGAAACTACAATGCATGATGAAATTAAGGGAAGAAGAAATGAATTTTAGAAACTGGGCGAGGTCAGGCAAAGTGGATGCATTAGGAGGCTGAATCACACTGCAAAGAGGCAGGACCTCTGGTCCGGAACACTGACTTCTGGTCCTTCTGGTCCTTCAACCTGAACATTGACCCTGCTACTTTTGACACCTTTACACATTATTTGATCTCTCTGAGCCCCAATTCCCACACTTGCAAGATGGGGATAAGTGTGACTACCTCAGGGGATGTTGTGAAGTTCAAATGAGAGAAATGTATTTTACAGAGGTCCAAACACAATGCCTAGCACATAAGTCAAAAAGCATTTTAATACACTAACTACTTTAAAGATTATTATCATCATGAGATTAATCAAGAAAATCACACATCTAGTTTACTAAGATTATTGTGAAGGAAAAAAGGAAAAAAAAAAACTCACAATTTTCTAAGAGGTAAAAAACAGGCCTATTTTCTTTACATGAAATGCCTTCTTTCTCCTCTCAGTCAATAGTCTTTAGTAAGTCCCATCTCCTTCATGAAATCTGCTCCACTGATCAATCAACACTGATCTAAACTTTTTCTATCTGCCGGAACACTTTAAGCAACTCATTTATCTCGGTAAAACTTTATAACATTCTCTTAGTACATATTGCTTACGTATTTTCCCAGTCTGTTTTATCAACTTGTTTCATCTTGTTTGGTCATCTTGTTTCACCAAATCGACAAATACTGTTTTGTTTTCAATCAAGTCTTACAACTTTTACCCTTTTTGGATCTAAAACTGTTTCGCACAGAGTGAGATATACATTGCTGGATTGATTCTGAATGTCTATATTTAAAGGAATACAAAAAGACTGATGCACTAGAAAGACCAATTTTAAGTAAAATATTTAATTTTTAAATTCTTAACTGTTTAAAGGATCTTTTCTTATTTAAAAAGTGGGAAAGTACTGCTTGGGGGAAAAAAAAGTTTTCCTAAAATGCCTTTAGAATAATTTCTAATATTGAAAACAAAATAGCTACATATATATATATATATTTTTTAAACCCAATTGAATATAATTACAGTATCTCCAGGAGGAAAGGTACAAGGGCTACAGGAATTCAGGAGCACTTAGTTAATGTGTAACATTTACTGAAAGAGAGAGACTAATTTACAAGAACATAAAAGAGTTAAGAGGGAATTCAAAGCATTTATAAAATCTGTTTCTTGGCCTTAGTACTCAATGTGCCATCAGAAGCAGTTCCACTTAATAACCTGTACTGAACATAAGGTTTAAATACCATTGTTTAAAAAAAAAAAATCAAATACTATACGACGACAATGGCCTTGAACTACATTAAGCAGTTTGAATCTAACTAAACAAAAATATCATAAGCTACAATCATTCTCAAAACTATTAAGAATACTATGAAAATACAGCTTCATCAGATACCTGTGTATCTCCTTCTCTTACAATTGATCATTTAGTTGTAACTAGTTTCCTTGAAAATATGAAGAACTCCTAGATTAAACCATGTCAATTTCCCAAGTAAGACTTGCTTTAAAAACTTTCTGTAGTTTTTAATGACATATTTTTATTCCAATTTATTTATCTGGCTGTGCTGCGTGGCATGTGGAATTTTAGTTAATTGATCAGGGATCGATCGAACTTCCATCACCCTGCAGGGGAAGCACAGATTCCCAACCACTGGACTGCCAGGGAATTCTCTATGTAATTTTTTTCAATATTGTATGTGATTAGAATTCACACCACGCAGATTTATTTCATTTGAAACTATTTTGCACAGAACACAATCACTGTGAAATATGAAAAGAAAACTGTGAGGACAACGGTTTGTTCACACATGCCCCGTATAAGACAGTACCAAAAGAAGAGCAGTTAAAGTATGGAGACTGGAGCCAACACTGTCAGTTTAAATCCCAGTTCCACGTGTCCTAGCTGACTTTTGGTATGTAATTTTATCTATGTCCGTCTTGGCTAACCATTTGGTAAAATAACTATAATAAAAGCATCTACGCCATAGGTCTGCTGTGAGAATTCACAGAGAACAGTGCCTGGCACTTGGTAAATAAATGCTTGTAAACGGCAGCTAATACAAAAGTCACCATTTAAAATGTGTACCCCAGTGAATCTTCAAAAGAATACATCTACTGAAAAAAATTTACGATCCAGACCACAACTTTTATTTATTCATCCAAGTTTCTCTCCGCAACAATTGTGTGCAGTGAAATGAAACATTCCCCCTGCATTTTCTAAAAGCTGATTTTGTGAAGCAACACTAAAACCCAACAGCACTAACCTCTAAACAGCTCCAACCTCACAATGTTATCATACATGGAGCACTGAACTAAACCTCAGAAAGTAAAAAGTCAAAGAGGTATCACAACTGGAAACTCTGACTCCCAAACCAGAAACACAATACCCGGCTGCCACTGTGGCTAATAAAAAACCACCTTGTGTGGACAAGATACCTCATTAGCATGGGCACATTTGTTCCAGAGAATTTATTTAATGTTACTGATGGTCTAGGCTCATCTCACCCAGCCAAAACCAAATCAAAGATGCAACTGTGCGCTGGTCATTGAACTAAATAGTGTCACACTTATCTGCAGTCTTAATACAACAAAACTTTTTGAGCTGAAATTAACCCTCTTTTGGGCCACATCACATGGCATATGGGATCCCCAGTTCCCCAATCAGGGATTCCATCCGTGCCCTCCCTCTACCCCACCGGAGAAGTGTGGAGTCCCAACCACTAGACAACCAGGAAGTCCCTGAAATTAACCTATTTAAGAATTACAACTTTTCTAGAAAAACAACGTAATAATTTAATAATATCATTTTATAAGAATCTTTAATTAGAATTGTATAAACCTCACGATATACAGAAAATCCTATACGTGTGTATGTGCATGTTTCTAGGAAGATGATCCAGTAGTTTCATCAGATCCTTAAAAGAGAGTGGAGTGATATATACAATGTCATTGCTGTTCTCTACTCATTAAGTTGTGTCCAACTCTTTGGAACCCCACAGACTGCAGCCCACCAGGCTCCCCTGTCCATGGAATTTCCCAGGCAAGAATTCTGGAGTGGGTTGCCATTTCCTTCTCCAGGGGATCTTCCCAGCCCAGGGATCAAACCTGCATCTCCTGCATTGGCAAGCGGATTCTCTACCACTGAGCCACCTCAGAAGCCCACAACGTAATACTTCTTAACCATAAAAAGGAATGAAATAATGCCATTTGCAGAGACATGGATATACCTAGAGACTGTCATACAGAGTGAAGTTAAGTCAGAAAAACAATTGTATAATATCGCTTATATGGGGAATCTAGAAAAATGGTACGAATGAATTTATTTGAAAGCACAATTAGAGACAGAGATCTAGAAACCAAGCTTATAGATACCAAGGGCAGTGGGGGGTGGGGTGGAGGATGGGATGAATTGGGACACTGGGAATGACATGCATGCACTCTTGATATTCTGGATAAAACAGATAACTAAGGAGAAAGGAGAACCTACTGTACAGCACAGGGGACTCTACTCAAAGCTCTGTGGTGACCTAAGAGAGAAGGAAATCCAAAAAGGAGGGGATACACGTACACATATAACTGATTCACTTTGCTGCGTAACAGACATTAACACAATGTAAAGCAACTATACTCCAATAAAAATTTAGAAATAAATATATAAATATCAAAAGAACATCAGAAAACAAAATAAAATCACAAATACTTCTAGAAAAAAGAGAGAGGAACCCCAAAAGATTAAGAACCATTGCTCTTTATAGTTTACAAATTTCTTTCTGTTCTTACTGGTTTCAGAAAATAACTTGCTTATATAAAATTAAGTTATGTAATTGGAAATTCATTTCAAATCTGACATTTCCTAAACCTAAATAACCTCAGATGTGTGTAACAGAAATTCACAACAACAAAAACACTTCAACTTATCCAAAAGTTCGTAGAGAAGAAAAGAAGTCTCTCAGTCGTGTCCGACTCTTTGCGACCCCATGGACTGTAGCCCACCAGGCTCCTCGGTCCATGGGATTTTCCAGGCATGAATACTGGAGTGGGTTGCCATTTCCTTCTCCAGGGGATCTTCCCGACCCAGGGATCGAACCCAGGTCTCCCGCATTTCCAAGCTACCAGGGAAAGTTCGTTAAGGGTCTACAAACCATTCGCAGGGCTGTAATTAGGGAGAAATGAGGAAACAGGAGCAAAGAACCACTGAGAAAAGGTAAGTAAACTTTAGCCAACTCTAGAACAATCAATCGTTATGTACAGAAAACATAAGATAGTATGATTCAAGGACGAAGCTCTAACTACTGATTAAACAGTTACAGTTGCCCACAAAGACAATCAATTTCAGTCTTCTGTGGTTAGAAAATACAGTTTCGCGGGAAGGATTTGTCACAGACCATCACTGAAACTTCAGAATGACCTGGGTAAAATTAGTTCCCCGAGTTATGAAAAAGTTTACAATGCCCACAAGCCCAGGCAACATTTTGATTTATTTTACACCTGCCCCCTTAATTTAACCTCTTATTATAGTAAATCAGTAGCAAAAACATACAGCACTGAATGATACTTCCTTCGAGATACAGGCTGCGACCGGCGGCGACTGCCCTTAAAATAAAACAATCCCAGTTAAGTGACAGTAGTCCGTAGTTAAAACCTATAAATTTACCTTTAAATCTGGCAACAGCTCAGATAATACCAAAAAACCCCAAACTAAAGTCAACCAAGGTAATGCTGATGAGGTCTGTTTCCTTCCCTCGCCCTTGGGGACCGCGCCTCTTTGTGCACCAGGGTCCGAAGGTCTCCTAATCTCAGACGCCAGCTACGCGCCTGGGCTGGACACCCTGGCGCAAGCCTCAGGGGCGCTTCTGCTCAGCGGAGGAAACGTCGGCGGATGCGGGCCGGCGCGATCCCCGAAGCAGCCGTGACGCCAGGCGCTGTCCCGCCCGGCCCGAAACGAAGACCCGGGCGCGCCGCCGCCGGAGACCGGGCCGCAGGCTGACGGGGACCAGCGGAGACCGAGACCGGGATACAGGCGTGGGCCTGGACTCTCCCCGAAGGCCCCAGGACCCGCAAAGAGGACAGGAGGGCACAGGAGGACGCACCTGGCGGGGACCCCCGGCGACCGGTTCCTGCGTGAGCGCGGAGCCAGTTGGACTCTCCCAGCATTCGCCGCCGCCCCTCCTCCTGGCCGGGGCCACCTCCACGTTCCGCTCCAACGTGGCAGCCGCAGCCCCGCCTAGCCGGCTGGCCGACGCTTCCGGGAGCGACGCCCCGCCCCGCCCACCCCGACACGCGGCCCGCCACGGCACTTCCGGGACCGGGGCCGGAGCCGGGGCCCGGGTCGGGGTTCTGTAGCGGGTGGGAGTCCGGGAGGACTCGCTTCCGCGCCGCTCTTGCACTTATGAATTCAGAGGGGCGGCGTGCGGTGGCCAGGATGATGCGAAAATGAGAAGTCCTGGTGGGCGTAGCTGTCTGGCGGGAGGCCGGCCCCTGCCAGCAGAAACGCCACGTAGCGCTGGTCCTGGGAGACGTCAGCGGCCCCCTCCACGCTGCCGACGCGACCGGCCACCGAGAAATCGGGCTGCAAGGGCCTTATTACAAGGCTGTTACTGGGTTATTTCACTTATTTACTTGGTTCTCCGGTATTTCTTATTGAGAGTATCTTTAGAACCAAACAATCTGATCATACCCAAAGGCTGCTGTGGACATGCTTGATTTGTTACTCTAAAGAGGCATGAATGTGAAAGTCGCTCAGTCATGGCCGACTCTTTGCGACCCCATACACTGTAGCCCTCCTGGCTTCTCCGTCCATGGGCTTTCCCAGGCAAGAATACTGGAGTGGGTTGCCATTTTCTTCTCCAGATCTTCCCGACCCAGGAATGGAACCGGGGTCTCCTACATCGCAGGCGGATTCTTTTATCAGCTGAGTTACCAGGGAAGCCCCTAGAGGCACAGTGGAGTGAATAAGGTACTATAGTTAGTATCCTGCGATACTATTTGACATCTCTGGTGGCTCAGAGGTTAAAGCGTCTGCCTGCAATGTGGGAGACCTGGGTTCAATCCCTGGGTCGGGAAGATCCCCTGGAGAAGGAAATGGCAACCCACTCCAGTATTCTTGCCTGGAGAATCCCATGGACAGAGGAGCCTGGTGGGCTACTGTCCACGGGGTCGCAAAGAGTCGGATACGACTGAGGGACTTCACTTCACTTCAACATTTGTCACACTGTAACTTGATTGGTTTCGCCAGAGCCTGTACATGTGCAGTTCTCTTCCCAATACAGCATTTCTAAACGCCTTCACTGGAAGTAAAGTAAAATATAGCAAACTCTCGTATTTAAGAAAGTAGGCACGTTTTTGTGTTCACTAAACATACATGTATGAATGGTCTTAGGCACATACCAGCCAAACAGGACTGCTAGAGTTAAGCAATCTTGTTTATCTGCTAGACTTGTCCTTCACAAAGATAAACAAAACTATCACTCTGATTCTGTATGAATTATACTTTGCATCTGGCACTCTTCTCCCCCTACATTCTCTTGTAGCATTTCAAAAAAGGTCACAGGTTGTTTTAACTTCAGGGAGACATGACCTGATTACTGAGTTGTGCGATGCCAGCTGTGGCTGTTCTGAAATTTTGCAGAAGAAAAAAAAAAAGCAGGACCTTCATTGGGATACAAAGCCTCTCCCTATTCCCTAAAGGAGGCAGGTTTTGAGGTGCTAGCCTACTGTGTTCCCTCTTTGCTTGCCAAAGAAATAAAACCACTATTTCTCTTCCATACTATTTCTGTTCAGCATCGGAGACAAGATTTTGGCATCACTTGTAAACCATTTAGTGGTGGTGTACACTTATGGTTCAGTTTAAAAAGCAAATATAGTTAGTTCTGTAAGGCTGAAGTAGACCTACTCAAGAGGCTTAGGATAGTTGTTAATTTCAAGTTCTAAAAAGCCTTCTATTTTTCACTTACCATTCCAAGGACTAGTTTACCTAAAAAGGTGTCAATAAAAATCCGATTTAAAAGTCGGACCATATTTGGGGGCTCCCCTAGTAGCTCAACCGGTAAAGCATCTGCCTGCAATGCAGGAGAACCAGGTTCAATCCCTGGGTCTGAAAGATCCCCTGGAGAAGGAAATGGGAACCCACCCCAGTATTCTTGCCTGGAGAATTCCACAGACAGAGGAGCCTGGTGGAGTCAGAGTTGGATGCTAGTGAGTGACTGTCTCTTTCATTCTGTTAGACAGGGTTTTGCCTGTAAAGTCCAAATGACTTTGTATAAATTTTTATTTCAAAGCCTTGATGTAGTAGCATACAATGTGAAAAGTGTCAATAATAATTGGTTATGATAAAGCTTACAGTTCTAGACTTGATGCACTTATATCTGACTGAATATAAAAACTCCGCACCTTGTTTTAAACGCAGGTGGTTCTGCCTTTGACTACACAAGCTGAAATGGTGCAAAGTCTTAATCTATGGGATTAACAGTAATTGTTAATATTTAACAATTATTTTGTGACTTGGCAAAACATTAAAAAACCTCTTGATGTTGGTTATAAATGTAATTTATAAATTTTTGTGTAATTTTGTAATTTATGGTTTTAAAGTAATATTTGTAGTAACACTACAAACATTGGGAATTCCCTGGCAGTCCAGTTGTTAGGATTTGTAGCTTTCACTGCTCTGGTTAAGATCAACTCCTGATCAGGGAACTAAGGTCCCACAAGCCACATGGTGCAGCCAAAAAAAAAAAATCAAACCCAACAATTATCTCCCCCACCAAACAAAAAAACCTCAAAACAAACCACTGGAGACACTGAAAGTTACGTTTTATTTCTTTATTAAAAAAAAATGTATCAAGTAGTTTTGAAATGTGCTTGCTTTCTCATTATAAAACTTATAATATGGAGTGAGATGCCAAGGCATCTTATCTATGCCTTGGCAAACTGTCATACTCATTTCCAAGTTTGAATCAGCTTCCAAAATTTTATCTTTTAACAGTCAATGTCATGATAGTTCTGCAAGTTCCTTCAATGTTAAGTTGTTCAACAACATCACTTCTTTTGAGATGCATTCATTGTTTACAACTGCTTTCCTACATAAAACTTCACTGAGTTCTGCCTCCTACATACCTAGAACTGTTTCTTGAATGGCAGCAGCGTCAACACTCTAATGGTCATCTCTATCTTCTAACTCCATTTACATCCCATCTGAATGCTGCAGTTTTTCCACAGTACAGCCTCTCGCTACTGCAAGGACTGCCTGTAGTTCTTGGAATCTGAGCACACGTTTCACAGTAACATCCTTATCTGAGTTTGTAGCTTCACTAGGTAGTTTAACATTAGTTTGTGTTGACTTTGAGATGAAACCAGCCTTTACTGGCAGTAAATAGATGTCCTTGTAATTACCATTTCCTTCAATGTAGCAACTGATTTCAATGCCAAACTGATTGGTATTTGTTCTTGATTACACTACAAAGGAGAAGTAAATGCTTCATTTCAACCATAAGCGGCTTTCTGTTCTTGGTGAAATTTTACACTAAAAGATGTTGAACCAACTTTACCTTGCTTTTATATTCATCAGACTCAAAAAATGTGGCTTGTACTGTAGCTTCATGTTGGTCGTGGTATCATCCTATATTTGCTTTGCAGTGGCCATTTTCAAAGCTTCTAACACTAATTTTATCTGCAGTGTTAATCATTTTTCATTTCTTTGTAGTTCAGTCATATTTATTGACCAATTCCCTCTTCTGATTATCCATTTTTGTAAAATGTTCCATGGGCTTATCACTGGGAGACAAGGAGGCAACAGTTACATGCTTTGCTATCTGTGTAACTAATAGATGTTCGATGACCAAGACTTTGAAAGAAGTGATGTAACTGATACCATTCTTGATGCACACCTTTTCTTTGCATAATGATTCTGGAATAAAGAGCCATAGCCAAGTTTATGCAATAATACACAGTTAATATTGTGACAATTGAAAGTTCCGCTGTGTTGCTGTGGGTCAGGTGCTGTTTAACTACCGTGTGAAAAGATTCACATGTTGAAATGGCGCAAAGGACCCGTATCTAAAACAGAAAAACTTGTGTTGGAAATTCACAAAATAGTCAACTTTTAACCCAATTTAGTTAACTACTGGCCAACCAAGTTCTAGATCAAATAAAACTGAAGTTTTTCTGAAAAGAATGTTAATTCTAAGACTCTGAAATACTCACTGAAAGAATGTTTGGAGATAATGTTATATAGAATTCTTCACAGAAGGATTTGCAGACAGTCCAAAAACACCCTTTTAGAGTGTTTAAATTTATGGAGAATTTAGAGCCCCTCCCCTCATTTCAATAGTCTTAAGGACTGCAAAAGATTAAAGTTCTGGATAACTGTACTGTTGTCCAGATTGTAAAACTTCACAATCACAAGCCCATATGTGTATAACATTTATTGAACAGCAGCCAGTACTATGTTTACTTCTAGAAAACAGTAGCATCCAGCCCATTAATGTTTAAATTCTGTTTTCGAATGCGTTAATTTCATATATCTTATAACTAAGGGCCATAAAGTTTATATCAAACTTTAAGAAATAGAAAATTAACTTGGTTAAATTTGAGAAACACCCCAAGATGCCATGCCTAATTCATAGCAGGTCAATCTGGTATTAGGTTTGAGGTTCTCAGCTCTGACTACCTGCCTATCTACTGTTCTTGAACAAAGCTCAAGTAAAAGGATGGTCATCCACAAGCATACCAAAGAATTATTTACAGAATATCCAATAATTCAACCAATTTAAACCGAAGAATATATGACCTCTAAGAATTTCAGGGCCTGAAAGAATTATATCATTATTTTTTTTTAAAGATGATTATCAAGGTTAAAAGTCCTGCCACCCCCCCCCCAACCCACCCAAGAGCCTCTCCTGAATTAAATGAAAGTTATATTATCTTTGAAATAATATTTTTTATCTTTGAAAGCTGAATGAGGAAAAATTTTAATTAAATATCCACATTATGCTCAATACATAATGAATACAAAATCCAATGTTTTTCTAAAATTACTATCTTAAAAAAAATAAGTTTATAAACTTCTTACCTTATATAAATCTTCAAACTCTTGATAAATCTCACACATGGTGTTCTCTAAGAAAAACACCCTTCAATTTTATTCCTAAAATGAAAAACATTTACAGGCAAGTCAATGTACAAAAACCATATCTTAACTATATGCATCATGATTTTCTTTTCTTCATTATGTCCTCATTCACATACATTAATCACAACAAATCATGATGTGAACAGCAATGGAAAAGTTTAATCATTGGACATTTGTACTTATTTTCAACTTAAGCTCTAGTTTTAAGTTTTTATTGCTTAGCTCCCCTTTAAAAATACATAAAGGCACATTTCTATAGTTTTCCGTTTTCTCACGTAGAACAGACAAGACTTCCAATTTTACTATGACTGGAAAAAACTCAACAAAGATAATTTCAAGCATGTCACTTACTTCTTTGTACAGGTTAGCTTATGCTAACTTGGAGGTGCCTTCTCAACATTAACCCTGATATTAGAAGAGTACCCATACCTTCCTGACCTGCATATAGGTTTTTCAAGAGGCAGGTCAGGTGGTCTGGTATTCCCATCTCTTTCAGAATTTTCCAGTTTATTGTGATCCACACAGTCAAAGGCTTTGGCATGTCAATAAAGCAGAAATAGATGTTTTTCTGGAACTCTCTTGCTTTTTCGATGATCTGCAAGGAGATCCAACCAGTCCATCCTAAAGGAGACCGACCAGTCCTGGGTGTTCATTGGAAGGACTGATGCTGAGGCTGAAACTCCAATACTCATGTGAAGGGTTGACTCATTGGAAAAGAGTCTGATGCTGGGAAAGACTGGAGGCAGAAGGGGACTACAGAGGATGAGATGGCTGGATGGCATCACCGACTCAATTCACATGGGTTTGGGTGAACTCTGGGAGTTGGTGATGGACAGGGAGGCCTGGCGTGCTGCAATTCATGGGGTCACAAAGAGTCAGACACGACTGAGCGACTGAACTGAACTGAACCCATACCTTAACACATCCCCAAACTGGTTATGCCTCGCTCTGTGTGTAATGTCTTTGTTACCAGACAACGTTTCCAGTGATCATAAACACTAAAACTTTAAAGGAAAAGTGGGAGAGTCGTCTCTGCTAACAAAGAACTTTCAAGCAGTGATGATGCGAAAAGACTCAAAAAGATTACAAGTCTCCAGAACTAATTAGAATTCTGCCTATTTAGAACATTATGCGGAGAAGACAAAGGCACCCCACTCCAGTACTCTTGCCTGGAAAATCCCATGGACAGAGGAGCCTGGTGGGCTGCAGTCCATGGGGTCGCTGAGGGTCAGACACGACTGAGCGACTTCACTTTCACTTTTCACTTTCATGCACTGGAGAAGGAAATGGCAACCCGCTCCACTGTTCTTGCCTGGAGAATCCCAGGGACAGAGGAGCCTGGGGGGCTGCCGTCTATGGGGTCGCACAGAATCGGACATGACTGAAGCGACTTAGCAGCAGCAGCAGAACATTATTACTGCTTGACAAGGTCTATGTTTTGCTCATTAAGAGGGACAGAGCCCAGGGCGGCGGCGAGCAGCAGAAAGAAAAGGACATATACTCACCCTTTGGGGGAAAAGGGCAAACTCCTCTAATTCTGCTGCTGCATATTTGTATTTTTAATGCATCCTATCTCAAATATTTGTGTAATTGCCTACAAGCAATCAGACTACATTCCTTGAAATACTCTACATAGAAATTTCAACTGTTTCAAGTCATTCTGCACCCCAAGCAAAATAATAAGGCAAAGGATACACAATTTCTATCTACGGTTTAGTGTTACTGAGCTTCTCTAACCACTTCCACCTAGGAGGAATTAGGAGAGGGGAAACGGGTCGACAACAATAATACTTAATTACGTGGGCTGCCGTCTATGGGGTCGCACAGAGTCGGACACAACTGAAGTGACTTAGCAGCAGCAGTCAGGCTCCAAGATGGTCTCTGATGACCCCTCCCCTCTTGGTAGTCACACCTTTGTATAGTGCCCACCTACACCACACTAAGGCCAACAGAACAGGGCACAAGCGATGTTTTGTCACTTTCAAGCAAATTAAAAAAAAAGTATTAAAAGACAAGCTTCCATCTTGGCCTTTCTCTTAGACCAGTCCCTCTGGGTAAAGCCAGCTATCACGTGGTAAGAACACTCAGGAAGCCCAGGGAGAGGCTCACACGGTGAAGAAGAACTGAAGCCTTCAGCCAACAGCCATCAGGGAATGGAGGCTTGCCAACTGAAGACAGTTTGGAAGCTGATGTCTGTCTTCTACCTCCGTTCCTTACTGTTTAATCAGTGTTTGCTTTAAATCGCCAAATATTGAGCAATCTGTTACAAAGCAATAAACACTAACACAGAAGGTCAGAAGTCAAGTGAAGTGAAGGTCGCTCAGCTGTGTCCGACTCTTTGCAACCCCTTGGACTATACATACAGTCCATGGGATTCTCTAGGGCAGAACACTAGAGTGGGTAGCCTTTCCCTTCCCCAGGGGATCTTCCCAACCCAGGAATCGAACCAGGTCTCCCACACTGCAGGCGGATTCTTAACCAACCAAGCCACGAGGGAAGTCCCAGAAGGTCATAATCTATATCCAAAAAAGTAAAATGTACAACTTATGAATTAACTGAAAAGGTCTAAAATTCATGGGCAAGGATTGGATTCAGAACTGACTTTATACTCAGTCACCAATAATTTCAAAACCCCAAGGCCTTCTGAAGAACAAAAATCCCCAGAGAACAGGATGAAAAATTCAGTGAGAATATGTCAGTTACTAGAAATACATTTTATGATGTCAGGATGACAAATAAATGTAATACTAGCTAAAAATCTGACAAAAAGATAGGTAGTCAATACGGAAGATACCAGTCCTAGAAGGCAAAGCCTCTATTTTTGCTTTCATAGCTGAGAAAAATGTGTTAAAAACAAAAAATCCTGCACATACAAAACATTTAGTACAACTCAATAAGCATTAGCTGTTACTAATTTTTCCCCAAGTAAGCAATTAATGAGATTTTATAACATAAAACAGAAAGTTAGATTTCATTCAACCCTTTATAAATATATGTTTTACTTGGACAATCCTCCCCTTCCACTCACTGCTCTTGTACCAGGAATACTTAATATGCTAAAAAAAAGAAAGATATTACACTACCTCCCCTGCAGTTTTAGTAATTCTCTTCCAAGACCCAGGAATCTTTTTCCGACATCTTCAAGAATACAATTCCTGAGAAGAGATATTTTATTTCAAATTATTTTTTGCACTGGTCAGTGCTTTCTACAAATAATATCTTTAATACAGCTTACATATCCTCATTCATGTATTCAGTAATCACATAAGTTCATTATGTGAACAGCAGTGAAAATGTTTAATCATTGGATATGAAGCTATCGAAGGAAGCAAAGATATAACCAAATGAGAAATAAATTGAGAACTTCAATTTGACCAGGAAAAAAATGAAAAATAGTAACAAAAAGTATATAAAGCTTATTAGCAAATGTAAAAATACATAAATACAACTCAACATCAATGATGCCATTTATAAAGGATTGCATGCTTCCCTATCCAGAAGCACACTAAGAATACCCACAGCACCGACCCCCTGTGGCTGTAAAGTAAGCTGGTTACTTTCATTGAGCAGGTGTGCATTGAAGTCAATTGTTCCCCAGCACTGCAGTTTTCTGAAACCCATCTGTAATAAATAATTAGATGGATACTGTCAAGACTTTGAGAGCCACATTCTCATGAACTAATTCAGCAGGAAAGAAAAACATCCCTTCTTTGTACTCTGATGCTGAACTGGCAGCTCTAGCTTAAGAAAATGAAAAATGTGTGCCTGCACCTGGACTCTCTTAGGAGCAGCACCCACCTCCGTGCCCAGCTCGAAGCAGGTTAGATTATCCCTGAACCCATCTTAACAGCAGCCCTTTTGCCCAGGGCTCTACTTCAATCAGAAATGTCCAACACCCGCAAGCATTGCTCTTTTAATACTCCATAATGGTAACTTTAAGTCTCCATTTAAAGTTACCTTTAATGGGTTCAAAGAGCCTAAGCGTACTTCCCTGGAACCAACACTTTTTCAGTTCAGTTCTGTTCAGTCGTCAGTCGTGTCTGCAGCACACCAGGCTTCCCTGTCCATAACCAACTCTCAGAGTCTACTCAAACTCATGTCCATTGAGTCGGTGAGGCCATCCAGCCATCTCATCCTCTGTCGTCGTCTTCTCCTCCTGCCCCTAATCCCTCCCAGCATCAGGGTCTTTTCCAACAAGTCAACTCTGCGCACGAAGTGGCCAAAGTATTGGAGTTTCAGCTTTAGCATCAGTCCTTCCAATGAACACCCAGGACTGATCTCCTTTAGAATGGACTGGTTGGACCTCCTTGCAGTCCAAGGGACTCTCAAGAGTCTTCTCCAACACCACAGTTCAAAAGCATCAATTCTTCAGCACTCAGCTTTCTTCACAGTGTAACTCTCACATCCATACATGACCACTGGAAAAACCATAGCCTTGACTAGACGGACCTTTGTTGGCAAAATAATGTCTCTGTTTTTTAATATGCTATTTAGGTTGGTCATAACTTTCCTTCCAAGGATTGAACTGAATACTACATAAGCATATTATAATGGAAAGCAACTGTGAACAATACCTTGAGATGAATCTTTTCAGCCAGAATCTGGATTAAGTAACAAGGGAGAAAGAACAACCTTGCTTGGATGCTGGACTCATTCTTGCAGCTAGAGACAGAAATAAAAAAGTTTACGAACATTCGTTTTCTTTAATGAGCCTCCAACGTTAAGCAGGAAAGATGCTACATAATATACTAAGGACGTCTTCAAACATACAAAATAGAAAGTACGCCCCACCTTGGCTCCATTTTGTTTCTTCTGTAAAAACTGAAGTCTCATACCGTAAACATAAAGAGCTTAAAAAAAGACATCGTTCTAAGATCTTCTCATTCCTGAAAACTATCCACGATGTCGCACATCCCAAGCAAAACCATTTCACTGCCCTCCCTCCTGCCCCTCCTAGTACTTCTATTGACGAGTCCCCACTAGACCGTGCGCTTCCCCCCAAATCCCCAGAACCTTCTTACCTTATCTCCTTCTTAATCCCCATTGCGGCAAAGGATCTTGCAGGAAAGAGCTCGATGAATTAAAAACCGACTTATCTTGGTATTAAATTCTCATTAAATCCTGAGGTCACATACCTACTCTACCAATAGCTCCGACATTATCTCCGCATCAGATACCTGCAAAATAAAATGCAAGAAAATGACATGCCCCCCATTAAATACTTTATTTGGGTTCTAATTTTGCCTTCAATATTTTTAGGGAGCCACGTTCTTCCTTTCCTAGACCTCCCGACACTTTCAGAGCTCGCACTTTGAGATCCACCGGCATGCCTCTGGATTCGCCTCAACTTTTGTCCTGCCTTTCCCCCTTGGCATTCTCTGGCCGAGCCTCGGAAGAAGCGCGGATGGCCCTAGATTTCACCAGGCCGGACGAAAAAGAGCCCATTGTAGCGAAATATAGTTACCACCCTCCAACGAGAAGCGAGGGGAGGCCCAGAGGTTGGCTCAATACCCCCCGGCCTTTCCGATTGGCTGCTGCGACGTGACGTGCTCTGTGATTGGCCACGGCGGCGAGCGCAGCGCCCGCGGAGAGGTAGGGCAGGAGCCAAAGAGCCTTAAGAGCCCGCCTTTCTCAAACAAATAAAGGTAGTAGCTGCGGAGTCAGCGGGCGGAGCTAACTTGACCGCGACTCATGCTGTCGCGGGAACACCGGAGGTGGAGCCCCACGTAGCAAGAAGATGACCCGAAGTTGCTCGGCAGTGGGCTGCAGCACACGAGACACCGTGCTGAGCCGGGAGCGCGGCCTCTCTTTCCACCAGTGCGTGAGAACAGCCTCCGCGCTAACTCCCAGCAGGGCCAGGCGCTGCAGGCCACGGGGGTGGGGGCGGGGCCGGGTGGTGCGTCACGCCGTCGACGTGTCGTGCGTAGCGTGGGGCGGGGGAGGGAATTGGGCAACCTGGAGGGTAACGCTCAGTTTTGTCATCCTGCTCTGTGTTTGTCATCCTGCTCAGTGTTTGTCTGCAGAGTGTGTCTGCGAAGTGCTTGTTTTCTCCTTGCCTACCAGTGCCCTGTAGCTTGCCTACCGGACCCCAGTAGCTTTTAGCAGGAGTTACTCTAAAGGAGTCTTGCTGCCTTTCCGTCGTTTTATTGAAGAGGAGAAAGGAAGGCAGTTTAGAAGAACTGTTGAAGGCGTGCGCTTTCTTTAGTGTGTGTCTTGCTTGGGAGCTTGAGTACATATGCGTTTGTTACGAATAGAGCTCGTAATAGAGCTTGTTTGGAATAGAGCTCGCCTCCCTTCTCCCTCCGGTTAGCAAATCCAATTTACTGATGGTGGGTTGTGGTGAAGGAAAGTCCAGCGTTAATTGGTGCCAAGCGAGGGGAATGGATAGATGGTGTTGAAAAGTTCTGAACTCCCTGATGGCTTTTAGATTTTTTCAAAGCGGCATTTGGGATGAGGGCTGCAGGGTGCGTGACGTTATTCTGATTGAGTGGGGGTAACAGGTTGGTGTTTGGAGAAGCTGAATCATCAGCTTTCTGGTTGTGGTTAGACCTCTGGTTCCAAACCTGAGGTCTAAGGGCTTGTGATCCACAGGTAGTCACCATTCTCCACCTGGGTGGGGTTTAGTTTTTACAGAACTACCTAAAGATAGCCAAAACGTTATGTGTATTCCTTGAGAAGGAATTGGGACTATTGTGTTGTCACTGAACTATTTATTGTTCAGGCTATCTGGTTTAAGTGCTACTTTTCTGCTTTCCCTGATTTCCCTAATTAGTCACTGCTTTGATCTCTTTGGAACTCAGAGAAGGCTTGGGAGACAGAATTCCATCACCCTCCCTCCACCCCCCGCCCCCCCCTCCAACACCCCACTTTTAGAAATAAGAAACAGGAGACACAGGGCTTTTGTACCCAGGAGGGTTCTGAAGGCCCTTGTTTTCAGATTTTAACTAGTACTGTGTGTCTTTACCAGTTGTTCACGATCATTAGCCCAGCTCTACAAGCCAGGTCCAATTCTGGCTGTATTTGGTCATGGCAAGGAAGTTTCATTTGGCACAGGACTGGGGTGTATTTTCAGACTGATCAGATTTGAACCCACATCTGTGGGACAGTCTGGTAAAGGTCACTGAAATTAATGCGAGGTAGAAAAGTGGGTAGAACAGATCCTCTCAGAGGGAAAGAAATGTTTGGTATTTTTTAAAGTGGTAGCCTAATAAGGCAATATGATGAGGTAGCGAGTTAGACCAAAGTAGACAAAGGACTTTTGTGAAAAGATCAAAAAGACCTGTAGGGGACAAGTGGTATTTGAATTGGACCTTGAACTCTATCTAGAATGGAGGGTGAGGTGGACAGAGGATAGCATTTAAATAGAAATAGCATGGAAAAGGGTTTCCCTGGTGGCTCTGATGGTAAAGAATCTGCCTGCAATGTGGGAGACCTGGGTTTGATCCCTCAGTTGAGAAGATCCCCTGGAGGAAGAAATGGTGAACCACTCCAGTGGTTGCCTGGAGAATCCCCATGGACAGAGGAGCCTGGCCGGCTACAGTCCATGAGGTCGCAAACAGTTGGACACGACTGAGCAAAGAAGCACAGCACAAAGCACAGCATGGGAAAATAAAAGAATGGAAAGTGAAGATGTAGGAAACAAATTATCTAAAAACATGTCAAGGAGTTTCAATTATGTATGGTAGGCTTTTTGTAGTGTTGCTTATTTTTAAGGGAGGCCCTTCCTCCACCTAAGCTGCTGTAATTGTATCCTTTCTTCTCTGAGATTTGCTTCCATCACTTAGTTCTTGTTCTAGTTTCATTTTAAATTGCTCTCTCTGATGGTTACTTGCCTAAAAACACTGAACAGGCTTGAATTACTTCCACTTTTAAATACACACAAACTCTTGAACCTTTGTGCACCTCTGCACTACCCTACCATTCTCCTTCCATTTACAACCAAGTTCCTCAAAACAGAAGCCTGCACCTACTTCCCTAAGTCCTGTTGACTTATCAACCTACCGCAGCCAGATATCTGTCCACACCCACTGACTGAGGGTTATTGGTAATCTTGCCAAACCTAAATGAGCAATTATATTAATAAGTCTTTCTCTTGACCTGTTGAACTTTTAATCATACTGGTCACTACTTGAAACCGACACCTCCTTTGGCTGTTCTGACATCCTCTCCCTAGTTCTCTCCCTTTTCTTTGATTTCTTTCTCAACGTTTGCTGCCCTGTTTTTCC
This sequence comes from Bos taurus, assembly GCF_002263795.3. NCBI lineage: Eukaryota > Metazoa > Chordata > Mammalia > Artiodactyla > Bovidae > Bos > Bos taurus. The sequence continues at coordinate 97,727,054 of NC_037333.1, forward strand.
TGTGCCTTTTTCCTGCTGCTGTTGCTGCTAAGTTACTTCAGTGTCCGACTCTGTGTGACCCCATAGACAGCAGCCCGCCAGGCTTCTCTGTCCCTGGGATGCTCCAGGCAAGAACAATGGAGCGGGTTGCCATTTCCTTCTCCAGTGCATGAAAGTGAAAAGCGAAAGGGAAGTCGCTCAGTCGTGTCCAGCTCCTCGCAACCCCATGGACTGCAGCCCACCAGGCTCCTCTGTCCATGGGATTTTCCAGGCAAGAGTACTGGAGTGGGGTGCCATTGCCTTCTCCAGCCTTTTTCCTAGTTTCTTTAAATAAGGAAGAACTCACTTACTGCTTTTATTTGTTTCATATGTTGTGGACCAGAGCAAGACCTGCTTAATTAAAAAAAATTTTTTTTTCGATACAATTATTACACCAGTGTGCTGTGACTCTTCCAGCCTGATTTCTTCCCCGTTCATTTCATTTTCTAGATTAGTGAACTGAAAGTCACTCAGTTGTGTCTGACTCTTTGCAAGCCATGCCAGAATACTGGAGTGGGTAGCCTTTCCCTTCTCCAGGGGATCTTCCCAACCCAGGAATCGAACTGGGGTCTCCTGCATTGCAGGCAGATTCTTTACCAACTGAGCTATCAGTAAAGTCCTCATGTTCTAGATTACTGGAAATTATGTTTCTAAAAATGCAAATTTTATCATGCTCACTCCCTTAGGGAAGGGTTTTAATCCCTCGGGCTCTTTAGTGCCTAAAAAATAAGAGTCCAAGCTCCTCTGTGAGCCTTTCCTCTATACCTCTGTTCCAACCTAAATACATTCTGTCTGTACTTCTGTTAATGGTACATGTGTGCAGAATTAAACACAGTCTATGTATGAATGAGAAGGAATTGTTGGCCTTCCTGACAGCTAGAAAGTTGTAAGGAAGACAGAAAAGAATAGAGAGGAGAGAAGGAGTTAGGATACTGTGGTGTAAGTCCTAGTGACAAGGTAACACTGGTCTGCAGTAGTTCAGTCGCTCAGTTGTGTCCGACTCTTTGCAACCCCATGAATCGCAGCACACCAGGCTTCCCTGTCCATCACCAACTCCCAGAGTTTACTCAAACTCATGTCCATCGAGTCAGTGATGCCATCCAGCCATCTCATCCTCTGTCGTCCCCTTCTCCTCCTGCCCCCAATCCCTCCCAGCATCAGAGTCTTTAACAATGAGTCAACTCTTCACATGAGGTGGCCAAAGTATTGGAGTTTCAGCTTTAGCATGAGTCCTTCCAATGAACACCCAGGATTGATCTCCTTTAGAATGGACTGGTTGGATCTCCCTGCAGTCCAAGGGACTCTCAAGAGACTTCTCCAACACCACGGTTCAAAAGCATCAATTCTTCGGCGTTAGCTTTCTTCACAATCCAACTCTCACATCCATACATGACCACTGGAAAAACCATAGCCTTGAGTAGACGGACCTTTGTCGGCAAAGTGATGTCTCTGCTTTTTAATATGCTATCTAGGTTGGTCATAACTTTGCTTCCAAGGAGTAAGCGTCTTTTAATTTCATGGCTGCAGTCACCATCTGCAGTGATTTTGGAGCCCAAAAAAATAAACTCTGACACTGTTTCCACTGTTTCCCCATCTATTTCCCATGAAGTGATGGGACCAGTTGCCGTGATCTTAGTTTTCTTATTGTTGAGCTTTAAGCCAACTTTTTCCCCTCTCCTCTTTCACTTTCATCAAGAGGCTTTTTAGTTCCTCTTCACTTTCTGCCATAAGGGTGGTATCATCTGCACATCTGAGGTTATTGATATTTCTCCTGGCAATCTTGATTCCAGCTTGTGCTTCTTCCAGTCCAGCGTTTCTCATGATGTACTCTGCATATAAGTTAAATAAGCAGGGTGACAATATACAGCCTGACGTACTCCTTTTCCTATTTGGAACCAGTCTGTTGTTCCATGTCCAGTTCTAACTGTTGCTTCCTGACCTACATATAGGTTTCTCAAGAGGCAGGTGAGGTGATCTGGTATTCCCATCTCTTTCAGAATTTCCCACAGTTTAAAGTGATCCACACAGTCAAAGGCTTTGGTCTGCAGTAAGGGCTCAGCAAAATGGTAATATGGGAAGGAGAGAGTTAATCAACTTGCTGTTGCCTGAAGCTGCCATCTTCAAACTATTTGATCATGGCACTCTTTCCATAACAAAAATTTTGAATACATGCCTCTGATATTATTATGAGAATATTGGTGCTCTGTCAAACATATGAATGACTTAAATGGAAAGTGGGATTGGCAAGTTAAGAATTGAAGTGACTCTTTGATATATTCTCTTTCTGTAGGTATAAAGAGATTAAAAAATTTATTTCATAACCAAGGAAATATATGTATTGGTAATTTGGAACAGTTCTGCCTGAACTGTTGTAATGAATTCTATTTTAAACTTTTATTTATATGTTACAAACATCTGTTTTCAATAAGCAGATGGTAACATGTTTGCTTGTCTCTTTTTTGGAAGAGGCTTAAGCTATAGGTGTAGTTAAAGCCCTCCCCCTCAGTCCTTTCTCTCTCCCTCCCTGGATGTAACCCCTGTAGAAGAGGTTTTGTTAGCCACTTTTCTGGAAAATATTTGATGTGCAGGGAGCCAGAGGTAAATCCTCACTAACAGTGTAAAAAAGGCATAGTCAACAGGAGGAAGAAAATGGATTCTGTGTTACAGAAGCCAATTCATTATTGTGTATGTGAGATGGTGATTGGTTGAGAATTTTTCTGGTAAAGAACCCACCTGCAATGCGGGAGACCTGGATTTGATCCCTGGGTTGGGAAGATCCCCTGGAGAAGGGAAAGGCTACCCACCCCAGTATTCTGGCCTGGAGAATTCAATGGACTGTACAGTCCATGGGGTTGCAAAGAGTCAGACATGAATAAGCGACCTTCACTTTGAGAGGTGGCTTTAGACTGGGGACCTCTGGATTCCAGTTTTATTTGATTAGTTAATCTATTTGCTTTTAAATATGATTTATGTGGCTGGTCTGGGCCATAGCTGTGACACACAGGAACTCTGGGTCTTAGTTGCAGCATGCGGGATCTTTAGTTGTGGCTTTGCAACTCTTAGCTGTGGCACATGGGATCTAGTTCCCTGGCCAGGGATGGAATCGAGGCCCCTTACCTTGGGAGCAGAGAGTCTTAGCTACTGGCCCACCAGGGAAGCTCCTGAATTCCAGTATTAACTGACTATTTACTGATGGCTAAACTTGGCTGCTCCAGTCTTGGTTTCATCTTCTGTAAAAGGATAAAAACCTGTCTTACTGAGCTTTTTTTTTTTTTTCTGAGACTAAAAATGTCTTTAAAACATACAAAACACAAGGTAAATGCTTTAAAAGTATTATCAATTATTAATACCAATTTATTTTTGTCCAGAACTCAATCATGCTGGTTAAAGACTGCAGTATTTACCAGCCTTTTCCATGTCATTTTACACATCAGAAAGCTACAAACCTAGAAACCTGTTTGGGACTGGCTTAATGTAACTACTTCAAGAGCTCCAGGTGGGGCCCAGGCCCACCCCATGGGCTAAGGGGGTTGATAGCTGTGCTCTCCAGGTGTGCCAGTTGGGAAGCTCTGCATCGGAAAATCAGGCTAGTAATGTAACTTGGTAGACCAGCCAACTTTTGATGGTCCCTGACTTGTTAAGAGACCACACTCAATCTGGAAATGTTGCCTCACAAACACGTATCATCATTAAGAAAACCCAGTGAAAAGAGATGTGCCTTTGTTTATCGGAAAATAATTCCCTGTACATTCTCTCATGATTGTGTAGCATCATTTTTCTGGAACAATAAGATAAAAAGCCCCCAAAGTGGAATTAGTTGTTCCTAACAAAGAACAAACTTTAGATGGTACCTTTCCATTTACAGAGTGCTTCTGAACACATCTGTGTCATACACTCTTCCTGCCGCCCTGGAGGAAGCTGATAGACTGAGAGATGTATCTAGTGCCACATGGCTGCAAAAGGGAATGGAGGCTTAAGTGCAGGTTTTCCAACTCACTGTTGTTTCTCAAGCTGATTGAGAGAGTATCTCAGAATTATGTTTTGCCATTTTGACATATCATTTCCCTAACAAAATTAGCTGAGGAAATGAAACTTTTTTTTACCAGTTTCAGTTCTTTACAACTGTGCGCTTTAAAGCATGAGTTAAAATATGTAAGAGTGATACCTGTCAATCTGTCTCCAAGATAAAAGAAGAAGGTGCAGATAGAGCAGTTCTGTGATTTAATCTCATGAGTTTTTTCCCTCACTCATTTCTGAATATAATAATTTGGCTGGGATTGACAAGTAGAAAAATGCAAGGTAGTTTTTATGTTCAAGGCTAGGAAAAAGTTGTCCTTTCAAAACGAAATAGAAAAACTGAGTGTAAGAAATGTACTTGTTTTCTTTTGTTGTTCAGTTGCTAAGTTGTGTCCAACTCTTTGCGACCCCCTGGACTGCAGCACGCCAGGATTCCCTATCCTTCACCATCTCCCAGAGTTTCTTCAAACTCATGTCAGTAGAGTTAATGATACTGTCCAACCATCTCATCCTTTGTTATCGCCCTTTCCACTTGCCTTCAGTCTTTTCCAGCATCAGGGTCTTTTCCAATGAGTCAGCTCTTCCCATCAGGTGGCCAAAGTATTGGAGCTTCCCCATCAGTCCTTCCGATGAATATTCAGGGTTGATTTCCTTTACAATTGGCTGGTTGGATCTCCTTGCAGTCCAAGGGACTCTCAAGTCCTCTCCAGCACCACAGTTCAAAAGCACCAATTCTTTAGTACTCAGCCTTCTACATGGTCCATCTCTCACATCCATACATGACTACTAGAAAACCATAGCTGTGAGTACATGGACCTCTGTCAGCAAAGTGATGTCTTTTTAATACACTGTCTAGGGTTGTCATAGCTTTTCTTCCAAGAAGCAAGTGTCTTTTAATTTCATGGCTGCAGTCACCATCTGCAGTGATTTTGGAGCCCAAGAAAATAAAGTCTGTTGCTGTTTCCATTTTTTCCCCAATATATTTCCCTTGTTGTGATAAGACCGGATACCATCATCTTTGGTTTTTGAATGTTGAGTTTTAAGCCAGCTTTTTCACTCTCCTCTTTCACCTTCATCAAGAGGCTCTTTAGTTCCTCTTCACTTTCTCCCATTAGGGTGGTATCATCTGCATATCTAAGGTAGTTGATATTTCTCCTGGCAGTCTTGATTCCAGCTTGTGGTTCATCCAGTCTGCTGTTTCACATGATGTACTCTGCATATAAGTTAAATAAGCAGAGTGACAATATACGTACTTGATGTGATCCTTTCCCAGTTTGGAACCAGTCTGTTGTTTCTTGTCCGGTTCTAACTGTTGCTTCTTGACCTGCATACAGGTTTCTCAGGAGGCAGGTCAGGTGGTCTCATAGTTCCATCTCTTAAGAATTTTCCAGTTTGTTGTGATCTACACAGTCAAAGGCTTTAGCATAGTCAGTGAAGAAGTAGATGTTTCTCTGGTATTCGCTTGCTTTTTCTGTGATCCAGCGGATTTTTCTACTTGTTTTCTACTGTTTAGTAATGAATTTCCTCAAAATTCATCAGAAGCATCTGTTTTCTCACAAAATTTCTGAGGGTCAGGAATTGTGGAGTGGATTAACTGGGGGTGACTGGGAGTCTCATAAGATTGCAATCAAAATGTTAGCCAAGACTGCAGTCACTTGAAGCTTTGATTGAGGCCGAAGGATATCCTTTCAAAAAGGCTCTCATGTGGCCTTTGACTGGAGAACTCAAGTTTCTAGCCAAGTGGACTCTCCACAGGGCTGCTTATGGTATGGCAGGTAACTTCCCCCAAAGAAAAACCATTCAATAGAGCAAGGAAGACAAATCTTCAGTGTTTTTTCCTGATCTGCTCTTACAGCCCATTATCACCTTTAGAAGCAAATCACAAACTCCAGCCCACACTCAAGGGGAGGGAAATAGGCTCCATCCCTTGAAAGGAGGCATACCAAAGAATCTGTGGATATAGTTTAAAATCACCACAGGAAAGGAAAGACACACATGTTAAATTTGAGCAGGTTCTGTTAAGTGTAGGCTGTGCAGATAGAATGTGCAGGATATTAAATGTGAGAATTGTCCACATACAAGTTGAAACAGATGAGATCACTTAGATACCGAGCTTTTGGATTTAAAAAGTCAAAGAACTTTGAAAAATGAAATCAGATCAAGTGAGTTAAATTTTAGCTGGACTTAATGTTTACATAAAGCTGTTAAATAATAAATGGGTTTGTGTAATAAATAATACTGTTGTATTACTATGATGTTTTCATGTTAATGGAACTTTAATGTGATTGCTGTAGATTTCCAACTGATACTATACAGCGCTCAAAATGGATCAGGGCTGTTAATCGTATGGACCCCAGAAGCAAAAAGATTTGGATCCCAGGACCAGGTGCTATGCTATGTTCCAAACATTTTCAAGAAAGTGACTTTGAGTCATATGGCATAAGAAGAAAGCTGAAAAAAGGAGCTGTGCCTTCTGTTTCTCTGTACAAGGTACTTAAATCTAGGTGTAAACAAATTCAACTTTATAGAAACTGAAAATTGAGACTGCTCACATTATAGCTAGGATTTACAGAGATAAAAGCAAAACCAAAAACCTAGGCCTAAAAAGTAAATCCAATAATACAATACTTTTGTTTTTAAAAATATATATGTAATATTACATAATATTTTAAAAATACGTATGTATTAATATTAATAATTATGCTTTGGAAGGTGTATATATGCAAATCATGACTAGAAATACATAAAGATTACTGACGTGATCGCAAAAATCAACTAGTGAATGTAAATAGCTTTAGAATTCAGGGTTTTGTTTAAATATTAGACAGTTTTCATAATATTGAGCTGGCCAAAAAGTTCCTTTAGTTTTTAAGTGAAAATAAAAGACACCTTTTTCATTTTCACCAAGAACTTCTTTGAACAACATATTTACTGTTTTGTTCCATTACCTTCTGCCATTTCCCAGGCAATTTCATAATTCTTTCCTCCCAAAACTTTCTATGTTTTTGAGCAAAGAACTTTTGCAAGTGTCTTTCACAATATTACAAGGAATTAAATTTTTTTCTGTTAAGATAATTTTATAAAAACTGAAATAATTGGAAATCCAAAGGTGCAGTGTCTGGTGAATACAGCAGGTGAATCAAAACTTCCCAACAAAGCCATAACAGACTTTGCCTGGTCATTAAAGGAACACACAGCCTTCCGTCAGCCTGATGGGAGATGATGTGTTTCTTATAGAGTAATTCTGGATGCTTTTCATTGAGAGCTGCTTTCAGTTGGTCTCATTGGGGTTAATCACTTGGTTTTCCAGAAAGAGCTCATAATAGAGGACCCTTTTCCAAACCCACCATACATACAATATCACCTTCTTTGGATGAAGTCCAGCCTTTGTGGTTGGTGGTGGTTCATTTCATTTGCCTCACAATCTCTTCCATTCCGCATTATTGTCTAGTATCCACTTTTCACTGCCCATCCCAATTTGTCTTAAAAATGGAATGTTTTCATTACATTTCAGTAGAGAATTGTGACATGTGGAAATATGGTCAACGTTTTTTCACTTAACTTATGTAGAACCCATACCTCAAAGTGATGAACATTACCAGGCTGGTGCAAATCATTTCCAGTGCTTGATTTGGATGTTTTGAGTATGTTTGCTATCTCCCATATGGCGTAGTGTTGATCATTTTCAATGTCTCGATTTGATTGCTATCAACCTCAACTGGTCTACCTGACCATGGAGCATCATTCAGTGAAACCTGCAGCATAAAACTTTGCAAACCACTTTTGGTGCGTTCAATCAGTCACAGCACCTTCTCCATTCACTGCACAAATCTTTTTTTGCGTTTCAGTTGCATTTTTGCCTTTCTTGAAATATCAGTAATTAAGTATAATATGCTGAAACTGTTGTTTTTTCCCCACCTTTAATATTAAAGTGGCTACACAAAAATTCACCAATTTTGATAGTTGTTTTTTTTTTTAATGCATGCTGATATGACAGCTGTCACAAAACAGTCTAACAAAATTGTTTCAAATGAGGTTAAAGACAACTTTTTGTAAGATGGCTCTTTTTTGTTAGAGCCATCTTACAAAAAAGAATGAACTCTTTGGCCAACCCAATACTTTGAAATTATCTACCCTTTTTTTTGGCTTTCCCCCAAAATGTTATTGATTTTGACCAGAAATGTACCTAATCATTAGCACTGATATGGAAAGAAGTATACAGGAAATAGAAGATTTTCTATGAGTCAATCACCAGTCTTGGTGTTATATTTTTATGTTTCTTTTGATTGTTTTTATGTTATCCTTTTACCCCTTAGTCACCCACTCACTCATATGTGACTTAGTCACTGTCTGCAGTCTTCATATAGTCACCCGACTATTCTATCCTGGCACTGCCCTAACCATCCTCTTATTCACTGGAATCTCTTTTCAGTGTTGTTTTATCTCATTCCCTCTTTCAGAAGAATATCCTTGGTGTCACATCCAAACTCTAAGTTCCAAGAGCTTTTTATTATTTGATTTGTGCATCTCTGACTACTCTGAATTCTCTTTTGGAACCACAAATACTTACCCACTGCATATATGATAAATTGCCTTGCTTTTATGATTTTGTTTAAAATCAGTAATAGTTACAATTTATTGAGACCCACAATGGTCCAGGCAGTGCACTAGGCAATTTATGTAAATTAGCTTATTGTATCCTCAAGTCAACTCTGTATTGTTATCCATATTTTATACATGAAAAGTTAAGGGATTATAGAGGTTAAATTACAGCTTTAAGTGAGGGAGCCAGGAGTCTGATTCCCCGGCCCATGCTCTGTCCTATGCCTTCCCTTCTGCACAAATAACTTCCCAATCTCCTTTATTAACCATGTTATTACTCTTTCAAAGAACAACTCAAAACCTTCCCAAATTATCACCACCTTTCACTAGTTACTTGAATCATTTCAGAAACTCAGCATTATGTTACTATTTCTGTATGGATCCCACCACCAAAAAACTTGTGTACATTGTCCTGGAGACTATACATTTTTAAAAATCAGAGATTATTACCTTTTCTTTCATACCTAATTCTCCACGGCAACCAGGCGAGTGCTTTGTATTCAGTGATATTTTAATAGATAATCATTGTGTGATAATTTCTGAAATAAACCTCATTTTCCTTTTGTGTCCTAGGTTCTCCAAGGTGTACACCTTAAAGGTAAAGCAAGACAGAAAATCCTCAAACAGCCACTTCCTGATAATTCTCAAGAGGTTGCTACTGAAGACCATAACTACAGTTTAAAGAGACCTCTGACAATAGGAGCAGAGAAGCTAGCTGAGGTGCAGCAGATGCTGCAAGTGTCCAAAAAAAGACTTGCTTCTGCAAAAAACTACAGGATGATCAAGAAGAGAAAGGGCTTACGACTAATTGATGCGCTTATAGAAGAGAAGCTACTTACAGAGGAAACAGAATGTCTGCTACGAGCACAATTTTCTGGTATGTTCCCCAGTGACCTGTAATACTTATTGCACAGCTCCTAATTTTTATGAAATATTACATTTTTATTTTGTATTGCCTATGAAAATATGCCTTTAGCTGAAGAGTCTCTAGCATAAATAAGAAAAATGGAAAATAATCACCAAAATCTTGTTACGATTATCCATTTTTAAAAGTTCTGTGTTTATTATAGGAGAAGCAAAGAAATGTGTAAATGATAAAAACAACACATAATCCTACAACCCAGAAATGAGATCATATAGTTTATACCATATATTGTACTTTTCACTTTTTATAGTCACACTTGTCACTGAAAATTCTTTGTAAGCAGTTTTAATTTGCTGCATAATTTATCACTAAAGCCTTTTTTGCAGTGAGTTGAACTAGATAATTTGCAAAATCTCTTTGAGTCTGAAAATTGTGTAAGTCTCCAAAGTTTTTTCTAAAATATTCTATAGAGTATATATATGTCCATTGAAAGACTACCTAGTCTTCTTCGTGAACCAGGATATTTGAAGAGGGGTAACATAAGAATTGCCAACATACTCTTTGATGAAAGGAGTAGGGATTTTTGGATTTGCATTCTGGTAAAAAAAAAAAAGAAGCAGCAGCATGTCAAAAGGACTAGATACCTCCAGTGGAGGAGCATATTTTGTGTTTTTCCAGGTGGGGAATATAGGTTATAAATAGGGGTGCTCACCAGGAACAGAATTTTTTTTTCTCAATGGTAGGAAAGATTTGTCTCTTCATTCTGATTAATGCTGTATACTATATCCCTCAAAATGTTTCTCGTGTCTAATTTTTACTCTCAAATAAATGGTAACCAAGGAACAAACTAAAACAGATGAATGTCCTCATAATCCAGAGACTTAATTTTACTCCTTTATTTCATTTTCTTTCCTGTTCCTCCAAAAATATCCACATAGGCTGCTAATGAATAGTAAAACATAATAACTTAGGTTGAAACATTTTTCATCCCTCTTTTTAGTGAAATGATCCACAGTGAACAAGATAAATTGATAGTCTCTAAGACTGGATAGTAACCTCTGAACCAATTCAGTTAAAATGTGATTATATTTGAATTTTGGTGCCTAGCACATTTTTATATCCAAATACTATGATCTGTGTCTGAAAATGTTACTGTACACATTTTTCATCACAAAGAATAAATTTACTCTCAACAGATTTTAAGTGGGAGTTGTATAACTGGAGAGAAACAGCTGAGTACTCGGCAGAAATGAAGCAGTTTGCGTGTACACTCTACTTGTGCAGTAGCAAAGTCTACGATTATGTAAGAAAGATTCTTAAGCTGCCTCATTCTTCCATCCTCAGAACGTAAGTGAATGACCTTTTTGATGTAAAATAAAACATGCTGTTCTTTCTTACAGTTTATACACTAACACTGTGTGTATTCATACTCTTCGTTTCGTCCTTCTCTTTTTAAAAACTTGTTGGTGGTATTTGCATAGTATCACAATCTCGATATTTGATCAGCAGAGTGAGGGCATGTAGGCTGACAATATTTTTTTTTGCATTTTTCAGATGGTAGAGACCCTCTGGGTGGTAAAAACTGAATCTTGAAATAGTGGAATATACTTCAGTAGTTTTGTGTACTTCATATACTTCAGTAGTTTTAATATGTAACTAATCTACAGGAGTTCTAGACTGCTACCATTGGTTTGAGGCAAAGATCACTGATGCCAATGCAGTTATCCAGAGAACAGATTTATGAAAAATAATTTTTTAGGATCTGTGGTTAAAATACATAGATATATTTATTTTCTCTTCTTGTTGTTCAGTCGCTAAATCATGTCTGACTCTTTGTGACCCCATGGACTGCAGCACACCAGGCTTCCCTATTATTCCCTATTATTTTCTCTAAGTGGGAAGCAAAAAAACACAGTGACTGTGATGCCGTATAAATTTAATACTCACTATTCACTGTTATTTAAAATCACTGGTTTTACAGACCCCTTTATTTGTATTTGGCTCAAATGGCAGCAGTGCGTTGCCTCACACTTCTGGAAGCTAGAGGTCCAAAATCAAGGTGCTGACACGGTTAGTTCCTTCTGAGGGCTGTGAGGTGAGGGTCTTTCCAGGCCTCTTTTCTTGGCTGATGGATGGTGGTCTTCTCCCTGTGTTTCTGCACATCGTCTTCCGTTATCCACGTGTGTTTCTGTGTCCGCATTTCCTCCTCTTACGAGGACGCAGTCATGTTGAATTCGGGTGTGCCTTAGTGACCTCATTTTTGCTTGATGAGTAAAGATCCCCATCTCCAAATAAGAGCACACTCTGAGGAACTGGGGATCAGCATGATGATACATCTTTTTCAAGGGATGCAGTTCAATTTACACCAGTCACATTCCTGCTGCCTGGGCCTCCCATTACCTGGAAACTGTAGGCTAACTCCTTCCTGTGGCTCCCGGAGCCTCTGTGACGAAATGCGGCTCCTGCTGGGCTCTGCAGCTCATCTCCTGCCTCCCTCTCTGCCTTCTTAGAGTCCATGTTCCTTCCGTAAGGCATTTCTTGCCAAATCTGGCCTTGGAGACTTTCTCCTCCATCTGCCTGATATGCCCATTCTCCCTGTTAGTCCTGGAGGTTAGCCCTTACCCTTCAGACTCAGATCAGATGTCACATCCTTTCTGAAGCCCAGCCTGCTGTTCCTCCAGTTCTGGCCGAGGTACCCTCTTGCACACACATATGGAACTGAATCTTAGTACTTAAAACACTGTCTGCCTCATGAGACTGTGAGCTGCTCAAGTACGAGATCTACGTCTGGTTCTCTGTTACACCCCCTGCCCTGGCAGGGTGCCTGGAACACAGTGGTCTCTTGATAAATATTTATGGAATGGAAGAATGCCTGGATGGGCATTTAGGATTGTGAACAGATGTAAGGAAAAAGATCTGGAAGAATGTCTTTAAAATATTAAGTGATTTTTTAAAAATTATTTATTTATATTGAAGTATAGTTGATTTGGGAAGATCCCTTGGAGGAGGGCATGGCAACCCACTCCAGTATTCTTGCCTGGAGAAGCCAGTGGACAGAGAAGCCTGGCGGGCTGCAGTCCATAGGGTCGCACAGAGTCGGACACGACTGAAGCAACAGCACACATGGTTGATTTACAGTGAACAGTGTTTTGTTGCAGGTGTGCAGCAAAGTGATTCAGTTATATGTGTGTATATAAATATATTCTTTCTCAGAGTCTTTTCCATTATCAGTTATTGCAAGATTTGGAATGTTCCCTGTGCTGTACAGTAGGCCCTTGTTGTGTATCTGTTTTATATAGAGTGGTATGTATATGTTAATCCCAGATTCCTAATTTATCCCTTCTGCCTTTTTGCCTTTGGGACCCATACTTTTGTCTTCTATGTCTGTGAGTCTGTTAGTTTTATAAAGTTCACCTATTAACAGTGTTTTTTTTTTCTTTTTTTACTTTCCATTTTGTACTTTTCTGTATTGTTTCATTTATTTTAAAAAATGAAAGTGTCATTTTATACAATCAGAAAAAAATTTTTTTCACTTTGAGTCAGGGAAAAAGTTGGTGTGAGAGAGAAATCAGTTGCTTCCCTACAACTCTAAAAACCTGGTTTGGGTATTTCTACTCTAAGTTATAAAAACTTAAAAGAAAATGAAGAAGTTCACTTGTCTTTCTGCCTGATAAGCGTCACTCTAGTAGTTGTGGACATTAAGATATCATTCAGATTTCCATTTAGAAGGCAAGCTCACCAGAACATAAGCTTTTTTAAACTGTTTAAGCTAGAACTCTTACTTAGAAGCATTAAAGAGTTTCATTATATACTTACTGTATGTATAACACAGTTAGCATCTTTAGAGTTCGAGAATCCTAATGCAAAAGGACAAATTTTAACCACTTGATTAAAATTTGGTGACACGCTTGAAAAGGGGTTTTCACCATACCAGTGAATTGTAGGTAAAAAAAAAGCCTGTTGAGAGCCATTATACGTTTTCTCATTGTCTTATTTTGCCCTATTTTAAAATATAAACAACTAATATTTTTGCCTTCTAAATAGTTACAGTATGTCTTTTGCATCCTATAATTGTCTTTCAAATCTATTAGTGCATCTTGAAATCAATTTAGTGAGTCATAATTCACATTAAATTTTATATATGCATTTATATGCACACATACATATAGTAAGGATATGGCATATAATAAATTCTATTTATGAAAATTCTGGGTTGCAGCAATCTACCTGCAATGTAGGGGACCTGGGTTTGATCCCTGGGTCGGGAAGATCCCCTGGAGAAGGGAATGTCTACCCACTCCAGTATTCTTGCCTGGAGAATTCTGTGGACAGAGGAGTCTGGAGGGCTACAGTCCATGGGGTCACAATGAGTCACACATGACTGAGCAACTAACTTTCAGATTGCAGCAAAATACTTGGAAAGCTCTGTCCTGAAATACTTATGGAAACATACTTTAAAATTTCAATTAGAGATCGGCTAGTCTAGGAAATAATCTTGGCAACCTAGGATATAGCCCCCAAATCAGAAATTCAACCTAAAAAACGTCATTTGAGAGTTATAAAAGTAAACTTCAGCAAAGACAGACACTTCAGTCTACCTCAGAATCGATTTAGTCTTATTTTAGACAGTTACTAAACTTGACTACTTCCTTTCCTGCTGCTGCTGCTGCTGCTCTCGCTTCAGTCGTGTCTGACTCTGCGCGACCCCATAGACGGCAGCCCACCAGGCTCCCCCGTCCCTGGGATTCTCCAGGCCAGAACACTGGAGTGGGTTGCCATTTCCTTCTCCATGCATGAAAGTGAAAAGTGAAAGTGAAGTCGCTCAGTCATGTCTGACTCTTAGCGACTCCATGAACTGCAGCCTACCAGGCTCCTCCGTCCATGGGATTTTCCAGGCAAGAGTACTGGAGTGGGGTGCCGTTGCCATCTGTAGCAAATTAGAGTAAAATAGAACTGATGAGAAGAATTCTGTCAGTTAGTGACAATCACTAATAGGAGACAATTAGCAGCAGCCTGGGAAGGTCAAGGAAACTGTAAAAGACTTCCCTGGTGGTCCAGTGGTTAAGAATTTGCCTGCCAGTGCAGGGGACATGGATACGATCCCTGGTCCAGGAAGATCCCACATGCTGCAGGGTGACTAAGCCTGTGTCCACAACCACTGAACACATATGCACCTAGAGCTGGTGCTCTGCAACAAGAGAAGCCACCACAATGAGAAGCCCATGCGGCGCAACAAGGAGTAGCCCCTACTCTGCAACTAGAGAAAGCCCTTGGGAAGCAGCGAAGACCAGTGCAGCCTAAGATAAATAAAAAAAAAAAACCGAACTCCCAAGATAAATATCATAGTATAGGTACTTTTGTTGGGAGCAAACAGACACTTAATTGTCCCAAAGGGCATAATTCTTTGACTGTAAAGTCAGGAAAGCACTGAACGAGGGTCTCAGGAAAGCTGAGTTTCCTGTTTGTGCATGACCAGCAGCACAGCACGGGCCAGGCATCTTACCCTATCCCTCTGAGTTCAATCCCTGGGTTGGGTAGATCCCCTGGAGGAGGGCATGGCAACCCATTCCAGTATTCTTGCCTGGAGAATCCCAGGATTCATGGACAGAGGAGCCTGGCGGGCCACAGTTCATGGGGTTGCAAAGAGTTGGACACGATTGAGCAACTCAGCACAGCACAGCAGCTGCCTCACTATCTCCTCATCTATAAAATGGGGTAGATGTACTAGATTTCTCAAAGTTTTCTTCTCCCTCTACAATTTTCATTTCAATGAATATATAGGTAAGGCTGGTTTATCATCTAAATTATAAACACATCGATTAGAACAAACTAGGTAATTGATTTGTACACTTAAGTGAATAAGTTTAAAATTATTTTGTGGTATGTTTGCGTCTTAAAAATGCTATTTTTTTTTTTTTAAGTTTCTCTACTGGGGCTTCCCAGGTGGCACAGTGGTAAAGAATCCGCCTGCCCAGTTCAGGAGATGCAACAGATGCTGGTTCGATCCCTGGGTCGGGAAAATCCCCTGGAGGAGGAAATGGCAACCCACTCCATTATTCTTGCCTGGAAAATTTCGTAGACAGAGTTGCCTGTCCATTGGGTTGCAAAGTTGGACACAGCTGAGCAACTGAGTGTACGCACTCTAGTTTCTCCATTATCTTACTATTTTATGGTCACAATAGGAATATATGCTTGAAAGTGTCAGTACAATTTGGCTACTTGCCTTTATTTCAACAGGGAGTTGAGGCTACTTTAGAACCATTTAAGGCATTTCCCCCTTTTTAATGTCTTCATTAGTGGTTTTTTAAAAAATATTTGGCTGCACCAGGTCTTAGCTGCAGCACGTGGGATCAGTTCCCTGACCAGGGATCAAACCCAGGCCCCCTACACTCGGAGCGGGGAGTCTTAGCCACTAGACCACCAGGAAAGTCCCTCTTCTTCTGTGTCTTATTATTTTTCATCTTTTACATTTTCTAGATGGCTGTCCAAATGCAAACCTGGTCCAGGTTTCAACAGCAACATTTTTTCTTTTCTTCAGCAAAAAGTAGAGAATGGAGACCAGCGGTATCAGTCTTGTTCACTGGTGATTAAAGGTCTATCTCTCACGCAGCAGCTCCAGTGGGACCCCAGCGGTCACCATCTGCAAGGCTTTATGGACTTCGGTCTTGGCACACTTGATGCTGATGAAATGCCACTTGCCTCAGAAACTATTTTGCTCATGGCAGTGGGTATTTCTGGTCACTGGAGTACACCTCTTGGTTATTTTTTTGTAAACAGGGCCTCTGGATATTTGCAAGCTCAGCTGCTTCGTCTGACAATTGGCAGACTAAGTGACATAGGGATCACAGTGCTGGCTGTCACATCTGATGCCTCAGCTCACAGTGTTCAGATGGCAAAGGCCCTGGGGATACATCTTGACGGAGACAACACGAAGTGTACATTTCAACATCCTTCATCTTCCAGCCAACAGATTGCCTACTTCTTTGATTCTTGCCACTTGCTTAAATTAATAAGAAATGCATTTCAGAATTTCCAAAGCATTCAGTTTATCAACGGCACAGCTCATTGGCAGCACCTCGTGGAGTTAGCAGCACTAGAGGAACAGGAATTATCACATATGGAGAGAATCCCAAGAAAACTTGCAAATCTGAAGAACCACATACTGAAAACGAATTGTGCCGCCCAAGTCTTCAGTGAGAGCGTGGTCAGGGCGTTAGAATGTTTGCTATCGTTAGGCCTGCCTTCTTTTCAGAACTGTGTTGGTACCATCCACTTCTTACGCTTAATTAACAATCTGTTTGACATTTTTAATAGTAGGAACTTTTATGGAAAGGGATTTAAAGGACCTCTATTACCTGAAACTTTTAATAAAATCAACCATGTGTTAACTGAAGCCAAGACTATTTTTGTTACATTATCTGACACTAGCAATAATCAAATCCTTAAAGGTAAGCGAAAACTGGGATTCCTGGGATTTTTGCTTAATGCTGAGAGCTTAAAATGGCTCTACCAAAATTATGTTTTCCCCAAAGTCATGCCTTTCCCCTATCTCCTGATGTACAAATTCAGTCAGGATCATCTGGAATTATTTCTAAAGATGCTCAGACAGGTATCAGTAACCACTTCTAACCCTACCTGCGTGGCATTCCAGAAAGCTTACCATAATTTGGAGACCAGACACAGATTACAAGATGAGGTCTTTCTAAGTGAAGTAAGCAGCCTTGACATTTCAATTGCTCGAAGGACAGACCTGGCCCTTGGGACAGTTCAGCGTGAGTATGGTGTCAGCGTTATAGAGAGTCTTTTTTACAAAGAGGATATTTGCCCAGACTGGTCTGACTGTTTGCTGAGCGAGGCCTTACTAGACCTGTCAGTTCGTAGGCGAAATCTCACCTCTTGCGCTGGTTATATTGCCAATAAGTTATCAGCTCTTTTAACATGCGAGGACTGCCTCAGTGCGCTGTATGCATCGGATCTCAAAGCCTCTAAAATTGGATCCCTGTTATGTGTTAAAAAGGAGAATGGTGTGCATTTCCCTTCTGAAAGTTTGTGCCGAGTCATAAATACTTGTGAGCGAGTTGTGAGAACCCATTCAAAACCAACAGTTCATGAACCACTGCTTCCCAAACAGAGGGAATATTACCTTCAACAGAAAATATTATATGAGCTTTCTGGGCATATTTATCTTTTTGTAGAGTTAGATGAGCATCTCTTTGATGGAGAAGTATATGCCATCAATCACTTTGTAAAGTTACTGAAGAATATCATAATCTGTTTCTTAAAGATCAGAGCTAAAGATGTAACTCAGTACTCCTTAAAACACCACTCAGAAAGAATTGAGTTGAAAACTTTGTCAAGCAAACACTGGTCATCTTCACAGAATTACAGATGTTCGAGTTTTGCCAATACCAATAAATTCAGGCATTTGCTAAGGAACAATAGATAGACATTCAAATGAAGGACCTAAAATATATTAACATTTTTATTAAAAATAATTGGTCAACATTTATTTTAAAATTCAGCTGACAATATTTTACAAATTCTGCACAGTGGACAAGTTTGTGTCTGTGTCTTAGGAATTTCTGTTATGCACGTTATCAAATCTGCATGGAATTTGGTAGGGCTTGCAAGCATTTCAGAGTTACCTAAAACGTAAAAAGCGAGAAGTCAGTAAGAACACTAGCCAACAGGTGCTGTGTTTGAATTTACGACTATCCAACTGAGTAATTCAACTGGACATACTTTAAAAACAAGTGAGAATGGCAGAAACAAGCACAATATTGTAACACAATTATCCTCCAATAAAAGTTTTAAAAAGAATAATGACAAAGGAGTCACTAAAACATTGACTCCTTTTATAAAGACTACATTCCCAGAAAGAGATTTGGTCTACAACTCTTAAGAATAACACTTGAAAAAAAAAAGAAGACTGTTAACAGAATACCTATCAAACTGTGAATATAGTTTACTTACACATGAAAATTAGGCCAAGTTAAATACCAAACACTACAAAAATCCTTTTGCTGGGGTACCTTTAAATAGAAATAATTAAACTCTATTAGGCAGAAGGTAAACAAACACATGAGCCCTGAAACGGACGATTCCTTGTGCTACAGCCAAGCTCGGAAATGTTGTCTGGGGAGTATGCAGGTGACGCAGTTTTCACAGCCCATTTGTCTGGACTTCATACTACTATGAATAATAGAGTGGGTACTTGACTCCTATTGGAGGAGCACAGTGCTCACCAGAGAACGCAAAGAAGCCTTTTCTCAACTTCTTCTGAAGAGGATAATGATGAAACATTTTCAGTTTGCAATAAGGTTGTTTCATATCATGTGATAAATCAGTTGGGGAAAAATGGTCAGTTGGGAGAGTATGAAAAAGTTTGTCTTAATCACATAATGAGATTTTTCAGAAATTTGGGAGAAGCTTAAATAATCTGAAGATGGAAACATACTAAGAACAATTTTCTCTCTCGTATCCAGATCTGAAAAGACAAAATAGGATAACATATAGTTATATGTACTTCCAGAAATGGGGGTATTTTAATGGGGAAAAAAAAAAATGAACACAGACATTATTCACCTATGTAAAGTATCTCTTATTGTCATTAATATTCATAGACTACAGTTAATATGAAGACAAAGTTGTAAAAGATTAAGGACAGATAAAACTTGTTTTATTCATCGAAGTTCCCCATAAATAGTATATTTTGATATATTTCTGGTGGGTCTACCTCAAAGGCTTCAGTTTTGAACTGTAACCAGAACTGTCCTGTACTGCATTTTATAAGGAGATATTACTAAGGAGTCTGAATACTGTGGGTTTTGTTTTGTTTGCACTAGAATGAGTTTAGATGCACCAGGATAAATCTTATTTAAAGGAAGCCTGTTTATGTCACCACCTTTAACTTATTGCTTATATAAAGTCAAGTTTTGTACTTATTTTAACTTAAAGCTAGGTTCATATCTGTAGTGTCTTATGTTCTCTGCTGTTACATCTGACCCATGTCTTGTGTAATTTATTAAAATAGTGCTTTGCATTTATTTAAGTGCTGGGTATAAACTGGACAAACGCTGAAGACAAGAATTTTTCCATCACTGCCATTAGCTCAGTTAGTTGTTCTTGCCTTAGTGCAGTGATCCAAGTCTGATGTCAGATTTACGTGATATGATATGCTTCACAGTGAACTTGCTGTCCATACTTGATTAGGGTAATTGATAGTTTACAGTTTCTACTCAGCACCCTTGTTCTTTCTCTTCAGAGAAAACAAATGTTCAGAAATGTATCCTTCCTACTTTCAACAAATAGTGCTGGAATAACTGGATATACACATGCAACATGTTAACTCTAAATGGAGCAAAGATACAAATGGAAGAGGTAAAACAACTCTTAGAATAAAATAGTGGAGACTCGGATTCGGCAATAGCTTCTTAGGACACCAAAAGTACAAGCAAAAACTTCATCAAAACTGAAAACTTTGTGCTTTAAAGGACACGCATCAAGAAAGTAAAGGACAAGCTATAGAAACATTTTCCAAATCATGTGTCTGGTAAAGCACTTGTATCTGAGTATACAAAGAACTCAATAATAAAGGATAAAACAACACAATTTTTTAAATGGGTAAAGAATACGAAGTTATTCTTCAAAGGAGATATACATGAATATGTGCTCAACATCATTAGCCTTTTGGGAAATGCAAATCAAAACCACAACGAGATATCACTTCACACTCACTAGGATGGCTGTAATAAAATAGACAAGATAACAGGCGTTGGCAAGAATGTGGAGGAACTGGAACCCTCATATGCTGTTGGTAGGAATGCACACACTTTGGAAAACAGCCTAGCAGTTCTTTGCCAAATGACCCAGCAATTCTACCAATGGGCATATACCCAAGAGAAATGTACAAATTTCATAGCAGCATTAAAATAGCTAAAAAGTGACAAAGTCCAAATGTCCAACTCATGAATGGATATTTTACATTGTAACAAACTATCTTTTGCTGTGATGTACCATGCAGTACATTAACCAGAAATACATGAAAAGTTCTAGTTCCTCTACTTTCTCCCCAACACTTGGTATTGTCAGGGTTCTGTTTTGAATCAGCTGTTCTAATGGGTGTGCCATATTTCATTGTGGCTTTCATTTCTTTTTCTAATGACTAATGATGCTGAACATCTTTTCATAGGTTTATCTGCCAGTCACTGTCGTCTTAGGTGAAATGTCTGTTCAAGTCTTTTGCCTCTATTTTAAGGAAGGTTGATTGTTCTCTTACTGAAAACAGTTAAATAAAAACAGTAAGTTAGTTAAGTATTCTGGATAAAAGTACATTATTAGATGTATCTTGCAAATACCTTCTCCCAGTTTATGGCTTTTAAAATTTGAGGTAAAGTTGTACAGTGTAAGTTGCAAGTGTATAACATAATGAGTGGTTCACAATTTTTAAAGGTTACGATGTGGCTTTTACTTTTTTAGTATGTTTTGAAGAACAGACATTAATTTTATAAGTCTAATTTATTGATTTTTCTAGGGATCACACTTCTTAGTTTCTTATCTAAGAAATTTGTCTAAACCAGTCACAGATTTTTCTTCCTATGTTTTCTTGTAGATATTTTCCAGTTTTAGGTTTTGCATTTAGGTTATGATCCGTTTTCGTTGTCTTTCGTGTGTGGTAGTTCGTATTTTTACATACTGATGGTATCCCAGCACCATTTGTTAAAAGGACTGTTCTTTTCCAGTAAATTACCTTTGATCCCTTGTCAAAAATTGACCACATAAATATTAATCTATTTCTGGGCTCTGTATTCTGTTGCCTTGATCCATGGGTCTTTCATCAATACCACATTACCTTGATTAGCCTTATATAATTCTTGAAGTCAGGTAGGAGTCTTCCAACTTCGTTCTTTCATAAAAAATGTTTGGCTATTCCAGTTGTACCTTCCCATGTAAATTTTATAATCAGCTTGTTTTTACAAAAACTCCTTATGGGATTCTGACTGGAGTTATGTTGAATCTATAGGCTGAGGAGAAATGATATCTTAATATTGACTTCCAAACCATGAAAATTATATATATATAGAAGATCTTCAATTTTTTAATCAATGTTTTTGTTTCACATACAGATCTTGTACATATTTTTGTTACGTTTCATGTTTTGTGGTGCTGCTATAAATGGTAATTTTAGAATTTCAGTTTCTAAATGTTCATTGCTACTATGTAGAAATATACTTTTTTGCAAACTAATATTGCTAAATGCACTTGTTAATCCTAGTACCTTTTTATTAAGACCCTTTGACTTTTCTTATATAGGCAATCACATCACACCATCCACAAATAGACACTGGCATATTTATTCATTCCCAATCTATGGCCGTTTTGTAAAAAAAAGAAAATCTTATTGTACAGTGACCCAAACACAACACTGAACAGGAGTGTTTTGTTCCCAATCTTAGGGGGAAACACAGTCTTCACCATTCATGTGATGTTAGTTGTAGGCTTTTTGGTTGAGGATCTTTTCTATTCCTAAATTGCGGAAGAATTTTTTTAAACCATAAATGGGTGTTGGAACTTTCTCAGATGATTTTTCTGCTGGTTTCAGGGGGAACATTTTTGAGCTCTAATTTACATACCATAGTATTCACCCTTTTAAAGCATGTAATCTAGTAGTAGTTGGTATAGTCAAAAGGTGGTTTTCCGCAGTTTTTGAGATGATTGTTTTTCTTTTGTATGCTGATACACTGAACTACACTGATTTCTTTGAATGTTGGGTCAACCTTTTATTTCTGGGGTAAACCCAACCTGTTCACAATGTATTCTTTTTATTTACTGTCAGATTTTTCTGTTGTTCAGTCGCTAAGTCGTGTCCAACCCATGGACTGCAGCACGCCAGGCTTTCCTGTCTTTCACCATCTCCCGGAGCTTGTTCAGACTCATGTCCATTGAGTTGGTGATGCCATCCAACCATCTCATCCTGTCATCCCCTCTCCTGCCTTTGATCTTTCCCAGCAACAAGGTCTTTCCTAAGTTGACTCTTTGCACCAGGAGGCCAAAGTACTGTAGCTTCAACTTCAGTCCTTCCAATGAATATTCAGGGTTGACTTCCTTTGGGATTGACTGGTTTGATCTCCTTGCTGTCCAAAGGATTCTCAAGAGTTTTCTCTGGCACCACAGTTTGAAAGTATCAATTTTTCGGCACTCAGCCTTCTTTATGGTCCAACTCTCACATCTGTACATGACTACTGGAAAAACCATAGCTTTGACTATACAGACCTTTGTCGGCAAAGTGATGTCTCTGCTTTCGAATGCGCTGTCTAGGTTTGTCATAGCTTTTCTTCCAAGGAGCAAGCATCTTTTAAATTCATGGCTGCAGTCACCATCCGCAATGATTTTGAAGCCCAAGAAAATAAAATGTCACTGTTTCACTAAATTATAGTTACATTGAAGTCTGTGGCCTTATAATAAACATTACTCTGAATATACTTTTTGAAACTAAAAATGCCTTAAATGCAAAATAAAGTTTTAATTAAAGCCTTTAAAACTTAGTATTTTATAAAATTACTTGGATTAAAAAAGTTCACATTTGGTCTATAGGTAAGGGGGAAAATGTGCATTAAAGAAGCCCTAACAAGAAAAAAAAAATCCTAAGTATTAACATAATGAAAAGTAACTATAGTAATAAAGGCTTCTTAGCTGATTGACTTCCCTCTCCTTTAAGCTGCTGCTCCAGAATTCCTATATAAAATATTAATACTTAAGGATTAATACTTAAGGATGCAGTACAATCACAGGGCTGGAGGTCCTGGTTTGAAGCTGTATTTACATAACAAGTATTCATCATCTTAGTTATTTGTGTTATAAAACAATAAAAATAGAAAACTTTTCTAAAGGTATTTTTATTCACATTTTACATAAGACTGAGAAAAAGTCAGTTGTCCGTATCAGAAAACGGGGAGGCTAAAGCAGCTGTCTGTCCTGCAGTGTCACTGCTCAGCTTGTTTTATTACCTGCAACATTAAGTTTCTGTTTTCCCATACAGTCCAGAGGTGAGACCTGCAGTTCTTGAGAAAAGGAAATTAAGAAAGGTGCTCTCCATAAGAACATCAAACATGAAGAGGAAAGAGTAGATTGAGTTTCTACTTAAAAGAAGAGTGGAAATAAGACATTCTCATTTCACAGCAATTTATGTTCATGATAATTGGGCAAAATGATAGATTTATTTTTCAGTTGTGTACCTTCAGAAGTAATGTCAAGTTTATTTAATATCAGATATTTTTAAAGGTTTCTTGCATGTTCAATAGTTAAAAGTGGTAGTATTAAAGAAAAAAATGCAAAACCTTTTTTTTACAGAATAGTATAAATGTTTATTTTCTGTATGATTTACTTTGCTGTTCCTGTTTTTACAATATAGAAAAGTGTATTCTTTGAATAGCTCTAGTAAATATAAATTTTATCTTTCTACTTTGGGATGTAAATAGAACTAAAAAATTATATACCCAACCCTCCCCAAATAGTCTTTTAAAATTGTTGAACTAATGTGGATATTAATCTTGTTCAGCAATTTGATGCAAATGCCTAAATACAAAAAGTTGTTTAGTAAGTACTACACAGGAAGGAAAAGGCTTAATACTTTAGATAGCTTCTTGAAAATCAGAAAAACTAGTAGCATTTGATTGCACCTTCAAATTTTTACAAGCAAAACATTCTCAAGCAATGCCATCATACATAATCTACAATTGTAATCCAAATTTCACAACCATATTATGCACACTGTATATAAATACACATCACAAAGGTGCAATTAGAATTAAACACAGAATATGTACAAAATGAACACAGTTTAGGTGTGGACCAAAAAGGTATTGTTATCTTTTGAAAAATAACTTGATTAGATATTACTTTATCCTCTTACACTAATTTACATTTATACAAATTTTAATTAAACATACTAGAGTGAGGTGCTAAGGATGTCGGCACTATCTACATTTAAAGTTACTGCACTATGACTTTATAAATCCAGATTTCAAAAGGAAGATACTTAATAACGGAATCTTCTTTTGGATTACTTAATTTCTATTGCCTATATCTTGCATGTTCATATGAACATATATACACACTTAATACATACAACTATAGATTCCTTGTAGGAAATGTAATAATCATATACTACTAATTACTGAGCATTAAGGTACCTAATAAAATGTCTGAATTCCAACATGGTTTTTTCTCATCATAAAATCCAGAGTCCTATTATAATGGGCTGTTAAATTCATAAAGCTTTTGAATTCTGAATTATTGAAAATGATTTATGTTATTTTAGTAATTATATGAAAACACTCATACTGTAGGCTTACCAAATCACTGGCTAAAAATAACGCCATATTAAGCTTCCCTTATAAAAAGAAACCCCACTATAATTCTGAAAGCTCTGTTAGGAGGCCCCTTTCAGTAAATCAAGGAAGAGCCATACATTGGTTTGAAACCTCATAGTTCAAAAGTCTCTAAAGAGAACTGTATGTATAGATGAAAAATCCTCTAAATTCATCTCTTAGAGCTTCAATACCCTTATTTCTCCATCCAAGCCAAATTTCATACCTGATAATTATGTAAGGTTCTACTTTATCACTTCATAATAAAAATATGTTTACTTCTATTCATATGCACCGTTCATTTTAATAGTACCCCTTAATCACTGACAATTTATTATTTCAAATACATACCGCCTCTCTCAAAGAAAATGGAAACATCTCAGAACTTTTCTTAGTCACTCCTTATTGCAGAAACAAATTGTCCATCTTTTGAGAATTATTTTCTGTCCTTTAACACTTTTATGTTTTTTAAAAAAGCAAAATAACTTTTTTATTTTAAAAGTGTGCCTATAAATGATTTCCCCTTCTGACAATTCCCAAAGTTGACAACAGGATGTTATTCCAGGATTCACCCTAAAAAGTTGATTTTTCTTAAAAAGATAGTCCTTTTCTAAACACAAAATGTCATTTGAATATATTTCATAAAAATTTGTTTATACAGACATTCTATCTGCTAGTACCAAAGAATAACTGGGTAATACCAGTACTACTTTGGCTTTTTGTACTGGAATAAAGTCATACAACGCCATACATTATAAATTATATAATAGTAATTTATAAATGTTCTTTGTCAATAGAATCAGAAGGATAGAACATCTAGTTCTTAAGAAACCCAAGCAAATTAAAAACCTATATAATACAATGAAGAAAAATTCAATTTAGAAGGGGCATAAGAAGATTTAACTAAGATTTTAAATGTACTAATTTTCTCCTTTAAAATTTCTTCTCCATCAATATAATTTCAGGTCTCAAGGACTGAATTAACAATACAATAATTATCAAGCTATTTCCAGAAAAATCAAGTGTCCCTGAACCTTCAATTTTCTATACAGTTCCATTTAGCAGTTTTTTTGTGCAAGAGTTAGCAATTCATGGCACAAGGGTCACTTTTTGCTTTTCCTGCAGAGTTGATGACACTCATTAAGCATCGCCCAAATTCCTCAAGTATCATCCGTTCAGCAGCTGCCTTTGATTTTCCCTTCTTGTCTGCCTGCTCCGCCTGGGCAAGAAGGCAATTACACGTGGCTTCAGCTACTTCTTTAGTGACAAACGTAAATGGCAACCTGCAATGATTTTTGAGAAAGAGAGAGATGATGGTGGTGTTGAATATCGGCAGAAGTGGCTGACATTCACCTGGACAACTTGTCTACATTTTCATGATTCAGCTGGCACAGTGAACATCACAGTTCGTGCCATGAACACAAGCACATCCCAAAGAACGTCACATTTTTAAAATATAACACATGATATAAAATACGTTGACCTAGACAAGATTACCTGGTTAACTGAATGATGTAATTCTATATGTTGACGGGCTACTGCTATAACAGAAGTCCTCCTGATTCAGGAATGTAAGCTCTGAGTGCAGTTTTAGTTTTACTTACTCTTGTTTCTGCACTTCTGAGAGCAGTGCCTGACACAAAAAGACACTCCACGGATATCTGCTCAATGAATGAAATGTGTAATGTTGGAAACTGAAAGCACTGTCATTTCCTGGACAACACAGAAAATAAAGCACTTTCCTATAGGCCCTTATAGTGTTTTTGTAAAAAAACCACACCAAAAGTTTCCATTATTCCATAACGAAAACAAAACAATGGGGACACAGATGCTGTTCTGTACAGAAAGTTTCAGTCATAAAGACCTAAATTACTGAGTATTAACTCAGAGGAATCCATCCCGAGGCTAGCTATGTGGAACCAAGTCTTAAAGCCTAAGAGACTAAAATCAGGTAACCTGCTCTAACCACTAAACAACCTGTAAGCGAGCAGTCACTGATCAAAGGGCCCACCAAATGAATGAAGTCAGAAATGAAGCCCCACTAGGACAAGACAGGGTAACAGGATTTCAGCTGCTACACACTTGCATGGAAATTTTTTTAATATAAAACATTAAAATATAAAAACTTCAAATTTTAAATTAGAAAATATAATCTTAAAATATTAAAGTTAATATTATAATAATATTGTACAAGTAATCATGTATAATAGTAGCATTCATTATATAGTATTTGGAAACTATGGAGAGTAAATGGAAAGAAAAAAATTCAAATTTTTGCCACTCAAAGACAAAAGCCTATTAACATGCTAGCAGGGCTTTTTTAATACAGTTCGTCTTATACTTGGTGTTTTTTTCTTTTGGCTGTGCTGCATGGGATCTCTGTTCCCTGACCAGGGATTGAACCCTTGCCCCCTATATTGGAAGCATGAAGTCATAACCACTGGACTACTGGGGAAGTCTCTATACTTAAGTTTTGATTATAGTGTATAATTTTGTGTTCTTTCACACTTCATAATAACAAACACTTTTCAGAGTTGAAAAATTACTTGTAAATGTTTTAGCGTAACATTATCTTTCATCTCCACATAGATATTAGATTGGGCTTCCCTGGTGGCTCAGTGGTAAAGAATCTGCCTGCCATGCAGGAGACTGGGTTCAATCCTGGGTTGGGAAGATCCCCTGGAGAAGAGAAAGGCTACCCACTCTAGTATTCTTGCCCGGAGAATCCCATGGACAGAGGAGCCTGGTGGCCTGCCGCCCATGGAGTACACAGAGTTGGCACGACTGAGCGGCTAACAGGCAATTAGATTTAATCATCTGAAGGTATACTGGGACCAGAAAGGACCCCCTGTGGCTCCTCTCATGAAGGTGTCTGCCCGTTTCTCCTTCAGTCAGTCCCAGAACCTCTTGCCGATTATAGGCCAGTAATAAGAGTTCTCTAGAATTAATATCCAAAATGTTTTGTACAAAAGCCTTACTTTTATAAGTTTTATAAATTGGATCTTATTTCAGCTTAGGCATTTTAAATAAAATACCATTTGCAAGGCTCATTCCATTTAGTAATTCCTCAAATTAACCTCTTACAGACTCATACAAATTCAAGTCAGAAGATTGTTGCACTGCTACTGCTGCTAAGTCACTTCAGTCGTGTCCGACTCTGTGCAACCCCATAGACAGCAGCCAGAAGGCTCCTCTGTCCCTGGGATTCTCCAGGCAAGAATACTGGAGTAGGTTGCCATTTCCTGCTCCAATGCATGAAACTGAAAAGTGAAAGTGAAAAATGAAGTGAAGTCGCTCAGTCGTGTCCGACTCTTCGCAACCCCATGGACTTCAGCCTACCAGGCCCCTCCGTCCATGGGATTTTCCAGGCAAGAGTACTGGAGTGGGGTGCCATGTCCTTCTCCAGACTGTTGCACTGGGCCCTGCCAAACTTTCCTTGACTCCTCACGGCCACATGAAAAGGGTGATGGTAAAGATAAGAAAACTGAGGTGAGGCTCAGAGAGATGAAGTGCCTGTCAAAGTCACAAATCACGAGCACACCGGTAACTCTAAAACTCAGGTCGGCCCGACTGTAAGGCTCCAGCTTTCCTGCTCCAGAGCTCGGCAGTCTAGGAAAAGAAGCTTCAACAATACAGTATGTGAGGGGCTCCAATGAGGTGGGCAAAGTGCCAGGGGGGCACGGGAAAGGCAAGAGAAGGTAAGAATGGGAAGAAAGATGGAAACCAGTAAGAGATACAAAAATTTTGTTTTTCTTCAGAGTTTGTCAAATTACATAATTACCTCATCTTAGTAGGAAGAAATCCAATTAATAAGCCCAGTGACCTAAAACTTTACTGAGCATTTTACAACTATATATGACAGTGATTTTTCTGTTACTTTTATATTCCTTCACAAGTAATTAATGGTAGAAAACAGAAAAGTCAGGTTTGCAAGAACCAAAAATATGAGCCCAATTCTGCCCCCCAAGAGAAATTTTATCAGAAATGAATATATCATACCATAAAAAGCTATTAAAATGTCAACTTACTTTCCTCCTCCGCTATTCAAAGCTGGTGCTGGCCTGGTCAGCAAGTCTGAAATTTGAGAGGATAACTTGGTCTTCGCTGCTGTTTGCTGCTGCACCCTTACTTCAGCTGCATCTGCCAAGTGCATCAGTGTCTTTCTTTCTGGGCTTTCTTCAAAATTCTTACAGCCAATACACTTGCATATTGAGGAACACATTATTTTTGCCTAAAAGATTTACAAAAGAAAAGCTTCCAAATCAAAACCCAAAGATAATGAGAACCAACTGTCCAGCACAGGGAACTCTACTCAGTGCTCTGTGGTGGCAAAGGGCGGGGGTACATGTATACGTATTACAGCTCATTCCACTTTGCTGTACTGTAGAAACGAACACAACCTTGTAAAGCAACTGAACGCCAATAAAAACAAACAAAACAAAAACCACAGGACATAACCACAGTAGATTCCGTGACCAAGTCAACAGATAGAGTTAGCTGGTCAACTGACGGAAGATAAAATGGAAACACCTCTTGCTAGCAACACCCAGCGGGCCAGCGCTGCATGTAGACGGGTCCAGTATTGTTGGCCGTTCTGAGTGGCTATCCTATGCTGGCTTGAGGCCTTCCATACCAAGTTTCCCCTCACTATATAGATTTTCCTCCTGACATGAATAACGTATATTCATTCTAAAAAATATGAGTGATACATTACAATATTAAAAAATAAAGATAATCCATAATATAGCCACCTCAATCAAATCACCATGAACACGTTGGTGACCTCCCACTTATGCAAACACACACACACAGAGTATCACATTAAAGGGATTTCACAGATGCTGTTTTTATTATGAATACCTCTCCCACCCTACATTCCCCTCTGGATGCCCCAAACCCTTCAGTAGTTCAGTAGTCTTATCCAGCAACTACATGTTCCTCCGTAACTACTTTTATGCTCACAAGGCAAACCTCCTAATAGAATTTCGTTTTCTACAGAGTTCTTCAACAGGGTACTAGTGGCATTTGGGGCAGGATAAGACTACACTCTCAGGATTGCACCCTGGAATGCAGGTTATTTTGTTATCCACATATTTTCCCAAAAAATTTCTGGGGGAGAAACTGTGTAGTAAGACCCCTCAGTGAAGAACCACTACTACAGAGTTTTCAATCCACTTCGATGTTATTTTTATTGAAAATCCATAAACTGGTACTATGGTTTGCATACTTCCAGGTACAAGAAGTTATGAGCTTATAAAGCTGCCAATGAGACCCCAAACTGTAATGACAAAATGAAGGTACTGTTCCTCTGAAGTCCTGCTTGGGAAGCTAGAAGGCAGGTCTTCCTCAAATTAAGGCTGACTTTTCCAATGCAGTATTTTCCAACTGCAAAAGCAAAGTAATTTCCCAATTTACAAATAAACTTTTTTTTTTTTTTTTTGGCTGTGCTGTGAGGCATGCGGGATCCTAGTTCCCCGACCAGGATTCGAACCTGCATCCCCTGCAGTGGAAGCACAGAGTCTTAACCACTGGATCGCCAGGTTAAGTCCCACAGTAAATTTTTTTGTATGCCCTTTCTAAAGTTATTTTCAAAAGATGGTTAGATCATTTTTCCCAACCCATCTCACCTCATAGCATTCACAGTAGTTCTTAAGACATCCTGATCGTTTGCAGTTACATCCTTTGCTGTGACGTCGATCAGATTCTCCCTCCTTCCCTTTCCCTATCTTAGGCTTAAAAGCTTCTGGATTTCTGTCAAGGCATGCCTATCAAAACAGATCAAATATCAAGCCATGTTAAATCACAGCAGATTAAACTTCAACTCTGCAAAGGGAATTAACTTCCTTTGTAAAATACTTGAGCTCAACAAAAAACAGGTGAAACGGGAAACTTGTCAGATAAAAGAAATAAAAAATAATCACCTTTATTGCTTTTTGCCTTTCATTTTCATGTTCCAAGTTATTATAACAATTAGTACAATTGCAGTTGTTGCAAAATTCACCATTTGCAAAGCAATCACAATATCTGGAATATAAAAATTAGCATAAGTCACATAAAAAGTCATTGTTTAAAGAAACACAAAGCTAGAAATTATCTTATTTAGTAACACTATACATGCAGTAAAGCATTTTAGAAATGTACTCTGAGCCACTTACTTACAGAGTTGACAACATACACTGATTGTCAACTACAAGACAGGGCTCAAAGGTAAAGCCCCCGACCTCTACAATTTTGGTTTATAGACTTAGTTCTAGTAGTAACAGCTGTCAACACAAGAGCTATGTGACTTTATGCACTCAAAAGTAAGTTATTTCAAAATCACAAAAAGGAAAAACATGGGCTAAATTCTATTAGTGGAACCTGCTCACTTGAACTACTGTCATGTTTCTTTGGATTCTAAACCCTCATAAGACCACTGCATTTTATTTAACTGTTTCATGTCCAATCTCTTAGTTCAGTACTAACAAGCAAATTAATCAGCAATTTAAAAGACTACTCAAGAGTACCATCTCACTTAGGAGACCAAACACAAAGGTCCTAGTAAGTTCAAACTGACTAGTAAGGACAGAGACCACGTCTGTCTCATGCTGCTGTACCTCCCCTGTGGCAGAGACCCTAAAACTGCTGCTCTCTTGCCAACTCAGAGTGTCTGTACACTATCGTACATGTTCCAGCATTCACTTGTCTGTTTACTTAGGACTTACGAAATCGGTCTGTTAAGAATTTTGTTAGCTCCATTTATTTTTTAAAGCATTTTCAGTTGTATCAAATGAGGAAACAGTAGCAAAAAGACTTACAATTTCAAACACAGCGATTTCGTACAATTACAAGGCTTTCTGGGCCGACTAGCAGACTCTGATGGGATTATGCTATAGAGACACACACAAAAATACACATTTTAATTAATCGAAGGTAACTATGTAAAATTATAAAAGTGTCTAACCTGTAAATTCCTCCTAAAATAAAGTTTTAACAAATATATCCACCTCTAATAAAAGTTTGCTATGTTGTTCCATATACATTAAATTCAAAAAGCAAGTAGTAATGTGTAAAGAAAGGTAAAACCAAGATATGGACTAAAACAGAAAAGGAAGTTATCAACAGTTTCTAAAGAACAATCCACAAAAAGTACTCTCTTCTAAGAGAACTAAAGTTGAAATCTCCTAAACTCTTTTGAGATTCAATTATAAAATGTAGTAAGTAGAAAAGGGTGTGTGAGGTTGGAGTTCAGGAGGGGAGAGAAGGGGAAGATTGGTTCCATGTAACTTAAGCTTCTCAACCAATATTATAAAGACAGCAATTAATGGATTAAAAAAAAAAAAAAAAACCTGCCAAAGCAAGGCTCTAAACAATAATTTAAAAACTAGGTAATATCATTTTTAAGACATATTCAGGAGGAGATAGAGAAAATAGACAGAAAATAACAAAACACCTGCGCTGAATTGGTGACTGGGAGTAAAAGATAATTTGGGAGTTCTCTGACTATTCCTGCAACTTTTCTGTTTAAAGTATTACAAAATAAAAACTACTGCAGGGGCATGCTCACATGGCTTTGAGGGGAGAAAAATCAAATACATGTATTTTGAAATATGTATGGCTATTTCACGCGGCATTTAACCTGATGCAACAACTTAAAACATATTCAAATAACTCACTCACCCATTGAACGGAAGCCTTGCCTGGGTCTGGATACCAGGTGTTCCTGTAAAGTTGGAGTTGCTTGCTATAGACACATAGGAAGACTGCTGGAGCTACATATAAAGAAAGGTAATTTCAGACCCTGTTTACAAAAATGGACAATATTCCTAAATATAATGATGGGGAAGAAGCACAAAATCACCTCTTAAAATAGGAATAACAGAATGGAAAATTTCATACAAAAATACTTACTACCTCATGGAGCTCTTTTAAAGACCCAAAACTAATACCAGAGGTAAAAAACAATGTGAACATTTTAAAGTACTACAGGGCACAAATGGGAGAAATTCTTTCACAGAGGAATAATCGTATCAAAATTAGAAAATTCTCAGTGAATGTCCTGAAAATACTATAGTAACATGTATCGGCAAGAAAAATGCAATGTGTCTACTTGCAAATAAACTGGGGTCATTTATCACAAGTTACAGAAATGAGAAGTTATATGCATAATAATTAAGTTTCTATTTCATACTCATTCTAAGAAAAGAGATGCTAATGATAAAAATACTGAACACTAATTTTTTCAACCAGTACCCAGATATTATACTCCAAAGTACATTTCTTTAAAGTACACAGAAAAATCTGCCTCTCTCTCTTATAATCTGAGTACATCAAAACTGAACAACAGCTTAGAAAAGTAAGCTGTTTACTTTAGAAGAGTAAAAGTGTTAACTGCTGTGTTATGTCTGACTCTTTGTGACCCTATGGACTGTAGCCCACCAGGTTCCTCCGTCCATGGAATTCTCCAGGCAAGAATACTGGACTGGGTTGCCACTCACTTCTCCAGAGGATCCTCCTAACCCAGGGATAGAACCTGAGTCTCCTCAACTGCAGGCAGGTTCTTTACCATCTGAGATACCAGGGATTGATTCTTACACGAGAAGGAAAACTTCTATCTGCTTCCTAGAAAGCAGCAGTCCTAATGAAAGCCAGCTGACTAGACAATGTGGCTCTGATGCCAAAGATAACCAGACGTCATCTACAGCTGTCACCTAAAGAGGACCAGGTCTGGACAGACAGCTACCAGATACGTCACCTGGAGACACATCTCACAGTTTACTTTCTAAGAACAAGTCAGTGGCATCTTATTCATTACAGTCACAGCCCTTTCTAAACTCACTGGGACGGCTCATCTTGACTCAACCTACTTTCTCTTGTATCTACATGATCTCGCCCTCCCACCAAACTGTTCTCAGCTCCAAACTTGTATACAAATCAGGAGCTTGTATACCAGACTTGTGTTGTACATATCTAAATGCTAAAGATATATAAAAATAAACTTGGAAATTTTTATTAACATGTCAAGGTTTTGGGAAGAGTCTTCAACACTGAGTTACATGTTTTTGAGTAGTTTTAGAATGTGACAATGCTAGACATCTTAGACCTGATTAACCTTTCCAAGGAGACTTCCCAGGTGGCACAGGGGTAAAGAACCTGCCTGCCAATGCAGGAGATGTGGGTTCAATCCCTGGGTTGAGAAGATCCCGTGTAGTAGGAAATGACAATCCACTCCAGTATTCTCACCTGGAGAATCCCATGGACAGGGAAGCCTGGAGGGCTACAGTCCATGGGGTCGCAAATAGTCGACTGAGCACACATGCACACATAAGCTTTTTGAAATGCAGTGACTGGATTTTCTGCCCATACCTGAGTCACGTACTGAGCAGGAAGCACTGCGTAGCCCACATTCCCTGTTCCTGGAGCTGGTGCCAGCACAGTGCCTGGTGGCAGGTTCGTGAGGTTTGGCTGGATTTGTGGCAGTGGGGTGGCAGGCATGATGAGCCGCTGCTGTGGCTGGCTGGTGGTGACTATCTGAGAAGTTGGATTGATCGGTTTTGGAACAACCTACAAAGAAAGGCAGTGTATCAGGAACCACAAAAATAAATTTCACAGCTTCTCAATTCAGTTGAAATCTCTTAGACTTAGGGGATTAAAAGGTCCAAACCATTATACAGAAATAAGCTACAAGGGTATATTGTACAACACAGGGAATATACCCAACATTTTATAGTAACTAGAAATGGAGTATACTATTACAAACTGTGAATCACTATACTGTATACCTGTTAACATATAATATTGTATATCAACTCTGCTTTAATAAAAATACATAAATAAATCTTTTCTTAACTTTCAATTCTAGAGGTAACCTTCTGTTTGGGAGAGACTGAGAGAAGTGGCGTGACACTCACTTGTTTGACTGTCTGCGCTGAGACGAGTGGGACGGACATCCGCACTGGGGTGGTGTTAACAACAACTGGTTTAGCTTTGTAAAAAGGAGGGAGGAAAAGGACAGTTTATTTACAGAAAATAGTTGTTTAAAACATTTAAGACACTTAGTTCCTTCAGAATATCCTCATGAAAAAGCTTAAATAATTCCACTGGTTTCCTATTTGGAAGAATCTTTAACCAAGAGAGTTATTTTCAAAATTCTTTAACCCATGTACTGGGGAACTTACATCTAAGATAGCTCTAGTCTGCCTGCTTTATGAGGGATTGTC
This sequence comes from Bos taurus, assembly GCF_002263795.3. Lineage (NCBI taxonomy): Eukaryota > Metazoa > Chordata > Mammalia > Artiodactyla > Bovidae > Bos > Bos taurus. The sequence continues at coordinate 97,762,123 of NC_037333.1, forward strand.
TGTCGTTTAAGATATTCTGAAAATATTTCAGCCTGTATTCAGAGGCTATGTAGATTCACTACTAAATCCAGTCAGATGAAATGATGCATAAATTAAAAACTGCCATTCGGGAGCGTGGGTTACCATGCTGTTCTATCTATTTCTATCTCTGTGTTTATATTCAAGCCAGAGAAAATATCATTCTTGTACAATTCATTATTTACAGAGTACTACTAAAAGGCAGTATAGCAGGAAGGTTAATAATATCATCCCCTTAGTTCAACTACACTTCAGTAAAAAAATAATTTAAAAAAGTGAACACAGTCTCCTAAGTCATAAGTCAAGATTGGGGGGTTCAAACCCCAATCCTGCTGCTTTCTCACTACTTAAGTTCTCTTTCCTGTATCCTTGCCTGCAGTGTAGGGTAGTATCTCCTTTACAGGGTAAGAGGATTAAATATGTTAATTCATGAAAATTTATTAGAACAGTGCTCAACAAACATCAAGTGCTCAATACATGTTAGTAGCCATTATTGTTACTGGTGTCGTTAAAACCCTTGTTACTACACAAATGTCATTGTGGACAGTGTTCCAGGGAAACTACAGTACAAGACACTTGCTCAAAGAGATTATTACATTCAAGCAGAACAGATTAGACAAGTACTCAAATAAAATAAAAATTAATTTTAAAGAGACAGCACCATGGGAGTCCAGAGGAGACGGAACATACATATGCCTGGCAGGGGATGGGAACAGGAGGAGCTGCATCCTATGAAGGACAGAGCCTGAGATGGGTCCTGACCGTCGGCCAGGCTGCAGGGAGGGCACACAGACTGGAGGACAGAGGCTGAGATGGGTCCTGACCAATGGCCAGGCTGTAAGGAGGGCATGCAGACTGGAGGACGGAACCTGAGATGGGTCCTGACCAAAGGCCAGGCTGCAGGGCGGGCACGAAGACTGGAGGAGGGAGGTCACCGCAGAGGCAGAGCCTGACAAGTGGGGGGCCTGATGCTGGAAAGCTTCACATTTGAAGCTTCTCTTCACAAAATGCTTGGAAACAGACAAGTCTGGCTGGGACTAGGGGTTAAAAGTAGGTTGCTGCTGCTGCTGCTAAGTCGCTTCAGTTATGTCAGACTCTGTGCAACCCCCGAGATGGCAGCCCACCAGGCTCCCCTGTCCCTGGGACTCTCCAGGCAAGAACACTGGAGTGGGTTGCCATTTCCTTCTAAAAGTAGTCTAGTGCTGGCAAAAAAAAAAAAAAGGCACCTGACTCTGGCTGTTTTGTTGAAGGTTTTGAATGTCAGGGCACAGATCTATATACGTCATCTGTATTTTTAATTCAGTAGGCAATCAGAAGTTTCTGAGCATTGTGATGTAAAGAAACACTACTGGAAGAGCACAAAGGGAAGCTGTTCATGGCAGCAGCATGTAAAACCCAACAAAGCTGTGAGGAACAAAGGAAGTTAGACGAGTACAGAACCTGAGAGCCTGACCTGGGGTGATGGCACTGGGAATGGAAAGGAGGGAAGAGCTGAAAAGTCAGGGTGGCAGGGAAAGGATGGAGAGAGGTGTAAGCACAAGGGAAGAAGAGTCAGCCGTCCTGGAACCCTCAAGTGAAAGGGAAAATGGTGGCCATTAGCACGAAACATTCAAGGATGCGCTGACTGGAAGGGAAGATGAAAGCCGACATGGAGCAGTGGCGTGAGATGATGAAATTCAGGAGACAGGCTGGCCCTAGACCTGTATGTTTGGATCAGAAGGCGCACAAGTTCCAATCAAGCCTGCTGCCACTCCCACAGTCTACAGGAGGGACCTGAGAAGACATCCTTCAGGTCTTACTTACACCAAAGACCTAGGGCCTGCGATGAGAGAGGCTGAGATAATAAACTGCTGTGGACACTGAGACAAACTGTTCTGAACAGTAAAGAACAGACTTCCTTGAACAGAAAGGCTGTTAACAATGTTAAGAGGGTTTTCTTTGTTTTTGTCTTTTTTACTTTTGGTCGGGATGGAAGGGTTGATGGCTGAAGACAAAAGTTGAGAGCCCTGGAAGAACACGAGACGAGAGAGAGTACTCTGATCTGAAAGGGCGCAGGCCTCCTCAGCAAGGTAACAAACTAGGGAGGAGGGGGGAGGTGGAAAAGGGAGAGACCTCCAGAAAGAGTGCGCGGTCAGTGCCGGGGGGCTGCGCTGTCTCTGAATATACTAAACATCACTAAACTGCCCCGTGTTTAACATAAGGATCAATCCTATGGTAGATCTGAATTGTATCTCGAAAAAGTTGCTATATGAAAAAAGTGTACGACCATGAATTACAGGAGCAGTGACACCTGACACCCGAATTGAAACTGTTTCCTATTCTGATTTGATTTTAATACAGGTTAGACTGGTCTCAGCGATACTATGAAGAATTAAAAGATGAATTAAAAAGAAATTAAAAGCCTGAATTCATGCCTGGGACATTGAAGAGGGGGCTCTCTACACCACCTGTTCCTTGAAAAGGCGACGCTGGTCACTGCTCCATGAGTGTGCCAGCAGTGATTTGGGGGCAAGTGCACAGAAATGCAGGAACTTTCCTGGTGGGCTGTGAGATGACGGGGAAGGAGTGTGCATCTTGCCCTTATTCACCTCCCACGGGAGACGTGAGTGGATCTCATTTGGATTAGGACAGCGGGAGTGTCCCCACGTGTGCACACACACATGCATGCACACACTAGCATGCACACATGTACACACACACAGCTGGAAAACGTGGGATCTCTAGGTTTACATTAGCTTGGCATCTGCATGCTGGGTTTTGACTGAAAATCTGGAGAACGGAGAAAACAGAAAACATAGTGGCCAGAAAAAAAGAACATGATCAAATATACACGGTGGGGATGGTCATACTGACGTCACACGTCTTAGTCAACAGTCGAGGTTTCTCCTCCTCAACTTTTGAGCTTGGTCCCACATTATCCCTACTGCAGCTTCCACAGAAGTTGGCATAATCTTTAATGTTTTGGTCTTCAATAGGAATTCTGAAGAATCCTTTTAAAATAGTCTCCTTCAAAACTTCAGAAACCATACCTGCTTTGAGGGCTTTTAGTTTCTTAAGTTGATTTCCTCCCTCACCAAGACTGTAGATTATATTTTAAAGAGGTTAATTAACCAAGCAATCTTCTGGGTCCTTCTATTGTGCTATCTGCCATCCAGCCAGCAATTAACATGGCAGAACCTTTGACTACTGGTATGGCTTTGATGGGAAAATGAACAAGATGAGCCCAGTTCCCTTTGGCTTTTAAGTAAATCCCTCATAGGGAATCCAGCCTTTAGAAAGATTTTAGCATGTTTCAAGAACTGGAGTAACTATTTAGTATATCTCTAACGAAAACAGAGGCATTAATTCGTTATTCCTATGAAATAATATCTTTTACATACACCCAGATCTTCCATGGGATAGGAGAGAAAGACAAAAAGAGGAAAACTGGGTGAACAGAAGGGAAACATCATGGGTGGCATATGTATGCAAGTAGTGGGGAAGAGGGAATAGACAGATGTGAAGGACATGGGGGGAGGGGACAGAGAGAGAGACTGAAGGTAAGCAAAAAAGGAAGCTGTGGGGAAGGAGGAGGGGTGCGGAACCGCAAGGAGGCAAAGAACAGAGAAGCAGAGGGAAGCAGAGAGACAGATGTAGGTGGGGAAAGAAGGAACCAGTACACACACCAGAATTATGAAACACCCAACTCATTCCTCTACTCTTCCTAGATCTTCAGCTTCCTCTTCTGCTCACAACAAAGACTTATTCTCGATGACGAATCAATCAGTGTTAAGTCACACTAGAAGTGGAAGCTCAGCATATTTGCATACATACAAACACACAAACATAAAATATAACCAACTGTATCTAGTGACTGCTTTATATCGTTATGATATCTAAGAAAAGTGTAGCACTGAGCAGCACTTCCTAAGTAATGAGAGAATATAAACTTGACTCCTTTAGTCACCAGTACATGCAAATGTCATTTTTCCTCTCATTAAGAACACTATAATTATAGAAGACTTTCTTTCATAATCAGTTTAAAGAGAGAACAGAAAACATAATTACTTGAGGTGTCTAATTTTAATAGAATACACACCGAAATACTATTTCCCTAATGCATCTTCCATTTTCTCCCATCAGTAATTTATAAAACAAGTTTTTTCTTCCACTTTCCCTTAGACTTACATGAACGAGCTATTAGCAATGGACAGCTCCAACCCTCTGATCCCTTAATAAAAATGAAGGAGCAAACAAATGGTCTTTAATCCGTCTAGCTACATCCAATAAACAACACATCATTCACCTGCCATTTGACACTGATGGAATATGCAGTGATCTTCCAAGGAAAAAAATTAGACCCTAAATATAAGCTGTCCTGATCCTTTCAGTTTCAATTTCTTAACAAGTAGATAAATGTGGATAAAGGTTATATGTGTGAATCTGTGTATGTACATCAGGCAGCTGGAAGGATTAAGTACAAACAGAAGTAGGACTACTAACAGGAATACTTGCCAGGAAAAACACAATTGAGCAAAATAACATTTTAACTGATTTTCATTATCAATTCAAAGTACATAAAGGATGAAGTACATACTAATCATTTATACCTTGCCTACTGGTCATTTCAACTGACCCCAAACCCTGTGTAGACAGCTTTGTCATTTAGTAAAAAAGATTATAAATAATTGGGTTCCCTTTAAATCAATCCCACTGGCATAATGGTAGGTTTTTAAATCAGCAATCAAATGGCTACCCACAAACTGATAAATAATCATCTGGTATTACAGCACACTATGTATCAGTTTCTAGCAGAACAAAATACTATAGTTATATACAACTGGGATATATTCTATTTCACTGCCTTCTGCAACAGCTGCTGATTCAAACTCTCAGCTGAAATGCCTGCTTAATCAGGATTTCAGCAAGAAAAGGATCACTTCCTATGATAAGGTTTAAAACATTCATTAGTGTTTTTTAAAAAAAACGGTTACCAACCTTGCTGGAGAGGCTGAGTGTTTGTACTGGGATTCTGACTAACTGGCTGGGTTGAGCTACTGGCTGTTGTGGCAGTAACAAGTCGGACATAATGAAACTTGCTTCCAGGCACTTGAATCTGCTGGACATTGGGAGCAGTTGCCAGAGGAATAATTGTCTTAAATTGTGATGTGCTCACGCCTCCAACAGTGATGGTCTGCACAGTTGATTTCACTGCCTATTAAACAATACAACATGGCTATCATTAATCTGGGATTTCACTTTCCTACCCCTTGGCACTTATGACAATTGCTCAGTAAAAGAGTATGTTCCTGAATTGCATCAACAGCTGTTGAAAGGAATGACCTGTTCAAAGAGAAATGAATAGTAATGAAAACACCAGTGTAACCAAAATCAGTGAGTTCTACCTTCCATCTCTAGTAGTTAACTTCCTTGACAGTCTAGGTCAGATGACTTGCTATGAAGAAACTACTGTGTAAATTACAAGCACTCATACAGTTTTGTTAATATCAGGTAAAATTTGTAAGAAAAAGATTATTTTAAAACTTACAGAAATAAGCCTCATTTTCAACACAGACAAAAAAAGGACACAGATATTTGGTTTTATTGCTACCCACCAAATTAACTATGGCAAATTTCATATTCACATGTCCTAAAGGAGAAAGAAATCAAAAGAAAAGCCTTCATTAAATCTAGCCAATTCTGGAAGGCATATATATATATAAAACATCCCACAGATACAACTGTACCCACTAGCCTATGGGCAGAAGGCCAAACTCAGTCCAAAATTACAACTATATTTTGGTTGGTCTAGGGAAACTAATTTTAGATGATTCAGATCTAAGTCAATATAATCATTTAAAATCCTTTCCTTCAGTCCAACAAAAAAGCAATGTGACTCTCCAAAAAGCTAAATGAAACATCAAAGGCAGAAAAGAACAAAAGTCTTTTAAGATGTCTCCAATTAATGTTTAACCAATGTACAACAGGCTGTCATACAAAGAAAGGGTCCAGACAAAATTCTCTAACTAGTTCTATGGTACTATTTGATAAGAATTACACCCCCACCTATTCTTCAAACAGCCCTCATGCTAAAAGACAGGTGGCATGAGGGAGGTAGCCCAAATTCATTCTATGGATAACAATTCATGAGAGAATAGTTCTGAAGAATTTGACCATTTTCATAAAAGTACAGGGAAAAAGGAAGAGTGTCACTTTAGTTTGGCAACTCTCCAAGTAGTAGTCAAAGTACATTACTTCAGCATAAAATAATTCACAATTATCACTAGGCAGAGGCACCACAAAGCAGATTTAAAATAAAGATAAAACAGGTTGATGGTCAGTGAGTTAAATGAAAATATAAAGCTTAAAAAAATGTATACATATGGAAGCTACTTAAGAGTCAAGCAACCTATGAGTCAGGTGTATAATGATGCAAGAGACATTATCTTTGGGACATCAACTCTAAAGGGAAAAAGAATATTATTTTAAGAAACAAGGCAGGGGAAAGAGGGGGAGGATAGATAAACTATGGATTTGGGATTAACAAATACATGTTACTCTATATGAAATGAACAACAAAGACCTACTGTATAGCACAGGGGACTATATTCAATATCTGACAATAACTCATCAGGGAAGATGATCTGAAAAAGAATAGATACATACATGTATAACTGACTCACTTTGTTGTACACTTGAAACTAACACAACACTGTAAGTGAACTATATTTCAATTAATATTCATCTTTAATAAAAAAGAAAAATTTTGTTACAGAAACAAGGTGCTTCAGATATAATAATTAAATTTACTGCATACTTAATACACACAGAGGGCAGTGCTTCTGAAAACACTAAGATTATCGAATTTGAATCTAACAATCACATTAGGAGCTAGGTACAGCAAGCCGCAAATATGGGGGCTGGTTTAGATAAGTTTGCACAGTATACTGTGTTTCCAACTCTACTTTCAATTTTTTTTTTTTTTTCTTTTGGCTCACCACGCAGCTTTCAAGATCTTGGTTCCCTGACCAAGGATCGAACTTGGGCCATGGCAGTGAAAACGCTGAATCCTAACCACTTCACTGCCAGAGAATTCTCTCAATTTCTCTAAACTTCACACTACAACTCTTACATGCTGTATATAACTGGGTCTCTGAGGACAAAATCAGATCTGACTATATTTTTTATCAGTATACATCTATTTACATCTAACAGTTAAATAACTATGTGGATTTAAATCTACCATTGAACTAATCCCTATCTGAACATCCTGTCCTCTTCTGTCCCTTTTCCTCTCTTTTTTTGCCTGCTTTAGGGTTAAATGTTTTATTATTTATTTCCCCCATGGTAGTTTGTTATTTATATATAGTTACTATTTTTATATAGTATTACCCTAGAGACTACAATGTTCAATGTTGGAATTAAATCAGTACTTTAAATATCACCCAGACAACGGAAGAACCACAGAACACTAACATCATTTATTCCTGCCCCATCTTTGTGTTACAAAAATATGTAAATATTTTTAAATTCTCCATTTAATTGAAACTCTGTAAGATATTAATTTAAATATACCCACAAATGTACCCTTTCCATCCTTTCTATACTCTTTCTCTGCTTCCATTTGGGATTGTTTTCCTTCTGCCTAAAGAACTCACTTTAGGATTTCCTTAAGTACTGGTCTGCTGAGAAATTCTCTACCCTTTGTTTCTCAAAAAATATTTAATCCTTTTTGTTTAATCTGTATCTCTTTTGCTGACAAACTCATCTACTGAATTCTTAATCTGTTTTAAGCTTTCAGTGTGAAAATACTCATCTGATCCTTTTTATAGCTTTTAATTCCCTGCTGGAGTTCTTTGTCTTGTTAAATTGTTGTTCAGTCACAAAGTCGTGTCTAACTCTTTGCAACCCCATGGGCTGCAGCACACCAGGTTTCCTGTCCTTCACTGTCTCCTGGAGTTTGTTCAAACTCATGTCCATTGAGTCAGTGATGCCATCCAACCACCTCATCTCCTGTTGCCCCCTTCTCCTCCTGCCTTCAGTCTTTCCCAGCATCAGGGTCACCTCCAATGAGTCGGTTCTTTGCATCAGGTGGCCAAAGAACTGGAGCTTGAGCTTCAGTGTGTCCTTCCAATGAATGTTCAGGGTTGATTTCCTTTAAGACTGACTGGTTTGATCTCCCTGCTTGTCCAAAGGACTCTCAAGACTTTTCTCTAGCATCCCAGTTTGAGAGTGTCAATTCTTCGGAACTCAGCCTTCTCTGTGGTCCAACTCTAACACCCACACATGACTAATGGAAAAACCACAGCTTTTGACTACACAGACCTTGTTGGCAATGTGATGTCTCTGGTTTTTAATATGCTGTCTAGGTTTGTCATAGCTTTTAAATTCCTGAATATATTAGTTATTTAAAAAGCCAATCTGATAATTATACTACCTATACCTGTTCTGAATACTTTGGTTGCCTGATACGCTTAATGATTTTTGACTGAGTACCAGGCACTGTTTATGAAAAATTAAGTAAATAATTTGAGGCTCAGAATGTTGTTGTTTTCCTCCAGAAAGCATTCAAGTCAGCTTCTGGCAGGCAGTTAAGAGTAGGGGCAGGTTCACTCCTCCCCCGATTAGGACTCCAGGCTTTACCTAGCTTCCTTCTCCTTTTGGGGGCCTGAACCCAAAGTTTTGTCCTTGAGGCCTGTAAGACTGAAGGTCTGTTCAGCTCCTCAACTCTCTGGGACCACTTTGCGCTTTTCTTCTCAGTCTCTCAGCCACACCTCACAAATGCCCTAAGACAAAGGGTCACACTGAACACCAGGCGACTTCTCTAGGCTTCCGTTGACTTCAAGATGGTGACCTATAAGGTTCTGGGTCCCTTGGTGGGTCTCCAATGCTTTCAAACGAATTTTACAAATACGTTTTCTTTTTAGTTGTTCTTGGTGGGATGGTTGGTCTTCACAAGCTAGTTTCGTATAGTCAAAACCAGAACATCCAGACTGAGTTTTAATCTTGGTTCCAACAGTACCTAGGTGAGTGACCTTATGCAAGTAACTTAGCTTCTCTGAGCTAAGTTTCCTTATTTGAAAATCTGAAAATGGCACCTTTCACATAGGATTGTTATAAGAATTAACTGAGTTAAATTATATGAGGTACAAACAGTAACTAATCACATATTATTGATATAACACTAAAAAAATGTGAACTGCTATTTGTATTATCATTATGCCCATTATAGATGGAGAAACTGAAGCTCAGATAGATTTAGTTAACTTCCCCAAGTTCACATAGCTAAGAGCAGCTGAGTTAGGGTTTGAACCAGAGCCAACTCTGAAGCCCATTTTCTTAAGTTAAGACATTGTAATGCCTCCTACTGTAGACATTTGGACTTCCCTGGTGGCTCAGATGGTGAGGAATCCACCTGCAATGTGGGAGACCAGGGTTAGATCACTGGGTCGGGAAGATCCTCTGGAGAAGGAAATGGCAATTCACTCCAGTATTCTTGCCTGGAGAATCACATGCACAGAGGAGGAGCCTGGCAGGCTACAGTCCATGCAGACTGTAAGTCAGACATGACTTAGCAACTAAACCACCACCACAGAATACTGAATAGAAGTATAAATAGCATTTTAAAAAACTTTTTAATTTTGAAATAATTTTAGATTTCACAAGAAATTACAAAACTAATACAAACTTCCCATATGCACTTTCCCCTCTCCCCAAAAAATCATCTCCTATAACCATAGGACGTTATTAAAACCAGGAAATGGACATTTGGTATAATGCTATCAACTAAACCACAGACCAGACCGTACTCAGATTTCATCAGTTTTTATGCACTTTTGTGTATGTACACTAAAGACTGTATAAATTCATGTAACCTACATCACCATCAAGATACAAAATTCTTCCATTACCACCAATAGACTCTACTGCACTTCCCTCTATAGTCACAACCCTAATTCTTGGCAACCACTGAGTAAACTGCATTTTTTAACACCTAAAATAACCTAAGTAACATACCAAAGCTACTAATTTTGTAAAAGACAAAAGCATTTGAATACTACACTTAACTGCTTTAAGAATTCACAAATTGGTACCTTCCTTGGAGAAGCCTGAGAAACTTCATGTGAAGGCATGTCTCGCTGAACATACCACATCAGCAGAAAAATAGTTCACATACATTCAGTAAAAATCTTCAGTTATTGTTATTCCTGATTAACCCCACTGACAGTTGGGTTAAAAAGAGAATAATTTATATTCAAACTAGCTACATTTAACATGCATCAGTGGTTGTCCTGAAAAACATGGACTTGATTTTTTTGTACTATTTTTAAGCCATTTTTACTTAAATATCAAGGTAATAATTATACAGGGATATACTTCTTTATTGTTTTCTAATTAGCAAATACCACAAGTCCTTGCTTAATTGAAGATTTTCCTTAAAGGGGGAAAAAAAGGAATAATAAAATACTCTTCTTGTTCTATAAATGAGGATTCTTATTTAGTGAAGTTGGAGATAGACAGAGGGCTCAATCAATATCCAAACCCTGAATTTGTGGGGTTCCATATAAATATGTTGGCTTTTTTTTGAGGGGGAGGAGTATACTTTAAAATTTGATTCTGTTTGTAAACACAGCTTAGAAACAAATGTTTGGACATATGAGTTTTGGTTCCAGTTTGTCTCAATCTTGTGCATACTCTGTCAAGCAACCTAATGCTTCTTTATAACTTTGTCTCTATCTGTGCAGGGTAGAATGTTACCACTGAATGAAATTCTTATACTGCTTTGGGACACCTACACAAATCTCCTTGTTTTGAACAGATATTAAGATACTATTTGTTTAATCTACTGCAAAATCAGAATAATAACTTTCCTCAATGCTGGTTGGGTACCACTTACTAAAGTTTGTTCTTTAAACTTGTTGTTCTTTAAAGCTTGTTCTTTAACATAAGCTCTTCAAGATCAGGTAGTACATAAAACAATCTACTTTTATCACATTAATTATGAAGCCCTGAGGTAAACAAAGTTAGACAAAGCCCTTTGCTATGGGAATTCTTAGAGTCTTTAATATGCCAACGAGCATGACAGATCTCCTAGATGGGTATGGTGTATGTTTCCCAAACTTATTTAAAAACTGCCAAGACCAATGTCAAGGACCGTACCACCTCCTATGTCTTCTTCTAGGAGTTTTATACTTTCAGGTCTTACATACAAGTCTTTAATCCACTTTGAGTTAAATTTTGTGTGTGGTACAAGAGAGCGGTTCAGTTTCATTCTTTTGCATGTAGCTGTCAGGTTTCCCAATATCCACCGTATATTCTTGGCTCCTTTCTTACAAATTAATTGATTACAAATTAATTGATCACATACACATGAGTTTATCTCTGGGCTCTCTATTGTGTTCCACTGATCAATTTTTCTGTGTTTATACCAATACCACACTGTTTTGACTATTACAGTTTTATAATATAGTTTGAAATTAGGAATTTATAGGGTTCCATCTTAATATGCTTTTCAGAAATTTGTGACAGAATGTTTATAGACCTTATCATCATGGAAAAACTATGTTTATATTATCCTAATTTCCAAACTTAAGGTTACTAAAATAAACCTACCAATTTGAAAGCTTTAAAATGCTTTCAAGCTATAAGAAACAAATGAGAAAATGAGAAAAGATAGATATTATAAATATTACATGACTAAAGACAGAGTCAAACCTTGGAATGGATACTAGAACTTTTGGCACTAATGTACTGACTGGTGAAATATTACAAAAAAGATGTAAGGTGTTCATTTGCCAGTTTTTCATGGATATTAACCTAATTTATGCTTTATTCACAGTTACAGTGACAAAGATAAGTAATTTAAATGTAATGTGTTAGAATCTATGGGAGCATTCAAGGAAAGGGTCAAATGACCATATCAGGCAAGTTTAGACAATGTGATTTAGGAGGCAGCAGTCTTATAAAAACCAGAAAGCAGGGAATCCCCTCGTGGTTCAGTGTTTAGGACTCCGTGCTTCCACCCTAGGTGTAGCAGCTATTTTTAAATTTTATGCCTCAAAAGACACTGTCAACAGAGTAAAATGGTAACTCACAAAACAGCAGAAAATTTGCAAATCATATGTCTAGTGGGGGGGGGTTGAGATCCAAAATATATAGGGAACTTCTAAAATTCAAACAAACCAATTAAAAAATGGGCCAAGAATTTGAACATATATTTCTGCAAAGTATCATCACCTGGTAGTTCAGATGGTAAAGAATCTGCCTGCAGTGCAGGAAACCTGGGTTCGATCCCTGGACAGGAAGATCCCCTGGAGAAGGAAATGACAAACCACTCCAGTATTTCTGCCTGGAAAATCCCATGGACAGAGGAGCCTGGTAGGCTACAGTCCTTGGGATCACAAGAGTTGGACACAACTTAGTGACTAAACCATCAGGGCATCATCAATTCAATGGACATGAGTTTCAGCAAACTCCAGGATGAAGTTGCAAAGAGCTGGACACGACTGAGTGACTGGACAACAAAGAAGATATACAATGACCAATAAATACATGAAAAAATACTCGAACATCATTAATCATTAGTGAAAGATGAAAACTACAATGACATACCACCTCACATACACTAGGATGGCTACTATCAGAAAAACAGTGTTGGCAAGAACACAAAGACATGAGAACCCTTGTGCATTGTTGGTGGGAATGTAAAATAGTACAGTTATTGTGATTCCTCAAAAAATTAAATATAGCATTACCATATGATCCAGAAATTCAGCTTCTGGGTATAGACTCCAAAGAACTGAAAGCAGTGCATCAACATGAATTCGCCGTAGGTATACATATGTCCCCTTCTCTTGAACCTCCCTCCCAGCTCCCACCCCTCCTACCCCTCTGGGGGTAGAGCCCCTGTCTGAGTTCCCTGAGCCATACAGCAAATTTCCATTGGCTATCTAGTTTACATATGGTAGTGTATATGCTTCCATGCTTCTTTCTCTATTTGTCTCACCCTCTCCTTCTCCCCCATGTCCACAGCTCTCTTCTCTATGTCTGCATCTCCACTGAAAGTGAAAGTCTCTCAGTCATGTCTGACTCTTTGCAACCCAATGGACTATACAGTCCATGGAATTCTCCAGGTCAGAATACTGGAGTGGGTATTCTTTTCAACCCAGGGATCGAACCCAGGTCTTCTGCATTGCAGGTAGATTCTTTACCAGCTGAGCCACAAGAGAAGCCCAAGAATTCTACAGTGGATAGCCTATCCCTTCTCTAGCAGATCTTCCCAACCCAGGAATCGAACCAGGGTCTCCTGTATTGCAGGCGGATTCTTTACCAGCTGAGCTACCAGGGAATTATATATAATTATAGTTATGCTGCCCTGCAAATAGATTCATCAGTACCATCTTTCTAGATTCCATATATTCACATTAATATATGATACTTGTTTTTCTTTTTTTTACTTCATTCTGTATAATAGGCTCTAGGTTCATATACCTCATTAGAAATGACTCAATTATCCTTCAATTAAAAATAATTTTTTAAAAAAATTCAATAAAAAAGGACCACATTATTAGAGAGATTTTAAAGAAATGAATTCAAAGCAGGGTCTCCAAGAGATATTTGTACACCTAATGTTCATAGTAACGTTAATCATAAGAGCTAATATATAGAAACAATCCAAGTGTCCATCCACAAATGAATATACATACCATGGAGCATTAATCATCTAGCCTTAAAAAGGCAGGAAATTCTGATTGGTGAACCTTGAGGACACTATGCTAAGCGAAATAAGCCAATAACGAGTAAAGGACAAATAATCTATAATCTCAGTTTTATGAAGTAGAGTAGCCAAAATCCCAGTGACAGAAAATAGATTAGTGGCTGTCAAGGGCTAGGGAGAGGGGAGAATGGGCACAGAGCCTGAGTTTTCCAAGACGGAAAGTGCTCTGGAGATGGATGGTGGAGAAGACTGCACAACAATATGAATGCACTTAATACCACTGACCTGAACACTTAAACATGTATACAAAGATGGCAAATTTCATGCTGTGTGTATTTTACCACAATATAAAAATTAGATGCCCATCCTGCAAGATGTGTTATATAAATCAGTCAGGATCAAACTGGTAGACAGGTGAATATAAATTTAACCATTCCATCATGCTTAAAAAACAAGAATAAATCTATTTGTTCTTGTGCTTAATTTGTAATAAAATATTATATGCAAAATAATTACATAAAAACAGATAATAATTTTTTAATGGATAAATAAAATACTGGGAGTAAGGAAGACTTCCCTAAGCATAGATCAAAAACTCAAAATTCACAACTTAAGACACTATTTTGAAAAATTTAATGTGCAAAATATCTGGCAAGAATACAAAGATGAAACCAACTGAGAAAAAGGTTTGTAACCACACTGATAACAAAGGAGTACTTTACATAACATGCTATGAGCTTGTTTTAGTTTGCAAACAAACAAAAAAGACAAACCACCCAAAGAGCATCAGAGTTCAGAGGAAGAGTCCAGAAGACACACAAATATGAAGAATTTTTAAAATATAAATGTTTGAAATCTTTAAATCAGTTATGCTGGCAAACTAAAAATGACTGATAAACAAGAGAGCACAGAAGTAGATCCATACAAACAGAGCAACTGACCTCTGGATAAGGAACAAAGGCGATTCAACGGAGAAAGGTTATTTTCAACAAATGATGCTGGGACAACAGGGCATCCACACACAAAAAGTGACTTTCAATACAGATCTGACATTTTTCACATATGATCACAGACCTAAAAACTATAAAACTAAACGACAAAGCTCATGGAAGATAACAGCAGAAAAGTTAGGTTACCCTGGGTTTGGTGATGACTTTTTTAGATACAATACCAAAAGTACAATCCATGAAAGAAAAAACTGAAGGGTCAAACTTCATTAAAACTGAAAACTTCTGCTCTGTAAAAGACACTGTTAAAAAAAATTAAAAGACAAGCCGAAGACTGGAAGAAAATACCTGCAAAACATATGCTAATGTCTAAAGATACAGGAGTCATCTGAGTTATATTCCAGAAATTCTCAAAATTAAATGGTACCATAGCGATGCAACCAGCAAACTCCAGGCTATGAAAAATATAGGATGTAAACAACTAGATTTTTTTTTTAAAGGGCAAGAGGAAAAAAGGAAGAGGAGGAAAGTAAGGGAAATAGCATTCACTCACAAACTTTTCTGAATCCCAAGTTCAAGCACAGTGTAAAAATTTAGGTGCCTAGGGAAATGTGAATTAACTAGGTATTTAATGGCATTAATGGAATGTGAATAAGTTAAAAGAAAAAGTGTCCCTATCTTTTACATACATAACAAAATACCTACAGATAAAATGACATGATTTACTTTTTTAAAAAGTGGGAAGTGTTACAGATGATAACACAATAGTGGATAATTCCAAAGTTGGATGAAGGGTACACAGGGGTTAATTATACTATTCTAACTTTTTAGCATATTATAAATTTCTATATTAAAAAAGTTTTTAATAATAGTGCAACAGGACCCCAAAGGCATTCAAACATCATTAATTATAAAAGCATAAAAACAAAACCAACATAGTAACATAGAAAAGAAATTCTCTGCTAATGGGTGCTGATATGAGAAACATACTTATCTACAAAGTAACTTAGGCAACTGAATTAATGGGACTAGGAACCTGCAGTCACCCTAACTCTAACTCTTAATCAATCTTGAAACAACCTATGCTAAAGTTTATCAGGAAAACAGATCCCCTTCACTTCAAACTGTACTCACAGGACCATCCCCATTTAAGAGACTCACAGCAAAAGCAGAAGCTATCAACTCCTGAAACCTCTGTCCCAAAAGTGTTCTCTCAACCTCCCAATAACATCATTGCTCATATCTCTTCTTACCTGGATATATGTAAAACAAATTCAAAATCAACTCATGATTCATCTCTACCTGCTTTGAATCCACCACACAAACACTGCCTAATTAGAGACATTTTATAAGTCTTCATTAAATGACAAAATTAAGTCTAAATTTGCTTGGTTTTGAAAATTATCCAAAATTGAACCCTATCTCTATATGTTCTCCACTCCCTGCAAAGGATTACTAATTCCAATCAGAGTCAATCCAATCCAATCTTACTACTCTGTATGCATGTATCTCATAGGTATACATATGTGTACATTATAAGTATTTTTACCTCCAATCTTTCACTCTTGTGGCTGACATCCATTCCAATTCTACCCATTAAAAAAAATCTTAGCTCAGGGATGCCTTCTCTGATCATCCCAACTGCAGCTGAATCCTCTTCTATAGGAGTTCATATCATCACTTGAGCTTTTGTAATTTTATACTTTTGTATATCATTTAAAGTCATTTCTGTCACATTCCCTCCCATACCTTCACAGACTTTAGGTCCCACATGTCTATTTTTGCTCTATTTCCCCAAAGAGTACAGCCCCTAACACATGGCAGGTATTGCTGAGTGTAGAATGAAGGAATCCCAGGACTTCTTTTTCTCTTCTCTTTAGTTTCACCTCACCTTGCCTATACACACAACTTAGCACCTATTTCATTGTTTGCTATTATTTTACATGCATTCAATTCTGTCTGACCAACCACCATAAGCTCTTCCATAGTTTCCACAGCCTCAGCACACAGCACACACTGACCTACTGACAGCCATTCACAAACAGAGAAGGAAAGAGTGACTCTGTCTATTTATCAGCTGCAACATGCAGCACGTGGGATCTTAGTTCCCTGACCAGGAATCCAACTTGTACTACCCTGGAAGTGTGGAGACTTGACCACTGGACTGCCAGGGAAGTCTCCAAGAGTGACTCTTAATAACAGGAAATCTTCATTATTGTTCAGCCTTCCAGTTTATTGCCTAATTCATGTCAATTACTTGTGTTAATATAGCACTACTTACTCTGCTGCTAAGTCACTTCAGTCGTGTCCGACTCTGTGCGACCCCATAGACGGCAGCCCACCAAGCTCCCCGGTCCCTGGGATTCTCCAGGCAAGAACACTGGAGTGGGTTGCCATTTCCTTCTCCAATGAAAGGGAAAAGTGAAAGTGAAGTTGCTCAGTCGTGTCCGACTCTTAGCGACCCCATGGACTGCAGCCTACCAGGCTCCTCTGTCCATGGGATTTTCCAGGCAAGAGTACTGGAGTGAGGTGGACAATTACATTATAGACTGCTTGCTGCTAACCAAAATCCAAACTCTCTTCTGCTTCCTGCATACAACCAGGTTACATTTCCTAGGCTCCCTTGAAGTCAAGGTAAGGCCACAAGACCTTTAGCTAGGGAGGTGAAAACTGCACCATGCATCTGGTCTGGTCCATAAATGTACCACCATGTACCTTTTCCCTGACTTTTCCCTGTTCAAGTTGGCTGGAATGGAGATAATCTTCAGGGAGACTGAGCACATCATTCAGTTTACTGTAATTTCTAGCCCATTATAAATATTAGCATTAAAAAAAACAAAACCGTCACATTACTTTTTTAAATGTATTCAATGGAATCAAGTCAACATAGTGATTTGACACTCACCAGTATCTATTACATTTTTAAAATATATATAAAGAACTCTTCAGCAGTCAGAAATTTACATTATTCCTTTTCCTCTATGAACTTGTGCTTGAATTCCATATCCTCTAAAAATTTTATTCTAGTGTAACATTTTTACCCTTGAAATTCTTTTATCATAATTTTCTGAAACAAAAAGATGTATATAAACTGAAAATTTAAAAACATTTTGTATCACCCTGATGTTGGAGAGGGGAATGGTAACCCAATCCAGTATTCTTGCCTGGAGAATCCCATGAACAGAGGAGCCTGGCAGGATACGGTCCATGGGGTCATAAAGAGTCAGACATGACTGAGCACACACATTACCCTTTATGTAAAGCTCTATGTGTTAAATAATTTTGTCTTAACTGAGTTCATAACACAAACACTGAAAACAACAAATACATTACAAACTGTGATTATTACAATATAAAAATTTTATTGGAATGCATTGCTCCATAAGATGATGGGACTCATTTTAAAAGATTACATTTATGTATCCATAAATGTATATTATATATCACTAGAGTGAGAGTTCAGCATCAATTCTATTCCTATTTTTAAATAAACACTGAAAAACATTATTTTCATAAATCTATATAAATGAACAAAGATATTTATTATAATAATATACATTAATACTTAGAATTCCTTCTGAATTTTATATCCAAAATCACATTGTATTCTACCATCAAAAATTATTTCTAATGACCTATAAACTTACTTATGTCCTCCTTCAGTTGAGTAGGAAAAGAAAACTGGAAACTCTCTGAAGTACTAGCAAACTAATTTTTAATAATCCGCAGTCATTTGTTTTGTCAGTTTCTAGGAAATACGACCAAAACCTACCAAATGACACGTGCACTGTTTACCGTAATACGTTCAGAAATAGGAAAAATACATTTTTTAAATTATTAACTTCTTAAGGTGGTGATAATGTTCTTTATCTTCACAGAGGACTTTTCTGTTGTATAGATGTATACATTTAAGCTGAAAACATCCGAATGTTTAAGATTTGCATATTTGTACCTTTAAGATTTGCATATTTCAGTACATGTGAATTACTCCTCAAAATGAAAAAGAAAACCCTCTAAACAAACAGAGAATTCTAGTTAATGGTATACTTGGAATATGGGGGGAGAAGTATACTGAATATGTGCAACTTACTTTGAAATGCATTTTAAAAATAAGATGATTAATGGAGAGAAGGATGGGTAAATAAATGATAAAGCAACTATAGTAAAATGTTGAGTCTAGAGTTTAATTATAGAAGAAGCTTTACAGAATTCTACCCATGCTAGAAGGCTCAGAAGTAGAGAGTTCAAGAAATTGTACTGGTCATAGATTTCAGAGGAATAAGAAACTTTTCATTTGTACGCAGCTTATGCTCTGAAATTCCTCCCCTGGAACTGAAGTACATTCTGCATCCTAAATGGCTATGTGATGATTCAATCACCAACAGATCTTCCCTGTTTGCCAAATAAGGCCAAAAAAGAGGAGCACTCCCCTGGGTAGGAGAGAAAAACCGACAAGAGTGTGAATAAGGTAGTTTCAAGGATGTCCAGGATAACTTCCAGAGACTTTTAAAGGTAAAGAGCAGGATATTTGAAAATGTATTTGTGTTCATTATAAAGATAGCCAGGGGGAAAAAAAAAAAGAACCCATCCATCAACATCAGGTAAAGGGTGACCAGGCCTTACATTTTAAGAATATTTACTTGTAAGACCAAATTAGTGAGAAAGAAAGTGTTTTGAGGTTTCTAACCCTTGTTTCTTTGATCCAACTGTCCCAGACCCACACTCTACAAATATTTATTTTCTGAACTTCAGGTATCCAAAAATTTAACTGTCCTGAAGTCTTTCTAATCAGATTTGTTAAAAATCAACAACCCAGCTTCAGTGCTTGTGCTAAGTTATTCACCTTTAATAGAGTCCCCATTCTAGATGTATAAGCTTTAAAAAAAAAAAAAAAAAAGGCCCAGATGGCATTCTAAAATGAAAGCCAGACTTAAAGATAACCTGAATGCTGTAACCATCCGATAAGGACTTTAAAATAACTATGATCAAAATGTTAACAGGCCTAGCGGGAAAGGAAAACAACATGCAATGAACGGAAGGGAGTCTCAGTAGAGAGACGGAAACTATAAAAAAGAGCCGAATGGAAATGACAGAAATACGATAAACAATTATCAGGGATGAAGTCCTTCAGTGGGCCCTTAAGTAGATTCCACACAACTAAGGAAAGAATCAATTAATCTGAAGACAGGTCAACAGAAATGACCCAAGTGAAACAAAGAAAAAGTGGGGAGGGAGCTGAACAGAGCATCCAAGAGCTTCAGAACGATCTCAGTCTGGCCCTTTTGAAACCAGAGTCCTAGAATGAAGAGAAAGAAAGAATGAGGCAGAAGAAAGAGTTGAAGAGATATAGTCCAAATTTTCCAAAAATAAAAGACAATAAATCAGAGGTCCAAGAAGCTTTAAAACTGAGATACATACACACTTTTGGCGTAGTGGCAGTCGTAAAGAACCCACCTGCCAATGCAAGAGAAGCGACACGGGTTTGATCCCTGGGTCGGGAAAATACCCTGAAGAAGGGAATGGCAACCCACTCCAGTATTCTTGCCTGGAGAATCCCAGGATTCATGGACAGAGGAGCCTGGCAGGATATAGCCCATGGGACCGCAAAGAGTTGGACATGACTGTAGTGACTTAGCATGCATGCATGCACTTTAAAAAGAACAGAACAGGAACAAAACAGACATCTGGACACATAATAGGTCCCCCCTTCCAGGCTCGATGGTGGGGTGGAAGCACAGCCCACACTCAGGAGGTCTGCAGGGGAAAACAGTGCCATCAGGAAGAGTCAGGTATCCGTTAGAGAAAAAGATAAAGCAATCTTCGGTGAAGAGGTTGAGGGCTTAGGGGATTATTTTGCTTGTGAACCCCAGATAGGGTATGGTGGGAGGGTTTCAAGAGTTGGGGGTGGGTAGTGGGTAAGGCGAAGAAGGCAATGGCACCCCACTCCAGTACTCTTGCCTGGAAAATCCCATGGACGGGGGAGCCTGGTAGGCTGCAGTCCACAGGGTCTTGATGAGTCAGACTGGACTAGGCGACTTCACTTTCACTTTTCAGTTTCATGCACTGGAGAAGGAAATGGCAAGCCACTCCAGTGTTCTTGCCTGGAGAATCCCAGGGATGGGGGAGCCTGGTGGAAGGCCGTCTATGAGATCGCACAGAGTCGGACACGACTGAAGCGATTTAGCAGCGGCGGCGGCAGCGGGTAAGGAGACAGAAGATACTGACGACTTCAAGGAGATCAGATGTGAGAAAGGAAAGGTAATCAAGGAGTCTGGCTCTTTTGATGATAGCCAGTACCATATAAATAGGAATAAATAATGAGAAAAGTCCTGGCAGATTCAAGGAAGATGATGGTCAGATTGTGAGTGCTGGCAGGGAAAGAAGTATCAGTGTTTGAGGTTTCTTTTGATCACTTTAGATTAATGGGAGCAAGGACATCTCCAGCAAATCCTGATTTTTTTAGTCTTTTTCTTAATTGACTGATTCTTCTTAACATTTGAAATTTGAGACCATCTTCCCTTCCCACTTTTTTAAGTTTCTCATGCTACCTCTCTTATTCCTTCTATTCCATTGGCTTCTTTTCTTCTACCCACTCTTAATATTCTGTGGTTCAGTCCTGCCTTTCTTGTCACTCCACACACAACCTCATGCTCCCTGGCTGACTTCATCCATCTGCACAGTTTTAGCCACCACCTATATTCAGCTTCCTAATGGACATTCTCCTTTAGACAGGCAGTGGGCACTTCAATGACAAACAGCTCCAAGAGCTAAACAATATCTTTTTGCCCAAACCAGCTATTCCTTCTGTATTTCCTCTCTAGGATAAAGGGATAATGGGAGTTCTCTCCTGTCTTAAAATGTGGCTCTAGTGAGAACAGCAAATGATAAGCCCCCCTATTCTCTAAAAAGAACAAACCATCCATGCCAGAGTGAGTTGCTAGAACATAGTACCCCTATTATCCACCTGCTGCCTATTGAAAATGAAACAAAACAGACCAGAAACAGAAGTGAATTCATAAACATAGACAACAGGGCTTTACACCTTAGTGAGAACAAGGGCAGGGGTTCCCCCAGAAAATCTCTGGGACAGACTGGGAAACTTGACATCTCAATCTCTGGCTGGCGATATACTGAGATAAAGGAACTCTTAAGCCCATTTGGGTGTAGCCACCAGAAGGACCTGACATACATCCCCAGGAATTTAGGCCTTATGTGAACATGGGTCCCAGCCTGTAAAAAGCAAGAGGTTAGATGGAGGGACTTCCCTGGTGGTACAGTAGATAAGAATCTGCCTGCCAATGCAGGGGATAAGGGTTTGATCCCTGGTCCAGGAAGATCCCTCATGCCTCAGCACAACTAAGCCCAAAAGCCACAACTACTGAGCCCATGAGCTCCAACTACTGAAGCCTGTGTGCCCAGAGTCTGTGCTCTGCAAAAGAGAAGCCACAGCAATGAGAAGTCCACTCACTGCAGTGAAGAATAGTCTCTGCTCACCATAGCTAGAGAGAGCTGGCGAGCAAAGCCAAAGGTAAAATCAATCAATAAATAAGTAATTTTTTAAAAAGAGGTTGAAAAAAAACAACAGAGCAAAGACACAGAGGACCACAGTTAGATGAGCTATGCTTCTACCACTGGGTTCTATAGGTTTCCCATTAGCCAAAGAGATGTTGTGGAAGGGATAAAGCATTTGCTAGGCCAAAGACATGTGCCATCTAGAGGAAGGATACTCAGCAGTAACAGGCTGTAGGTGGACTACACGAGGAAAAGAGAGCGAGAAGACTGCCAAAGGCCATTGGGGTGTGTTCCAGACAGGGACCTGGGCAGTGTGGGCACACCACACGGCCTGCAGAAACCGTCCTAAACGCACAACGCTAAAGGCCACACTTGGACACCTGCCACACAGGGCACCGGCAGCTGGACTACAACAGTCCCGTCACATAAAACTCCGTCCTTTCTCTTCTAATCTTCCTGCCAATCAGAAGCCCAACGCAGAAAGAGGGAGGAAGTGGAAGAGTGAAGTAAAACACAGTGCCCCTCCACTGCATGGACCCTGAGTCATGATTAGGTTTAAGTTACCTCCACTCAACTGGATGTAAGATTTGGAGTAGACTTTTCATAACTTTGAATTTAATCATTGCAATAAGGCTCATTCTTATAGTAAAAATGATGTCTTGTCAAAGAGGCAGGGAAGGAAGATTCAACGGGGCTAAAGTCAAGGATAAAAGGAAAATAAAGCAAGTTCTTACTTGTATGCTATCAGATACAGCCCATGTACCAGTCCACAGTGCCACCACCTACCCTTGTTACTCAAGTTAGGAATCTAGGCGTCATCCCCCAGAGTCTCCCTCTTCCGAACACCCTGGCATCTGGTCATTATGTCTTAAACACATCTCTTCTCCCTGAGCCTTGAGCTACTAATCTAGCTCGAATCTGAAGTACTATAACAATCTAATTTAATGATTCTCTACCCTGGCCTATACTTTATTATTATTATTTTTAAATTTGAGTATAATTGCTTTACAATGTTGTGTGGCCTACACCTTAAATTTTTTAAATATTATTTTTAATACCTAGGCCCCAGCCCAGAGACTGATTTAAATGGGATCAGACAGAGGCCAGCCATGAGGTTTTCCAAGAGGTCCCCTGGCGCTTCGCAAGTGCAGCCAAGATTGAGAATAACTAACCTACCTGGTCTCTTCTAAAATCCAGGCTTACCTTCCTCCAACCTATCTTTCATTATGCTACAAGAGTCATCTTTTTAAAAATGCAAATTTCATATTATCCCACAGCAGTTGTTTTCAATCTAGGCTGCCCCTTCAGAATCACGTAGTGTAAAAATTCCTGATACCAGGCCTAACTCCAGACCAATTAAAACAGAGGCCCTGGGGTTAAGAACCAGGCCCTGGTATTTATCAGAGCTCCCCAGATGACTCTAATGTGCAGACAAGGTTGAGAACCATTGTCCTAGAAGCAATAGGAAGTCACAGCAAGTCTTTAAGAACAGTAAAATCCAAACTCCCCTGAGGGTAGCGCAACCTTGCTTCTAACCTTAGCACCCTCAGCTTTCACACTACCAAAGCAATGTAGCTCCCTACACTACATTTATACACGGGCCATGCTTCTATGCTTTCATGTAAAGTATTACCTCAATCCACGCACAGCCAAGGCCCAAACCACCTTTAAGGTTAAGACCTTTCAGAACAGCAGCGTTTGTACAAAAACCCCTGACACATTCAGTGGGGCTCATCAATCCACTTGTAACCGTGACAATCCTGTAGAGTAATTTTTAACTTTTAAGACTAACTTGCCTACTGAACTACCTGAAACTTCAAGCTTATCTATGCTTTTAAGCCTAGCGTATCACTATGAAGAACACGCAGTGAGCACTCAAAATTTCTGTTCAATTCATTCCATTTAAGTAAATGATTATCTGTATTATTATGCAGGTAGGAGATCATTTTAATAAACTGTAATAGACACCATATTCATACCTTATAGTCAAGTCTTACTGAAACAGAAGCCAACAGTTAGACTTTTTAACCATGTAAGGCAAACATTTAATGTTCGTTCTATTCATGAAAAGGCAGGTACAAATGGGAGTGTGTTTCCGGAATCCCAAGGGTGGCACCTTACAGAGTAGATTCCTGGCTTTTCCCTTGAACATATCCATCAAGTATGCTTTTTTCAAAATGCTGCGCTGTATAATGACATCTGTACGTTTTAGGAAAGTGAGCTAAGACTACCTACTTCACCTAAAATGACAGGTACTTCACAGTGTTAAAATGAAACAAATTATGACAAGTTTTCAAATGCTTTCCATGAACTGTATTAACCCAGTAATATGTTAACCAGCATTTGATGGCAATTTCTAGTACTCTGGGTGCTGTTACCCAGCAAACTCTCAGCTCTCTATAAAATCAAGGACAGCTTAAGCAGAAGACATCAATATCCTATTTCCAAAAAACCTGCATTTAACATTTTATAATCACTATGTATGTGACTGACCCAAAGAAAATAATTGTGCACAAATATAAACTGAAGAGGAATCACATACTTACATAAAATACTTCATTCAAAAGATTTATGTTGTACCCACACTCACATGGGCCATGGAAATCATCTTAGCATGCAAAATGACTACTGTGTTACTATGCGTTTAGAGTTAAGTTTTTTATCTGTCACACATTCTCGATTACTAAATCTGGTATTCACCAAATACTTATTAATTGTTTGGGAATATAAATAAAGTCATTAACCACAATACTTGGCATTTGTGGCTAATTCTTTTTTTTTTTTTTTACCTTATTTGGCGATTTCAAAGGTGAGATGGCTATTTTATTTGGTGTCTGTGTTGTAGAATTTAAAGTTGATCCAATAACACCACTTTCAGATATTGTTATGGTCTTTGATGGAGTCCCCGGAGTAGACTGTGAAAGAACCCTACCTGCAAATGAGAGGCAGCACATCAGTTTGACTTTTTTCAATAATTGTATAAAAACGAATGTGGTGATGATTTACACCCACTGCAGCACATATGCTCAATACTTCACATGTAGCCACGTATGAACTGAAACATGTAAGGAGGTCTAATGAACCATGGTGAACCTAATGAACTACGATGAACCTAGACACAAAGAAACAAAACAATGCTTTTTAGTAACACTTAGCATCTTAATACCACCTTATGAAAGTCCACAAAAACACCTCTGCTCACATTCTCATCAAAACTGTTTTGTGTGGTTTTTATGGCCTGCTCTTGGGATCTCAGTTCTCCAACCAGGGAGTGAAGCCACACCCCTGCAGTGAAAGCACTGAGCCCCAACCACTGGACCACCAGAGAAGGGCCTCATCAATAATAGTGTGAAGTGATACCTATCAGAAAATGGGCTCAGAAAAGTATGCAATATGTCCTGTGAAAGGGGCTCCCAAAGTCAGGACGTGAATCCAAGCCTTAAAGCTTCAGTCTCTGTTCTCTACCTCAGCTGCTTCCTGTTTGAACTTAAACCTCAGCATATGATCCAAGTCCACATGTCTAAAACAGACAGTTACTGGGCTAACTTGAACAGTCTGGAAATATACTTCCAGAACAACACAGAAAAACTACACTGTGTCTGGATGACTAATGGAACTGGAAATTAGACGATGAGTTGAAGTATTAGGAATTTTTATCCTAGGTAGGACAGGATTACAAAGCATGACAACTCCTCCAAATTCCTGAAAGACTGAGCAATGGTGCCATTCACCCTTCTGGGCACACAGTAGGACTGTCCTTCCTACCCCCACCTCTTCCCTGTGGTGAGATTAGGGCCATATGACTAGTTCTGACCAACAGATTGTGAGCAGAAGTGATGTGTATCATTTACTGCCTATGCAAGATCTTGCCAGGCTCTCTCTTCTTCCACAGCTGAGATGGTGGCTCCTCTGTCAGCCTGGGTCCTTGAGTGACCATGATGACAAGAGACCCACCCCTTTGGAACCCACAACAGACATGTAGATAACCCTGAAGTAAAAATCTAAAATAAAGCTTCTTTAACTTCTGATATTTAGACTTTTATTATGGCAGAAAAACCAAGGTTATCCTGACTGATTCAGGCTGTCAGGTTGAAGGATCAGAGAACCATCTGTTATCTATAAGCTGCATAGCACTAATATATAGGAACAGAAAATTTTCAGTCTATCAGTAAGGAAGAACTTCCAACAAAAATTTCTAGTTGAAATGACTGTTTTAATATGAGTGAGTTCCTACTCACTGAAGGTGTATGAAATAGATGGTGGATAATCGAATCCACTGGCTGAAGAAGAAACTCAAACACTCAAGAAACAGAGAGGGTAGATAACTAAATTATCTCCAAGATCCCTTTAGATGCTATGATTTTGGACAGCAAAGAGATCAAACCAGTCAATTCTAAAGGAAACCAAGCCTGAATATTCACTGGAAGGAATAATAGTGAAGCTCCAATACTCTGGCCACCTGATGTGAAGAGCTGACTCATTAGAAAAGACCCTGATGTTGGGAAAGATTTGAGGGCAGGAGGAGAAGGTGGCAACAGAGAATGAGGTGATTCAATGGCATCACTGACTCAATGGACATGAGTCTGAGCAAACTCCAGGAGACCATGAAGGACAGACAAAGAAGCCTGGTCCATGGGGTCGCAAAGAGCTGAACGTGACTCAGAGCAGTACTGAACAACAAAACAACTATTAGAGATGAACGAGAGGAGAGAGGAAGGAAAAAGGGGGAAAAGAGAGGAAAAAAAAGATGGGACTTAACAGAAAACCAGCATGTAAGAGTTTCAGGGCTATTACTAATAGCAATGTAATAGTAGACATAAATTTTTTTTTTAAATGAGTTAAATTTTACCAGGCATTTATGAATTTTAAAATTATTTTAAATATATATATTTTTAAAAATTTCTTTTACTTCATGATTGCATTTTATATTACAGACATATTCCTTAGTGGATTTCAGCTGAGAGTTTTGCTAGGGTTTTTCTAGCCTGACTTACATCATAACTAGGCTAAAAAAAAAAACCAAATCCTAGCAAACCCTACCAAAACCCCTCTGTGTCGATCAACTCCTTTGACTGTGTGGATCACAACAAACTGTGGAAAATTCTTAAAGAGATGGGAATACCAGACCACCTTACCTGCCTCCTGAGAAATCTGTATGCAGGTCAAGAAGCAACAGTTAGAACCTGACATGGAACAACACACTGGTTTCAAATTGGGAAAGGAGAACATCAGAGCTGTATGCTGTCACCCTGTTTATTTAACTTATATGCAGAGCACATCATGAGAAATGTTGGGCTGGATGAAGCACAAGCTGGAACCAAGATTGCTGGAAGAAATGTCAATATGCAGATGACACCACCCTGATGGCAGAAAGTGAAGAGGAATCAAAGAGCCTCTTGATGAAAGTGAAAGAGAATGAAAAAGCTGGCTTAAAACCCAACATTCAGAAAACTAAGATTAAGACATCTGGTCCCATCACTTCCTGGCACACAGGTGGGGAAACAATGGAAACAGTGAGAGATTCTCTTTTCTTGGGCTCCAAAATCACTGCAGGTGGTGACTGCAGCGATGAAATTAAAAGACGCTTGCTCCTTGGAAGAAAAGCTATGACCAACCTAGACAGCTTATTAAAAAGCAGAGACATTACTTTGCCGACAAAGGTCCGTCTAGTCAAAAACATGGTTTTTCGGGTAGTCATGTATGGATGTGAGAGATGGACTATAAAGAAAGCTGAGCGCTGAAGAATTGATGCTTTTGAACTGTGGTGCTGGAGAAGACTTGAGTGTCTTGGATCAAACAAGTCAATCCTAAAGGAAATCAACCTTGAATATTCATTGGAAGGACTGATGCTGAAGCTGAAGCTCCAATACTTTGGCCACCTGATGCAAAGAACTGAATCATTGGAAAAGACCCTGATGCTGGGAAAGATTGAAGGCAGGAGGAGAAGGAGATGACAGAGGATGAGATGGCTGGATGGCCATCAATGACTTGCTGGACATGAGTCTGAGCAAGCTCTGGGAGATGGTGAAGGACAGTGAAGCTGGCATGCTGGAGTCCATGGGGTCACAAAGAGTGAGACGCGACTTAGTGACTGAACTGACTGACATCATAACTAAATAAGTCAATTCTATAGAAACTGAATGAATCTGTATCAAATATTTTTAGAAGGCCACCCTCAAGCGTGGAGCCTGCCTCAAGTAACATGTTTATGTGTTCTGATTTCCAAAACTAATACCTGTGGGATAAGCCTGAAGCCCCAACAATCATATTTTAAGGAGGGGAAAAAAAAAACTACCAATAAAGACACGTTTTTATAAAATGCTCATTTTTATGGCTATTACTATAATTTCTTATATGTTAAGCATTACATACATTTCAGAAAACATATATATATATATATATAAAATCTCCAATTCCTGAGGATAACTGGTACCAAAAAAGGCCACTTACTCTGAGATAACCTAGGAATGCAAAGGAGGTGGAAGGGAAATTCAAGACGGAGGGGACACATGTACATCTGTGGTTAATTCATGTTGACGTATGACAGAAATCAAACCAATATTATAAAGCAGTCATCAATTAAAAATAAATATTAAAAAATAAAAACAATGTGACCTTAAGCATTCTATTATCTGTCAAAGGAATAATAGTAAGTCAGAAGGTTGTTATAAGTAATAAAATGTGATTATGGTTTGTTATTTTGTAGAATTTTAAAAATTAAAATGAAAAATAAAATTGGCTAAGTACATCAAAAGAAAAGAAAAGGCCACTTAAAGTGAATTACATTTAAAACAAGGTCCAAAATGTCATTGTAATTAACAACAACAAAAACTTCTAAAAGTTATTGGCTAATATTTCATAAAAATTCTGTTTATAACTTCAACTACACTGTCTCTTAGAAAAGTGTTGAATTTGAGGGAGAGAGGATTTCTCTGAAAATTAATATGACAGCACAACGACACATCCTATTTGATGGGCACATGATGACATAGAAGATTATTTCTGACAAAATATCTCAGGATTTCATCAATTTTCCCAAGAACCCTCTATATCCTTTAAAATTCAAATTATTCTCTTTTGAAGAGCTACTTTTTTTCACCAAGATAGCATTTCTCCTGATTAATGTCCAAATCCCCATTTATCCTTGGCTCTTCACATAGATGCACAAAAGTATACAAGTCACAGTTTCACTCTGAAATCAATTTGTAAGGCCTTTTATACTCTGCTGTAGGTATTCTCCAAGAAACAAGAGACATAATCCAAAAAGCTGCAGACGGGACAGGCTGGGGGCAGGAGCTAGCTTACCTGAGCCAGGACTAATTCTAAAGAGACTAATTCATTATCAAATATTTTAACATTGATGAAGTTTGCTCTAATATAGCAACTTGTTACCTTGGGAGCTCTGACAATGAGGACCTCTGTACCTCATTTAACCATCTCAAAAGTCACGTGAAGTGATTGGTTATAATATTCTATATTATTCTATTTTATAGAACTATACAATAGTTCTATAAAATGATCAACATTTTATAGAAAGAAATAAGAGGAACAGAAAATATATTTACCCAAGATCAGGGAGAAAATTAATAGAAGAACCATGACCAAAACCCAAGTCTCCAAATAGCTCCTCCAACATACCACACCACACTGCCTCCATGATATTCACTCAACAATACACATTCACTGAAGACATCTATGTACCAGAAACTGTAGGTACCAGAGACTCATAAAAAGCTAGTCATAAAAGGACAAATACTGTCTGATTCCACCTATACAAGATGCACAGAAAAGTCAAATTGATAGAGACAAAAAGTCTCTGCTAGGGGCTGGTGGAAGGAAGAAATTGAGAAGTTTAATGGATACAGAGATTTAGTTTTGCAACATGAAAAGTCCTAGAAACAGACAGTCTGATGGTTGCATAACAGCATGAATATACTTAAAGCCACCAATGGTTAAAATGGTCAATTTCATATGCGTATTTATCACAATTCTTTAAAATAATTAATTTTAAAAAACCTAAATGGCAAACAAAATCCAAAATTACTATTGAGAGAAATCTTAAGTGTAGTAAGGGAGACAGACAGGTAAGAAAACCAAGTATTACAATACATCAAGACTAACACAAATGTTAAAAGTCACTGTGAAATTTAACAGAAGTCTAAAGTTAAGTATTTGGTGGGTATAACCAAGTTTTATGGAAATATATAGGAGATGGTCAGAGAAAGAGTACTTGGCTAACCTAGGGATCAAAAAATTACCAGACAGTGGAGATAATCCAAAGATAATGGAAGACTTAGCCATGAGGGAAGCAAAAACAAAAATCATTTCTGGTAAACCCAACATTGCCAAAAGCCTAAGTTCTAAAAGAACATGATCAATCTGGTGATCTCTTAGAAATAAGTTACATCAGTAGGCCTGGAGCTAACAGAAGGTGAAAATGAAAAAGGTATGTATTAGATAATAAATGACTTTAATGCTAAGCAAGCTCTGGCATTTGAACCTATTCCTGATGATTTAAGGCCAGGAAATGGAAAAGAAATGGATGTGATAAAGGAAATTTTAAGCAAGGAGTGACAAGATTTGCATTTTAGAAAAATTAATTTTATAAACACTAAGTTCATCTTAATTGAAAGAAAGAAAAATGATATTCATCTTCCATGAGAAGCCCCAAAATCATTAAAAAGCAGTCTAAATGTAGTTTGAAAGATCACTGGCTACAACTTAAAGACAATGGAATCGCCACAATAAGACAATTCAACAGGAGAGCTATTTTGGTGGTTTAAATTTGGCTTACATGAATTTTAAAAGCTATGAACTACTAGTTACCAGTTGAAATTACCCCTCCAAACTGAACTTAATGCCCAAAACCCTAGTGAAATTTAATAGAAGTCTGTCCCTATGCATTTTGGGAGGGCTAATGTCTGTAATTAAAAGGTGAAGCTATGATTAGTGTGGAACACACTATAAATGACCCAAAGACCCAGCAATGACATCCGTTACAGTCAAATGTGAGAGGTACAATCTTGACATTACCAAATATTCACTCAGATACACTTCTGAAAAACCACAATTATTTAGCATACAACTCCCCCTGTCCCACTTGTGATTAAAAGTTTTAAGGGATGCTCTCAAACTCAAAAATAGTAAAGAACTTCACACTGAGACAGTCCTCCTAGTTAACCACTTCCACCCACCCTACCTTCCAAGGGTCTGGTGGTCCCTTTATCACCAGTATATCCAAGCCTTACTCACTTTCAGCCAACTGAAGCCCAGTTCCTGAGGCAGCTCTAAACCTAAACCCTTTCCAATTTTTCCTCTGGGACTACACCTAGCTCCCATGACAGTCCTCAAGACACAATCATCCTGTATAACCCACATCTCTACTGAAGACCAAACGAAAAAGAACAAAACGAGAATTTACCCAACACTGCCCTCTAACCACCACCTCCCCAAGGCCTTTTCTCACTTGCTAAAAAAGAGAAGCCTCCCTGCATATAATTCAAAGCCTTGGGAAAATGATTACGTCTTTGACACTGACTGCAGAGTTGCCTACTGTTATAAAAATGCTTAGTTGCTCAGTCGTGTCCGACTTCTTGTGACCCCATGGACTACAGCCCGCCAGGCTCCTCTGTCCATGGGATTCTCCAGGCAAGAATACTTGAGTGGATTGCCATTTCCTTCTCCAGAGGATCTTCCAGACCCAGGGATCAAACCCAGGTTTTCTGTACTCTATAACCATCTGAGTCAACAGGGAAAGACAGTATTAGGTGGCTTTAATACATATCCCAGGGATGGTTTGTTAACATTTGAAGTACCTTCATAAAGAATACACATTGTGGAAATGGGTAATTAGCATTTGAAAGTCTCTAGTCAAAGTCTACCACCCAGAGGTGCTTCCATAAGCTCTTAGCACAATGGAAAGTAGAAATGGGTTCCTAAATGGTGAAAGGAGTAATGTTAGCATAGCTCTGAATTAAAGACCAGCCACCGTGGCCTGGAGCAGGAAACCGCAACGAGTTCCAGTGTTCTTGCCTGAGAAACTCCATGCGCGGGGGAGCCCTTGGGGTGGCAGAGAGTCAGACACCACTGAGTGATTAAGCAGGAGTACCATGACTGTGTGATATTCTCTAGAAGCAATGAGGTACCTGCCAGTCAAGAAGACATAAGAGAGCTGGGCCAGTATGGAAGGAGAGTGAAAAGAAAATCAATGGTGTTTTCAGAGAGAATAATGATGGGTTATGAACTCTGTGTTGAATAGAGATGAATTTAAGGACAGGAAAGAACTCATTATTAACGAGTGGAAGAATTAATAGATCAGAGATTTCAAAGTGAAAGAATTGCCAGATTGGAAATACAAAGGCAGATGAACTAGAACAATAAAGAGAATGAAATACTCAAAATCAAGATTTTGGAGGTTTTATTGGTGATGACAAATTTTAATGTATATAATAAAAGAACTGGCCCACACTAAAGAATTTGCTGGTAAAAGTAATACAACTAAAATGCTGTTCTCACTGAAGTAATTATTATTGTCACAATTTTTTGTTTCAAAGAGAACTGCATACAGAAAATATTAAAACAATGAAACCAAAAATTCAAACAGAAACCATGAAATACTATACAATTACATATACTACTTTAAACTTACTAGACTTAGCTTGTGCTCTGGAGACAAACTGCCTGGATTCAAATCCCAACTTGGCCATTTACTAGTTGAGTGCCTGTTCCCATACTGGCAAAATGGGGATGTTACTAGAACCTACCCCATAGGACTGCCAGAGAATTAAATATATCACTCTTTGTGAAGAGCTAAGAACAGCATGGGGCCCACAGCAAACATTATGCAAATGTTAGCTGGTATGATCGGAGTTTGAGGCGTCACTTCTCCCAAAGGTATACCAAAAACTAAGGACACTAAGCGATGGACTGATTTTGAGATAAGGCATTTTGCTTAAAGCACACACTTAACAAGCGTAATATATCTCAGTTATTAACCAGTTTGATTTATAGTAATAAACACTGAAACATTTCAAGGTGGTAGAGCAGCCTTTTTTAAAACTAAAAGGAAAGGAAGTATTTAGCTTAACAAACTATAAGGAAATATAACCTGCAATGACCGGTGGTGACACTTGAGTCGTCTGTCCTGTAACTGCTTTACTATTGATTGGTTTTGCAAAGATCAGCTTCGTGATTACCGGACCAGAGGTTGGTGTTCGAGGCTTCTTAGCAATCTGAAATATATAAGTAACTATGAAAACCATTTTTCTATGAAGCACCTACTCAATCAAAATGAGACAAGACTGATATACAGAAGTACATATGAAACCAGCTCATTTAACAAAAATATCTCAGTATTAATATTTAAAACATTCAAAATGCAGCCATTCACCCAAATACTAATATCACATCCTTAAGCCATTATGTAGTAATACCTTTGAATTTTATTTCAAATCCTTATCTTAGTCTCTGAGACATATGCATATCATGAAAATCAAATTAATTTTTAAAAATAATGTTTAAAATAAGTGTTAAATAATAATGAAACCAAATTTCAAAATAACAAATTATTCAATAATAAAAGATGGAGTAGAATACATTAAGAAAGCATAGTGCAAATGATAAAGACATCTGTAAATATAATCTCATTGGCCCCTGGAAGCAAAATATAAACACACATTAAAGATAGGCTTATTATGACTTTATCTTCAACTTTAGATCTATGTATCAGGGGCAGGTAAAGAACTGCACAAGTTAATGCCTTAGGATACAAAGAGACATGTTTGGCAAAACAAAGACTATTCTGAAGGTGAAGCCTCTGAAATATTATTGACTAAAATATGATTTACTATAGTTTACTAGACTATAAATTCTTTAAGGGAGAGTCTATGTTTTATTCACCTCTGATTTTACATGATACATGGTACATTGTTGCCCTGAACTAAAATTCTTCACAAGTCAAGGAAAGTAGAGTTACTGATATTTTTATATTTAAATTATCAATGTATGCAAAGAAAAGCTTTTTCTAAAAGCCAGAAGCAGAAATTTAGCAATGACAAAAATCACAAATTTTCACAGCAGGAAGGACATTAAATATTAACTTTACCTTTGACAGATATGAAAATTGAGGCCCTGAAAGTACTATTATTGGAAATAATAACTCAAAATGAACAAACATGACCAACTTAAATTACAAAATATACTAGAAGCTGCAACTGATCACAGAACCAGGTAAATATCAGCTTTGTGCTCTAACTACAAATTAAACTTAAAAACATATTTTCTTAAATCTAGAATAAATTACTTCCTTACACTCAGAACACATAACTGACAAAACAAAATGTACAGGAAATACAAACCACATTTAAAAAAACAAACCAGAGAGATCTACAACTACATATTAAAAAATATCCAGACTGCAAAACTCTGACATACCCAAATAAATCCATAATTGTACTTTACAAAACTGATGCAATTTGAGAGACATAA
This sequence comes from Bos taurus, assembly GCF_002263795.3. Lineage (NCBI taxonomy): Eukaryota > Metazoa > Chordata > Mammalia > Artiodactyla > Bovidae > Bos > Bos taurus. The sequence goes on from NC_037333.1 coordinate 97,796,782, forward strand.
AGGGAAAATATTTCCCAAATGTATTTACAGGCCTAGAACTCTAAAATAAGTTAGAATAGGTTGTTGATTGACTTAGTATTAAGAATCTCAAGAGGCAGAGATACTGATATTTTTGGAAATCTGTATCTTGCAAAAAATAATCTTAGCTACAGTTTGGGAACTTAAAGTATTTCCCCATTTTTAACTGATTTTCACAATCACACAACAATACAAATACTTACCAACCAGGGAAAAAAATGTAAACAATACTACCGAAAGCTCATTAATTACTCAAATGAACAATCTCAACTTGCCTGTGTGGTTTTGTTTCTTTAATGGAGCATAGCTGAAAATAAGGACTTCCAGTTCTGTTAAGGAACCTTGCTTTTTGTATCATGAATTAAACTACCCTAGGAGAAACTTAACTTTTATTAAATAAAACAGAGCATAAAGGATCATTTTTAAACAAATGTATCTAATTAACAGATTAACACAACAATGAATCAGAAAAGGAAATTTACAAGTAAGACTGCCAAATATGTGATCAAATAATACATGCAGGTAATTTCGGGCACTGTGTTGTACAGATTTAGGAACTAATAAGGAGTTGTGTTGTTCAAGACTGCTAATTATTTATTATCCTTACACACTATGCAGAAGAATTATAGGAAAGGGTTTATGTATCTGTAATTAAGTGTAACTATCTCTGTTACTGCCTCTGGTTTCAACTGTCACCTCTTTCCTTCATTTTTCAAGATGGGTCTCCTTCTTCCACCCTTTCCTGTCGTCCACTCCCTAAAAGCTTCAATCCGATTAAACTTAAGACAATGCTGAGGACCATCTGGGGAAAAAAATGAGAGGATCATACACATTATGTAATACTAAACCGAATACTCTGGTACCTAAAATGGATACAGATAGGCATGTAGCTTTTTGTTTGTTTTTTTCTGAGCCTCAGAGCTTTAGAGGCTACTCATGAGCTGAAAAGATGTGAGTTGCATAAAAATAACTGGCCAAGAAGAACAATATTCTAAATGGGGTTTCTTTCGTTTTTAAATAGAAGTTCTTTTTAAATAAATAGAATCAAATGTTATAAAAGTAACGACAATAAGAGAAGTTATAAAAATTAGACCCCAGTTTTCGTTTTTATTGTTGGTACTTGAGGGATTATAGAAGAATACTAGTGGATACAAGTACCCAGGTCTTACAAACAGTATGTATACACTGCTCTATTAAATGGGGAAAAAAAATGACATTCTGATTTACATTATCAGTATCTTATAAACATGGCTATGATCCACATCCCCAAAGCCAGACAAACTCTGGTAAACCATAAAAACAAGTTTCACAACTGATTTTTAAAAGGACAAGTTGAGGACAAGATGCCTGATGGTGACAGGATCTCATTCAAGAGATCCTCATCAAAAGAAGTAAAAGGAAATCAGAGGTAAGTGAGAGACGATTGTGAATGAGAAAGCAAAGAACATTAAATGTTTAACAGTGGCAAAAGGGACATGGGCAAATTATATATAAAGTCTGAGAAATCGTATGAAGTTCTTAAATAAAAAGCCCACAAAAAGATTCTATTTTGCCAACATAATAACAAAAACATTTTTTCTAGTATCAGCTGTGAGTGGATAATTCTCCAAACCTTCCTCCCTTCCTTTTATGCATTTAGTTCTCACGCCTTCTCCTTTTTTCTAAAAGCCAACTCTTTAAAACAGGAGACGCATTTGTGTTCCCTGGTCTTAAGTGGATCATTGTATTTCTAAGCATAGTGCTGACCTAAAAAGGCCTACCTGGACACAAAAAAAATGGGCAATCACTTAACATATGTTCTGAGAACCTTCTAGCTTGGGTTTCTATTCATACTAACAATGGGTACCATTTTGAAAGATCTTCAGTGTTTTGAGAACCATACCAAGTACTGATCTTACGTGTTTCATCATGATCAAATAGCCATCTTACAGCTAAAGTCAAAAAGTCAGAGAAAATAAATAGCCTATCCAAAGTTCCACAGCACAGTCAGTCCTGCAGAAAAGTGACTGAAGTCCAGTTGGTCCAATTCTAAACCTTCCATCACACGGCACTGTCTTTCTACACTGCAAATGTGAGTGATGCAGGGGACAGTAAATTCCAAAGAGGCACATACTGGCTGGTTTGCACTACTGCTGGCTCGAACGGTTTCTCAGAGCAGCAACTTCTCCTAGACTTTGGCCATCTGTTAGCTGAAAATATCATGTCTGAATGATTTTTTGACAGCCCAGCACCAACTCTGCCATCTTTACACCAGCAGAACATCCTTGGACTCAAATTACGACTGAGAATAAAATGTGTTTCAAAATGAGTAAAAAGCTATAAATACACTACACATTGGAATTTAACCACAATTAAGTTCTAAGTTCTCTGGCAGAAATTTTCAAAAGCATTAGACATATCAAAGACTTTACAAAAAAAAAAAAAAAACCACACAATTAACTAAAAGCACATTCAAGAGGATTCAGTAACAACTACGCATTTAATCACCCTACACATACAACTATGAATCAATTTAATATTTAACATGCATTTTCATTAAGAAGCCCCCTCTTTTTTTTTTTTTTACCTGTACTGTTTTTAACTGTTGGGTCTGTAACACAGAGGGCTGAGTTGTAGTATTAAGCAGTTGACTTCCTGGGGTCAATGCTGAGACACCAATGACAGGTTTCACCTCTGGCCTCCCTCCAATGGTAACTACTTTAATCTGCTGCGGTGGTAACTTAGCATCTCCTGACTGGGCCTGAGTTGTAACTTTCTGAGCCTGGGGTTGGCTATGGGGTAGTGCTAAAACAATTGGTGAACCAGACTTGCCCAAAGTTGTTAAAATTAACTTCTGTCCATCTGGTTTAAGGGTCTGATTGCCAAGTTTAAGATCAGATGTCTGTGATACTTTGTTTAAAATAATCTGATTGGCTGATATAGTCACAGGAGTCTGAGCACCAAGTTTTTGAAGGCCACTTGGAAAAGCTGGTTTCACTGTGGTATTAGAATCTGCTTTAGTGACTGTGGTGTTCACTGCAACTCGGGTAGTGTGGTTACTGTGCACTGTGATTGGTTCCGTGGAAATGGGCGTGGCTGCAGAGTCACCAGTAGAATTTATGTTGACAATTTCTTCCAGTTCTGTCTCCATGGGAATTGGGGATGAAACAATAACAGCCTCAATACTATCATCATCCACTAAAGTTATACCAGTGTCCATTATCTCCTCTGGAAGCAAACTATTCACCTCAGCTGGCACCACCTCCATGATCGTTCTCCTTCGAGAAAGTTGATCAGGTGCTACAATAAAAGTTGAAAAATGAATAAATTACTAAGTTTCAAAACAGATATAAGAGAAAAAAAATAGCCAAGAAAAAATGCAAATGACAAACAAAAATTTCTACTGCTGTATAGCTGAGTGAGGGATATTCCTGATGCATATTTGTGTTAAACCATTTCAACAAATCCTCAACCTTCAAGAATCTGAAATGTAAGTCCTATGAGACACAAAACTAGAAGCAAACATTCTCATTTACCATGTCTCAATCCAAAAGTATACTGCATTCAGTCAATACATAATTACAGGAAACGCCTTTCCAATTCCTGCTCATAAATAAAACCTTTTAATCTTTGACATGTCTGATCATCTTATTTCTTCCCAGTTCTGGGTTTTTCTTCCCTACTAACAAGACTTGAAAACTTCTGATTTGCACAAGGAAATAAAGATTTAAATAAAAACAGATATTAGAAAATACAGTCGAACCTCCAGTGAAAGAGGTCCTAAAATGAGGTTACTATATCATTTATAAAAATCCATTAAATACTCAAATTGATGTTAAAGAAGTTTCTAGAGTAAGCCACCTCAGCAACTGCAGGTCAAATGGGTTATAGGTCCCCAGTTTGATCCATCAGCTTCATATTAAAGAAATTTTTATTTGGAAAGAAGATTCTCAACTCCTCCTCAGCTACTTAGAATGTCAAAAAGGGAACCATTTAAGAGGTATACAACCAGGTCCCATAAAGGAAAAAAAAAGATGGTAATGATAATAATAATAAAGCAGATCACAAATCAGAACTGCGATGCTTTCAGCCAAAGGTCATGAAAAACTTCCAATAAAAGTCAGTACCATTATCTTCACATATTAAAGAGTATCTCATATTTATGACTGACTATATATCTTATTTGGACTTCCCTGCTGGCTCAGCAGTAAAGAATCCTTTTGCAATGCAGAAGACGTGGGTTTGATTTATGCATAGGGAAGATTCCCTGGAGAAGGAAATGGCTACCCACTCCAGTATTCTTGCCTGGGAAATGCCATGTAAAGAGGAGCATGGCAGGCTACAGTCCACAGGGTCACAAAAGAGTTGTACACAACTCAGTGACTAAACCACCACCACCAAACAAGTTATTTGCCCAGAGTACATCAAAGGTTCATAGCAACCTAATCAGTAATTCTTTCTTTTCCCTTTTTTTTTTTAATATAAAAATGCAATACCCATTCCAAGATTAATAGTTAACAGACATGAGTGGCAAATTATAATTGAGTAGCACCAATAAAAACTAATACTGACAAAATTAATCATCATTATTGAGCATTTACTACCTACCAGTGATGGCATAATTTAACCTATCCTGATAACAACTCCAAGATGCATCATTTAACAGATGAGGAAACTTAGGTTAAACTCTATGCCCAAGGTCACATGGCTTGTAAATAATAGAGCCAGAACTCAAGCTCAGGATATGTTTTATGATACCAAAGTTCATAATTTTCATCACACAATTTACTGCCTTAAAAAATAAGTCTACTTCTTTACAGTCAACCCTCTACCCCCAAATTCCTACTCTACACAACCACCGCTCTATTCTACAACTTCACTAGATTAGTGTTGCCTTTTCGTCCATTTTAGAACTTCACAAAGATGGAATCATACATTATGTAAATCCACGGTATAAAGCATGAGCCTCTCCCTTTAGCATGCTTTTTGAGATTTATCTTTATTCTTACACTTATTAGTAGCTCAGTTCCTTTTTACTGCTGAGTAATATTCCATTGGATGAATCTACCATAATTTGTTTATCCATTCATCTGTGGATGGACATTTTGACTGTTTCTTGTTTCGGACTATCATAAATAATATTGCTAAAAATCATTCGAGGTTTTTGTGGATAGATATTTTCATTTCTTTTGAATAATTACCTAGATGTAGACTTGATCATAAGGTAAATTTACTTTTAACTTTGGGCTTCCCTTATGGCTCAGTGGTAAGGAACCCGCCTGCCAATGCAGAAGCGGGTTCGATCCTGGGGTCAGAAAGATCTCCTGGAGAAGGAAATGGCAACCCACTTCAGTGTTCTTGCCTGGGAACCGAGGAGCTTGGTGGGCTACAGTCCATGGGGTTGCAAAAGTCAGACACAACTTAGTGAGTAAACAACAACAATTTTAAACTTTGAATGAAATATGCCAGACTATTTCCCAACTTAGCTGTACCATTTTGTACACCTACCAGCAATGCATGGGATTTCCAGCTGCTCCACTTCCTCACCAACAACTGGTTTTGTCAGTCTTTTTAACTTTAGCCATTCTAGTGGGTGTGAAATGATAGCTCATCGTGGTTTTAATTTGCCATTTCCAGATGACTAAATATGTTGAGCACCTTTTCACATGAATATTACCTATTTGTATATCTTCTTTTTTAAAGTACCTGTGTGTTAAGTCTTTTGCCAATTAAAAAAAAGGATTGGGGTTTTTAATCTTCTTATTGAGTTGGGTGAGTTCCTTATGCATATTGCAACATCATCAATAGCAGTAACTTATAGCTCAGAGGAAATCACTAGGGTTTGGGGGATCCCAAAGTATGAGTACTTCTCTAGATTCGGCTCTTCCTGGTCAGTAGAGTCCCCCTCCCGCACTTTCAGAACAAGGCATTTATGGAACAGGCTTGCTGAAACATCAATACCAACTACACCCTCCCCACACACAGTGGCACATCAGCTTCCCATTCCTACTGCAAACCTTGTCCAAGCCCTATCAGCTGTTTCTCAACATTCCACCCCACAAAGAACGAGGAGGAGGAAGACTTGGGTGTCATTATCCAATGCAGCCATTAAGTTTGACTCTCTTCTCCCTGAAGTTCCCCCAGCAGGTTTAGACCCGAAGTCAAGGTGTTAAAGGAGGAGAGGTCACACCACAGAGGGAGATGGTGGCCTGACAGTGCATTTACTTTCAGTTTCATGCACTCACACTTGCAGCTCAACTGAACAAACTTCTAATGTTTTCAGTCCACCCAAATCCTCACTTCTGAGATCCTTCTCTTGGCTTGGGGGACTCCTGGACTCAGCAGCTACAGCCCCATTGCCTTTCGGCTAAGGCCATGGAGTGGAGTGTACAGCAACCAGAGCAAGCACCATCCAGGCCACCTCTCAGCTCAGCCCCTGAAGATTCTAGGAGGTAGAACACAGGAGGGCTCCTACTCCTCCTGCCCCCGCCACCCTTGCCCGCCACATGGGTGAGAGCATTCCCTGCCAGAGGCCAGTCTTTGCAGATCCCCCAGCCCAGGCCTCAAGGTGCTCATCCTTCCTCTTTCAAGAAGCCACGTCTCTGTCAGCACTCCAGGCTTATGGCTTAAAACTGTCCAGAACTGGGAGGCCGTTCAGATTCTAGACTCTCCTTGCAAGCTAACAAAGCTGCCTGCCACTGTTTCGTGGAGACTGGCAGACAATGCGGTAGTCCTAGGACAGAGACAGGGGACTTAACACACCCAGCGTGGCAGGGAACAGAAGCGCCATGTGTGTCTCGGTCCCCTTGTTGCCCCCTCGTCCCACAGGGCAGACGTGGAGAGGCGCCCAAGCGTATGCTGTGCAGGCAGCAGGTTTACACTGAGGAACCCTGAGCCTAAGGAACCTGAATTGTTTCTCATGGGCTGAAGCACACCTGCCCTTTGTCCAAAGGGAGACACTATCTTTATGATACTGGACGTATAAGCAAATCTGCCCTCTGCTATGACAGGAGTCACTAACTCGATCACCCAAGGCTTTATGCTATACAAACATCCTGGAGGAAGCTGTTTAAAAGGGTTGTCACTGCCTCTCTTGTAACAAGTACAAAACTACAGAGACCCATGGGGAGCTGTCTCCCAACAGTATACCTCTCTACTTATTTATTTTAGCAATGTGTTTTGTACTTCGAGTGTTTAGGCCTTGCATATATTTTGGTAAATTTATCCCTAAGTGTTTTGTGTTTTTTGATGTATTGTAAATCGCCTTATTTTCCAACTGGTTGGTTGCTAGTATATAGGAATTCAACTGACTATTTTACATTGTCCATGTATCTTACAACCTAGCTAAACTCACTAAATCTTGTGTAGAGTCCACAGGATTTTTCAGAAAGATAATTCATATTATTTGAGAATAATAATTCTCTTTATTATTATTTATAATAATAATAATAACCTGTAGTTCTTCCTTTCCAATCTGCATGTCTTTTGTTTCTTTTCTTGCCTTACCATACAGGCTAGGACCTCCAGTAAAATGCTGAATAAAAGTGGTAAGCGCAGACATCTTTACCTTGTTTCCTATCTTAATCTTAGCTGTAGGTTTTTCATAAATTCCCTCTGTTGGGTTGAGGAAGGCAACTTATAGTGCCAGAGTGTAGTTGTTTCTTTTTTCAAATGGATACCTAATCATGTTTTTTTCTGCAACTAGTGAGATAAACATATGGCTTTTTCTTCTTTGTGAAAGTCACTCAGTTGTGTCTCTTTGCAACCCCAAGGACTACACAGTCCATGAAATTCTCCAGGCCAAAATACTGGGGTGGGTAGCCTTTCCCTTCTCCAGCGGATCCTCCCAACCCAGGGATCAAACCCAGGTCTCCCATATTGCAGGGAGCCACAAGGGAGGCTGAGCCACAAGGGAGGCCCAAGAACACTGGAGCGGGCAGCCTATCGCTTCTCCAGCGGATCTTCCCGACCCAGGAATTGAACCGGTGCCTCCTGCACTGCAAGTGGATTCTTTACCAACTGAGCTATCAGGGAAGCCTATTTTCTCTTTTAGTCTTTGAGTTATATTGATTTTTTTTATTAAGCCAATTTTGCACTGCTGAAATAAACCCCACTCAGTAAAATTATATAGTTATATTCTATATATATTGCCAAATTCTGTTGGCTGATACTTCATTAAGTAATTTTGTCTAGAATGGGAAAGACTAGAGATCTCTTCAAGAAAATCAGAGATACCAAAGGAACATTTCATGCAAAGATGGGCTCGATAAAGGACAGAAATGGTATGGACCTAACAGAAGCAGAAGATATTAAGAAGAGATGGCAAGAATACACAGAAGAACTATACAAAAAAGATCTTCACGACCCAGATAATCACAATGGTGTGATCACTCACCTAGAGCCAGACATCCTGGAATGTGAAGTCAAGTGGACCTTAGAAAGCATCACTACGAACAAAGCTAGTGGAGGTGATGGAATTCCAGTTGAGCTATTCCAAATCCTGAAAGATGATGCTGTGAAAGTGCTGCACTCAATATGCCAGCAAATTTGGAAAACTCAGCAGTGGCCACAGGACTGGAAAAGGTCATTTTTCATTCCAATCCCAAAGAAAGGCAATGCCAAAGAATGCTCAAACTACCGCACAATTGCATTCATCTCACACGCTAGTAAACTAATGCTCAAAATTCTCCAAGCCAGGCTTCAGCAATAGGTGAACTGTGAACTTCCTGATGTTCAAGATGGTTTTAGAAAAGGCAGAGGAACCAGAGATCAAATTGTCAACATCCGCTGGATCATGGAAAAAGCAAGAGAGTTGCAGAAAAACATCTATTTCTGCTTTATTGACTATGCCAAAGCCTTTCACTATGTGGATCACAATAAACTGTGGAAAATTCTGAAAGAGATGGAATACCAGACCACCTGACCTGCCGCTTGAGAAATTTGCATGCAGGTCAGGAAGCAACAGTTAGAACTGGACATGGAACAACAGACTGGTTCCAAATAGGAAAAGGAGTACGTCAAGGCTGTATATTGTCACCCTGTTTATTTAACTTCTATGCAGAGTACATCATTAGAAACACTGGACTGGAAGAAACACAAGCTGGAATCAAGATTGCCGGGAGAAATATCAATAACCTCAGATATGCAGATGACACCACCCTTATGGCAGAAACTGAAGAGGAACTTTAAAAAGCCTCTTGATGAAAGTGAAAGTGGAGAGTGAAAAAGTTGGCTTAAAGCTCAACATTCAGAAAACGAAGATCATGGCACCTGGTCCCATCACTTCATGGGAAATAGATGGGGAAACAGTGGAAACCGTGTCAGACTTTATTTTTTTGGGCTCCAAAATCACTGCGGATGGTGACTGCAGCCATGAAATTAAAAGACGCTTACTCCTTGGAAGGAAAGTTATGACCAACCTAGATAGCATATTCAAAAGCAGAGACATTACTTCGCCAACAAAGGTCCGCCTAGTCAAGGCTATGGTTATTTCTGTGGTCATGTATGGATGTGAGAGCTGGACTGTGAAGAAGGCTGAGCGCTGAAGAATTGATGCTTTTGAACTGTGGTGTTGGAGAAGACTCTTGAGAGTCCCTTGGACTGCAAGGAGATCCAACCAGTCCATTCTGAAGGAGATCAGCCCTGGGATTTCTTTGGAAGGAATGATGCTAAAGCTGAAACTCCAGTACTTTGGCCACCTCATGCAAAGAGTTGACTCACTGGAAAAGACTCTGATGCTGGGAGGGATTGGGGGCAAGAGGAAAAGGGGACGACAGAGGATGGGATGGCTGGATGGCATCACTGACTCGATGCACGTGAGTCTCAGTGAACTCCGGGAGTTGGTGATGGACAGGGAGGCCTGGCATGCTGTGATTCATGGGGTCACGAAGAGTCGGACATGACTAAGCAACTGATCTGATCTGATACTTATAAGGGCTCTTGGTCTGTAGTTTTTTGTACTGGCTCTCTGGGGACAATTGCCAGTCTAACAAAATAAGCTGAGACATTGCCCCTTTTCAATTTTCAAGAAGCATCTACATGTAACTGTTACTATTTCCTCCTGAAATGTTTGTTAGAATTCACCACTAAAGCCATCTATTTAAGTATAAATTCAATTTCTTAAACAGATGTAGGGTTATTCCAGTTATCTCTTTTTTTTAAATGACCTTTGGTATTTGATAGTTTGTATCTTTTTAGGAATATGTCTATCCCTCTAAGTTGCCAAATTTATTAGCATAAAGTTACATGTAATATTATTTCAATGTCTGTAGAGATGGCAACTCTTCATTTCTTATTTTGGTAGTTTCTGTCTTTTCTCCTTTTTTTCTGATCAGTTGGAGATTTTTCAGTTTTATTGATATTTTCAAGAATCATTTTGGCTTCACTGATTTTTCCCAACAGTTTGTCCATTTTTTAATTTAATTGACTATTATCTTTATCTCCTTCTGCTTACTTTGTTTCTTCTAGAAGCTTAAAATGGAAGCACAGATCGGGATTCAACACACCATAGCCTACAGATCAAATTAAGACCACAGTCCATTTATGTATTGCTCTCCAACCAAGAATGATTTTTACATTTGTAAATAGTTGGGGGAGGGGGATCTACAAAACCTAAAATAGTTGCCATCTGTCCCTTTATAGACAGTTTGCCAACACTCGTTTAGATCATTGATTTTAAAACTTTCTTCTTTCCTAAAATAAACATTTAGTGTTAAAAATTCCCCCAACACTGCTTTAACTGCATTCTGCTAATCTCGATGTTTTTATTATCATTCACTTCAAATCTTTTCTAATATTCCTTGTGATTGCATCTTAGACAAATGGAAAATAAAGAAGTGTGCTATTTAATCCCCAAATATTTGGGGATTTTTCTACCTTTTATTATCAATTTCTAATTTACTGCTATCATTGTCAGAGAGTGTAATACTCTACCATTTCCACTGTGTGAGATGACATTTGGAGACTTGTTTGAGGCTCAGCGCATGGTCCATCTTGGTGAACAGTGCGCATGCACCTGAAGAGAACCTGTGTTCTGTGGCTGCTGAGAGGAGTGCCCCACAAATGTCCAACAGGTCGAAATGGCTGAGAGTGCCGTTCAGACCTTCCAGACTTTCTTTTTCCTCTTCTATCCATTACTGAGACAGACTGTTAAAATTCTCAAATATGATTGTGGATTTGTCTGTTTCTCCTGTGCATTTTTAGTTCTTTATGTATTTTAAAGCTCTGTTATTAGGAAGAACATGTCCTCTTCTGACTGGTCCTATTAAAAGAGACCAGGAGCTATAGGACTAGGAGTCTCCCTTGGAAGTAGGAGTAAAGTTCAAACTTCCAACCAGAAAAGGTCTGATTGGTCTGGCCAGTCTCTAAGTAGCATGGGCTGTGCAGAGTTCTGGAGCCAGCACACCTCACAGGCCACTGAGCAGATTGTAATAACTGCTTTATGATTAGACATCCCTAGCTGTTTCAATCAGGGTCACATGCAGGACAGGGTGGCCTCCGCTAAAAGAAAACTCTCAGAAGGAGCTTGTGGGCATGGCAGGAAAGGGTTTGGCCATCTAGTGACATGAATCATCACTCTAATTTTATCCCTTAGGAATGGAAGATATGCCCTAGCACATGCAACCTCATCACCCCTGTGCTGAGGACCACTCCAAGAAGAGAGAGAAAGAGAGGATTTTCACAAGCCGACAGGATAGAGGAGCTGTAGTTTACCTCATGTGTATTAAGGGTTACCTCTCAAGGTATGGAAAGAAAAGAATACCATTTATACAACACATTTCCCATGCTTCCAATATTTTCTGCTCATAAAACAACGTTTTTAAAGCTTTAGTTTTAAACTACTTTTTAATTTTTATCAGTATTTACTTAACAAATATGTATTGCTTCCCAACTTTGTAGAGGGAAATTAACCAAAGCCCTTGCCCAGACAGACCTTAGAAGTCAACAGAAGAGTGGCATGATCACAGCTATAGTTTGGGAGGATTAACTTCATCTTGGAGTTTTATTGGATGGAAGGCAGGGAAACCAGTTACAAGGCTATTATAGTAATTAGTTCAAGTCAGAGATAAATGGAGGGTCTGATTTAGGACATTAAAATAAATAAATACAACATAAAAACAAAGTAAGATAGAAACGACAAATGCTCTATGCTTTCACACATTTTTTTTTTTTTTTTTTTTTTGAGACTATTACCAGAGCTGAAGCACTGTTCTTTTTCTTAGTTACAGGTGGAGGACAACCTGGTAAACAACTATTTTCACTCTTGCACATAATCATATAAAGTGGTGAACTACCACCGTATTATAAATAACTTGTCAGATGTTGGGACAGAAACACCTGGATGTTTAAGAACTATACTTTTGTACCTAGAGCTTACAACCAACACTAACTGGTTAAGTATACTACTTGGATTTTAGCTTTCATTAAGTCTAGCATCAACAACTCAAAAACTAAGTACAGAATTACATTTCTCTAAACTGGGAGCAATGGACTGTAAGACACGAGTCTTGAAGAAATGCTGGGAAGTTTGTATTTTCATTTCAGTAATATATTTTTTAAAAAGTATATTCTGGATTACCACCATCAGTAGTACCAGAATTAGAGTGGGCTAAAGAAAAAGGTATATGACGATCTTACAAGCTAAATGACATATTTAAGCCACGTGGAAGTCAAACCACCTAACCGGTGATTTAAGGAGCAAAGTTCTGTGACACTCAAACTTAGAAAAATAGTGTAGGAGTTGAGTTATCATATGATACACAGCATGGGGCTTCCCAGGTGGCTCAGAGGTAAAGAATCTGCCTGCCAATGCAGGAGAAGGGGTTCGATTGGAGGTCAGGAAGATCCCCTGGACTAGAACCTGGCAACCCCCTCTGTATTCTTGCCTGAAGAATTCCATGGACAGAGGAGCCTGGCGGACTACAGTCCATGGGGTCCCAAAGAGTCTGACACGACTGAGTGACTGAGCACGCATACCCCCACACAGCATATAGAAAGCTCCACGTCTAGTCAAGGCAGACTATGCAAGCAAAGTTTCCATTTCATCAAAACATCATTCATCACCCTAAATTTTACTGGCTCTATAGTTTTGTTTTTATTTCATTTATACTTCCCTAAAAGCAATAAGCATAAGGAATTTATATACATCTAAAAATTAAGTATTTTAATACAGTGAAACTATTTAGGCCAATCCTGACAATTCACAATATTTTTCCCCTTTAAAGGGGGACTGTACATTATTCATGCTGTAAGACTAACATGGAGGAAAAAACATGGAGATTCAAATCAGAAAGATGTGTTTCCAAATCTTGACTCTCCTCATTGCTTATCGTGTATCCCTAAGCACTAATCTCTTTAAGCCCCAGTTTACTAGCAGAGTTACTGTGAAGATAGTTATGTGGTATGCTACAGCACAAATGAAAATTCTTCTCTTCTTTCTCTATCTAAATTAGCTTCTCCTGACTTCTATCTTGTTTAATTTTTATAATTTGTGGGGGGAGGGGAGCTGTGCCACATGGCATGTGGGATTTTAGTTTGATGACCTGAGATTGAACCAGGGCCCTGGGCAGTGACAGCTCGGAGTCCCAACCACTGGACCACCAAGGAATCCCCTCCTCCTAAGATTTTTAATCCGTCATATATCATGCAGATTACACCTTCACAATATTTCCTTCCCACTGCAACCAAGGGTTTTTAAATCTCCGAAGCTCAGAGCCAACTACTGTTATTTTTCACCTTTATCTTCTCTTATCTGCGACACATCCCACAGAAAAAGCTACAGGACTTATCTCACCTGAGTGCACCTCTGAGGCTGTCACTCTCCTACTCAAACATTTTCTGTAACCCCTGAGGCCTTCTGCATTACGGCCCTACCCAACCTATCCTTCCAATGTTACCTCCACCAATTCCAAAAGTGAAAGTTTCCTGGAGGAGGGAATAGCAGACTACCCCAGTATTCTTGTTGCGAGAACCCCATGAACAGTCTGCAAAGGCAAAGATACTGAGCTGTCTCCAAGCCCTAGCACAGTACGCGACACACGGTAGATATCCAACAGTAACATTCAAAAAAAAAAGTAGCAGGAATCTTCAATGCTCCTCTTCACCAAAAAAGACACCCGACTAACTCCACTGGCATAACTCTTCACTGCTAACACACTTCTAACTATTAAAAAGCAAGTCTTTCAACAATAATCTAAAAACTGGTCTTTAAAGACAATCACAAGGAATGACAAAAAGACAATGGCAATGGGTGATTTAAAAAACAAAAACAAAAAAAGCCAATGAATAAGCATGTTTCTTTATTATTTATTGGGCTTCCCCGGTGGCTCAGCTGGTCAAGATTCTGCCTGCAATGCGGGAGATGTGGGTTAGATCCCTGGGTTGGGAAGATCCCCTGGAGAAGGAAACAGCTACCCACTCCATAATTCCGGCCTGGAGAATTCCAGGGACTGTATAGTCCATGGGGTTGCAGAGTCGGGGACATGACTGAGCGACTTTCATTTATTTTATTTTTAAAATTCTTAGCACTGACTTAGCATCTGAGTCGGCAGAGACCAAACAACTGCAATGTAAGAGTTATAAGAAAAAACAGTAACAACAATCAAATTCCTACTGGATAAAACATCAGGAAAAAACGATTTAAAAAACTCATTAACTAAAACCTCTGAGTACCCCTCAGTTATTTCCCCCGAAAAAATACTTTTGGTCTCTCAGTCCTCTAGTGAATAAATTTGGACACACAATGTGCAAGCTATACACACACATACACACAAAATATTTCCTCTCTGAACAGAACACACAAAGAATAAAACTGTATGACATGCTATGACATCATCTCTTTGTAGGAAACTTGGATATGGAAAACCATTGCTAATCATAAACATTACCAGGGTACATTTCTTAAACATTCATCTCTCTGTTCACTCATATACTCAACCTTCAACTGACCCAACCCACCACTACAAAAGCTGGAGGAAAAAAAAATCAGAGGGCCCCAAGTTAATGTATAAAAATGTGATTCATACGTAACTTTTCAGTAACACTACTGTTGAGGATCTGCAGCACAATCTAAAGCACACATGGATCTTTAAGCAACCTAACAAAACCAGACTGTGGCTGTCAAAAGCTCAATCAGCCCAACTCTCCAGCTCTTGAAACAAAGGGCTAAAAAGTCCAGTAGGTTAAAAAAACCAGAGGTCTCAATTCGTCTTTAACCAACTTAAAATTTGACTCATATCAAGTGTGAGCATCAAGTCATCACAACTTCCTTCTTAACAATGAAGGCAAAACTTGTGAACCAAAACAGGGCTCCCAAAGCTGTATTTCACTTGGATCATAAAATCTACTGTAAAATCTCCCATCACTTTACTCTCTGAATTCATGAAATGGATGAGAGGCAGGGAAACACATAGATTTGATATGACTGACAGTATCTCAATTGTCATCTGCCGAATGGCAGGGGCCAAGGAGTCCTCTATAGATGACAGAGCCATCAAAGAAAGAGACAACATTTCAGTGATTACAGAACTGGTCCATAGGCTCACAAAACGTGAACATCCACACCCCAACAAGTTACAGACTATAATCTAAGACCCAGAGCTTAAATGCAGAATAAAATGACAACGTTTGGCCTCCCTAAAGACACGTACAACCCTATAAACTGTTGGACATCATCAAACCAACACCCGCCGGAGTGGATATTTTAAACATTCAATCAGGAAACCAGGATAACTGCTAGCGGTTCCTCTAGGCCTCAGCAGCAGCCTTGGGTATAAGAGCAAACTCGAGTCCTCTTAATACTCAAAAGAATAATGTTGATGTCATGACGAGCCTGCCGATCCTCTGCACTCTAAACTAGCCCTTCCTTGATCCGCGGGGCGATCCTTCGCCCACCCGCCCCCTCCCCACAAATAAAGCGACCTCGCAACCGAGCAGCCCTAGGGTAGCCCCTGGCTCCTCTACCTCCGGCGGCGGCCGCTTTCTCCTCCCTCCGGCTCCGAGGTGGGGGCTCCAGAAGGTCCCGGGCAATCCCGAGCCCGGGCGGTGCTGCTTTTGCGTGTGCACGGTGGCTCCGGCCAGCCGCTTCCTCCCCTCGTCTGCCGGACCTGGAACGCTACTGGGGAACCCTGGGGCCGCGGACGGAGTCCCGGGTGGCGACGCCGCCGCGGCCGCCGCCTCTGGTATGTCAGGGGCCGGGATTGTATTTCGAAAGATCCGCCATTTTCACCTCGTCATCACCATCACAGCTCAGCAGCTTCCCCGACAGCCCGAGCCCGGGCCGCCGCCGCTGCCGCCGCCGCCAGTAACCTCCCCCTTCCTCCTCCTCCCCTCCCCGGCCCTCCCCTCCCGAGAGGCGCACACCCACATATCCGGGGAAACCTCCCGCCGGCCCCGCCAACCTTCAAATGCTCGGGGAGACACCACTGCACACACAACCCACGCCGAGACCTTTCACCCCGCCACGGAGGGGAAATCGCGCTACCTGCAGGGTCCCCAGTCCGGCATACTTTTGTTTTGAAGAGCAGAAGAAAAAAAAAAAAGCGTAAGGGGGCAGAGGGACCACCAAGAGCTTCCACTCTTTGCCACTTTCAGGACAGCAACTTGAGAGAGATGATGGAATGCCTTTGATGTGCGGTGTCCATCGCAGACACGAAACAACAACAACAGGATCAAGACCTGGAGTGTCATTCACCAGCTCTGACATTTTCCTCCACCGCCAGCACCGCTTTTGACAGAATGGGCTGTTTCCCACCGCACTTCAGACCTCTCTGATACATTTGTAAATTTACAGGCATTGATTCTTACGCAGATACCGTGGTCAAGACGTCTAAGTTTTCAAAATAAAAGTTGCGAACTCCTCTGATCATTTCTGTCCATAAACACTGTGACTTCCAGTTCGTTTGGTTTAAGACGTCAAAGAGTAACTAGGTTTAAAACGTACGGATCCTACTCATGAGTGAACAATCTCTAAAATACAGAAAATATACCTCGGAGTTAAAATTTTTTTTGCCAAACGTTTTTAGAATCTAAATCATCAAATTAACAAAAAAAATCTGCCGCTGAAATTTTTGATACAGTGAAAATAAGCAGCGTGCTTTAGAAAAGACCCTAGAATTACCTACCCAGCTCCACCAGCATCTCTCATCATGTAGTTTAATAAATAACTAAAAGAGAAGATAGGCATGTTTTAATCATCAAAGAAATAACAAGAAAACATAAGCTGCAAGGCTTCTGAAAGGAATAAAATTTTTCTAAAAAACTAAATTGGCTACCTTTGCTAATTTCAGATTTGATAACCACCCATTTTTTAAAAGGTAAATTCTGTGCCCACCATTCAACTACACCATAAGCTCTAAAAGATCTATCTGAAATGAGCAAACTGAATTTCCAGGTTTCGAACAGAGCCACTCTACTGTCTTTTTTCAGAAGTTAGTTTAAGAAGAGAAGGGGTAGAAGCTGAATAAGGCATTTCATTTCCTTACCTGGCTTGAATGACAACTCCATAGAAAAGTCGATAGCTTCAGGCTTAAACGAGTGCTAGCATCACCCAAGCCCGTCGCCGTTTTCTATATGCAGCCGGCTAGACGCTGAGAGTATCCAGCCTTCCCAATTTTTTCATCTGTAAACTTTACTTCCCCACCGCCAGCCCCGGCCACCCGCACTCCGCTTGGTGCTTACCGTTGCTTGGCCAAGCTGAGTGCTGGCCCGCTCCCTAACCCATGCACCTCGGGAACATTATGACATTTAGCCGGTGGGCTTCGCGAGGAAAACGGACAGACACGAAGAAGACACCACTACAAACGGGCACAGGAAGGACGGGGCGGCGGGCAGCAGGGAAAAGGAGGGGCTGGTACAAAATGACACAGCAGCCAAACCGGTTCCCAGAAACCCGGGGCCGACAAGGCGGCTCTTCGGGCCGCGCAGCTTGCGTGTCAACAGCCGCGGGAGCCCTTCCTCCGGATCGCCGGGAAGGGCGGGCTGCCGGCCGAGCGCCGGCCCAGCCGGGTGACAGCCGCCCTCTCGAGTGCCGGCGGGAAGGGGCCGAGCCCGGAGGATCCTCCCGCCTCCTGCGGCCCGGGAGATGGGGCGCGGCGGCCCCCAAGACTGCAGGTTCCCGCTCTCCGCCATGACCCCTCTAGCCCGGGCTCCCGGAGGGGGCGGTCCGGCGCCCCCTCCCGCGCGCCCCCTTTCCCGCCCGCCTGCCCGGGGGCCCCCACCCTGGCGGGCTGACACTCACCAAAGCCGGCGGCGCCGCCGCCTCCTTCTCACGCCGCGCTCCCTGGGCTCCCAGCAGCCGCGGCGGCGGCGGCGCCTCCGAGACACAGACCCGGGTTTGTTCAAAATCACGCGCCCAGCGCCATTCCACCGCCGCATCCCATAATACGCTGGGCCCTCCCCTCCCGCGCGCCCCTCTCGGCCCGCCCCTCTCGGCCCGCCCCTCCGCTCGGCCAGCCCCGCCTCTCCGGCCGGCTTCCTTCCCGCCCCTTCCGCGGCGCCTGGCCCCACCCCTTGGCAACCCTACCCGGCGTCATCTCGCAAGGCTCCGCGAGTGCGCTCCGGCTCCACGTGACGCCGAGTGGGCGCTCTGTCAAAGCTTTCGCATGGAATGTTCCATCCGGCTGAGCCCGGGAGGGGGGTGGGGGGGAAGCGCGGGATCGCGCCTGCGGTTGGAGGGACTGCCTTATCGTCCAGCTTTCCTTGTTAGGAAGTCTGTGCAGTAGGTGCGATTTCCAGCGTCTTGCCGCTGTTTGATGTTCTTGCGTGGGAAAGTGATCGGTCGTCACATAATCTCTTAGTTTCTGAGGCGCTGTTTTGCAGGGGTCGCTAAAAAGCCCCTAGAACAGCACGCAGAGTTAAACTTATTTTGAAAGGGACTTTTTTTTTTTTAAACAGTGTACTGCCAAGACTAACACAATCCAAATTCTTGGTGTTTGGTCACCTTTTCCTTGTATTTTTCCCGCTATTCTTTTTATAAAGTAAGAAAAGATACCCAAATTTGGAGTCGGATCAGCACACGCACAGAGGTTCCGTTAGTAACTGCCCTGTGTGAGGCAAAAACTGCAGAGGAAACAACAGAAAATATACAGAGTATACGAAATATAAATGGTGTGGTGCAGTCTAATTGCTAATGGAGCACGGAGGACAAACAGGTCAACGAGGGAGGCTGAAGCTTGGGAACACAATGGAGGAGGTGAGGCATGCTGTAGTGGAAGCAAAAGTCACTGTGGAGTCAAGCAGTCCTGGTTTCAAATTCTGGCACCTTCACTAATTGGTATATAACGTTATCAAGTTTCTTTTCCCATCTACAAAAGAAAAATAACAAAGCTTCCCAGGATCCTGACGATCATGTAAAGTGAGGGGTGTCAAGCAGCTACACACACTGTCTGCCTCAAATGTTAGTTCTATTTTGCCAGAATCAACAGCACACCCATCCCGTCTACCTCAAATTCTATGGTTAGGACTTAGCAAGGCAAGTGGCATGAAATTAGCAGAGTCCGGGTCTGTGCAAGGAAATGTTGAAAAAGCTGAATGATGCCCAGGCGTTCTTAAGGATCAGTAGGTGAGTTCCATTTATGAAGAGCTTTGAGGGCTAGTGTAAGAAAACAAGAGTCGGACACGACTGAAGCGACTAAGCAGCAGCAGCAGAAAGAAAACATCCTCGTGGTTACCATGGGGCACCTCCGGAAGGAAGAAGAGAGTGAGATGGGTACCCAAACTGGGCTGGAACCTAGGGAAACAAAGACTCCCACAAAAGGAGAAAAATTCTCAGGTTATTCCACAAGGCTAGCATAATCTGTATACTAAAAACCCCCCCAAGGCAAAGAGCACCAAAAGAAAAGGAGAATCCTATTCTCACTATGACTTTGTTACAAAGACAAAATTGAGTATTAAGACATAAAATCCAGTAACACAGTAATAAAAAAGTTCGCACTGTAACAAAGTACACTTCATTCCAAGAATGATGATTTAACATTACGAAATCTACTTAGGACGTTTGTTAAATTAAAGAAGAAGAGCCAAATGATACTTCTTAGAGATGTTTCATATAACATTTAACAGCCATTTCTCTTTTTTTAAAGTGTGTAATTCAGTTGTTTTTAGTTTATTCACAAAGTTATGCTGCCATCACCACAGTCAATATTAGAGCTTTTTTTTGGGGGGGGGGGGGGCCTTGCTGTGTGGCCTGCAGGATCCTAATTTCCCAATCAGGGATAGAACCCAGGCATCCTTCAGTGGAAGGAAAGAGTCACAATCACTGAAGCACCAGGGAATGCCCTCAACAGCCACTTCTGAATTTTAAAAATGCTCAGCAAACTAGAAATAGAAGCACAGTTCCTTAATTGGATCAAGATTATCATCAGAAAACAACAGTAATATCATGCGTTAGAGTAAAAAGGCAGAAGCACAGTAAAATCAGGGACCCACAAGGATGCAGGGTTATAACAGTTATTTAATATTTTCCAGGGCATCCTAGCTAAATGCAATAAATAAGAACATTACATAGAGAGGTTTAAATAGTGGAAAAAAGAGACAAAATGGTCCTTATTAAAAAATAATCACAAAGAGCTCAGTGTTGTGATTAATTGCATGGCCTCTGGAGCCAGTCTGCCTGGGTACAAATTCTGGCCTTGCTACTTAGTAGCTGTGTGAACCTAAGCAAGTTACTTTCCTCTTGCATCTCTGCTTCCTCATCTATAAACTGGAAATAAAAGTATCATCACAAGGTTGTCATGAAGATTAATAAGGTATTATGTGTAAAGCACATGGATCAGTACCTGGCATGTGGTGAGCACCATGACTGAAAACTAGTAATAACCAAAGCTACAATACAGCCTAAAATAAATATAACTTTTTACTTTTTTCAAGGAGAGGATTCTTAAACCCCTAAGCACCACTGTTCAAACAAAAGGGAAATTTTGTTTATATTTGCCTCAGGGCTTTTCCAGATGGACTAAAAGCGTTTATTTAGCAAGTATTTGTTGATCATCTACCAAATCCTAAACACTCAGCAAGGCAGGGAGAATGAAGTGGTGAATACGACAGAGGACAGAGCACTCTATCCTATGGAACTGTCTGCCGTGGTGGAACTGTTCTGTATCCACACCATCTGATAGTAGCCACTTCTCACCTGTGGCTGTCAAGCAAAGGAAACATGGCTAGTGTGAATTTTCATTTCATTTCATTGTTATTAATTTAATAAATAGCCACACGTGGCTGATGACTACAGCACTAGACGGAACAGTTTTACAGGAAGTGACAGGCAAAAACTAACAGGAAAAATCTAAGAGATTTTAAATAAAAAGAGTTTCTCAGGAATATATTAAAACAAAAAAAAGGATGGTGTAGAGGTATGAGTTGCTTAGATGAAAAAACAAAATGTATTACTGGACACCTATTATGTGCCAGATACACTGCTAGATACAAAGTACACACAAGTTAAAATTTTATTAACTTTTTAAATATATTCATTTCCAAATGATTATTTACAAGTTCCTTTGCTCTTGGGCCCATTTTCATAAATCCAGGATGTCTCTATAAAGCAACCATCATGTGTAAATCTATATAGGTGTAATTATCACTTTTATTTCTTTTTCATTATCACATAACTTTTTATAATACATATACAAACCCCTTATCAACAATTTTAAAATCCAAAATGTTTTGAAAACTGAAAAGTTTCTGGAAGCTTATGGCAAACTCATTTAGTAGGAAGAGCAATATGACAATAAGGTATTAATGTTCTCTAGAACAAAGAATGCTCAAACTACTGCACAATTGCACTCATCTCACACGCTAGTAAACTAATGCTCAAAATTCTCCAAGCCAGGCTTCAGCAATATGTGAACCGTGAACTTCCTGATGTTCAAGCTGGTTTTAGAAAAGGCAGACGGACCAGAGATCAAATTGCCAACATCCACTGGATCATGGAAAAAGCAAGAGAGTTCCAGAAAAACATCTATTTCTGCTTTATTGACTATGCCAAAGCCTTTGACTGTGTGGATCACAATAAACTGTGGAAAATTCTGAAAGAGATGGGAATACCAGACCACCTGACCTGCCTCTTGAGAAACCTATATGCAGGTCAGGAAGCAACAGTTAGAACTGAACATGGAACAACAGACTGGTTCCAAATAGGAAAAGGAGTACGTCAAGGCTGTATATTGTCACCCTGTTTATTTAACTTCTATGCAGATTACATCATGAGAAACGCTGGACTGGAAGAAACACAAGCTGGAATCAAGATTGCCGGGAGAAATATCAATAACCTCAGATATGCAGATGACACCACCCTTATGGCAGAAACTGAAGAGGAACTCAAAAGCCTCTTGATGAAAGTGAAAGTGGAGAGTGAAAAAGTTGGCTTAAAGCTCAACATTCAGAAAATGAAGATCATGACACCTGGTCCCATCACTTCATGGGAAATAGATGGGGAAACAGTGGAAACGGTGTCAGACTTTATTTTTCTGGGCTCCAAAATCACTGCAGATGGTGACTGCAGCCATGAAATTAGAAGACGCTTACTCCTTGGAAGGAAAGTTATGACCAACCTAGATAGCATATTCAAAAGCAGAGACATTACTTTGCCAACAAAGGTCCGCCTAGTCAAGGCTATGGTTATTCCTGTGGTCATGTATGGATGTGAGAGTTGGACTGTGAAGAAGGCTGAGCGCCGAAGAATTGATGCTTTAGAACTGTGATGCTGGAGAAGACTCTTGAGAGTCCCTTGGACTGCAAGGAGATCCAACCAGTCCATTCTGAAGGAGATCAGCCCTGGGATTTCTTTGGAAGGAATGATGCTAAAGCTGAAACTCCAGTACTTTGGCCACCTCATGCAAAGAGTTGACTCACTGGAAAAGACTCTGATGCTGGGAGGGATTGGGGGCAGGAGGAGAAGGGGACAACAGAGGATGAGATGGCTGGATGGCATCACTGACTCAATGGACATGAGTCTGAGTGAACTCCAGGAGTTGGTGATGGACAGGGAGGCCTGGCATGCTGCGATTCATGGGGTTGCAAAGAGTCGGACACGGCTGAGTGACTGATCTGATCTGATCTCTGATCAGAACATCTCATGTGAATATACATATGTCAGTGCAGAAATATGAACGTGTTTGATTATGGAATTTGATAAAGGCTAAAGAGTTCGGAGAAGGCAATGGCACCCCACTCCAGTACTCTTGCCTGGAAAATCCCATGGATGGAGGAGCCTGGAAGGCTGCAGTCCATGGGGTGGATGAGGGTCGGACTCGACTGAGCGACTTCACTTTCACTTTCATGCATTGGAGAAGGAAATGGCAACCCACTCCAGTGTTCTTGCCTGGAGAATCCCAGAGATGGGGGAGCCTGGTGGGCTGCCGTCTATGGGGTTGCACAGAGTCGGACACAACTGAAGTGACTTAGCAGTAGCAGTAAAGAGTTTGGAAGGAACTTTCTGAGGTGGTGGAAATGTGTTTGACCTTAATTGTGGTCTTGGTTGTATAAGGGCATATACCATGGCCTAAACTCATTGAGTATACTTACAATGGATGTGTTTTATTATAACACGTGTAAATTATCCATTAAAGTTTGTGTTAAAAGGAAAAAAAAGACAGTTCTTAAAATTTGTGCACTTGCTTTCTAAAACTCAAAATATCCTCAATTCCAAAACACATTGCTACGAA
Organism: Bos taurus; assembly: GCF_002263795.3. Lineage (NCBI taxonomy): Eukaryota > Metazoa > Chordata > Mammalia > Artiodactyla > Bovidae > Bos > Bos taurus. Next base: position 97,820,439 of record NC_037333.1, read on the forward strand.
AGGGTTTGGAATAAGGGAATGTAGATCAGTATCAGAGAAGGCAATGGCAACCCACTCCAGTGTTCTTGCCTGGAGAATCCCAGGGACAGGGGAGCCTGGTGGGCTGCCATCTATGGGGTCGCACAGAGTCGGACACGACTGAAGCAACTTAGCAGCAGCAGCAGTAGCAGATCAGTATCAGGGATTCTCTGGTAATCAGAGAATACCTGATCAGCAGTAAAGAATCCACCTGCAATGCAAGAGTCACAGGAGCTGTAGGTTCCATCCCCGGGTCAGAAAGATTCCCCGGAGGAGCGCATGACAACCCACTCCATTATTCTTGCCTGGAGAATCCCATGGACAGAGGAGCCTGGTGGGCTACAGTCCACAGGGGTCGCAAAGAATTGGACACGACTGAAGCGATTCAGACTCACGGATGCAGATGGGTATCACTTTGAACACATGCCAGGTTTTTTCACTTACGGTGCAGGATGTGATTAATAATGTCAAACCACCTAAAAAACAAAACCAACCACTAAGATCATCTGTTGATATCAAGTAAAGTTCATTTACTTTTCCTCTGGCTTTATGATTCCTTTGCCTCCATATTAGTCATTTTTGTTTTTCTACTACAAAGGATAGAAGTAGGGGCTCCTCTGTTATGTTCTGAGGTTGTTGTCCTGTTCAGGTTATAACCATACCTGTGGTTAGGAATAGGGTTTTCCCTTGGAGGAAGTAGATATTGCCAATATCAATCATCCTGGGAGGCACATATTGAGACAGGATATGGGAACTTGAAAGAAGGGCTCACACAGAGAGAGGGAAGTGCTTCTTCTTTCTCGGCCTTGCTTATTTGGACTTGGACACAGAGTTCCAGGCCTCCCTGGTGGCTCAAATGGTAAAGAATCTGCCTGCAATGCAGCAGACCCCGGGTCAGGAAGATCCCCTGGAGAAGGGAATGGCAACCCATTCCAGTATTCTTGCCTGAGAAACCCCAAGGACAAAGGAGCCTGAGAGGCTACAGTCCATGGGGTTGCACAGAGTCAGACATGACTGAGCAATTAACATACATTCACAAAGAGTTTAATGAGTTTGAAGGAATATGTTCCCCTTTCCATCTAGTTGGGAAAAGGAAATGTCTGCCTCCAGAAAGACTAAAAACTAGGAAGAGGTTTTTTTTAGTTGCCTTCTTTAAGTATTCAATTTGTTTATTTTTGGCTGCGCTGGGTCTTTGTTGCTGTGCATGAGCTTTTCTCTAGTTGTGGCAAGTGGGGGCTTCTCTTTACTTGAGATGCGTGGCTTCTTGTTGCAGTGACCTCTCTAGTTGTGGAGCACAGGCTCTAGAGCTGGGGTTCAGTAGCTGGGGTGCACAGGCTTAGTTGCCCCTCAACATGTGGAATCTTCTCGGATCAGGGATCAAACTGATGTTCCCTGCATTGGCAGGGGAATTCTTAACCACTAGAATTGTGGCTCAGCTGGTAAAGAACCTGTCTACGATGAGGGAGACCTGGGTTTGATCCCTGCATTGGGAAGATCCCCTGGAGAAGGGAATGGCTACCCACTCCAGTATTCTGGCCTGGAGAATTCCATGGACTATCTAGTCCATGGGCTTGCAAAGAGACAGACATGACTGAGTGACTTTCACTTTGAGAAAAACCCAGGGAAGTCTTTGCTTCTCGTTGTAATTATAAAATATCTTACAATTGTTCATGGCTTATAATCACAAGCATTTATTTTTCTCCTGGTTTAGCCTAGATCGCTGGGCTCAGGTAGGCCAGGTGGGAACCTAGGCTTTTGGTTGGGCTTCCATCGGTTCCATATATTTTAATTCTGGGCCCAAGCTAACAGGGCATTAGCTACCTAGGGCACACTCTTCTCCTAGTGGATCACAGGAACACATCAAAATGGAGTGGAGACATGGTATCCTTTTAAAGGTTACCCTTCTGCTTTAACTTGGTGGCTCAGATGGTAAAGAGTCTGCCTGCAATTCAGGAGATCCCTGGGTTGGGATGATCCCCTGGAGAAGGGAATGGTTACCCACTCAAGTATTCTTGCCTGGAGAATTCCACGGACAGAGGAGCCTGGTGGGGTCTACAATCCATGGGGTCACAAAGAGTCAGATAAGACTTGAGCAACTAACACTCCCCTTTAATCAACGGGCACACTGTCACTTCTGCTTATGTTCCATTGGCCAAAACAAGTCTTACAACCAAGCCCAACATCAATGAGATGGAGGGTATATATTTCTTTGTATTCTAGTGAGAGGTACTGCAAAGGGTATGGATGTATTACAAATACTAGTACAAAGAGGAAATGAAGAATTGGGAACATTGATTCCAACCAGCAGAGGCGGTACATGTGAAGATGCAGTGTACATCAGCCTAAACAGGTGTAGCCTGGGAGGAGGTCAGAGCACTTTCATACTTTATAATCTTCATGAAAACACCCCCTTTCTTTGACAAAGACAAATGACCCTTCCATCTTTTGTAAATTGCAGTGCTTACACAGAATTAACCTCCTTATTCCAATGAAACTGTTATTCTTTGTTCTTCCTCTGTAAAAATTCTAGACCTGGCCCTGGCCTGGAGCCTGTGAACTCATAAAGCTACCCACAAAGCTATCTGCTACATAGTTATAACTTACTGACTATAGTAACTAATCTGCTTTCAGTTGCAAGTCACAGAAAGCCCAAGGAAAAGTAGCCGATATATTTCATTCATTTTTTTTAACTTTTAATTTTGGATTGGAGCATAGCCAATTAACAATGTTGTGATAGTTTCAGATAGACAGTAAAGGGACTCAGCCCTATATATACATGTATCCATTCTCCCCCAAACTCCCCTTGCTTCCAAGGTGCCACATAACATTGAGCAGAGTTCCCAGTGCTATATGTAGGTCCTTATGGGTTGCCCCTATGTATTATTTACTTATTTATTTGGCTGTACTGTGTCATAGTTACTAGGGGTCTTCAGTTGCAGCATGCTAACTCCTGGTTGCAGCATATGGAACCCAGCTTCCAGATCAGGGATCAAATCCAGGCCCCTGCATTGGGAGTGTGGAGTCCCAACCATTGGACCACCACGAACTGTCTGCACAGCTCATAAAATAAATAGCATAGAAATAGACTTCTCTAGGATAATTCAGTAGAGAAAAGATATCCTTAAACTTCCTGGCTCATTCCTCCTTGCCGTGCCACAGTTCTCAAGGTTTTCATTCACAGGCTTGCCTTCCAGTGGCTGCCACCGAGTACCATACCCACATAACACACACGACACACAAATATTAACCACAGGGGAGAGAGATTTCTTCCCCTGCACCACTTTTTAGTTGCAAGGTTAAACTTGTCCCCTGGAAGGCTTCTCATCACGATGCACTGGCCGGACCTAGACTGCATATGTCGTCTTCAACCATTCACTCTCAAAAGGAAATGGAGTTACGATAAATGGTGTAGAGCAGGGCTGGCAAATTAAATTGTCTCACAGGGCACATCCAGCCTGTTTTTGATGGCCCACAAGCTAAGAATGTTTCTGTATTTTTATACTTGTAAATGGAAGAAGAAGGAAAAGGGGGAAAAGAAGATGAAGTAGAAGCAGAAGCAGCAAAGATGACAATGTGACTCACAATATCTAAAATACAGTTTGACCCTTAACAGAAAACGCTTGCAGGCTCCTGCCTAGATCGCCCATGATCTACCTGAGGAAATGAAGAAAGGCCTACCTTCCCTGAGCACAATGCCAGTGTGAGGTTTGCCGCATCACACACGTGTAATTTCCTTCTGCTCTCCCCAAGCCCTGAGTTAAATCTTAAAAACCATTACTGAATGGTTCCATCATCTACCACTGCTGGGGTAAATTAAAGGAAAAGTCAATGTGTAGATGGGTGTGAGGGTGTTATGGGGGAGCAGTGGGTTTTCACTTCTGTTTTGTTAGAATGATAGTGTTGACTGAACTATCCCCAAAGAAAAGGTACAGCTGAAGGGAAAACCATTAAAAGGTAAGGTCCAGACACCTTCCCTTTTATCACGCCAACATATTACTCCGTTGTCTTCTGAATCGCGTAATTTGTGACCCTTCTGTGCTGTGCTTAGTCCCCAGTCATGTCCGACTGTCTGTGGTCCCATGGACTGAAGCCTGCCAGGCTCCTCTCTCCACAGAATTTTCCAGGCAAGAATACTGGAGTGCATTTTCATTTCCTACTCCAGGGGATGTTCCCCAACCAAGGGATCAAACCCACATCTCCTGCATTGGCAGGGAGATTCTTTACCATTGAGCCACCAGGGAAGCTGTGAACTGGAGAGATGGAGGTAAATATTATATATGCCTGGAAATGGGCACGCATCTTTTTTCTGCTAAGCTGTTAGTGTAAGAGGTTGAGTTATTCTAGTCAGGAGTTGAGCTGGGCTTGGGTTTTAGTGTTGCTATGGTTACCTTCAGTGCATCATCATTTTCAAATTCCTCTAAAGTTATTTTCTGCTTAGAGTTGGGGCTGCTTTTCTAAAGGGTTTTGCTTTTTTTTCCCTCAGTGTTACTGTTCCACTTTCAGCCATTAGGATTTCTGTGCTTCTACCACTCAGAGGAGTCCCTCTAAGCTCATGCGCTTCTTCCAGCAGTAACCTGCTTGCTATTTGGTACTTACTAGACTGCTTGTGAAGAAGGAAATGGCAACCCACTCCAGTGTTCTTGCCTGGAGAATCTCAGGGACGGTGGAGCCTGGTGGGCTGCTAGCTATGGGGTCGCACACAGTCGGACACGACTGAAGTGACTTAGCAGTAGCAGTTAGCAGCAAGCTGCTTGTGGTGATGGGGAAGGAAGACAGTTCCTCTGTGGTCCTGTTCCAGGTTCATTCTCAGGCAGGCTCTGTGTCTCTGGGTCTTGGGGATCCTGACCCTCTCTGAGCCTTATGACCTCTAATAATAGACAGTTTCCAGGCCACTCTTCAGGATTAGAAGTTTTGCTTTAGGGATTTTTTTGTTTGTTTGTTTCATTTTTCCCATTTTTCCAGCTGCAGTAGGGCTTTACCTGTCTCCTGGAGAAAACTGGGTTTGCTGCCTTCTCCCCTCAGTTTAAGTCTTCTGTTCCCTGCGGGAGGAGGGTCTGGGTTTCTTCCTGCTTTTCCTGCAATGGCAGCCACTCCTCTCCGCTGGGCTTGAAGGACACAGAAGTCTTTCCTTACCTTCCACTCTGCCCCCAATCTTTGTCTCAGCTGCTCAGTGGTGGTCCCTGGAGAAGAGCCTGTGAGTGGACATGAACTCTTTATATGATTGTGGTTCCCACGGGGTTCTACAAGCATGCCAACCTGCACTTGTGTCTGCATGCTAAGTTGCTTCAGTCGTGTCCAACTCTTTGCAACCCCGTGGACTGTAGCCCTCCAGGCTCCTCTGTCAATGAGATTTTCCAAGCAAGAATACTGGAGTGGGTTGCCATTTCCTACTCCAGGGGACCTTCCTGATCCAGGGATCGAACCCACACCTCTTATGTTTCCTGCATTGGCAGGCAGGTTCTCTACCGCTAACGCCACCTGGGAAGCCCCAGTCTGCATTAGTCATTAGCAATGTATTTAAAAATTCAGCAGAATTCTACCTCCCTCTTTGTATGGCTGCCCCATCTTCTTGCCCATACTCTCCCACAGGTGACACGGTGCCTGCATCCCCTCTGCATTTAGAAGCACCTGTCTTTCCAGAGATTTCAGGTCATGAGTTGCTCTATGTCCTCAGCTTTTAGAGTGGCTTAATAAAATCTATGATTCTTTAGGTTACCTAGATTACTGTTGTATGGAGGGAGCAATGCTTTTTCCAGCTCTCTCCAGCTAAACAGAAGCTGGAAGTCCTCCAGGTGTTATTTTATTAAGGGGGTCTAAAAGTCTCTATTGTTGGACTGCAAAGCTTACACAGCTTTTCCGAGGACAATCCTTCTGCTTATTCTCTCAACCCATCCCTTCCTATTTGTCTTAGTAGCCCACAGACCTCTTGCTTTACAACACATGTTGAATATCTGCTTCCGGTTGCTGCCACGGTTGGTGGCAGATTCGGATCATCATCTTCACCTTCCCAACATGAGTTCCTACTCAGCTTTGGATTTGTCTACTCCTTGATTTTAATGCCCCCAGAGAAGGGAGATTTCGATGGAAACACTAGCACATTCTATGATGCTGGGATGCTCTGAGTCTCCTATTTATCCAACTATGTTCTTTTTGAAAAGATATTTTGATGTGGACCACTTTTAAAGTCTTTATTGAATTTGTTACAATATTGCTTATGTTTTATGTTTTGGTTTTTTGGCTACCAAACATGTGGGATCTTACCTCCCCGACCAGGGATTGAACCCACACCCTTTGCATTGGAAGACAAAGTCTTAAGCACTGGGCCACCAGGGAAGTCTGTATCCAACTGTACTGCCATCCAACAGGTGGCAACTTTACTCAACAAGTATTTTTTGAGTGATTACGTAATACAAAGCACACAGTTCTGGGTACTGGGTGGCTTACAAAAAACAATCAGGCTAGCACATCTCTTTCACCCACTTTCAACCATATGACTCCGCTTGAAACATTAACACAGGGGAACCAGCAGACAGACATGGCGGGCATTAGGTGACACAAATAAAGCCTCAGGTTACAGTGAGTATAGAGACAGAAAGCAAGGAAGATTGGAACAACTGGATAGTAAAGAGAGTGTAGCCTGTGAACATCTATGGACCTCCTGGTGGAACGATAAGACCTACCCTGGCACTACTGTTTAGAGGATCTGTTGGTTATCTTGATATCAGAGGACCTTTGGGGAAGCCACCCAGTTGTGTTGGAACATCTCTTCCTCAAAGGCTCTAAGAGCATAGCCTTTGAAACCACGAGAGAAGGCAGAAGACAACTTAAACCATAAACATAAAAACACATAAAAGCACCCAAGAAGGCTAAATTCAATACATACACACAAGATTATGGAACAAAAAGCGTGACTTTGTTCCCTTTTATAATTAAGGTGTGACACTTAGTGAAATGCACAGATCTTAAGTGTACAGTCTGATAAAACTTGATAAATCCGTACACTTCATGTAACCCACACACCTATCAACATACGGAACATTTCCATCACTTACACCTCTTGTTATCTCCCAGTAAATTCCTACCCTTCTACACTTTCTTCTTTTTAAGCACTTTCTGATTCTCTCTTATCATAGATTAGTTTTTCCTAATTCAGAACTTCATATAGATGAAACCATATTTCATGCATTTTTTTAATGTCTGGCTTCTTTCACTCAGCATATTGTTTCTGAGATTCATTTATGTTGTTGCCTATATCTGTAGCTTTTCCTTTTCAATGCTGAGTAGTATTGTACTGAATGAATACACCACACTTTGTTTACCCACTTTCTTGATGGTGTGTTTTTTGTTTTCACCTTGTTGTCATTGTTCAGCCCCTCAGTCGTGTCAACTTTTTGACCCCATGGACTGCAGCACGCCAGGCTTCCCTGTCCATCACCAACTCCCAGAGTTTGCTCCAACTCACATCCATTGAGTCAGTGATGCCATCCAACCATCTCATCCTCTGTCATCCCCTTCTCCTGCCTTCAATCTTTCCCAGCATCAGGGTCTTTTCTAATGAGTCAGCTATTTGCATCAGGTGGCTAAAGTATTGCAGCTTCAGCTTCAGCATCAGTCCCTCCAATGAATATTCAGGATTGACTGTTTTGATCTCCTTACAGTCCAGGGGACTCTCAAGCAGCTTCTCCAACACCACAGTTCAAAAGCATCAATTCTTTGATGCTCAGCTTTCTTTATAGTCCAACTCTCACATCCATACATGACTACTGGGAAAACCATAGCTTTTACTAGACAGACCTTTGTTGGCAAAGTAATGTCTCTGCTTTTTAATATGCTGTTTAGGTTGGGCATAACTTTCCTTCCAAGGAGTGAGCATCTTTTAATTTCATGGCTGTAATCACCACCTGCAGTGATTTTGGAGCCCAAAAAAATAAAGTCTGCCACTGTTTCCACTGTTTCCCCATCTATTTGCCATGAAGTGATGGGACCATATGCCATGATCTTAGTTTTATGAATGTTGAGCTTTAAGCCAACCTTTTCACTCTCCTCTTTCACTTTTATCAAAAGACTCGAGTTCATCTTCACTTTCTGCCATAAGGGTGGTGTCATCTGCATATCTGAGGTTATTGATATTTCTTCCAGCAATCTTGATTCCAGCTTGTGCTTCATCCAGCCTGGCATTTCGCATGATGTACTCTGCATATAAGTTAAGTAAGCAGGGTGACAATATACAGCCTTGATGTACTCCTTTCCCAATTTGGAACCAGTCCGTTGTTCCATGTCCAGTTCTAATCGTTGCTTCTTGACCTGCATACAGGTTTCAGAGGAGGTAGGTAAGGCAGGTAGGAAATTCCCATCTCTTGAAGAATTTGCCACAGTTTGTTGTGATCCACACAGTCAAAGCCTTAGAGTAGTCAATGAAGCAGAAGTAGATGTTTTTCTGGAATTCTCTTGCTTTTTCTATGATCCAATGGATGTTGGCCATTTAATCTCTGGTTCCCCTGCCTTTTCTAAATCAAGCTTGAACATCTGGAATTTCTTGGTTCACAAACTGTTGAAGCCTAGCTTGGAGAATTTTCAGCATTACTTTGCTAGCGTGTGTGATGAGTGCAATTGTGTGGTAGTTTGAACATTCTTTGGTGTTCCCTTTCTTTGGGATTGGAATGAAAACTGACCTTTTCCAGTCCTGTGGCCACTGCTGAGTTTTCCAAATTTGCTGGCATATTGATCTGCAACACTTTCAGTGCATCATCTTTTAGGATCTGAAATAACTCAGCTGGAATTCCATCACCTCCACTAGCTTTGTTCGTAGTGATGCTTTCTAAGGCCCACTTGACTTCACATTCCAGGATGTCTGGCTCTAGGTGAGTGATCACACCATTGTGGTTATCTGGGTCATGAAGATCTTTTTTGTATAGTTCTTCTGTGTATTCTTGCCACCTCTTCTTAATATCCTCTGCTTCTGTTAGGTCCTTACCATTTCTGTCCTTGGCACTATTACAAATAAAGCAGCTATAACATTTTTACACAAAATTTTATCCACATAAAAATCATGATTTTTAAGATATAACATCAAAGATATATTGAAGGAAAACTGAATCTTGCTAAGCAGCCAAAAAAGTGGAAGAGAAAACTCAAAACAAAGCAAAAATATAAGGAGAGAAATTACAATGAAAAAGGCAAATCACTTTGAAGAGATACCCAAGCGATCTGTCATATATGACTAGTTACAGTTTCAGAAGGAAAGAAAGGAAATGATAAAAAAAAAAGAGAGAAGTAATATTAAACAGATGATACTAGAAAATTTCCCTCACCTAAAGACAGATTTGCATCTACAGATAAAAGAATCACTGAGTTTCAACTAAGATCAGTGGGAAAAGACACACCCAAGCACATTTGAGGGAAATTCCTGTTAAGAAAAGATTTTAAAAGCTTCCAAGTGGAAAGAACAAGCTTCCTACAAAAAGATGAAAAAAGAAAGAAGAACAATGAGGAGGATAAGGGGTGGAGGAGAGGGAGACAAGGTACTGGGAAGAAAACGCAGGAAGAAAGTGTGGAAACAGGGAGCAACCAAATGACAATAAGCAAAAGCTATTTATTTAGAGCTTTCTATATCAAGGGAGGTGGTCACCATCACTTGTGTCTGAGTCAAAGGCAGGCATCTTTACAGTGGAAAAAAGGGAATTCAGGTGTGCCCTGACATGAAGCTGTGGACATGAGGAGGCTGCCAGCAGCCTAACTTGAAGGGAGGTATCATGTGAATCATTAGGGGGGAGCATATTTAGCTTTCCTTGGTTGGTCTTAAGTTATAGCTGAGGTTCCAATACCTTGGCCACCTTTTGCGAAGAACTGACTCATTGGAAAAGACCTTGATCCTAGGGAAGACTGAAGGCGGCAGGAGACAGGGATGACAGAGGATGAGTTGGTTGGATGGCATCACCGACTCCATGGACGTGAGCTTGAGCAAGCTCTGGGAGTTAGTGATGAACAGAGAGGCGTGGTGTGCTGCAGTCCCTGGGGTCGCAAAGAGTCGGGCACGACTGAGCGACTGAATTGAACTGAAGTTACAACTGGGAGCAAAAATTCAGGAATCTGGTAGTTATTGATCAAGTGGTGACTATTTGGGACTGAAGGTTACAGGAGCTGCTGTTTGGATCCTGTAATGGTTGATGCAGATGGTGAATTGATTTCTTGGTCCAGATGCTGTAGACTATGGGTCAAGAGTTTTATTTTAATATATGGTCTTGCCACTGCCTGTTTGCCTATTTAGTCTCTCAAAGAGAATAAAGAAAGAGAAAAAAAGGGGAGATAGAGAATGGAGGAGGGAGGGGGTAAAGGAAGGAGAAAGAAAAAGAGAGGGAGCAGGAAAGAGAGAGAGCGAAATCACTGCATTGGTGCATGCATGCATGCTCAGTCGTGTCCGACTCTTTGCAACCCTATGGACTGTAGCCCACCAGGCTCCTCTGTCCATGAGATTCTACAGGCAAGAACACTGGAGTGCATTGCTGTGCCCTCTTCCAGGGGATCTTCCTGACCCAGGGATTGAATCCACATCTCTTACATCTCCTGCATTGGCAGGCAGGTTCTTTTCCAGTAGCGCCACTGCACTGATCTTACCTGAAATCCTGCAAGCTAGAAGGCTGTGTGGAATACCATCTACAGATCACTGAGGGAAAAGAACAGCAACTCAGCCCAAGTTCCATTTAAATGTCAGGACGATAGGTATTTATGAATATGCACAGATTCACAAGTTTTGTTACCCAGGCACAATATCTGAGGGACCACTTCAGAGTAAACACTACCAAACAACAAAACAATCAGAACAGAGACCTCATAACAAGACAAGGAAGATGAAGAGAAAGGAAATTTGGTGAGTAATTCACTTTGAATTTATATAGTAGTACAAGTGAATAATGACAATGTAACTGGGCATTATAACACAAGTGGTAGATTAAGGATTCCCTGAATAGAAGAGACAGTGCAAAGGAAAACAAAATATTTGGTGGAATAGAACAAAAGCACCAACTTTTCTCAGTGAAACCTAGGAATGCAATGGAAGTGGAAGGGGCAGAAGTAAATACTGTATGTTCTGAAGGTTTCCACTAGGACTGAAGAGGGTAGAAATAAAAATACTTTAAGAGTCCCACTTCTTGAGGTGTAATAAAGAGGCAATGAGGGCTTCCCCGGTGGCTCAGCCAGTTAAGAATCTGCCTGCAATGCATGAGACTTGAGTTTGATCTCTGGGTCAGGAAGATCCCCTGGAGGAGGCCATGGCAACCCACTTCAGTATTCTTGCCTGGAGAAACCCATGGACAGAGGAGCCTGGTAGACTACAGTCCATGGGGTCATAAGAGTCAGATAGGACTGAGTAACTAAACCACCACCACCACAAAGAGGCAATGGGGTACTAAAGTGTCTAAAAGGAAGGAAATATGAAAACATATTCTCATATATTACTGAAGAAAAAGTGTTTGATAGTGAATGTCAGAAAAGGGAAGACATTTCAGTTCAGTCGCTCAGTCGTGTCCAACTCTTTGCGACCCCATGGACTTCAACACACCAGGCTTCCCTGTCCTTTACCAACTCCCAGAGCTTGCCCATACTCATGCTGGGGAGGGTAATCAGTAGTCAAACTGAAAAGAAGATGATATACATTTTTTAAGCCTTCATACACTTTTTTCATGAGTGAAATTGAAAAGAAAACAATAGAGGACATGATGGGGTAACATCATAAAATTAGAAACACCCAGAATGAGTGGTGGAACTCGGGAAAGAATTAGAAATAAAAATATAATTTTTGAAATGAAGACTAGACTAGGAGGAAACCAGGAGTACATTAAAATAAAAAAATAGTGCCTTAAGAGACAGAGAGAGTGAAAAGGATGAAATTTTTAAAAATAAGAAGAATAAAAAGATTTTGAGGAAAGGTGACTAGTATTAAAAATAGGTAGCTCTTCAGATTTAACATAGAGATATAGTAGTTTCTGAAGAAAGAAACCAAAGGAATACAGCAAGTATAAGAAATTATAATGAAAGACAATGATGTTGAAAAGAAATTGAAACTATGTATTAGAAGAGCGTACTGTGTACCTGAGAATGACCCAGAATGACCAACAACACCCAGTCTAGTAAAATTACTTAATGTGAGAGGAAGATAAATTGGGGGACATCTAGGTTAAAAAAAATGTAGGTCATTTACAAGAAAAGAAAATTAGACTCTCATGAGGTATTTTTCAGCAATGCTTTATTCCCCAGGAAAATAGAGTATGACACTTAACAGTCTAAAGAAAAGTGAGCCAAGGTTGATTATATCTAAGAAAACTGACTTTCAAACATAAAAGGCTGTTCACCTGAAACTATCACAACATTGTTAGCTGGCCATACCCCAAAACAAATTGTTTTTGGTATTAAAAAAAATAAAAATAAAAATTTTTAAAGATTAAAGAAAAAAAAGGAACAAGGCCTTCTTGGAGAAATGGCTGATTCAGGGACTAGTCTGGGAAACACAAGATAACTCTAGAACAATATTGATAATAGTACCAAGAACATATGGAACGGATTTAGAGCTTTCCTGGTGGCTCAGAGGTTAAAAGCGTCTGCCTCCAATGCGGGAGACCTGGGTTCGATCTCTGGGTCGGGAAGATCCCCTGGAGAAGGAAATGGTAACCCATTCCAGTATTCTTGCCTGGAGAATCCTATGGACAGAGAAGCCTGGTAGGCTACAGTCCACGGGGTCGCAAAGAGTCGGACACGACTGAGCGGCTTCACTTTCAGTGCTCAGAAAATAGCAGAACATATGCACTCACCCTATTCTTTTTTTTTTTTTAATTATTATTATTACTTCTACAGCAAGGCATATTTGAGCTGGGCACACAAGACGCAGAGTGGAAGATGTGCCAGGAAAAGGACCCTAGGATAGCCTTCTTTGCATATCTAGGGGAACTGTAAGGAGGAAGAGACCATCTATTAAGAGGTGATTATGTGAAAACAGGAGATGTCTGACCAGGGAAATGGCCTTATTAAATAAGGGTTTAATGAGAAGAGCTCTACTAGTGGTGACGTCTGCTAAAGCAGTGCTACTCAAATTTAATGTGCAACAATTAACTAGAGGAATTTTGTCAACATGACAATTTTGACTCAGTTAAGTTGGGACTGGGACCCAAGATTTGACCTAGTTAAAAGAACTAGGATTTGTGCACTTTCCATGACTCAGAGGTGCCCAGCTAGTTTCTTGTTAAGCAACTGAAATAAGGGAGGGAAAAATTCTCAGTACCACCCAGGTTTGTTTTTCTCGTTGCTATAACCAAACCTAAAACTATGTAGTATTCTCTTAGAAGTTGAGCATGCGTAATAATCTGGAAAGGGAGGCTTTGTCACATCAAAAAGTTTTAGTAAAACTGCTGCCTACAATAACTAGAAAGGCAGAGAACCTCCCTCCCTAGTTTGTAGGTCTAGTGGAGATATCTTGAAAAGAGCCACTTTAGGTATGTGTCTGCTGCTTTTATTTTTCAGCAAGGTATTACAAGAGTTTCCCAGGTGGCGCTAGTGGGAAAGAATCTGCCTGCCAGTGCAGGAGACACAAGAGATTCAAGTTCAATCACTGGATTAGGAAGATCCCCTAGAGTAGTAAATGAAACCCAACTCCAGTATTTCTTGCCTGGAAAATTCCACGGGCAGAGGAGCCTGGAGAACTACAGCCCATGGGGCAGCAAAGAGTCAGGGGTAACTGAGCACGCACGCATAAGGTACTACACGTAAAGTTGGAAGTCAGGGTAGATAGAGAACAGAATGTCTGGAAATTCTGGAGCTTCACTAAGTTGAAAAAGTTGATGGCTTGTGTAACCCTATATTACAGGAGAGAAAACTTAGCCTAGAGATTTCTCAGAGCCCAATGTGATTTTTTTGGCAAACACACATAAATAAAAAGAGAAAGGAAAGATACACTGAAGCAAAAATCAAACTAATAGAGTTCTCTTCTCACTTAAGCTTTTTCTTTCAGATGATTTCAAGGATGCCATCATTAAGATGTTAAGAATGGGTTGCATATGGAAGTCAGGATATAGGGCAGATTTAATGACCACTTAAAAAAAAAAAAAAAACTTTAGGAGCTTCCCTGGTGGCTCAGACAGTAAAGAATTTGCCTACAATGCAAGAGACCTGGGTTCAATCCCTGAGTCGGGAGAAACCCCTGGAGGAGGAAATGGCAACCCACTCCAGTATTCTTGCCTAGAGAATACCATGGACAGAGGAGCCTGGTGGGCTATAGTCCACGGGATCACAAAGAGCTGGACATGACTGAGCAATTAACACCTAACTTCAAAAACAACTTTGAGTATGTTTATTGGCACCTGAAACTGTCTGTAAAGGAAGCAGAGTTTACTGAATATTCAATGACATTATGTTTAAAAAAAGCTCACTGAAAAACCTGGTCTACAAATGCCCTCGCCCGTTCAAGTCTTAAAGCGTTCCCCTAGAGAGGGAATACCCTCCAACATCCAGTTAACTTGTATTTAGAAGGCAAAGCTGGGGTCCACCAAATACAATGAACAATGCAATTATCCTCTCAAAATGCAGTACTAACCATGGTGTCCAACCACCATGCAGGTATAACAACTGTAGTGGGTGTTCATAATTCCTGGGCAGGATTCTACCATTGCTGTGGACAAGTAACTACTGTGCTTCCCACTCTTACTTTTCTGGAACTGTAGTTATCCTATTCCTTCTGTCCTTCCTCCTCTATTGTTTTGGGCCTGAGGCAGATAATTTGTTCTATAGTGTATATATGTCTGGACCATGAACAATTACATCCAAACTTTTGGAGAGGGTTGTACATTATCAGACATCCTGGATTTTAAGCTGCTACAAACACTGAGTGGGAACTTGAACTTTCTTCTTTAGGGTTGAGTCTCCTACCGTAAGAAGGATACACACAGATATTGTATTATGATCAGAGGAACAAATGGTAGTGGAGACTGCTGGTTGACTCTCCAAAACCATCCTTTCCTTTGTGCCAGGCAAAAGGAAACTAAATATCCAGACTCACAGTTGCCAGGCATGGAGATCTCACTGTTTTTAACTATGGAGGGACATCTGAACCGGTAGTGAAGGACAGGAAAGCCTGGCTTGCTGCAGTCCATGGGGTCGCAAAGATTTGGACACGACTGAGCAACAGAACAACAATAACGACAACAAATCGCCACATTACTTTCTCAAAGGATTTCCTTGTTCTGGACTTTTCTTTCCCCTTCCCCAAATGGGGAACATGTTCTTTTTCACATATAAAGCGGCAAAAATTCAAAAGTTTAACACCCTTTGTAGGCAAGGCTGTAGAAATGTGCACTCCTATATAAATACATAAATACAATTACGTATTAAGGTAAGGCGATCATATAATTTGTCATCCAAATGGAACAGTTTCCAGAGTGAAAGGGCATGTTATTAACAATTACTCCAGGACGACAGATGGAAAATGGCACTGTCCTGGACAAACTGAGATGTATGATCAATCTATATACAGACGCAGAGTAGGAAGGGAATGGGGACATTTTTTATTGTACTTTACAAAAGTACCGGTCTGTGGTGAATTGTAAACAAAAAAACCTCGTTCTTCACCATGGGTAGTTTAAGTGCAGACTTAAAGAACAAGGGATGGTAAACTACAGACATGAGATACGGAACTTGACGAAAACCCCGAAGTTTTGCGAATCGGGCACTTACTGGGGTTGCACAAGCGACACAGTCCCTTGGAGTTCACCCGCCAATCCGAAGTGGGAGCGCGTGAGCCGGAGCCTGTAAGAGAAGCCCGGGCGGGCCTAGGATTTGAGGAGTGGAGCTTCGCGTCAATCAACCTTGGAGGCGGACCTAACGCAGGCGCCCATACTCGGCGGTCTGGCCTACACAGGCGCTACTCTGTGGCATCTCGGGTTCCCTCTAGCCGCACTCTGGAGGACTACACTCGGTTTCTTTCGGCCGCGAGAGCCCCCGCAGCCTCCGCCGAGCTGGGAGAAAGATGGCGGCAGCCGTGCGACAGGATTTGGCCCAGCTCATGAATTCGAGCGGCTCTCATAAAGATCTGGCGGGCAAGTGAGTATTTCCCGGGGGTCTGGGAGGTGGAGAAGCAAGCCAGAGACTTGTTCTCCTTGGATTGACGGCGGCTTTCGGATGTGAAGCTAGGAGCGGGCCTGAAGATCAAGGGGGCGGGCCTGAGGTCGGTCGTGGAGGCAGATGTTGGGAGCAGCAGAAAACTGGAGGGGACCTTGTGCAGGGAGCGCTCAGGACCATAGATCTGGAGTGGCTGTCAACTTTTTCAGCCCTTGATGGCATCCTTTCCGTTCTCTAAAGATTCTAGAAGCGCGGTCTGTGGGACGACTGCTCCCATGGCCTTCTAAACCTTCCCCGGTGCCCCTTCCCAATCACTGGCTGGCCTCTCACACCGAATTCTGGCCTCTGTTTGCCTTTTCTCCGCCCGTTTTTTTCTCTTTGACTGGAACCTTGGTTTAGAGTTTTCCGGGGAGATGGCTTCTTGAGGCTGACGGGGGCTGAGCAGGTATGGCCGCTATCATGACGTCCAGAACTACTTGAACCATCTTCTGTGGGTTGTGTTTTGGGTACTCTCTCTCCTCGCCACCAACTCTGAAGAAGGGCATGGAGGAATGTCACCACAACGTGGGTCAGGATGTCTAGAGTAGTGATGTTTGCAGAATTTTAAACAGATGATTAGAAATTTTGTCGGAATTTATGTAGAAGGGTTAAGTCCACTCCAACTTAAATTTGTGATTTGTGCCTGCCCTGCAGCCAATTATTCAACAGTGTTAATTACATCTAGATAGATAGATAGGGAGATAGATAGATGTCTGTTTCCTCTTTGTAGATTTCACAGCACTATTTTTTTTTTTTTTTTTGGTAATTCTGTTTCAAGTGTGCTTCTCAAATTGATCCTATTTACATTTGACAGCTAAGATCAGGTCGATCCATTTTAACAGGCTACACCTGTTTTAACCTGGCCATTGAAACATTGACTTTGTTTTATGTAGGCTGTAATGCATTTTGTCTGCTGGTAAATGTAATCCAGTATATCAGTGGGAAATTTAGCAGTGCTCTTGGGCTTAACTACTTTGTGGGGAAATTTCCCTCTCAGGAAGATGGGATAATTATAAGATAATTATTCTTTCTGAGGACGAAATAGAGTGTGTATATGCACCTAGAACAGTACCTGACACTTAGAAAGAGCCACAGGATTGTCCTCCTTACTATTATTATTATTAAGAAGCTGGTAAGTACATATTGACTTAATCCCTGGGTTGGAAATAAATTGAATATGTCTCACTGCTCAATTCTTTTTACATGTAATTTTGATAGATTTGGATGAAAGTAAAACATATATTTTTTTCCGTGTTTGCTTTCCTTTTTGTTTTGTTAAAAAAAAGATAAGTGTGTTAATTATCAGAAGAGATCTAGTTTTCACGTATTTGTAGAATTCTGAAACTTAAGCTAAGCATTTACTTCCTCAGCTCTGAATTGCAGATAAACAACAGTATCTGCCTTATTGGGTGCGTCAGTTATTTACTGCTCTGTAACAAATCAAAAACTTAGTGGTGTAAAAGAAGTATAATTTCTCAATATGCTTTAGATCAAATAGGTCGTTTTGCTGGTCTTGTCTGGGCCTACTCATGCAAGTGCAGTCATCCTGCAGCTCAGCTGGGGTTGGGAGGGCTAAAATGGACTTGCATACACATGTAGCTGTTGGCTGGGTCTCTCTTTCTGCACACTGTCTCTCATTCAAGGCCTTAAGAAGGTTTCAAGGGGGTGAAAGAAGAAGCTGGCAAGGCCTCTTAAGGCTACCCTTGGAAGTCTCACAATATCAGGTCTCAAGCACTGGTCAGAGTAAGTCCCAAGACCAGGCTGGATTCAAGGCTAGAGGAAATGCAATCTACCTCTATGGGAAGAGGGGCCAGGTTACATTGCAGAGGGGCCTGGTTAGGGGGAGGTAATTGGATGCTATTATTGTAAGTCTAGTACACGGATTATTGTGAAGATTAAATGGAATAAAGTACTTGATAACTGATAGACAGTGCTTCTTAAGGAAAGTCTTGGCCTTGCCTGTAGGTACATATCTGGTCCTGTCTGGGCAAGAATGTGTCATATTTATTTTCACAAGAAAACAGTTCTGCCAGCTACATGCTCTATGAGAGAAGTACTCTTATACCAGTGGTTTTAGGGTTTGTATTAGGAGCAGAGTAACAAAGGTGGAGAAGGAAATGGCAACCCACTCTGGTATTCTTGCCTGGGAAATCCCATGGACAGAGGGGCCTGGTGGGCTATGGTCCCTAGGGTTCCAAAGAGTTAGACGTGACTTAGCAATTAAATTGGAGAAGGAAATGGCAACCCACTCCAGTATTCTTGCCTGGAGAATTCCGTGGGCAGAGGAACCTGGTGGGCTGCTGTCCATGGGGTCACACAGAGTTGGTCACGACTGAAGCAACTTAGCATGCATGCATGCATGCAACAGAGGAGTCCATATTAAGAAATAATGGAATAAATTCTTTTTTGAAATATTGCTGAATTACCAGCAATTTACAGAATATCTATGAGTAGGTATTCAATAAATATTGCTTGACTCAGTAAATAGCTGGAAAGGTGTAGAGTTTATATTTGAAACCAGGTTTCTGTACTCTAAAAAGCTAATTTTTAACCCGGCAGACTATACTGCTTTTCTTGTCAAAACTTCAATTAGAAATACTTTGCCATAACTGTGAAATAATAGCAGTTTAAAATTGATATAAAAAATCGGCCATATGAGAAGCAATTTTGCAAATTATATATGCTGCTTTTGTACATATGCATTGTTTTGATTATCTCATACAAGTTTCATAAGAGAAAATCCTTGAGAGAGGGCATTTGTTGTGCTAGCTTATTCACTTGGCTAAAACCTGTGTGGTTCTTCAGAATTCAGTTCAGATGTTATTTCTTCCATAAAGCTTCTGGGAACAACCATCATCACATCGAGGACTCGGTTATTTGCTCTTCCTCTGCCCAGTGGCATCCTGTGTTTACCTCTAGGATAGTGCGTCATTGTTTTGTCTTTTAACTTATCTGCTTTTCCGACTAGATTGTTACTTCTCTGAGGGCAGGTTTGAGGTCATGGATTTAAGGTCTTTGCTGAGTCAATGTTATACAGATATGACCCTGCCCACCCCACCCCCTGTTCTGTGGGATGGAGGGTACCCAGAGGAAGATATCAGGGCTTTGAAATCGAAACATTTCATTTTACAAAAAAACTGTTAACCTGGAGAAAGAAGAGAATGGGGGCTCTTTTAGTTGCCCCCCCCCACACACACAGCTCAGATTACACAGACACACACCTTACATACACTATACACACACATGCCCCAAAGGCATGTTCAGTTCAGTTCAGTCGCTCAGTCATGTCCGACTGTTCGCAACCCCATGAATCACAGCATGCCAGGCCTCCCTGTCCATCACCAACTCCGGAGTTCACTCAGACTCACGTCCATCGAGTCAGTGATGCCATCCAGCCATCTCATCCTCTGTCGTCCCCTTCTCCTCCTGCCCCCAATCCCTCCGAGCATCAGGGTCTTTTCCAGTGAGTCAACTCTTCACATGAGGTGGCCAAAGTACTGGAGTTTCAGCTTTAGCATCATTCCTTCCAAAGAAATCCCAGGGTTAATCTCCTTCAGAATGGACTGGTTGGATCTCCTTGCAGTCCAAGGGACTCTCAAGAGTCTTCTCCAACACCACAGTTCAAAAGCATCAATTCTTCGGCACTCAGCCTTCTTCACAGTCCAGCTCTCACATCCATACATGACCACAGGAAAAACCATAGCCTTGACTAGATGGACCTTTGTTGGCAAAGTAATGTCTCTGCTTTTGAATATGCTATCTAGGTTGGACATAACTTTCCTTCCAAGGAGTAAGCGTCTTTTAATTTCATGGCTGCAGTCACCATCTGCAGTGATTTTGGAGCCCAAAAAAGTAAAGTCTGACACTGTTTCCACTGTTTCCCCATCTGTTTCCCATGAAGTGATGGGACCGGATGCCATGATCTTCGTTTTCTGAATGTTGAGCTTTAAGCCAACTTTTTCACTCTCCACTTTCACTTTCATCAAGAGGCTTTTGAGTTTCTCTTCACTTTCTGCCATAAGGGTGGTGTCATCTGCATATCTGAGGTTATTGATATTTCTCCCGGCAATCTTGATTCCAGCTTGTGTTTCTTCCAGTCCAGCGTTTCTCATGATGTACTCTGCATAGAAGTTAAACAAGCAGGATGATAATATACAGCCTTGACGTACTCCTTTTCCTATTTGGAACCAGTCGTTGTTCCATGTTGTTCCATGTCCAGTTCTAACTGTTGGTAACTGTTGCTTCCTGACCTGCATACAGATTTCTTAAGAGGCAGGTCAGGTGGTCTGGTATTCCCATCTCTTTCAGAATTTTCCACAGTTTATTGTGATCCACACAGTCAAAGGCTTTGGCATAGTCAGTAAAGCAGAAATAGATGTTTTTCTGGAACTCTCTTGCTTTTTCCATGATCCAGCAGATGTTGGCAATTTGATCTCTGGTTCCTCTGCCTTTTCTAAAACCAGCTTGAACATCAGAAAGTTCATGGTTCACATATTGCTGAAGCCTGGCTCGGAAAATTTTGAGCATTACTTTACTAGCATGTGAGATGAGTGCAATTGTGCGGTAGTTTGAGCATTCTTTGGCATTGCCTTTCTTTGGGATTGGAATGAAAACTGACCTTTTCCAGTCCTGTGGCCACTGCTGAGTTTTCCAAATTTGCTGGCATATTGAGTGCAGCACTTTCACAGCATCATCTTTCAGGATTTGAAATAGCTCAACTGGAATTCCATCACCTCCACTTGCTTTGTTCGTAGTGATGCTTTCTAAGGTCCACTTGACTTCACATTCCAGGATGTCTGGCTCTAGATGAGTGATCATATCATCGTGATTATCTGGGTCGTGAAGATCTTTTTTGTACAGTTCTTCTGTGTATTCTTGCCATCTCTTCTTAGTATCTTCTGCTTCTATTAGGTCCATACCATTTTTGTCCTTTATTGACAGGAGGTTACATAGCCTCAAAGACCCCTTCTAATGTAGATTCTCTGGTTCTCTGTTATTCCCACATACAAATTTCAGTGATTCACATCTGAAGAGGGGCGTTCTGTAAAATCTAGTGTTTACCATATGCCAAGCATAACTTTAATTACATTTTAATCTTAAACAGTAAATGATATTACTTACATTGGTGGTGGTGGTGGTAGTTGCTCAGTCGTATCTGAGTCTTTTGTGGCCCATGGACTATAGCCCGCCAGGCTCCTCTGTCCTTGAAATTTCCAGGCAAGAATACTAGAGTGGGTAGCCATCCCTTTCTCTGGAGGGTCTTCCCAACCAAGGAATTGAACCCAGGTCACCTGTATTGCAGGCAGATTCTGTACCATCTGAGTCACCAGGGAAGCCCCAGATATTATTTACATTACATATGAGAAAACAGGTGAAATCGTTTGCTCCAAGGTCACATAGCTAGTGACAAACCTAGAATACAGTCTGTCGCTTGGCTCAATGCCCTTCACTCGAAACACACCTACTTTTTGGTTTTATATTTTCAGCAAACTGGACGCCTTTTCAGATATTGATTTTTTTTTTTTTTTTTGCCTGGGATAGCTTCTTCTCACATGTTTTCCTACTTACCACAAAGTTCAGGTATTTAAAATGCTTACAGATCAACCTCATTAGAAAATTATTTCTCTTCTAAATTATATTAACGCTTAGCTGTAAGATTTTGTCTTTAATTTTCTGCAGCTTCACTATGATGAGTGTGTGGATTTGATTTTGCTCATCTGTGTCAATTAAGTTTTGCTGTGAAATAAACCACCCCAGAACTTTGTGGCTTAAAACAGAGTCAATTATTAGCTCACAGTTGGGTTTATTGGCAGTTTGAGCTGGGCCCAGCTGGTTGATTCTTCTCTGCTCCACATGTTCTTGGTTCCACAGGGGCTCCACATGCATCAGATCAGGTAGGCAACTCTGCTTCTCTGTGTTGGCTGGGGCAGTGGCGCTGACCAGGCTACTTACCTTATTATCCAAAAGGTTGTGTAAGTGCAAGTGAAAGTTGCTCAGTTGGGTCCAACTCTATGTAACCCCATGGGCTGCAGCCTGCCAGGCTCCTCTGTCCATGGAGTTCTCCAGGCAAGCATACTGAAGTGGGTAGCCATTCTCTTCTCCAGGGCATCTTCCCAACCCAAGGATCAAAGCCAGGTCTCTTGCATTGCAGGCAGATTCTTTACCATCTGAGCCACCAGGGAAGCCCCATCCAGTAAGTTGGCCTGGACTAATTCATGTGGCAAAATCAGGTTCCAGGAGATAAAGATAAACACAAATTCTCTTGAAATCTGTGCTTGGAACAGGCATGTTACTTCTGCTGCCTTCTGTTGGTCAAAACAAGCCCAGATCAGAGGGTGGGGAGATAAACTCTACCTCTTGATGCAAAGACCTACAAAGTCACATTGCAAAGGTGCATAGATACAGAGAGTATAAGAATTGGGGCCAATTTTTGTAAATGCTCTATGGCATTATCCTGGTTAGGCTTCCTTGTGTTTCTTGAATCAAAGGATTGGATTCTTTCATTGTCTTAGAGGTTTTTCAGCTTGCACTCTGTAAATGTTGCCTCTATCCCATTCTGTTTTCTCTTCTAGCACCCCAGGGAAACCCTTGTCAGGCCGTCTTACTGTGACCTCTCTGCCCTTTCCTCTGTCTTCTGTACTTTCCATTTCAGTGCTTTATTCTGGATAAGTTCTTCTGACCTGCTTTCTACTTTACCAGTTCTTCAAGAGTGTCTAGTCCACTGGGAAGAACTCCGTTGTGTTTTAAGTTTTGGTGATATTACTTCTTAGTTATGTAGTTTTGGTGATTCTTTTTTTTCAAATGAACTTTTTATAAAGACAACTAGCCAATCTGATCACACGGACCACAGCCGTGTCTAACTCAGTGACACTAAGCCATGCCGTGTGGAGCCACCCGAGACGGACGGACGGGTCATGGTGTAGAGGTCTGACAGAATGTGGTTAATGGCAAACCACTTCAGTATTCTTGCCTTGAGAACCCCACGAACAGTATGAAAAGGCAAAAAGATAGGACACTGAAAGATGAACTCCCCAGGTCAGTAGGTGCCCAATATGCTACTGGAGATCAGTGGAGAAATAACTCCAGAAAGAATGAAGGAATGGAGCCAAAGCAAAAACAATACCCAGTTGTGGATGGGAGTGGTGATCGAAGCAAGGTTTTGGGAAAGATTGAGGGCAGGAGGAGAAGGGGACGACAGATGATGAGATGGTTGGATGGCATCACCGACTCAATGGACATGGGTTTGGGTGGACTCCGGGAGTTGGTGATGGACAGGCAGGCCTGGCGTGCTGCATTCCATGGGGTCGCAAAGAGTCGGATGCGACTCAGTGACTGAACTGAACTGAACTGAAGTGACTGTGGTACATTTTCCCGTGTATGTGTTTTATTGACCTCCAAATCCCTTCAAGTGCCAAGAAATCAGAAATTGATATACTGAACTTTAATTCACATATATGATAGGCGTTTGTTTGATAAACATTTGTCGATGATAAATGGATGGGACAGAGACACAAGGTTGCCTTAATTAACTAAATTTCTTTTTTTCCATAGTATTTTTGTTTAATGGAAAAATATTTGGTACTTGTCATGTACCACTCCACATCAGTCATTTTTCCATCTTTTCCATTGTTTTAGATTTAAAAAAAATTTTTTTGATGTTCCCAATATAGATTAGTTGATTGATAAGTTGTGAAATTGTAAATTAAAACTTAAGTTATTAGCAAACTTTTATAAGTGAGACATTGTCATCTTTGAATATAATATTAGTACAAGATAACTGGGCTTTAAGAATAAGAGGGTTTAGCCATAGTCTTGATTTAATTTATATGAAAAGTAAGGTAATCTAAAAAAGAAATCATAAACCAATGAATGCATTAACTAAAATCATGCCCAGGGCAATAAAGTATATGTATAAATGTAGATAGGGAAAAAAAATCTGTGTGTATAAGAGTGTGTGTATATGTATATATCCAGAGAGAGAGAATGAGATTTTTTGTGTGTGGGATCTCAGTTCCTTGACCCGGGATTGAACCCGGACCATGGCAATGAAAGCCTGGAAACCTAACTAGCAGGGCACCAGGGAACTCCTGAAAATGAGATTCCGTCTGAATAAATTATTAGATGACTGTATTTTATCCCTCAAATTTAGAAATTTTTAAAATAGCAATTTTTATTTTAAAGCTTGATAATATTTCCTTTCTTTCTTAGACTAGTTTGACTCTTCTTTTGGAGTTGGCTGTCTTTTCTGTTAGTATACCTGCTTTCTTACAAAGCCAGTTTGATTCATTGCAGTTTTGAGAAATCATACAGTCAAGCTTGTGAGAATATCAGATGAGAATCAGTGAGTGCTGAACTGTAGCTTGAGGATGTGCCTTACAAATACAAGTCATAAATTTGAAAGAATTTGGGCCTTATTTGTATGTTTTTGTTTCTTGACTATATTCTGGATAATGTTTTGAATAATTGCAATTTGGTTTTTTAAATGGATTAATGAATGCTTTTGATAAATATTATGATTGAGACAAAGGGGATAAAGAATAGTATAATACCTATGTATCAACCACTCAATTTAAGAAATAAAATGTTCCTAATACTGTTGTATCTTCGAGTGCTTATGATATGCCAAGTACTGTTCTAGGCATTATATGTACTATACTTAGTCACTCAGTCATGTTTGACTCTCTGCGACCCCGTGCACTATAGCCCGCCAGGCTCCTCTGTCCATGGGGATTCTCCAGGCAAAAATATTGGAGTGGGTTGCCATGCCCTCCTCCACATAGGAGTAAACGAAACCAAAAATCCTTGTCCTGATGGAGCTGACAGGTTAGGAAGCAATTTGCTATCGCTTAATAATTCTTATCAGTCTTGTTTTAGCGTTACACCCTCATTTTTAGAATGCTGCTTTGAATTTTTGTGATCATGAATATTAGAATAGTTGTTAGAAGCTAATGCAAGTAGAGAACTAACGGGCACTGCCTGACAGCATGAAGGACGTTCAGTCAGTACATTTGGCTTGGTGGGGTGTGTTTTGTACACACTAAGACACTTGATCTCTAGTATTTGGCTTCATTGCCTAGTCAACATTACCCTGTTGTTGGTAATCCTATATTCATAAGGAAAAGGTTCTGGGTCACCTCAAATAATGTCCTTGTGCGTACATTAGTGAAGGATATATAGCTTACCTTTTGAGGCACTTGAAAGAAAATTGATGTTTTAAATTCAGAACTGAAACTTTAAAGAAAAAGTGGCATCTTAGATCCAGGAACTTAGATTTAGTCTTTTTGTGATGGACATGGAAACTTTAAAAATCGTGGTATACTGTAAAGAAAACCAGAAGTGGCACTTTGAATTATAGATTTAATGTTTCTTATGATGGACTGAAAACTTAAAATTCTGTAGTGTACAGTATACTATAAAGAAAGCCACAAACTAGAGCACAGTGAAAGCAACCAGGGTAAATAGAAATAAACATCAAAGTTAGTATTAGATTATATGCTCGTGCTCAGTTGCTCAGTTTGCAACCCCATGGACTGCAGCCCTCCAGGCTCCTCTATCCATGGAATTATTTAGGCAAAAATGTTGGAGTGGATTGCCATTTCCTCCTCCAGGGGATCTTCCTGAGCCAGGAATCAAACGCCTGTGTCCTGCATCTCTTGCATTGGCAGACAGATTCTTTATTAGTGAGCCACCTGGGAAGCCCATAGTCTATATAGGTGACTTCTAAACACACTTTTTTTTTTTTTTTCTGTATTATTTTAGGTATCGTCAGATCCTGGAAAAAGCCATTCAGTTATCTGGGGCAGAACAACTAGAAGCTTTAAAAGCTTTTGTGGAATCAAGTAAGTGGAAGAAAAATTCCATGTTTGCCTTATATTACCAAGTTAAGACTTAAAAGCTTGCTCAAGCCTTGTTTTAGATTGTCAATATAATTTACATTGTGAGTAAATTAAATATGCATTGAGCTTGATTGATTTTAGAATTTAAACTACATGCCACTTGGTATTTGTTTTTCAATGAACTGTGAAGAGGTTGTTAAGTTTACATTTATGGTTTTGCATAGTTATTAATATTATTATATTAATTATATTATATATAATAATATATATATAATTATATTATATATAATAATATAATAATTATATTAATAATTATAATAATTATATAATAATTAATTAATTAATTATACTGATGAGAGGCAGTATAGCAAATGACAGAGAATAGTCTGGATTCAAATCCTGGTCTGCTGTTTTATTAGCTGTGTGATCTTGGGTCGATTATATAACCTCTCTATGCCTCCTTTTCCTTGTCTATAAAATGGGGATATGATAACTACCCTGTAGAATTGTTGGAAAATTAAATGACTTAATATCCATAATAAAGTGCTTACAACAGTACCTAGCATATGATAAGTGCTAGATAAGAATTAGCTGTTGTTAAGAACATTTCTTTTGAATGGGAACTAGAAATTTCCATTCTTTTAAGATATTCTTCCCTACTCCCTCACTTCAAGCATACCCAGTTATTTTGAAAATTACTCAGAATTCAGGCTGGAATTTATTCTGAGTTCACAATATTAATGATACTTGATAGTGCTTTACAGTTACAGTGTGCATCACACACGTGCGTCACACAGGCTCTGTTTTGTAACCCTGTGATTAACAATATAGGTGTAAGTAGCCCTATATAATATATTATAAAATGAGTCTCAGGATTCAGTGATTTTTTTTCCCCCAAGGACATTTCGTTAGTAGGTGGCAGAGCCTAGACTTCTAACAGTTATAGGTGCCTAATGGCATGTGTCATGAAACTGTTCTCCATCACATCCGGTATCATTCAGTTCCAATTAATACACTGTAAACTGATTAGTTACACAGCCTGTCAGTTACTGCCTCAAATAACTCAGGCCTGCGATGTGAAAC
The DNA here is from genome assembly GCF_002263795.3 of Bos taurus. Lineage (NCBI taxonomy): Eukaryota > Metazoa > Chordata > Mammalia > Artiodactyla > Bovidae > Bos > Bos taurus. The sequence continues at coordinate 97,847,513 of NC_037333.1, forward strand.
AAACTGGCAGTGGTTTCAGAAAAACTCATAGTTTTTTAAAGACCATTGCACTTAGTAGTAAAAGAGCAGTGCTTTTTATAAACATTGAATCCAGTGAACCACCAAAAAAAAAAAGCAGTCTACTGTTACAATCATTTGCATCAGCTGAATAGTTTTTGAACCATCATTTATTTCCCTAGTAACTACTGATTTAAACTTAATTTATCTAAGGAGTGGTTTACAAACACAATGCATCTTTTAAAAATGTAATTAAAGTGATAATAATAACTGACATTTGTTGACTGGTATGTGCCAGGTATTGCTTAAAGCGCTTTAGTAAATTGCATTTAAGTGTCACAGCAACCTTCTTCACAGGTCTTTCTTCTTCTGTGAATCTAACTTCGCAAAAGAGGAAAGAGAAGCACAGGGGAATGTCTCTTGCCTGAGGGCATATAATCAGGAGGGTTTGTAAGCAGTGTGGCTCCAGAGTTTTTATCCTTAATCATATATAATAATACAGCATAAATGTTTACAAGCAATGGCATAAAATATGTTTATACATCTTGTTGTTTTGTCACTAAGTTCTGTCCAACTTTTTGCAACCCTGTGAACTGTAACCCTCCGAGCTCCTCTGTCCAGGGGATTCTCCAGGCAAGAATACTAGAGAGGGTTGCCATTTCCTTCTCCAGGGGATCTTCCCGACCCAAGGCTCGACCTGCGTCTCCTGCGTTGGCAGGCAGATTCTTTACCTCTGAGCCACCAGGGAAACCCATCCATACGTCTGGTGCTGACCTGAGTTCTTTTTTTTTTACAGTAGAAAATGACTTTATTTTTTATTTATATTTTTTAAGCCTCTATTTATTAAAAATTTTTTGTTCTTTTCTTTTTTGGCCTCACCATGCGGCATACAGGATCTTAGTTCAGCATGTGGATCTTAGTTCACTGACAGGGATCAAACCCATGCCCACTCCTGTGAAATCATGGTTTCCTGACCATTGGACAACCAGGAAATTTCCTAGTACTAACCTAAGTTCTTATTTGTTGTTTTTGTTGGTAAAGTACAGGTGGCAGTAACTATCTCTCCTCACTTTATTTAAACTGAATGAAAATTGTTTCACTGTTTCTTCTTTAACTTTTTTTTTCTGTAGCTAGGTGGGATATAAGAATGTAAATAAAAATATAGGCGCCTTCACTTTGTAGAAATATAAAGAAGAGAAAGGAATAACATAAAATTCTCAACTGTTAACTTTTTCTCAGTCACTTTGTAGAAATATAAAGAAGAGAAAGGAATAACATAAAATTCTCAACTGTTAACTTTTTCTCAGCCATTTCTGATTCTTAGAAAAGTTGTGGTATTTAAAGTGCTTCCCAGGTGGATTAGGTATTTTTAATGTTTTGGTGTAGTTGTTAAGTGATCAAATAATTCAGAATAAGAAAAACTGGTTCTGTAATATAAGGTCATAGGAGTATGGAGATCTGTAAGTAATGCTTTGAAAGGTACACTAATATATTTTAGTATTAATTTTAGGTGAAAATTGATTGCTTAGTGAAAATATACAGATTATTCATGTTTTTCTTATCCTTTACTTTTTTTTTTTTTAACAAGTGGTAAATGAGAATGTCAGCCTCGTGATCTCTCGCCAGTTGCTGACTGATTTCTGCACCCATCTCCCTAACCTGCCTGATAGCACAGCCAAAGAAATCTATCATTTCACCTTGGAGAAGATCCAGCCTAGAGTCATTTCATTTGAGGAGCAGGTAAATACCTAGAGCAGTGATTTTTGTTTTATTTTTAGAAACCTGTTTATTTTTTCTTTTTTAGAAAGTATTGTTGATTATAAGTTTCAGGTGTATGGTATAGTGATTCACAAGTTTTACAGGTTATATCCCATTTATAGTTAATATTATAAAATATTGGCTATTAAGAGTGGTGATTTTTAAGCGTGAGATAGCAGCAATTATTTTGAGAGATACCGTTAAATTTTTAAAGGAGATAATCATTCAATTTTATTTCTACAAAATAGTGTGCCAAATAGCATTTTACAGTATAAGATCAAATAAGTATTATGATACTTTAAGTCCAGCTGACATTTGCTTATATACTATAATTTGCTTTTATGAACCAAATATTACTTTTTAGATTATTTTATTTTTGAAAATTACTTATGTGTTTATTTAGGACTGTGCTGGGTCTTCATTGCTGGGCAGGCTTTCCTGTAGTTGTGGTGAGCAGGGGCTGCTCTCTAGTTGCAATGTGAGGACTGCTTATTGCAGTGGCTTCTCTTGTTGCAGAGTGCAGGCTCTCGGCACACAGGCTCAGTAGTTGTGGCTCATGGGCTTAGTTGCTCATCAGGAAGTAGAATTCTTCCTGATCCAGGGATCAAACCTATGTCCCCTGCATTGGCAGGCAGATTCTTTACCACCAGATTTCCAGGGAAGCCCTAGATTATTTTTAAACGTCAATAAATTGTTAATTAGGCTGAGAACATAGGAGAACTCCAGCATTATATGTGCAGTGACACAAAAGCAAGACTTAATATTTAAATTATTGCTATAATCCACATTAGAGAAATGTGTTAGTTCACTGTTTTGCTATTTTATGACTGCAGAGTTCACAGAAGAAATTTGGGTAGTCTAGGTAAACTTTTACTAGTTGCTTGCCTGCATAGTGTGTTGGATAAGAGCATTGTCGTGATAGATCTCATTCTATTTATTTTAATTAGTTACTAGTATCAATGGAAATAATTTAACCCGTATACTTCCTATTTCAGGTTGCTTCCATAAGACAGCATCTTGCATCCATATATGAAAAAGAAGAAGATTGGAGAAATGCAGCCCAAGTGTTGGTGGGAATTCCTTTGGAAACAGGACAAAAGTATAGTAAATAGTGGATATTGGATGGATATGTATAACTGTTCACTTACTTTTTTCTTCCATTTTAGTACAGGAAACAGATAATGAACAATTTAATGAATAAATAGATGAATTTTGTACCATGTTAGAAGGTGATAAGGGCTATGGAGAAAGGGGATAAAGTGAGGGGCGGGATGTGTTACTAGTCAGGGTGATTAGAGTGGTAGGGTGGTCCTGATAGCACCTTTCTAAACACTTGAAGGGGGTAACGGAGTGGCTGTGCGCTCCTGGAGAGAAGAGTATCAGTAGATCCTCTTGGAGAGGATGGCTATGCAAAGGCCATAAGATGGGAGCTTGCTCAGAGTATTTTAAGAAGACCAAGGAGACCACTGTGGGTGGAGTGAGCAAAGGGGAAAGTGACAGAGGGTGAGATCAGAGAGGACTGGGACGAGGACGTGGAGCCTTGCCAGTCATCGTAAGGCCTTTGGCATTTTTCTAAGTGAAACTCTGAAAAGCCTTTGAGGGGTTTTGCGCAGAGGACTGACATGATCTGAGTTATATTTCATTTTTTAAAAAACATGTATTTATCTGGCTGCGTCAAGTCTTAGTTGTGGCACACAGGCTCTTTGTTGTGGCATCTGGGCTTCTCTAGTTGTGCTACGTGGGCTCAGTAGTTAGGTTGCATAGGCTTAGTTGCCCCACAGCATATAGGATTCTTAGTTCCCTGACCAGGGATCAAACCCACGTCCCCTGCATTGGAGGGTGGATTCTTAATCACTGGACCTTGAGGGAAGTCCCTGACATATTTTAAAGAGTCATTCTAACTACTGGGTTGAGAATAAACTGTAGGCATGCAGTGATAGAAGCAGGGACATTAGCTGAGAGGCTTACGCACCACTGCAGGTGAGATAGAGATTGTGAGAAATGTTGGACTTTGAATATGTTTTTAAGATAAAGCTAAGGATTTCTTGACAGTTTGGATATAAGAAAAAGAGCCAAGAGAAGTCCTGAGTTTTGGTTTGAACAACTGGAAAAACAGAGTGGCCATCTACTGAATGGTAAAGAATAGGTTTTGAGGGAAGATCAAGAGTTCTGTTTTGGACATGTGATAACCAAGTAGAAATACCTAGTAGAGAGTTGAATTTGTTTGTCTGGAGTTTAGAAGAGAGGTCTGGACTAGAGATGTGTTGACATCTATGGGAACCATTGATATATAACTGGAATTTAAAGCCATTAGACTGGATGAGATCTCTGAGGCAGGGCATATATGTAGAGAAGGGGACTGAGAACTGGGTATTCTGACATTAAGAGGTCAGGGCAGGAGGGAGATGTAGCGGGTGAGGATTGTCCATTGAGGTAAGAGGAAAACCAGGAGAATGTGGAGTGTGGTATCTGCGGAGCCAAACGAGGAAAGTGTATTAGGAAGGAGCAAGTGATCAATGTGGTGTTGATGGTCACGTAAGATGAGGAGTTGAAGGTTGACCATAAGAGTGAGTGATGTGGAGATCATCGGTGGCCTTGACGGAAGCTGGTTTGGTGAAATGGTGGGAGTGAAAGCCCGACTGAAGTTGTTTACAAGAGAACGGGAAGAGAAGAACTGGAGATGGTGAGCATGGGCAAGTCCTCGGGGAAGTGTTCATAAAAGGGAGCAGAGAAGTAGGGTAGAAGATGACAGTAGGCGTTAGGTAGAGATTGTTTTTTTCTTTTATGATTCAGTGGAAGGCAAAACTCTGATCTTGGGGAGTAATGGAGGGGATTCTTGCAGAAGTAGACAAGAGGGGAAGGAATCCAGTGGCGGGATAGGCTTCAGATAGGCCCGCAGATAGTTCATACTTGGCAGTTTCTCAGCCTTGGCGCCGTTGGCACTTTAGATTGGGTAGTTCCCTGTTGTGGAGGCTCTAGTTGTTGCAGAGGTGTAGCAGCACCAGGGGCCTCTACTCACTGGATGCCAGTGGCGCCACTACTCCTGGTTGTGACTATCAAAAATGTAGACATTGCCGAATAGTCCCTGGTGGGCAGACTAGTCCCCAGTGATCTACCCTAACAGCCAGGAACACAGAGTATATGGTGCAGATGTTAGTAATATGGTGGTGGGGCTTGTGTAGGTACTCTTTGATTGTTTCAGTATTCTTAGTGAAATTGGAATCAGTCATCAGCTGATAGGGGTGGGAGTAGTGAGGTTGAAGAGATACAAGGATATCAGAAAAATTCTCCAGGAGAGTGGGATAGTAAATAGACTAAAGATGTACGGTATACTTGGCAGCAGTAAGGCTCGTTTAACGGTCTTAGTCTGTAAAATGAGATCTGGCAGACTGGTCGGGTGTTTTTCTCCATCGGAGTTCAGCTGCATGGTTGGAAGAAAGGAGTGGATGAACTCTCTGATTTAACCAGCATTTTGATTTTGCCCAACAAGTACAACAGCATGAGAGGAAGAAGGCAGACGAGTGCATAAGCAATTCAGTGATTGTAATGATTAGCCTTAGGGGTCAAGTGAGGTTGGGAGGAAAGTGAGGCGCTTAAGGAGAAAAATACAGTAACAATGTAATAGGATTAATGGTTTGGGGTCACAGTGAGTTCAGTGGATTTTTGGGTTTGAAATACTAGAGAAAATGAGATGGAAGAATGATTAGAAAAATTAAGATGATAGTTTGTAACTCTTATTTAGCTAATCTTGCCTTTGATATGATTCTAAAAAAATATATTTCTTTATATTGTACAAGAAAGATGAAAGTTGTTAAACTCTTGGTTATATTATTGAACACACTTCCTTTTTCAGTTGGCAACTATAAAAATACCAACTAAATGACAAAAAATATTTTCAGTTACTTCTCTACTCTTTTACCAGGTGAATAAGGGATTCTTATTTTGTCTTCCTTAATTTTTGTGATCATAAGGCAAACATTACTTCAGGTATCTTGCCTTTTGTGCGAAATGATGCCCCTTGAAAAAGCAGTCAGTATATGAAAAAGCCTTTATATATAGATGTTGAATTTTGTTTTCTAAGGCTTCTTGTTAATTCAGTTTTTTCCTTTGATAGTTTGAAAAGGCTGAAAAAGTTAAAGTGTTAGTTTCTCAGTCGTGTCTGACTCTTTGCGACCGTATAGACTGAAGCCCGCCAGGCTCCTCTGTCCATGGAATTCTCCAGGCAAGAATACTGCAACGGGTTGCCATTCCCTTCTCCAGGGAGTCTTCCTGACCCATGGATCGAACTTAGGTCTCCTGCATTGTAGGCAGATTCTTTACCATCTGAACCTCCATGGAAGCCTCTGAACAGGCTGAGGGCTTTCTTAATTGCTTTGGTCTTATTCTGTCTGGAGCAATGTCTCGTTAGTACAGAGCAAACGATTTATTTTTCATTAGTAGTTGACATAAATATACTGTTCTTTGCAGTGGTGGTTATTAATGTTTTGAGAGTACTGTAACATTATCTGTGAGAATACCAAGAACTGAAAATTCTGTGGTTTTCTAAACAAGTTAAAGTGATTTGGATAAATTATTGAGAGCTTGTTTCCCTAAAAAAGGATTCATTCTGATTATGAAAGTAATAGATATAATAGATATACTTGGCATAAAAAATGAAAATGCAGAAAAATACGGTGCTGTTTATAGCAATATATGTAAGTATGAGTTGTGAATGGAGATAATAGAAAATATTAATGATATATGACTTATGGAAATTTTGAATTGATATAAAATTTTTTGAAGAATTAGTTTCAAAGTTAGGGCCGAGTCAATTGTAAACTCTGTTCTTGCCACTTGGGAACACCACTTTTGCTGATAAGTAGAATTAACTTTTCTGTGAGGGTAAATCTTGAATTATATGAGTTTTGACTTATATAAGGTCTTCAGTTATACATTTCTTGTGTATAAATGTGACCTTTGGGATAAGAAGATAATTGAAAACTACCTGTATTATCACTCCAAGAGATAATTGTGATTCCTCTCTTGATGTATGTATATAGAAATACATTTTGATAGTGTTTTTATGTACTTTTTTATCCTTTTTTTTCATTTAGTGAAAACTTATGACTATTGTCAGAAATAATTATAATAATGACACTGTATATAATTATTTTATATATACATAACTGTATAGTATCTGTCATCTTTATATACCACAACTTAATTAATTACCATAAATACTATTATGGGTGATTTCCATTTTTTTCCTATTATGGATATTTATGAATAACTTTATAAATGAATATTCTCTACATGTATATGTGTGCACATGCATGATTTTTGGGGGGGATTTATTTTTTAGAGGTAGAATATAGTAGGTAAAGGGTATATGCATTTTAAAGGATTCAAAGAATGGTTGGAGAGCATACTGCCAAATTGTTGTCCAGGATGGATGTACATGTCCATGGTTCTTTTTGGTGGTGGTACATGATATGTCCTTGAACTGGGCTTTATTTTTTTAAAGATCTTTGATTTATGAGACTATCTGAGGATTAGAAGAAGCTAAAATAGAAATGAATAATGACAAAAATAATGAAAATTCAGTAAAATTTGTTTTGGAAATGTTTTTTAGCTTCTCTGTGTTTTTCCAATGCAGTAAAAAGTTTGAGTCCCTTATAGTAACAGAATATATGTGTACATATCAGGAAAAAATAACTTATTTCCTACCACCCCTAAAAATTTTCTTGGTGAAATAGTTATTCTGTGTATTTCTGTTATTGCCTAGACAGTACAATGTTGATTATAAACTGGAGACCTATCTGAAGATTGCTCGGCTATATCTGGAGGACGATGATCCAGTCCAGGCAGAGGCTTACATAAATCGGGCATCGTTGCTTCAGAATGAATCAACCAATGAACAGTTGCAGATACATTATAAGGTAACTGATGAGCTGGTTTGGAATTAATTTTGTATTGGAGAATCCCACAATATTAAGGTGCTCCAGAATATCTGATAAATGCTGTTGTTATACATCAGAGATTCTCTTTTCTTTTGCTTTTTAATTTTCCCCCTAATTGAAACATTTTCCCTCTCATAGGTATGCTATGCACGTGTTCTTGATTATAGAAGAAAATTCATTGAAGCTGCACAAAGGTACAATGAACTCTCTTACAAGACAATAGTACACGAAAGTGAAAGACTAGAGGCCTTAAAACATGCTCTGCACTGCACCATCCTAGCATCAGCAGGTAAACAAGAAAGCTACCTTTGCTTAATAATTTTAGGTTCGTTGCTATCCACTGGAGAAGGGATAGGCTACCCACTCTAATATTCTTGGGCTTTCCTGGTGTCTCAGCTGGTAAAGAATCTGCCTGCAATGCAGGAGACCTGGGTTTGATCCCTGGGTTGGGAAGATCCCCTGGAGAAGGGAAAGGCTACCCACTCCAGTATTCTGGCCTGGAGAATTCCATGGAGTGTATAGTCCATGGGGTCGCAAAGAGTCAGACACGATGGAGTGCCTTTCACTGCTATTTGAGGATTTGGTGAGAAACTGTTCTTCAAGAGGATGTCTTACTAATACAGTTATGATAAATTTAATTAAAACATTTAAGCAGTAAGAGTAGGTTGCTAACTTAAGACGTTTTAAAAATATATATTTACCAGCCTCTTACCCACAGATATTAGGAATTGTTAAGAGATAATCTGATGGTTAGTTCTGCTAAAATATCACTGAAGAAAATGGATATTAAATTGAGAATTACACAAAGGAAAGTGAAAATTAAAATCTAGAAATGGGTGATATAATTAATGTACTGCTTTGGGGATTTAAAAAAATTTTTAATCTTCAAGCCTCACTTTTAGACCTGGCACTTATCTTTTTCTCCAGTAAATATAAGTAGTAAACTATTCTTTGTCTTTTTTACTAAACTACAGCATGTAAATCATTCAACTTATAAAGCAGGAAAGGGCATTGAGAGGAAATGCTGAGAATTCTAAGCCATGGTGTTTCTAAATCATTTTATAATGTTTGTTTTTGAACTGTGTTTAGTTGAGAGCCTAATGGCATATTCAGACTACACATTTCATTCTGTATGAAGCAGTGATCTTATTTATTTTTGTTACTGAAAAGACAGTACATAAAATGGTACCACTTTCTACTCTGAAGAACTATTACTGATTTCTTCTATCTGTTTCAGTATATAAGTGTGTATGCTCCTTTTTATACACAAATTATAACATGATATACACACTTTTGTAAGGTGCTTTTTTTATGTGGCTATCCATCACGGTGGTCTTTATACAACTCATAAAGCTCATTCTTTTTTATTTTCTGTCCTTTGGCTTTATCATAATTAGTCAATTACGATGCTGTAGTAATTATATGTGTACGTATAGGTTAAATTGTTGAATCTAAGGGTGCATACGTTTAAAATTTTGGTAGAAATTAAAATTGGCTTTTAACATTACCCTCTAAACAATAATGTCTGTGTGTACCTAATTGTTGTTGTGTTGTTCAGTTGCTTAGTTGTGTCTGACTCTTTGTGACCCCATGGACTGGAGCAAGCCCTGCTTCCCTGTCCTTCACTATCTCTTGGAGTTTGCTCAAGTTCACGTCCATTGGATTAGTTATACTGTCTAACCATCTCATCCTCTGCCGCCCTCTTCTCCTTTTGCCTTCAGTCTTTCCCAGCATCAAGGTCTTTTCCAATGTACCTGGTTACTCACACACATATTTCCAAATTTTTTTATCCTTACTAACCTGGTAGAAGAAAGGTAATATTTCATTCTAGTTTTAATTTGCATTTCATTTACTATGAATGCTTTTGAGCATCTTTTCATGTGTTTTAAAAAAATCATTATTGAAAAACCCATTTTTTTTGAGTAAATTTGTCTGTTTATGTTCATTAGCCATTTTTTATCTTTTTCTTATAAAAACTGTTCACATGTATAAGAAGTTAACAAGTTTTTCTCCCAGTTTATTATCTCTTTTTTGGCTCTATTGATGAAATTTTTGCCATTCAGAAACTTTAGATTTTTATATAGTTAAATATTTTAATCTTTTATAGCTTTGGGGTTTTGTTGACTTGCTTAAAAGGTCTTTCCTATTCTGAAATTACATATTTTAGATTCCTTCATGTTTTCTTCTGGTAGTTTTAGTTCTTGAATCCTCTGATCTTTCACTTCAGTTCGTTTCAGTCACTCAGTCATGTCTGACTCTTTGCGACCCCATGAACCGCAGCATGCCAGGCCTCCCTGTCCATCACCAACTCCTGGAGTTTACCCAAACTCATGTCCATTGAGTCAGTGATGCCATCCAACCATCTCATCTTCTGTCATTCCCTTCTCCTCCTGCCCTCAATCTTTCCTAGCATCAAGGTCTTTTCAAATGAATCAACTCTTCGCATCAGGTGGCCAAAGTATTGGAGTTTCAGCTTCAACATCAGTCCTTCCAATGAATACCCAGAACTGATCTCCTTTAGGATGGACTGGTTGGATCTCCTTGCAGTCCAAGGGACTCTCAAGAGTCTTCTCCAACATCACAGTTCAGAAGCATCAATTCTTTGGCGCTTAGCCTTCTTTATGGTCCAGCTCTCATCTCCATACATGACCACTGGAAAAACCATAGCCTTGGCTAGACGGACCTTTGTTGACAAAATAATGTCTCTGCTTTTTAATATGCTGTTTACGTTGGTCATAACTTTCCTTCCAAGGAGTAAGTGTCTTTTCATTTCATGGCTGCAGTCACCATCTGCAATGATTTAGACTGAAAAATTGAGAACCCTAGAGAGCTTTTGTTTATGTAGAGTATATTTGCTGTTTAGTGTATTAGAAATTGAAGTGAGTAATTTAAAAATATTTAATTCATTTAAAAGTAACAATAATAGATCTGTTACATATAAAGTGACTTTTTTGGACATACCACATGGCTTCTTAGTTCCTGACCAGGAATTGAACCCACATCCTCTTTAGTGGAAGTGTAGAGTCCTAACACTGGGACCATCAAGGAAGTCCATGCTTGTTTTTCTAAATGGCTAGTTATTTGAGTTGGCATTCTTTATTGAATTCTACATCCCTTTTCTCCCTGTTGATTTGAAGCACATTATAATAGATTTCTGGACATAGTATTCTGTTCCATTAATTAGCCTGTGTATTTATGAATATACTAATACTATGCTCTTCAAATTATTATAGCTTTGTCTTTATAGTGTCTTATTATTAGCAGATCTTCTTACTCTTCATTACTCTTCTCTAAGTTTTCCTAGCTTTTTGTTATATTTGCTTTCTCTCACTGACTCTCTTTCTCTCTCACATCCACGTGCATGCATGCGCATGCACACACACACACACACACACACACAGGTTTTGATGTATCATTTTAAAGTAATTTGAAGGCACTCAAATTACTTTAAATCATGACACTCTTTCATATGTCATCATGTATCTCCTAAGAATAGAAACATTTTTTTCTGTGTAGCTGCAATACCATTATCATCCCTGAAAAAGTTAACAGTGATTCCACTGTAGAATTTAGCAGCTGGTCCATATTATCACTGCCTCAGTTAGCTTAAGGATATCTTTTATACCTGCCTTTTTCATCTTAAATAAGGAGCAATTTTATATGTGGTATTTGGTGATTATGCCTCTTTAGATTCTTTTAGTCTAGAAGAGTTTCCTCATTCCCCGCCCCACCCCCAACTTTATTGTGGTATAGTTCACATACAACATTGTATATAGTTTCCTCACTTGAAAAAAAAAAACTTTTGCAGCCAATTAAGCCGACTGTGCTCTTTTCCCCGTGGGGGCCCAGTGTGCAGTGGCTGCAAACAGCAGCCTCCTCGGTAGTGTATGCAGCCTGTTGCCTGTACAGGTTGCCCTAAGGGACCTTGGATACAACTCTTTCCAGTGGACTTTGATGACTGGCATGCTATCCCCAGTCTAAGCTCCAGACAGGTATGCGTGGTGCCCTTGGAAAGCCCTGGGGCACACTGGCCAGGGTCCACATTGGCCAAGTCATAATGTCCATCCCCACTGAGCTGCAGAACAAGGAGCCTGTGATTGAGGCCCTCTGTGGGGCCAAGTTCAAGTTCCTTGGCCGCCAGAAGATCTACATCTCCAAGAACTGAGCGTTTACTAAGTTTAGTGCAGATGAACTTGAAAACATGGTGGCAGAAAAGCAGCTCATCCTGGATGGCGAGGGGTCACATATTACATATACAACCCTGATGGTGGCCCTCTGGACAAATGAGGGGCCCTGCCCTTATGAGAGCCTGGGGGCTGTCCCCTCCTTCCTCTTGCCCACTGATGAATCTTACGTTCCTGTCCAAAAAAAAAAAAAATACTGACTTTGAAGTTATTACATAGAATATCCTTCATCCTAGATTTTTTGATCTATATGATACGTACTATGCTTAGTTGCACAGTTGTGTCCAACTCTTTGCGACCCCATGGACTGTAGCCCGCCAGGTTCCTCTGTCCATGGAATTTTCTAGGCAAGAATATTGGAGGGAAATGCCATTTCCTCCTCCTGGGGATCTTTCCCACCTAGGGATTGAACGTGTGTCTCTTGCATCTCCTGCATTGGTGGATTCTTTACACCGTGCCACCTGGGAAGCCCTCTTTGAGAGAGAGAGAGAGAGAGAGAGAGAGATGATATATATAGTTATGATATATATAGTTAATTTATTCCTTAATCCCATAGATCCCTTATAAAATAGAAATTATAGCCAGAGGTTATGTTAGATTCAGGTTAAATTTTTTTCTAGCAAGAATACCTTATAATGATACTATATACTCGCTGTATTGAATCATGTCAGCACATACTGCTACATTGTCCCACTGTTAGTGATGCTGAGTTTGTTCATTTAATTAAGGTAGAAACTCCATTGTAAAGGTACATTGTCCTCTTTGTATTTTGTAAGCAATTCATGGGGTGCTGCTTTGACACCACAAAAATTCTGTTTTCCAAATTCCTTTCCATGATTTAATATCTGTTAATAATCCTTGCTGGATCACTCATTGCATATAATATAAAATGAAAATGAAAAATGGTGAATTATTCATTCTTTGCCCTTTTTTTCCCCAAATATCACTGTGAACTTTTTCTCTGCTTATTCTTCTGCATGTAGAAGCACACAAAACTGTACACACAGAAACATGTATGTACAGAAAACATGTACACATAGGAAACTGTACATACAGAAACATGTATGTACAGAAAACATGTACACACAGAAAACTGTACATAGCAAAAGTGTAGAAACATGTATGTACAGAAAACATGTACACATAGGAAACTGTACATACAGAAACATGTATGTACAGAAAACATGTACACACAGAAAACTGTACATAGCAAAAGTGTACACTTCAGTGAATTGTCACAGATGAAAGCCATCATAGAGTCAATGCTCAGAAAAAGAAACAAAATATTTCCAGCACCGTGAAAGCCTCTGTCCTGCTTTCTCCTAATCTCTGTCCCTAACCCCCAACCCCTAAGAGCTGTCATTAGTATATAATTAGTTTTGCCTGCTTCTTATATTTATATGAATGAAGTCATGTAGTACGTATACTCTTGTTCTTTCTTCTTTTGCTCAACTTTATGAAATTTATCCACATTGTTACAGGTACTTTCTTCATTTTTATTGTTGTATGATATCACATTCTGTGAATATACCACATTGTTTATCCTGTTGACTTGTCATTGGCTATTAGTAATAGTACTGCTATGAATATTCTTATATATTTGACTCAATTTTTAAATTTTATTTGTGTTACAGTAAATTATAGTTGTGATTCTTTTTGATGGTCGAGTTGTCCCAAATGTGACCAAATTATGTCTTTTTGACATGGCCCCCCTGTTAGTCTTTGAGTACTAGCCTGATATGTAGTATAAAAAGATGCCTTAGGCTCCTTTTGTATTTCCCCTGCCCCAGACGTGAAATCAGCTATTTTTTAAGGATTTCTAGTTCCTCTTAGGAGAAGGCAGCGGCACCCCACTCCAGTACTCTTGCCTGGAAAATCCCATGGACGGAGGAGCCTGGTAGGCTGCAGTCCATGGGGTCGCTAAGGGTCGGGCATGACTGAGCGACTTCACTTTCACTTTTCACTTTCATGCATTGGAGAAGGAAATGGCAACCCACTCCAGTGTTCTTGCCTGGAGAATCCCAGGGACAGGGGAGCCTGGTGGGCTGCCGTCTATGGGGTTGCATAGAGTCAGACACGACTGAAGTGACTTAGCAGCAGCAGCAGTTCTTCTTAATGAGGTTAGCAAGATCAGGGTACTAGGTATGCTCACTGATGCTGGATGTCATTGTCATTAGGCTCTTTCAGTATATAGAGCTAAAAATAAATTTAAAAAGAAAAAGTCTGTTCATAGTTTTATTTCCATTAGTTCACTTTTTAATGTCATCAGTTATCATGTGATTTTCCACCACTTAAAGGTACTCAAGGTGTAAATTGAGACTATGAAAATCAAGTTTTCCATCTGAGAAATGTTTGTTCATCTTTCATCAATTTTTTATTATAACCAGAAGGATGCATGTTTGTTACAGAAATATAAGTAAGCAAGAAGAAGAAAATAGCAATTAGCTATAATTTGAACCATTTGTAACATTTTGGCATATGATTGGTTCTCCATATCCATGGGTTCTGCATCTGCAGATTCAACCACCCATGGATTAAAAATATTTGGGGAAAAAATTTTTAGGAAGTTCCAAAAGCAAAACTTGAATTTGCTGGTGCCAGCCAGAACTATTTACATAGCATTTACATTTTATTTACATTGTATTACATTACATTACAATGTACATTGTACATTGTATTATACATAATCTGGAGATGATCTGAAATATAAGGGAGGATGTATGAAGGTGGTGCAAATAGAACATTATTTTACTTAAGTGACTTTTGCATTGGCAAGTTTTGGTATTTATGAGGGAGTCTTGGAACCAGTCCCTGATGGCTACTGAGAGAATGATTGTGTATCATAGTCTTCACAGATGAATATAGAGTTGATCCTTATTATTCCCAGATTCCATGTAGGTGAATCTACCTACTTGCTAAAATTTGTCACCCCCTCCCAAATCAATACTTGAGGTGCTTTTACAGTCATTTGTAGACATGTGCAGAGCAGCAAAAAATTTGAGCCCTTCTACTTAAATTGTTTCCAGCTGGTGTCAAACAAGGTGATGTTCTACATTGTTTCAGCTCTCCTTCTATAAACAAATGTCCTTTTTTGTGGTCTATTTGATACTCTTCACATTTTCATGCATTTGTTGATGGTTTTGCTGTTTTTAAATGGTCCCCAAGCATAGTGTCATAGTATTATCTTGTGTTCTCAAGTGTGGGAAGTCTGTGATGTGTCTTATGGAGAATATACGTGTGGTAAGTTAGATAAGTTCTTTCACATGAGTTATAGTGTAAGCCATAAATTAAAGTGCCTTTAAACAAACACACAAGACAAGATTACATGTTGACCAGTTGAGAAAAATGCTGTGACCAGGGGCTCAGAGGAACCTAATCCTGTGTCAGCCCTAGGAGCAGCAGTTGGGTATTCACTAATTCAGTGTTGGCAGCGACTTTATAGGACATAGCTACTACAAATAATGAGGATCAGCTGTATATTTTAGTAGGCAAAATGGGGTCCTAAGAAAGATTGTTTTTCATTGAAAGAAGAGTGAGAATGTCTGATGCTTGCTTGTTTGCCTTAGGACAGCAGCGTTCTCGGATGCTAGCTACTCTTTTTAAGGACGAAAGGTGCCAACAGCTTGCTGCTTATGGAATCCTAGAGAAAATGTACCTAGACAGGATCATCAGAGGAAACCAACTTCAAGAATTTGCTGCCATGCTGATGCCTCACCAGAAAGCAACTACAGCTGATGGTAATGACTGCTTCTTATAAGTATGTGGTAGTGAATATTCAGGTCACACTAGTGGAACATATGTTAAATTTGAAGAGTCTTGATATCTTTCTGTAATATTTTTGTCTAGTACTTGATAAAAAATGAATATTGACTGAAGATGAATATCATACATGGATATGAGTTTGGAATATAAGGGTAGACCTACTGGAAAGCATTTTTTGGAATATTTTTTTGGAAACTGAAAAGGCAGAAGAATTATAGGCTAGGCTTATAGCACCCGATTTTTTTTAAACTCAAACCATTTGGTAAGTACCTTAATGAATTTTAAACATCAGTTTGTAGCAGAGCATAATTACCCAGTCCTATTTTAGATAGAGCAAAATTTGGCACAGTAGCTTGCGCAAGCTTATTAAGGGGTAAGTGTTTCCAATAAGAATAGAACTTGGTGTTGTGTTTCCTACTATTTGCTTAAGTCAGACTGTCTTTGCTGGGAAAGAATTTTTAATAGATGCTTGTTCATACATCAGTAATTTTAAGTATGTTTATCTATAGAGATTTTAAGGTAGCTTACAACAGTATCACACATGACTAAAAATATAGATGTAGACCACTAGAAATATGGAAAAGGTTAAGACAGACATGCAGATTTGTCAAACTCATTGCCTTGGATTCACTGTCATCCCATATTGAAGAGAATCTAGCTGTATACAATTATTTATGTAAGATTTGGCAAAAAGGTATATATATATACCTCACCAGTCACTGCCCTAGTTCCCAGATTTACTGAAGCAATTATATTGACCTATTGAATTTCTTTTATTTAATTGTACATTAAGAAACAAATAATTATCTGTCTAAAGGAGATAATTTATTCTATAGGATATTCTTTATGAAGATAGTGAGAAAAATTCCATTTCGGTCTTAGGATTAGTTGTGATTCTCCAAGCACTTGATTTAAGTAATGTGAGTTGATAAACTGATTGATTTTCTTAATTTGATAGGCTGCTAGAAAGTTTAAAAAATTAAACTTGTAGCCCACCTGTAATGGGTATGTTTTGACCATTGCTATTCTTCTCTTTTTTAATTTCAAGTTTTCTTGTCTCCTGTGTATTCTGAGTAACTTTAATAAATTCTTTTGCAGGAAGTTACCTGATAAAAGCTAAATAAATAAAAAGTTTCTAGAACTGATATAATTAAACTTCAGATTTGACTTTGTGCTTTCTGGCCAAAGAAAGAAAAAATAAAATTAGATTACTCTTCTAAAATGAGGGATTCTAACTAGGATCTCTGAGAATGCAAATGATTTTCAAATTTCTCACAGGAGACTGTGTATATAGGACAGGCATTTTGTCTTCTTCTTCCATTTTAGCCTTTGTTACTTTATTTATTTTTCGTGGCCATCTTTGTTTATTGTCATTACAACGCCTAGGCTAGCAATCTTGAGACATAGTGTTGTTGTTATTATTACAATTCGGTGGTTTTGGTATATTCCCAGGGTTTTGCAGTGTTACTGCTAAGCTATTTTCTGCCCTGTAGATTTGCCTGTTCTGATCATTTCATATAAATGGAATCATACAAGATGTGATCTCTTGTGACTGGCTTCTTTCACTTAGCTTGATGTTTCCAAGGTTCATCTGCGTTGTAGTGTGTATCAGTACTTCATTCACTTTTATTGCCAAGTAACATTGTGTTACCTCATTTTATTTCATCAGTTGATGGACATTCAGATACTGTTGTGAACATTCATGTAAAAGTTTTTATATGGACATAGGTTTTTAATTTTTAAAATTTTTAATTCTCTTGGATATATATCTAGCAGTGGAATTACTGGGTCATATGGTAGCTAATGTCTGTACAAAAACTTTTACATGAATGTTCACAACAGCCTTATTAATAGCAAAAACAACCTAAATGTCCATCAACTGATAAAGAGGTGTGCTGCAGTCCATGGGCTCACAAAGAGCTGGACATGACTGGGCAGCTGAATAGCAACAGCAGCATGGTAACTATGTTTAGTCTTTTGAGGAGCTGCCAGACTGTTTTCCTCCAGTTTACATTCCTGTGTGTGCGGGTTCCATCTTCTCCATGTTTTCTCCCACAGTTGTTATTATCTGTCTTTTTGATTGTCTTCCTACCCACTAGTCATCCTAGTGGGTATGAAGTGTGGTATCTTGTTATGGTTTTGACTTGCATTTCCCTGAGGGCTTAATGATGTTGAACACCTTTTCATATGCTTATTGGCCACTTTTAAATTGGGTTATTTGGTTTTTTTATTATTAAATTGTGTGAATTCTTATATATTCTAGATGTTATCATTGCCAGATAAGTATCTTCTCCCATTGTATGTGTTGTTTCTTCACTGTTGATGGTATCTTTTGAAACCCAAAAGTTATTAATTTTTAAGAAATCCAATTTATGTTTTTTTCTTTTGTTGCTTGTGCTTTAAATGTTGTATCTAAAAGGCTGTTGCCTAATCCAGGGTCATAAAAAGTTGCTCTGTTTTCTTCTATAATTGCAGCACTTACCTTTAGGTCTTTGATTAATGTTAAATTAATTTTTGTATGTGGTGTGAAGTAGGGGTCCAACTTTACTTTGCATGTGAATATTCAGTTGTCCTAGCACCATTTGCTGGACTCTTATTTCCCCACTGAATTACCTTGGCATCTTTGTTGGCAATCAGTTGACTGTAAATGTGAGTTTATTTCTGGACTCTAAATTCCGTTCCCTTATTCTTATGTCTGTCCTCACACCAGAATTCCCCAGTCTTGATTACTGTGTCTCAGTAGTAAAATCAGAAAATTTGAAATCAGAAAATCAGAAATTTTGAGCCTTCCAGCTTTGTTCTTTTTCAACATTGTTTTGGCTCCTCTGGGTCCTTTGAATTTCCATGTGAATTTTAAGATGAGTTTGTCAATTTCTGTGAAGAAGCCAGCTGGGATTTTGTTAGGGACCGCACTGAGCCTGTAGATCAATTTGGGGAATTAACAATATTAAATCTTCCATATTTTCCTATTTATTTAGGTCTTTATATTGGAAAGTGGCTAAGAGTAGATCTTAAAAGTCCTCATCACAAGAAAAAAATTGTAACTGTGAGGTGATGACACTAGTTAACTAAACTGGTGATGATCATTTCACATTATGTACATATATCAACTCACTGTGTTATACACTTTAAATGAATACAGTGTTACATGTTAATTATATCTCAATAAAAGGGAAAAAAAGAATCGGGTGAGCCCAGCAGTCTAACACTTTGAGAATGGGGCCTTAGGTCCAGAACTCTGTCAGGCCGTTTTATCCTTCTTAGGGGAAGATCCTATGCCTGATATCTCACGAGGGGATCTTGGCTTCCAAACATTTCTCACATTTGCCTCAGTACAGTGCTTGTGCAGTGCCCAGAGGAATAGAGACAGTCCCATTGCTCTGTATGTTTTGACTTATCAACCTTACAGAACAGGTTGTATGATTGTTTTGCTGCTGCTTGCTGATCATGTTTTGCTGCTGCTTGCTGATCAAATTTGTGCTTATAGCAAGAGAAGAGAAGGCAATGAAGCTGCTAACTAGTCCAAGGAAGCAAATCCAGAAATCCAGAAACCCCAAATCCAGAGGACTAAATCTGTTCAGCTAATAAGTAACTACTTGCCAGTCATCTTCTAAATGTTATTTTTATTTAATTGTATGATTCCAAATGTACCAATTAGTGCATCTTGGTTGCTTTTAAAATGTTGATAAGAATAAAGACAATGATTATGAATTATTACATGTCTGGAAAAATTTTTTTTTAAAAAGATGCGTCTTTTAAGAGTGTAAACCTAGTTTCAAAATTATAACTTTCTTATTTATATTTAAGGTTCTAGCATCTTGGACAGAGCTGTTATTGAACACAATTTATTGTCTGCAAGCAAATTATATAATAATATTACCTTTGAAGAACTTGGAGCCCTTTTAGAGATTCCTGCAGCTAAGGTATTTTCTTATTTCCAATACATAAAAAGGAAGTTAGACTAAATCATTGATATAAAGAGAAATACATACAGTTGGACCTTAATAACTGTGGATGAAAAATTTGTGGATATGGAGGGGGCCAGCTGTATTCATTGTACTACTCCATTTTATGTAAGGGTCTGGAGCCTCTGTGGATTTTGGTAGACAGGGCCCTCATGGAACCAATCCCCCAGGACTGATATTGAGGGAGGACTATAATCGGTAAATATTGTATGCATTGTATGTATGCAATAAAAATATACATAAAAAGCCTCAGATAAATGCAAGTAAATTATCTGAGTGTTAAAATAGTACTATAATGGAATTAATTATCTTTGGTTTTGGATTTTTTTTAAGTTGTAATTCATGGTAAAGTGACCTAGAATGGAAATCTTAAAGGGGTTCCAGGTTATGATTCCCATTTTGTAAGAATATCTTTGTTTCATATCTGTTCAAATCCACTTCAGAGTGGTTTCTGATTTTTAACTAACGTTTGCCTTAATTCTTTTTCCTGCTCTTTAATGACTATGGTAATACTATAAGCTATTCTGTTGTAACTTCTGTGGTTGATTTAACTTAAGAAGTTGGCTGCATTATTAGGGAGTTGACTTCATTCTTAGTCATGATAAAGTTTGGTTGGCTATGTATAAATTCTGGACAAGTGTCGGTGTTATTTAGAGGGTATTTCCAGTGTCATCTAGAAAACATTCTCTTAATTTTAAATAACAAAAACAAGCAATCAACCTTACTTTTACTAACTTGTAGACCTTAAAGTCATGCAGTTATGGTCACATCCCCTTTAATCTGTTAGAAAATACTAAATTAAAATTTTACTAACACAGTTCCTTTACATGTATACATTTAATACACAGTAAAGGCAGTGGAACCATTTTGGAACCAGGCCTTTAGTTACCATTAATAGATGCTTTCTTCTTAGGCTTTGAGGTATGACTCCTTGCTGAGACTAAGGGAAGTGAATATATTTTTAGCAGTAAATGCTAGTCACAGTCTGTTCAGGAGTGAATTAGGGTTGATTATGAACATGATCAGAATTACTATAAAGACTGTCACAACCCAGTTTTCTTAACAGACAGTAAACATGAAGTATGTCTTTAGGAATTAGAGGACCTTCTGCTCCCCTTTAATTGTTTTTTAAGTCCTTTCATTTCCCTGTTAAATTTGAACACTCTTCCTACTTTCAGTTTTTCCTTCAAAAAAACTACTGTCTTAAATAGTTTTGGGGGTAATAATGTGAAAACTGAAATGAAATAGAATAAGAAAAGCTAAGGATTTTTTTGAGGTGTGGATCCCAGAGAGAAGAAAAATTGTGAGTTTGATTTTGAGCAGAGAGAAAAATTGCTAAGAGGGCTAGGTGCTTGTTCAAAATCTTACAAGAGAAACAGATCCCAGTTAGCGTAAAATAATGGATTGTACCCAGAAAGAATTGGGGGATTAAATAGGCAGATTTACAAGATTTGTTCTTGTAACGAACGGCAGATGAACGCATACATAAGGCTTAGTGATGGTCAGCTAACCCAAAAGCTTTCAGTTCTGTTGATGAGCATGTGTGAATAACTCAATATGATAATTAAAATGTCTAAGAGTTTTTTTTTTGTTTTAAACAGGCAGAAAAGATAGCATCACAAATGATCACAGAAGGACGTATGAATGGATTTATTGATCAGATTGATGGAATAGTTCATTTTGAAAGTAAGAAGTTTTGCTTGGTTATAGCATGATGAAATGACAGTGTTGTGTATTTGTGATTAAAACATGCTGAGTGAGCAATTGCCGAGCATTATCCTTTGACCCAGAATCTTACTACTGGAGTGAACTTATTTCCCAGAGAAATTGTTGTTGTTGTTCAGTCACTCAGTCGGGTCCGACTCTTTGTGACCCCATGGACTGCAGCATGCCAGGTTTCCCATCCTTCACCATCAGCAGGAGCTTGCTCACACTCATGTCCATCCAGTTGGTGATGCCATCCAACCATCTCATCCTCTATCATCCCCTTTTCCTGCCTTCAATCTTTCCCAGCATCAGGGACTTTTCCAGTGAGTCAGTTCTTCGCATCAGGTGGCCAAAGTATTGGAGCTTTCCTTTAGGATTGACTAGTTTGGTCTCCTTGCAGTCCAAACGCAAGGAGGAAAAATTGAAACTGGAATTGTTATATTCATTCATTTACTCACCAAAGATTTATTGACTACATACCATGTAACGGGCGTGTAGAAAGGACAGTTGCATTTCCTATCAACAGCTCACTAAACTGATGGAGGCAGACAGATAAGTAGATCTCGTGACTTTCTCGTTTGTCTTAAAACCTCCGCAGCCCGTCTTCCCACCTCATTTGTGCCCTGGACCTTACTGCACCAGAACCATTCTGCTTGGACAGTTGTAACTTGAAATACCCACCTCTGGCCATGGCCTTTCCCCAGCCTTTTTAGTGGTCTTTCTCAGGTACGTCTGCTTTACCTCTTCCTTGACTGCGCTGGAGCCTTCCATCTGTGACTTTAACTTTCCTCCCGTCATCCTAGCCCTTTAAAATTCTTTTAATTTATTATTTTAAAAAGTTGTTTATATTTGGCTGTGCCAGGTCTCAGTTGTTTATATATTGGCTGTGCCTCGTTGTGGCATGCAGGATCTTTTTTTTTTTTTCTTTTTTTAAGTTGTAGCATATGAACTCTTTAGTTATGGCATGTGGGATCTAGTTCCCTGACCAGGGATTGAACCCAGGTCCCCTGCATTGGGAGTACAGAGTCTTACCACGGAACCTTCAGGGACGTCTCCCTTTTTAAAGTTTTGCCGTTCTTCTTATCCAGCTTAGAGTTCATGGTTCATCATTTCAGTTACTCTTTCTCAGAGGCCCCAGACCACTTGCCTGCTAACTTTGTTCCTGCTGTCCAGCAGGTCTTCACCTTGAATGACCCCATCCTTCAGCTTTTCCAGGCCTGTCCTTGAGTAGCTGAACTAGGGTTGCTGGAGAAGAGTCTAGAGTCCCAGATTGATTGATACCGCTGCAGATCCAGGATCCTGGGTTCTCAACACTGCCTGGGATTCTTCATACATTTCTCTAGTCCACTCTTTTTCCCTCCTCTGCAGTGACTGTTTCAGATTTCAGTTTCCTAAATCTCTGACTTTTGTCCTCCTTCACTCAGGAAAAAACTGCGTTTCCTATTCATAGGGAGAAGAAAAAAAGCTATTCATATGAAATTATCTTAACTTTATCAGATTTATAAACTCCTGAATGTTAAATATAGAGTGAATTTTGTCTTTTTCTTCTTTCATGTTATACTGGAGATGGATTCCATCTCTCTTTCTAGTTCTTCCACTTGAGATCCCTTCTCTGAACTCTGCCACTCCTTACCCCCAACAGAAATCTTTTTAAAGAACTTGAGCTTAGCAATTATTTTGTCCATTTTCATCCTCCCCCCCCCCCCCACCTTTGTTGGCTTCTTTCTATCAATATTTAAACATACTCGGGTCTCTTCCATTTTAGTAAAAATCCTTATATCTTTCAGGCTTCATCTTGGCTTTACATCATGTCGAATAGGGTTGACCACTTACTCCTTTTTGATTGCCCCCCACCCCTTTGACTTCTGTCCATCTCCTTCACCATGTTCTCCTGCTTCTCCTCCTTTTTCTCCAGGTATTCCTCCCAGCCATCTCTGTAGACTCTGTACTGCTTTACAGTTAAATATTGGGGCTGCTTAGGACTTACTCCTCGGCCTTTTTCTCCTCACTCTGCTGAGTTACCCTAGTAACCTGGTACATCTACTCCTATTGATCCATCTCTATGCAGACAATACTTAAATTTCTAGTGTAAGTCTCTCTTCTGAGTCTCAGACTCAGCAGCTCTAATTGACAAGTAGGTGTTTCCAACTTGACTGCTTCGTGGGCATCTCAGAAGGAACATATCCAAAACCACATTTGCCGTTTCCCCTCCCTGCCTGCCTCTCAGAACAACCACCCAGCTCTCCAGAACTAGAGTGTTCACTTTCTCCAGCACCCTTATCCTTACCCCTTCTTTTCTTTGCTGCCCAGAATCCTTTCAACTTTCTGTCTTATGTGTATCTAGAATCCACATACTTTTCTTCATTTGTTCCTGTCACCACTCTATTCTAAGCTCCTATACCCTCTTTTGGGCTTAAGAAATAGCCTCTTAACTTTTTTCTCATGTCTGCAATTACTCCTTTCTAGTCCCATTGCCCTGCTATAGCCAGAGTGATTGTGATCTTTGAAAAATGCAAACAGGCAGAAAAAAGAAATAAACACCAAATGATTCAGTGTTACTCTATTCCATTACATGCTGGTTGAATGCTTTCCCCATTGCTTGTAGAGTAAAACTCTGCAAAGTCTCCAAAAGATCGTGCGTGACCCTTTATGAATTTCTCTTTCCAGTCCAGCCCACAGGTCTTTTTGTTTTCTCCATCATTGTAAGTTCCTTCCCACATCAGACATTGCAGAATAGCCATCCCTCCACAGCCAGCCTCTCCAGTCATCTTCTGTTTGTCCCCGTGTCTTAGTTTCAACAGCATTAATCAATAATGATTTTCCTGACTCCTCAGATTAGGAATAGCTCTAAGTTATATGTTCTTGTCACCCTGAATTTCTTGCTAGCATTAATTATAATTATTTCCATTTCTGTAGCTCTTTGTCTAAATGCCTGTTTCTATTACCAAGCTCAGCTTCCTAGTGATCAATATTAAGTGTTTCTTATTCTCCATGGTATGTCCAACATCTTTTCCAGTGCCCTGCCTATTGTAAGTGGGAAATAAATAATTATTAAATTAACAAATACAGTATATGATGAATAGTATAGCAGAGGGGTAACCAAGTAAAAGAACAATTTAAATTAATGTCTGCCAACTTGATAGAATATGGAATATTTTCCTTTCTAATTTTCTTAGATTAAAAAAATTACAGTGGTAAGTCTGTTCTTATTAAGAAGTAAATGTTACACCAATGACTAAAGGAAGAGTCTGTAATATCTTTTCACTTTCTCTTGCATTCCTCTAACCCCACCTGTCTGGCACAACTAGTATCAGTCTGAAATCTTGTCTGTCTTTCTACATGCTTATATAGATAAGTAAAAAAAGGTAGGGACTTTAAAAAATGGTGTCCTACCTTAAAGTACATAGTATTCTACAAAGTGGTGTTTTTTTTTTTAAGTTAATATACCATGAACATATTTCAAGTCACTAGATACAAAATCTAATTTATTTGTTTTAATAGTTGTGTAGTTATTTCATGGAGTTCAACTATTCACCTGTTGATAGACATTCGGGTGCTTTCCTTGTGCAAATCTTTAAATCCTGGGACACTTAGTTCTCTAGAACGAAGTCTCAGAAGTTACATACTTTGATGCTTCAGAGGATGTATGTATTTTGATTAATAGCTACTACCAGTTTGTTTTTCAGAAAGCTGTAGCCATTTACACTTCCACCAACATGAGAGAATGAATCTTTAACAATTGGATATTCTTTTTCTTTTTATCTTTTGCCAGTTGTTGGGGGGAAATACCACAGTATTGTCTTACTGTACATTTCCTTGGCACTGGTGATGTTTAAATCTTTCCATGTGTTGGTCATTAGCATTTTCTCATCTGTGAATTGATGTTATTTTTCTTACACATTTCCTTCCTTTCTTTTCCATACCTTTCCTGTATCAATGTTACAGATACTTTTCTCATTCTATTAGTTGTGTTTCTTTCTATTAGGCAATGTGTACCATAAACCCTAACCCCAGACACATTTAAAAGCTTTTTTTACAGCCAAATATGTCCATTTTTAATTTTATGACTTTTGTGCTTTCTGTATTGAGTAAGAAAGTCTCCTTCACTTTGGGGTTAAATTAATATTTAAAGTTTCTTTAATGTTTTATTTGTTGTTTTATATTTACAAATTCAGTCTGTAGTTCATTTTTGTGTATAATTTTAAGTCATGGTCTAGCTGTTTTTTTTTTAAAGATAGACTGCCAATTATGTGAGTATCATTTATTAAATAAAACATCCTTTCTGATCTTTGGGGTGTATTAGGTTTCGCGTGATGCTAGTTGTAAAGAACTCGACTGCCAGTGCAGGAAATGTAAGAGACACGGGTTTGATCCCTGGGTCGGGAAGATCCCGTGGAGTAGGACAAGGCAACCTGCTCCAGTATTATTGCCCGGAGAATCCCATGGGCAGAGGAGCCTGGTGGGCTACAGTCCTCAGGGTTGCAAAGAGTCGGACATGACTGAAGTGACTTGGCACGCACCCAGGTTTCACAAATTAGTTTGGATCTCTTTCTATACTCTTTTCAGTTCCGTGGATCTGTAACAATATTAGGTAATAAATTTATAATAGGTTTTACTGTTGATAGAGCAGACCCTATCCCTCCACTACTATTTTTTGATTGAGTTGAGATTCACATATGTGAGATTAATCATTCAGTATCATTTAGTATGTTTACAGTGTTGTACAACCAACATCTCTGCCTGATTCCAGAACAGTTTTATCTTCTCAAAAAGAAGCCCCATGCCCCTTAAGCACTTGCTCCTCATACCTCTCTCTCTCCAGCCCCTTAGCAGCTCATTTCTGTTGTCTCTATGCATTTACCTGTTCTGCATATTTGATACAAATGAAACCATACAATATGTGACCTTTTAGCTTCTTTCACATGACGTAGTATTTTCAAGTTTCACTCATGTTATAACATGTAGTCAGTACTTCATTCCTTTTTAAGGCTGAATAATACTTAGTTGTGTAGATATACTATAATCCTGCCCCTGTTTTCAATTTTCAAAATTATTTTGGCTATTCTCAAACATCAGTTTTTCCATATTAACTTTAGTAATTTTATGTTGTTCAGGAAGCAAAACAGAGAAAGGGGGGATTGTCTTGGAAATTTCTTTAAATTCATGTATTAATAGAAAAGGACTGATATTTTTAAGATATTACATCTTTCCAGCTGGAAATGTGATTTGTATCTGCTCAAGTTATTTTATGTCCTTTATTCAGATTTTATAGTTTTTTTTCCCTTCACTAATTCTGTGCCCAAATGTGTAAATGTTGGTGCTGTTTTGGATGGAGCTTGCTCCCTAGTTTTTCATTTCTAACTGCAGATTGCCGTGCAGAGAAAAGCGTGCTAGATCATGAAGTTTTTTGTTTGGAGTTTAAATATTAAAATATTGTTTAGAGTCCAGTAGAATCCCAGGGACCAGGGAGCCTGGTGGGCTGCCCTCTATGGGGTCACACAGAGTCAGACATGACTGAAGTGACTTAGCAGCAGCAGAGACAGCGTGGAGTAGATAAATAGACTTACTTTCCCCAGTAGGTGGCAGTGTCTTATGAAGGTATAAAGTGAAAGAAAGAAAGTCACTCAGTCCTGTCCGACTCTTTGTGACCCCACAGACTATACAGTCCATGGAATTCTCTAGGCCAGAATACTGGAGTGGGTAGCCTTTCCCTTCTCCAGGGATCTTCCCACTCCAGGGATCAAACCCAGGTCTCCTGCATTGCAGGCAGATTTTTTACCAACTGAGCCACAAGGGAAGCCCAAGAATACTGGAGTGGGTAGCCTATCCCTTCTCCAGTGGATCTTAAGGTATAAACTGAGTGAGGTGCTTTAACTTCAGTGAAGTCATCTTACTGTTGTGGCTGAGGTGGTTTGGTTGGTTTTATTTTGTGTATTTTTGTCTTCTTTTGTTTTATATTCTGTGCCAGTGATTGGAGTACTTTTCTTGACTGTTGCTTAATTAGTTTAATTTTATCAGCCAAGAGTTTTGAAGTAAACTTTTAAAAATCAGTGTTTGTGTATTTTGTCTTCTAACTCACATTCACTATGGTTGCAAAGGAGTAACCTCAGCTTTGTACATTATTCCTTTTTTCTTTAGCACGAGAAGCCCTGCCAACATGGGACAAACAGATCCAGTCACTCTGTTTCCAAGTGAATAACCTTTTGGAGAAAATTAGTCAGACAGCACCAGAATGGACAGCACAAGCCATGGAAGCCCAGATGGCTCAGTGACTCCTTGCAGACCGTCTGTGCACACTACATCTTTTTCCACGTTGTACGGATTCATTTCACTATCTCTCAAAAACATTTGCATCATGACCTTACATATTTCAATCCCTTTTATGCTGGATTCTATTTAAAGAAGACATTATTAGAGCAGGAAGTACAAGCATTTAAAAATATGTAGTTCCCATTTATTCAAGGTCTCTGTGTATCAAGCTAACTCAGACGTTTTGAAAGCTTTTTCTTTAAACAGAGTAAGTGAAATATCTGTGGCTAAGAAGTTTGGGATTTGTGATAACTTTGTAGTCATGTAAAAATAAGTGCTTTGTGCCTCTCCACATGTGGTTATTCTAATAAATGGAGAAGTGAGCCAAATAAAAGTAGTACTTTTGTTTTTAATTAGTGAATAGTGTTTTGTTCCTTTTCCCTTTCACTTAAGCAGACAATTATTTATCCCATTTGCAAGAAATGAAAAGATAAGCCAAAAAGCCTCTTCCCTAGGTATTCACAGTCACAGAGCCAAGAGTCAGCATATGAAATACTTGTACCAAGTCTGAGAGCACACAGTGGAGAATTTTTTATTTAGCAGAGAAGGGTCAGCAAAGACTCCTCAGAATCATTCCAGCCTCCGTTCATATAGAAAATGGGGAAGGACTTTTAAAAAAGAGTCTGTAGGCAACTACCAGTTTCAACTCAAACATGTAAGGAGCTCAAGTAGTCACTCCATCCTCACAACAAGAAAAGGCTTAACAGGTGGAAAAAAATCAATTCCTTTTCTTAGATCCACCAGAGAATTGAGGTCACAGGGCACACCACCACTCCCAAAACTGGAGAAATAAAGAGTCACAGTAGAGGTCAGCTTACCAGGAGCAGACCAGCGTGGGCCAGTAACTGGTGACTAGTGAAATGGTAACTGACAAATTACTGGAGGCTAACTGTGGACTAGGACTTCTGTGGTGGCTCAGTGGTAAAGAATGCCTGCAATGCAGGGGATGTGGGTTACATCCCTGCTTTGGGAAGATCCCCTGGAGAGGGAAATGGCAACCCACTCCAGTATTCTTGCCTGGGAAATCCCATGGACAGAGGAGTCTGGTGGGCTGCAGCCCATGGGGTTGAAACAATAGCAATAAGTTTGGATTGGCAGGACAGTTAAAACCCCCTGGCACTCCAGGAAGTTCTCATGATTAAGATGAGGGATCCTCTTGTGTTTCAGGGGAGGAGAAAGCAACTATTTTGAAATACTTCCAGATCATTTTCCATGACAAAGGCCTGCCCTCTGAAGGAAATTACTCTACCAAGGCCTTATCTGACCTGGGGAAAAGCCAGCTGCATAATTTCAGTCCCTGTTAGCCTACTTGTGACACAACTTAGCAACTAAACAACAAAATTTTTTTTTTTAACTTTAGACAACATGTCAAGGACAGATGGGTAGTGTAATCAGAGAGATTGAAATTTCAGAACTATAAAATTTTAGGAATGTATATAATTGGTACACTAAGAAAGGATGGAGAAAATGGAATCACAGTATTTTTAATTAAAACCAGAGCATCAACAACAAAAAATGTGAGGCAAAAAGTGATAAAACTGCAAAAAGAAATAGATGAATCCACTATACTTGAAAATGTCAGCACCATTCTCTCAGCAGTGGACAGTTGAGCAGGCAGAAAGTTACTAAGTACATAGTTGAACTCAACAGCACCATCAGTCAACTGGATCTAATCTGATATTTCTAAACGACATCCAACAACAGTACACTCGAGTTCACATAGAACATTCACCAGAGTAGACCATACCCTGGGTCAGAAAACACACCTTACCAAGTTAAAAAGAACAGAAATCATAAAATTTTATGCTCTCTGACCACAATGAAATGAAACTGAAAATAACAGAAACATAGCTGGAAATTTCCCCAAAACTTGAAGATTAAACAACATACTTCTAAATAACATGCAGATTAAAGAAGAAATCTCAAGAAGAAAATATTTTGAACTAAATGAAAATACAACTTATCAAAATTTGTGGGATGCAGTGCATGTGTTAGGAAAGAAGACAGATCTAAAATCAATAAGCTTCCACAAGAGGAAACTAGAAAAAAAGAAAATTAAATCCAAAGTAAGCAGAAGGGATGAAATAATAAAAATCAGAGTAGAGTGTAAATCAGTGAAACTTGAAAACAGGAAGTTAATAAGAGAAAATCAATGAAATCAAAACCTGTTTCTTTGAAAACATGAATAAAATGGTTAACTCTAGCCAGACTAAGATAAAAAGAGAAGGCACAAATTACTAATATCAGAAATAAAGGGGAAAGTTTAAAAATAAAATAAAATTTAAAAAAAAAGAAAAAACTTAAAAAATTAAAAAAAAGAAATAAAGGGGGTCATAACTACAGATCCTATGAAGATTAGAGGAATAATTAAGGACCATTATAAATAGCTCTATGCTGATAAATTTGATAACTTAGATGATATGGACCAATTCTATGAGCGATATCTACCAATTCTCACAAGAAATAATCTGAATAGGCCTATAACTGTTAAATTTTTAAAATTAATAACCTTCCATACCGGAAAGCACTGGGCCCAGATGAGTTCACTACTGAATTTTATCAAACATTTAAGGAAGAAATCATACCAATTCTCTACAATCTCAGAAAACAGAAGCATACAGAACACTTCTTCATTCATTTTTTTTTTTTAAGGCAAGCATCATCCTTCCACCAAAGCCAGATAAAGATATTACAAGAAAGGAAAACTGCAGTTCTGTATCTATCATGAATATAGATGCAAAAATTCTTAACAAAATATTAGTGAGTCAGATCCAGCAATACATAAAAAGAATTATATGCCATGACCAAGTGGGATTTATTCTAGGTATATAAATTGTTCAACATTAAAAAATCAATCAATATATTTCATCACATCTATAAGCTATAGAAGAAAAGTTCTTTGATCATATCAATAAGTACAGAAAAAGCATTTTTATAAAACCAAACACCTATTCATGATAAAAAAAATTTCAAAAAACTGGGAATACAGAGGAATTTCCTCAATAAAGAATATGTACAAAAACCTTATAGCTAACATCATAATGGTGAGAAACTAGATTGCTAGATTCTTTCCCCCTAAGATCAGGAATAAGGCAAAGCTGTCCACTCTCACCACTCCAATTTTTTTGGCCATGCCTGGGGGCTTGTGGAATCCCTCACCAGTAATTCAACCTGCACCCTTGGCACCGAAAGCACAGAGTCCTAACTACTGGACTGCCAGGGAATTCCCTCACCACTCTTATTGAACATTGTATTGTAAGTCCTGGATGATGCCGTAAGACCAGAAAAGAAAGTTAACCTTAAATACAGATTGGCTGCAGATGGTGACTGCAGCCGTGAAATTAAAGACGTTTGCTCCTTGCAAGAAAAGCTATGACCAACCCAGACAGCATATTAAAAAATGGAGACGTTACTTTGCTGACAAATGTCCGTATAGTCAAAGCTATGGTTTTTCCAGTAGTCATATATGGATGTGAGATTTGGACCATAAAGAAAGTGCCGAAGAATTAATGCTTTTGAACTGTGGTGTTGGAGAAAACTCTTGAGAGTCCTTTGGACTACAAGGAGATCAAACCAGTCAATCCTAAAGGAAATCAGTCCTGAATATTCATTGGAAGGACTGATGCTGAAGCTGAAACTCCAATACTTTGACCATCTGATGCATAGAAGTGACTCCTTGGAAAAGACCCTGATGCTGGGAAAGACTGAAGGCAGGAGGAGAAGGGGACAACATAGGATGAGATGGTTGGATGGCATCACCAACTTGATGGACATGAATTTGAGCAAGCTCTGGGAGTTGGTGATGGACAAGGAAGCTTGGCGTGCTGCAGTCCATGGGGTTGCAAAGAGTTGGACATGACTGAGCGACTGAACTGAACTGAACTGGGAAGAAAGAAATAAAACTATCTCTGTTCACAGTTGACATGATTATCTATGTAGAAAATCTCAAGGAACCAGAAGAAAAAATTCTTGCAACTAATAAGGAGTTAAATAGCAAAGTTGCAGGATATGAGGTTAATATACAAAAGTCAGTTGCTTTCAGGACTTTGCTGGTGGTCCAGTGGTTACGAATCTGCCTTACAATGCGGGGTTGCAGGTTTGATTCCTGGTTCAGGAACTAAGATCCCGTGTGTCGTGGGGCAACTGAGCCTACACGCTGCAGCTACTGAGCCCGGTGCCACAGCTAGAGAAGCCTACACAGTGCAACGATAGATCCTATATGCTGCAGTGAAGATCCCGAGTGCTGAAACTGAGACCCAGCACAACCAGATAGATATATTTTAAACATTCAATTGCTTGTATATATATATAAGTATATATATATATATAAACAAAGAGCATTTGGAATTGGAAATTTGAAATAAGTATGTGTGTTCGAAGTAGGGAAAACAGGAAATTTGGAGTGTGAAAACATGGTGATGGTGGGAGAATAGGCTAAAGAGGTGGATTGAGGTTACATCATGAAGGATCAGGGAAATTTTTTTAGGATGTTTACAATTTTTTCATGGCAAGCAGTGTACAGGATGGACTGGGGAGAAAGCAATGGGAGCTGGAGTTACTAGAGGCCGAGAAACTAATTCAGGAGCTATAAACATGATTCTCAAGAGACGTAATATGGGCTTGGACTACATTCTTGGCAGTGGAGACAAAGAGGAGAGGACAGATTAATTCATTCAATAAACGATCTCTTCAGTTCAGATGCTCAGTTGTGTCCAACTCTGTGGCCCCATGGACTGCAGCAGGCCAGGCTTCCCTGTCCATCACCAACTCCTGGAGGCTGCTCAAACTCATGTCCATTGAGTCAGTGATGCCATCCAACCATCTCATCCTCTGTTGTCCCTTCTCCTCTGCCTCAGTCTTTCCCAGCATCAGGGTCTTTTCCAGTGAGTCAGTTCTTGGTATCAGGTGGCCAAAGCGATTTGCGCATGTATCTACTAGGTGTCAGGCGTTTTTCTAGGCACTGCAGATACAGGAACAAACAAGATCATCCACTAGGGTTATCAGGTGGAGTTTAAGTGACAGAAGTTGATGTCTGAGTAGATGTGAGGGGAAAGGAGAAGGGTGTGATGAGACAATTTAGGTTTCACCAATATCTAGATTTCTTACCTTGAAAACCTGGGTAGTGAAATCGTTTGACCTGTTGGGTAGAGAATGGGTAGGGGACACCAAGAAGCAGTTGTTTTGTAGACAGTGGAAGAGACATTCTGAAGACCCATAGTAAGAGAAGAACTAGAAATACAGTCCTCCTTGGTGTGTAGGAGGCATTTGAAGCTGTGAGAGTAGATGATTCCGAGAAGACTAGGAGGTGTCAAAGGAATGGACCCAGGACCAGATCAGATCAGATCAGTCGCTCAGTTGTGTCCGACTCTTTGCGACCCCATGAATCGCAGCACGCCAGGCCTCCCTGTCCATCACCAACTCCCTGAGTTCACTCAGACTCACGTCCATCGAGTCAGTCCATCTCATCCTCTGTCGTCCCCTTCTCCTCCTGCCCCAGGATAGAACCTTGCAAAACACCTACATCTATAAGGCAAGTGAAAAAAGGGGGCAAAGGACTCAAGTTTGAGTGCCTATTAAGTTCCAGGTGGTTTTACATTTTTTCTCACTGAAATCTCACAACATCCTGATAGTGAAATATTTACTTACAGTAGATGTTTCTACTAATAGATATTTCTACTAGTCTGAAGATTGCCTTCCCTGACCCTCCACCCCCAACAAATGAAATGGACTCACAAGTGTAGGGGGAGAAAGAAAGGAAATTAGGAAGTGAGATTTTCAGCAGGGCAAAATGTTGCAGAGGATAAACAGGATGAGAAATGGGAAAAAAAGAAATGATGACTTCACACATTTATCTATCAGTTTTTAACCAAAATTGAATCATATTGAATTTGACAATTGAATTTTTATTACTTGCTTTGATACCTCATATGCAAAAGATAAAATTAATGACACAACAATGAAACCATCAAGTATGCGGTTGGGAAGCAGAGCCTAGTACACTGTTGCTTTGTCAGACTACAGCCCACCAGGCCCTCCATCCATGGGATTTTCCAGGCAAGAGTACTGGAGTGGGGTGCCATTGCCTTCTCCGAATAATGCTTGTAGGTAACACAAAAAGGAGGGAAAGCGTTGGTTAAATGTGCTGTAAGTGTCTTAGAACAGGGGTCCCCAGCCTCTGGAATGTAATGCCTGATGATCTGAGGTGAAGCTGATGTAATAATAATAGAAATAAAGTGCACAATACGAGTAATGTGCTCGAATCATCCTTCCCTCTCTCTCCTCCACCCACCCCACTGCACCCCACCCCTGTCCCCCGCCCTCTTTCATGGCAAAATTGTCTTCCATGGAACCGGTCCCTGGTTCAAAATGGTTGGGGACCACTTTCTTAGAATAGTTGCCTGTAGTCTTTGTCTCTCTCTCTTAAACTTCTTA
Source organism: Bos taurus (assembly GCF_002263795.3). Classification (NCBI taxonomy): domain Eukaryota; kingdom Metazoa; phylum Chordata; class Mammalia; order Artiodactyla; family Bovidae; genus Bos; species Bos taurus. Next base: position 97,881,566 of record NC_037333.1, read on the forward strand.
CATGAAAGAGAGCTGAATTGCTGTGGACCAAAATCTCCTGTTAGGAAAACAAACTACAAGGACAAAATTATGATATTGACCCTTGGAATTGACTGATGACATGAAGACATTTTATTGAGAGCAAAGAACCGTAAAGAATCATGTAAAATCTTTTATTTGTTTATATTTTAAAATGTAATACAGAATTTATAAGCTGGAAAACTTAATAGCAAGGAGAAACTACGCTGGACCATTTAGCAAAACTAAGGGATAACACTCCTTTGAAATAAAAATTCAGTTTTTTTTAACCCCACTAATTGTGATTAAAAATATCAATTATATTTCAGTTGCAGAAAGTGGAAAAGCTGAAGAGGTGTTGATTTTAGTTGCTTCAGTAAGAGCTCTTCACTGGGTCAGGAGGGACCACAGAAGAAAGGGGAGAAAGGGAGCTCTTCACCTACGAGGGACACACAAAAAATATGGTTAAATTTTCTCAGTCTACTTTTTAATTTTTAATAAAGATTTAATTTTAGAATCATTTTAGATTTATAGAAAAGTTGCAAGAGAGTTCCCATATACCTGCACCAGTTTCCTTACTGGCTAGCATCTTACTATGGTAGGTGTATCACAACTAATGAACCAATGTTGATAGATTATTAATCAAAGCCTGTTCTTTATTCAGATTGCTCAGTTTTTACATAATGTCCCTTTGCTGTTCCAAGATTCCATTCAGATAGCATGTTACCTTTACTCATTATGTTTCTTTAGGCTCCTCTAAACCGTGACTGGACCTTTCTTATTTCTGATGACCTTGACAGTTTTGAGGAGAATTGCCTTAATTTTTGTATTTTGCAGAATGGGCCTCAGTTTTTTTTGTTGTTGTTCTTGTTGGTTTTTTTTTCTTTTTTTTGTTGGGCCTCAGTTTTTTTGTCTAATGTTTTTCTGATGGTTAGACTGGAGTTGTGGGGTGTTGAGAGGAAGACCACAGAGGTAAAGCACCAGTTTCATCGCATCATTTCAGGAGTGCGTGCTATCAACAGGATACCACCAATGAGGATAACTGGCTAAAGTAATTTTGTCAGGATTTTCCACCTGGTTAGTCTTCCAAGGTTATACTCGTCCCGCCCCCCTTTTATACTGTACACTTTGAAAGTCACTATGCAAACCCATACTTAAGAGGTGGGAAATAAAGCTTTCTTTCCTTACGGGGAGGCATACCTTCATTAATTATTTAAAATTCTGTACCTCTGGGAAATTTGTCTATTCTCCCTTTTTAGTTGGTTCTTGTACCTCTTTGCCTCAGTCTGTTTTTAACATAAATCACATTATTCATTGATCTTTATCTTTTGATTCTCCCATTACAGATATTTGGAGATCTAAAGTTTTATTGTCAATGAATAACGTAGGGTCCAAGCTGATGAGCAAGAGTCAGGACCACCAAGATATTTTTACAGCAAACCAGCTTAAAAATTCAGAGAAATAATTTCCTTGAAGGAAAAAAAAAAAGCTCAGGTGCCAGGATTTATGTATGTGTGGGTAGCTCTTAATATTTTATCCAAATTGTCTCATAAGTTCATTTAAGCAGTGTTGAAATAACACCTCTTTGCTTCTGACCTTACCCCGTCCAGTCTGTGTACATAGCATTACCAGGTTAATTTTTCTAAAACATAACTCTACCTATGTTACTCCTTTACTTACAACCTAAAATAATTCCCCTGCCTGCATGCTAAGTTGCTTTATGCTAAGTCACTTCAGTCGTGTCCGACTCTGTGCAACCCCATAGACGGCAGCCCACCAGGCTCCCCCGTCCCTGGGATTCTCTAGGCAAGAACACTGGAGTGGGTTGCCATTTCTCATGTCTCCTGCGTTGGTGGGAAGATTCTTTATCACTAGGGTCACCTGGGAAGCCCCCAAATAACTCCCCAGTGCTTACCAAATGAAAGCCCAGATCATTAGCCTAGTATTCATGACACTGCAGTAAAATATTTCATTTCTCATTATTTTCCCCCTTTTATGTTCCTGCCAAGAGGAATCTAAACTCATAAATATGTTTTTTTCCTCTTTTTGCCTCTGTAGTTTCATTGGGCTTCCCTGGTGGCTCAACCAGAAAGCATCCATCTGCAGTGCAGTAGCCATAGGAGACGTAGGTTTAATCCCTGGGTTGGGAAGATACCCTGGAGGAGAGCATGGCAACCCACTTCAGTATTCTTGCTGGGGGAATCCCATGGCAAAGGAGCCTGGTGGGCTACGGTCTATACGGTCACAAAGAATCAGACAGAAGCGCCTTATCACAGCACAGCACTCATGTTTCACTCATGTTGCTGTTGAGAGGCAACACCCTTTTCTATTCATTAAAATCCCATCCTGAGTCAGAAATCTTCTGTTGGTCCCATCTGATCTATTTCTACCCCTGTCCACCCTGCCCTGTGCTCTGGGAGGCTGACCTGTGTACCCCAGCAATACCATCCCTGTCTCTGCCTTCCTGGTGGGTTCAGCCAATGGGAAGCCCAGAAGGACGTCAGAATGTGAGGTCAGGGCACCTTCCCTGCTGACTCTTCCTGTAGGGTTGCTCCGGGCTGCTCAGGTCCTCTCAGGGCAGCCACCATACAGGTTTCTCTTTTGGGGTTCTAGTCACTGCTCCCTCCCCTCCTCCAGAGGCCCAGGGGAGGTCTGGTTCCCTCTCCTGTCTCCTCCCACCCACCCTGAAAGTCCCTGTGCCTCCTGCCCACTCTGCAGGTGGTTTCATTAAATCCTTCTATTCCCACAGCTTGAGTGCCACCTATTTCCTCTTGAGACCCTGATGCTCACTTCCTCTTCAGAATCAAAAAACCACTTCTTTCAAGAAACTTTCACTTGTACATCTCACAGAATATCATCTTTTCTTCCTCTGAGCATAAAATAGCACTCTGACTAAAGGCACTGGTCAAAGTTTGCATTTTATCAACGCCGTTTTTTGGAGTATAAAGTCTCAAAGGACAAGAAGACCAACTTATCTCCTTTTGTTCCCCCAAATCAAGTACCGTGCAGGACTAGGTACTTGAGACATTATTTGCTAAATATATGACTATTTAAAAATGTACCTTCCAAGAGTTATGTTTGTTAACCTATACAGAGTTCTCATTCACTTGAGAAAGGAAGTGGTATTTTTGCAAAGAATGGGAAAATTAATGTTTTCTTCCCATACTCAAGATATGTTCTATAGAAGATTGTCCAAATCATGTTGATTTCTACTTTACTACATCCTCAGTAGCTAATTCTGAGAATCTTGAAAGAGTGAGTTGAAAAATGACTTGATTGAATTTCAGATGATGCCATTCTACATAATGTTTCCAAGTATTCTATACAGTATTTCACCTCTTTCAAATTCCACCGTCTCCAATAGGACTTTTCTGTTTAACCTCACCTCAAGTATTGATATGCTTCATGCCACAATCAATCCAAATATTACGTAACATAGTTTTCACTTGCTGTACTACTTCATAATTACTTACCAGTTTCTTTTGTCAGTTTGTATTAGGAGGGAGCGTGTTTTCTCACCACACTCTTGTATTATATATATACATGCTTTTGCAATTGGTGTTTTTATTAATAGACCACCAGAATTCTGAGAAGTCTAGAAAAGTCATCCCTTTATTTATAAAAATACAGTTTCAAAATACAGAGTTATGAATTGAATGTTTGTGTCCCGCTCCCCAAACTGGGATATTGAAACCCCAACCCGCAATGTGATGGTATTAGGAGATGGAGCCTTTGGGAGGTAATAGGTTTAGATGAGATCATGAAGTCCCCAAGGTTTAGATGAGGTCCCTGTGATGGGATTACTATCCTAATAAGAAAGACCAAAACATATTCTCTCTCTAGAACTGTGAGACATAAGTTCCTGATGTTTAACCTGTTCAGGCTATTTTGTTATAGTAGCTTGAACAAGCCAGTACAGCTATCTTCTTCATAAGAAGAAATCAAAATCTATCTTTATATTAAGATAACATTTGAAAGACTTAAAGAATTGCTATTATTGAATTATTGTTCAAAATAATACTTCGTTTACAAAGCCCTTAATTACATTCCTAAACATTCACAGATTCTGGGACTTACCATTGATTCTTTTTTTAGAAAGTGCGATTGGCTCTCCTTCTGTTGATGTCTCTCTTGATTTGGCAAAGAGAGCACAGAGGACAGCAATGGGTCACCATGAAGTCGTCACAAATGGATCCCTGTTGGAAAACAGAAAAGAAACAGAATGTAAAAACCCACCTATGTGGAAATAAAGGCTTGTGGGTTTTCAAGACATTTTGAAGAGAAGCAGAAGGTGCTGATCCTTCGAATTTGAAGTTTGGATGGATACATTCAGGAAAATGTTAGTTGATTTTAGTTGATTTCTCCACATAACTCCTGTCTCTTTTTATCACATCAAATGTTTTCCTGTACTTTGTAACATATATAGAATGGAAGATATCCAACCAGGGGCTTCCCTGGTGGCTCAGTGGTAAAGAATCCGCCTGCCAATGCAGAAGACCCAGGTTGGATCCCTGGTCTGGGAAGATCCCACAGCAACTGAGCCCCTGTACCACAACTATCGAGCCCACACTCTGGACCCCAGGAGCCGCAACTACTGAAGTCCATGCTGTCTAGAGCCCGTGCTCTGCAACAAGAGAAGCTACTGCAATGAGAAGCCCACGCACTACACAGCCCCCATGTACTGCAACTAGAGAAAAGCCTTCACAGGAACAAAGACCCAACACAGCCCCCCAAAAAGTAAATACATAAAATTTAAAAAGGAAAAAGAGTCCATGAGGCAAAAGAGGTACAAGATTAAAGAGAGGTAAAAGGTTGAAAAAAAAAATATCCAACGAACTATCAAAGGAAGGTAAACAGTTTCAGAAAGTAAAATCTCAAAATTCTTTTCTCCTATACCCTTTCCCTGTATCAGGAAGCTCCTAGAGGGTGCCCCCACCAGAATGAAGAAGCAAACTAACAAAGAAGAAGATGTGGGGTATGAGAAACCAGAGCCTAACATGCGGAACTGGTTAAAGGAATCCCCAGGTCATGACGATAGAGATGGCAGGGTCACAGAGTGATTTCATCAAGAAGATGAAGATGATAGAATGTCTGTCTGATGTTTAGGGAAGAGATTTAGAACACTGGAAAGAGTTTGGGATTGGATTACTTCTAAGTAAATGGAAAACTCCTAGTGAAAAAGTCAAGAGTTATTAATAGTAGGAAAAACTAAGTTTAGTAGAAAAGACAATCATTGTTCATTACACAATTCAACTCAGCTCTGAAGAGCAAATATAGGTGTCATAATGTAAATGCTAAATTTGGACTTAGCCAAAATTATATATAATCATATTGGAGGGGGGCTTCCCTTGTGGCTCAGCTGGTAAAGAATCCGCCTACAATGTGGGAGACCTGGGTTCGATCCCTGGATTGGGAAGATCCCCTGGAGAAGGGAAATGCTACCTACTCCAATATTCTGGCCTAGAGAATTCCATAGGCTGTATAGTCCATGGGGTTGCAAAGAGTTGGACAAGACTGAGCGACTTTCACTTCACATATTGGAGGGAGTGGGGTAGGGGTAGGGTGCATGTCCGTGGTGCAGAAAGGGGAGAAAACAGAACTAAATTCTCATCTTCCACAATGGGAGGCCCATAGACAACGCCCCCAACTGAACAGTCAAAAGGTAACAATACAAGTCTACAATTTGGAGATATGGAGGTAAACAGCTCTGGGAAAGAGGAAATAGGGAATAGAAGTTTGGGGACTATTATTTTTCTCAACAAACCTTGTAAATTAGATAATTTTAACAACTATGTGCTTGCAGAGCTTTGTTAAATAATATTCAAGCTGCACTAGAAAATAGGGCTAAGCCAAAAATCTTCAGAAATTTTTGAAAAAAAAATGAAGCAGATGGGATTATGTTGATGGAGAAAGTAAAACAGAACTCAAGAACATGAAACTTAACATGGTCAGGGGCACTGCATTAGATAAACCCCAAACCAAAACCTGTGAGGTCAGAAAGGAGGAAGGAATAGGCTGGGGAATGAAAGATGGGAGGTTAACTGAAGCCAGCTTGAGTGGCTGGGCCAGCCCAGAACTGCCAGCTGTGGCCTTGCCTGGGACACAGCGCAGAGCCGTTTAACAGACAGCCCTCATGTGGGCTTCGGGGCCCCAGGGAAGAAGAGGGGTGAGATAAGTGGGGAGCTATACCCATCACATAAGAGGGCAGGCTCCCAAGGACTCACCACAAAAGCGCTAAGAGAAATAATAAGAGGTAAAGACATTTTAGCACAGCAGAGACATCTAAATCATTCCCACCAATGAGATAGGCAAATTGTTTTATGTTTCCTATTCATCAAATGTTAATTTTTCCTACTTTTTTTTTTTTTGGCTGAATAGACCTTTCCTGGTTCCTTTTGTTTCCTTTGCTGTGCTATGCTTAGTCACTCAGTCGTGTCAGGCTCTTTGCGACCCCATGGACTGTAGCCTTCCAGGCTCCTCTGTCCATGGGGATTCTCCAGGCAAGAATACTGGAGTGGGTTGCCATGCCCTCCTCCAGGGAATCTTTCCAGCCCAGGGATTGAACCCAGGTCTCCTGCATTGCAGACAGTTTCTTTACCTTCTGAGCCACGAGGGAAGCCCTTTGTTCCCTTTAGTAGTTATTTATTTTTTTTAAGATTTTTTTTTTTTTGATGGGGACTGTTTTTAAAGCCTTTATTGAATTTGTTACGTTATCGCTTCTGTTTCATGTTTTGTTTCTTTGGCCTTGAGACATGTGGGATCTTGGTTCCTTGAGCAGGGATCGAAGGCCTCATCCTACGTTGGAAAGTAAGTCTTAACCACTGGACCATCAGCGAAGTCCCCTTTTAGTACTTTCAGATGTCCCACAACTAATTTTTATCCTTTCAGTGATGATCCTGAAATTTTTACCCACAACTTAATATTATATTTATCTTGAGATTCATCCAAATTGTATCAATAGTTCATTCCTTTTTGTTGTTGAGTAGTATACTATTACATGGATGGACTACAATTTGTTTATTCATTCACCTGCTGGGTTGTTTTTTTAGTTTTTGGCTATTGCAAGCAAAACTACTCTAAACATTTGTGTACAAGACTTGATACAGATATATATTTTTGCAGGGTAGATATCTAGGAGCAGAATGGCTGGGCCAAAAAGTAGATGTATGTTTAACTTTTTAAGAAACTATTTTACACTCCAACCATCAGTACATGAGGGTTTCACTTCCTCCGTATAAGCTAACACTTGGTGTGAGTTAGTCTGTTTATTTTAGCTGTCCCAATAGGTGTATGGCGGTATCTCACTATGGTTTTCATTTGCATTTCTCTAGTGACTGATGATGTTGAACCTCTTTTTATGTACTTATTTGCCATTCAAATATTTTCTTTGTTTTTTCCTAATTTTTTGGGAGGTTAAAAATACTTAACATGAGATCTGCCTTCTTAACACATTTTAAGTGTACACAACAACTTGATGAATCCTCAAAAAATCATAGTGAGTGAAAGAAGCTGCATAAAGTAGTACACACGGTACGGTGAAAAGTGAAAGTCATTCAGTCGTGTCCAGCTCTTCACAACCCCATGGTCTACACAGTCCACGGAATTCTCCAGGCCAGGATACTGGAGTGGGTAGCTGTTTCCTTCTCCAGGGGATCTTCCGAACCCAGGGACTGAATCCAAGTCTTCTGCATTGCAGGCGGATTCTTTACCAGATGAGCCACCAGAAAAGCCCAAGAATACTGGAGTGGGTAGCTTATCCCTTCAGCTGATCTTCCTGACCCAGGAATTGAACTGGGATCTCTTGCACTGTAGGCGGATTCTTTATCAGCTGAGCTACCAGGGAAGCCCACACACTATATAGTTCTGTTATATAAAATGGTAGAAAATGAAAACTAATCTACATTGACAGAAGCATATTGATGGTTACTTTGGGAAGATGGGGGGAAAAGAAGGAAAGATTGCAAAAGTATGTGAGTAGGTAGTACCTTTCAGATTTTGAATGTGCATATCCTGTGATCTATCAATCAAATCAATTAACAGTACACTATCCTACAAAAATACCAGTGTGTGTACAAAATCATATATATACAACTGCAACATTATTTAAGCTTTCATCAATAAGAAAGTGATTAAGTAAATAATCTATATGATGGAATACTATACAGACATGAAAAAGAATCTATGTTATGGACATAAAGGGGGTCTACCATATATTAAGTGGAAAAAAAAAACCAAGTTACAATATAGTATGAACTCATTTAAAACATAGAAACAAAATAAAAGAGCCCTGTAAATCCCAAATCACATATGTCTAGCTCTACAGCTATAGCTGTAGCTTCATCTAATCTATCTATCTATTTATCTATTTATATGCCTTAGAGGAGACCAAAAGCCCAGAGACAGAGCTCAGTCGTGTTTGACTCTTTGTGGCCCCATGGACTATAGCCCATCAGGCTCCTCTGCCCATGGAATTTCCCAGGCAAGGTTACTAGAGTGGGTTTCCATTTCCTACTCCAGGGATATTCCCTATCTAGGGATCAAACTCGTGTCTCTTGTGTCTCCTGCACTGGCAGGCAGATTCTTTACCACTAAGAGGTAAAGCCTCATAGGAGGATGCACACCAAATTATTGATATTAATAAAATTTATCACTGAATAGTGGAATTGGGCATAAAGCAATTAGATTTTCATTTTTTATTTTATATATCTCTGTGTTTTAATTTGTCATAATGTTACCTATACATATTTTTATGATTAAATATTTTTATGATTAAAAAACTAACAAACATTTTAAGCAAAAAAATAAAATAATTTCAATGGAGTAAAATTAGTTCCTTAAATATTCTATTTATTTGTTCTGTGATGATTAATTTTATGTGCCAACTTGGCTAGGCCATAGTACCCACATATTCAGTCAAATGCTATTCTGGATGTTTCTGTGAGGGTAATGTTTCAGATGAAATTAACGCTTAAATCAGTAGACTTAAAGTAACCATCCAAAATGTGGGTGGGCCTCACCTAATTGTTGAAGGCCTGAACAGAGAAAGAGCGATCTCCCCTGAACTAGAAGGAATTCTGCCCGCAGGCTGCCTTTGGATTCTGCAACTCTTCCCAGCCTGTCAGCCTATCTTGCTTTTTGGACTTACCAGTCCCCACAATGTTATGAGGCAATTCCTTAAAATTTCTTGCTCTCTTTATATATCTGTATGCATATCATCTCTATCTCCTTTTGGTTCTGTTTCTGGAGAGCACTAAAGTGAAGCTTATGGTGTAATGACGGGGGCATCCCAGGTGGCATTAGTGCTAAAGAACCTGCCTGCCAACGCAGGAAACATAAGGGACGCTGGTTCGATCCTTGGGTCAGGAAGATCCCCTGCAGGAGGGCATGGCAACCCACTCCAGTATTCTTGCCTGGAGAGTCCCATGGACAGAGTCCCATGGACAGAGCCCTTGCGGGCTACAGTGCCCAGGGCTACAGAGAGTCCGACGCGACTGAAGTGACTTAGCATGGTGTAATGAAATGTGCGGGTATGAAAAGCTGAGTTGAGTAATGACTCCTTTATGACTAGTGCATATCTTTGCCTGAGTTATTCTACCTGTTAAAACGTTTCTCATCTGTGAAGTGTGATAGACCTACTTACTTTACAGAGATGGTGCAAGGTTTCCGTGATGTAACATGTCATGTATGTGGGGCATAGTACAAGCATGGCCCTGAACAATCCTCTTCCATTGTATGACATACATTGCAAATATGAGAGTTGTTTGTTTTCTACGGTTTTCACAGAAATGTAGAAGGAGGTCACATAACCAGAGGATCTATTGCTACAATAATAGAATGCACATGCCAGGAAACTCCTACCAACCAAATTTAGTTGATGCCTGTGGGCCTGCCAAGTTGCTTCAGCTGTGTCCTACTCTTTGTGACCCTGTGGGCTGTAGCCTGCCAGGCTCCTATGTCCATGGGATTCTCCGGGCAAGAGTACTGGAGTGGGTTGCCGTGTCCTCCTCCAGGGGATCTTTCCCACCCGGGGATCGAACCCACATCTCTTACGTCTCCTGCATCTGCCTCTTTCTTTACCACTAGCACCACCTGGGAAGCCCCCATTCAGTTGACAGGTACCATCAAATGGCCTCTATGTTTATCACAATTGTTTTGAATGTGGGTGCATATTCGAATGATACAATATTGTAAAAGATTCACCGGAATGCCGTATCGAGTCCTGTAGAGGGTCCTCATTGCGACACTTGTTCCGCACAGACAGCATTCATTCATATCAGATGCAACTTGACACGCAAGGCATGTGAAGCAAAATGTGCCGCAGAGACCTGGATGCGTGAAATCAGAGGTACGAATTACTCCATTCTGCCCTCCACCATGGTTGAGAGTTAGGGTGTGTTCATGGATGGCAGTTCCAAACCCTGGGGCCTTTGTCACATAGTCTGCTGCCAAGGTCATCCTCACTGCTTCTGTTCGACATCACATCAGCTTCCCCTCATTCCCTCTAGTACTGCCTTCTTCCATGTACTGAAACCTGGCCCTGTTCCAGAGGTTATCCTCACTACCCACAATGCCTCTGTCTGAAGTCCAGGAGTGAGGTCAAATAATGTGAAAAGTTCTCCAACAGGAACCTACTCAAGATCCCAAGGTGTCACTCACAGAAATGGGGCCTCCAGTGCTCTGGGAAGATGCTGTTGCTTGATCTGAATATGGAATGATGATTAGGAATTTTATAGATTGAGGAAAGGGGAAAGAGCCTCTGTAGATAACTTGGTTTGTCTTGGCAATGGCTGGTTACACATAACGTGGCTGGAACCAGGGATGGGGAAGAATGGGGATGAAGCTGGATCAAAGGCAGGGTGGAGACTGGATGATCTGGAAGTACGAGTGTTCAGAGGGGGTCACGGAAGTCATGAGGAACCTCTGAAATATTTTAAGAAGGGAGAATGGTTTGATCAGATCTCTGATTTAAGAAATCCTATGTGAAGGTTTTAAGCTCATATTAGAACTTGTAATTCACTTATTCAAGTAACAATACTAGGGTTTGGAGGATTAGAATATTCCTCTTTAGAAGGTTTTATTATTGTGGTTTCATGGTCACTATGATTTGCAGATGTTGAACTAACGTCCTGAGAAGTGCAAGTCATCAGCCCGGGTCATGCAGCAGGACAAGAAGCGCAAATCAACCAGCTCAGGGGTTCCATGTCCCAGGTGATTCTTTCCCTCTATGCTTTTCAATGTAATTATCAACTCCATTCCAAATTTTAATTCCTCTGCCAAGTGAAAGGTTAATAGGTTTTCCTTCCCTGTCTCAGAACACTGGGTAGATTTGAAACAGGTAAAAAAAAGAAACAAATGAACAAAAAACCTCAGAGTAAAATTTGTTTCATTTTTTATTTTGTAGGCAGGTTTGTTTATTTCTTGCTTGGTGTTGAGAACTAAGCATTTGGCCTCTCTGACAAGCACATCTTACCCCGAACTTTTCTTCTCTCAGGTTTACTTAGATCTCATAAAATGAAACAAAACTGAAAATGAAGCAGAGTTAGAGATATTTTACCCACTGAGCAGTTAATTGCCTTCAGAATTCTTTATTCTTGTCTGTATAATAATCCTAAATGTATAAATAAAAATAATGCTTATGTGAGCTCATGCTGAAACCATGGATGAAAATGAACCCTTGTGTGTGGGGCACAGCCTAATTGTAATGAGTTTAATTGATGTATAACAAAAGCAGCCTTTTTTCTTTTTAATCAAGTTAAACTTTAAACGTCTCTTCTAATATAATGTATGGTCTATTTATAATAATTAGGCCAAGCCTGTTCATTATTCAAATCATTGGCTTTTTTTTTTTTTTAACAGTTATCTTAACTCCAGAACTTTTTTTAGGAGTAAGATTATCCTTTGAAGGGTGAAGAAGAATGAACCTACAGTCGGTACAGGATTTTTCTGTTCGCAAAGCATTGCCTGACAGGCAGGGTACCTTGGAATGAGAGGGGAACTTCTATTACACCCTAAGGGAGAAATGAAGGAAAGATATGAGTAAACTCTGGGAAATTGTGGAGGACAGACGACCCTGGCATGCTACAATCCATGGGGTCACAAAGATTTATATACAACTTAGCGACTGGACAACAACAAGCTTAAAATTCACTTCTGAGTTGGTTACAGGTTTCCCCAGCACTTACAGACACCGCAGTCGCTGAAACAATCACACAAGCCCGTCTGCCAGTTGGAGTTCTGAGGTGCTGGACCGCTTCCGACTCCAGGCTGAGTTACAATGACCACTGGAGAAGATGCAGCTTGCATTTTCAACGCAGGTTCTTAAGCGGCTGTGGTCTGAAAGGAAGAACTTGGTGTCAGTAGTCTGGAGGTTGCTCTTAGAAGCCTGTTTTCAGGGACTTTGCTTCACAGGCAAGTGAGGCAGTTTAGATCAAGTCGCTGGCTGATCTTTGAAGAACCTTTTTCTACAGAGGCTCCTGGAGGAAGGGATTCACTGAATCAGTTAAAGGAACGGATGCTTCTCTTGGAGTTAGGGAATGAGACAGGCTTGTAAGTACTGTTTTAAACAGCTATCTAGTCTCTGCACAAGACAGGAAAACAGAAGAGGAAACCTGTGTAAATGGCACGTGTGTGTGCTCAGTCGTGTCTGACTCTTTGTGACCGTATAGACTATAGCCCACCAGGCTCCTCTGTCCATAGAATTTCCCAGGCAAGAATACTGGAGTGGTTTACCATTTCCTCCTCCAGGGGATCATCCCGACACAGGGATCAAACCCCTGTTTCCTGCGTCTCCTGCATTGGCAGGTAGATTCTTTACCACTGTGCCACCTGCGAAGCCATGCCAACTAAAAACTGTCACTCGTTATCTGGTACCACAAGAATTAAGTCATTAACCACTTAGTTGCTGATTTTCAACATACCCTGAAAGGAGTTCAGGGTGGAAATTAGGAATGAAGCTCCCTGTGATCTAGGGAACACTGGCAGAACAGGCCTTCAGAGAGTTAGATATTTTTGAGACAAGATTTTATGAGCCCAGTCTCTCATATCTTCTCATATCTAGAAAAGAACAAAAATCATTAACAGAGACAACTGCTCCATGTGACTTGCAGCAACCTTCTGCCAAAATGCATGCTTGATGGCACGTGTCCCCTTCACTAAAATCAGTCAGAGCTATCTGAGAAGCTGTCTCTCGGGCTATAGATCTCATTTGCCCCAAATAAAACTTAACTCACACCTGCCTGTTAATGAGTCCAAGCTCACTTTGCTCTCAGCACAACAGGCCAATAAATGCAAGGGATGAGATGTTGAGGCAAGGAATGCGACTTTATTGGGAAAGCTGACTGACCGAGAAGATAGTCGACTAATGTCTTAAAATAACCATCTTGTCAGGGTCTGGATGTGTTTCTTTTATAGAACAGAAGGGGAGGATTTGCAGAACTAAAGTAAAAAGGCAAATAGTCTGACTCATGGAGTCAGCTTTTAGGAATTTATCCACGAGGGGTTGTAAACCCTTCTTCCCTTCCAGCTTTATCGGATAGGCAGTTTCTGGCCTAAGGCTCATTCTTATAGGTTGGGCCTTTACTGGCCTTGCAGGGGTTCCTTTGTCTCATTAAGGGTCTACTGCCCGTAGGATATGGCTGGGAATAGGACCTCGTGGCTGGTCTGTCTTAGTCAGAGTCAAGATAAAAGCCTGCTTGGGGCCTCCTGACCTGAGTATGGCCCCAGGGGAGCTCAGAAGATCTCTTCTAAGGACGTGGGTAGGACACTGAACCACAACTAGAAAGGCATACAAAATCCACCGTTGTTTAAATTGGCAAGTGAAATGCCCAGTAAAATAATCGAGTGCAAGGCTTTCCATCGACACCAGTCACAGTACAGCTTTAGGAGGAGAGAGGTCCAGTGTGAAAAATTAAGACAAAGTACAGTGGCTCCTGTATCAATTAAGTAATCAATTTTCTTTTCTGCTATGGGAGTCAAGGACTACCCAGGGATCCTTGATGGAGATTAGCATCTCACTGAGGGGAGCCGCCAGAATCCCCAGGGCCACGCCAGTTGTCCAGCGTGGCCATCTCAGGAGCCAAAGTCCCCCTTCCCCTTCAGGAATGGGGGCAGTCCCTCTTCCAGTGACCTGTTTGTTTGCTATCTGGGCATAGCCCGGGGTGGGGAGGTTCTTTCTGGCAGTCTTGGGCACAGTGGCCAGTTGACTTGCATTTGTAGCATTTCCTCTTGTTGGTCTTATTTCCAGATGAATGGTTGAACTTTCTTGGCCCCCCTGAGGTCACAAAGCATGACTGACACCAACAGCTATCAGTTTTGCACAAGCCCTGGCCTGTCTTTTCTCACGTTGGGTTCTCTCTTTCTCCTGAGCTTGGTCTTGATTATTAAATACCCGAAAGGCCACATCTGGGAGCTGGGGCATGGGCATTTGTGGGCCAAGTTGTAATTTTTGGAGTTTCTGCCTAATATGAGGGGTGGACTGGCTAAGTGGGAATACTGTCAGGAGGAGGATGTGCTAGGTTTCCACCCTGAGAGATCAGAGAGCTTAGAAGGGGATCATCTAAAGTGTTGGGAGAGTCTTCTGGTTCTCCAGGTTTTAAAATACAGGAGCTACATAGGGTGGGATTTTGGTAAAGGACTCTGAAAGCCTGAATATAGGGAATCTCAATCCACTTCCTCATCTGGCAGCAATAAAGATCCAATTGCAGAAGGTTATTATAATTTAGAGACCCATTTTCAGGCCATTTTTCTCCATCTCCCAACTTAAACAAAGTCCGGGCACTGCTACAGTAGAATTTAAGTTTCTCCTTTAACCCTTCAGTTTTAAAGAATTTCCAGTTCTTAAGGATACACTCCAGAGATGTTTTTTCTGACTTGGAGGGGGATCCTCCCATGTTGAGTAACTTGCAACTGAGAACAAGACAGTGCTCCTAGAATGGAATCCATCATCCCGGAAGCCTTTACCAGGAGGTTTTAACCTGAAGGGGTGCAGGGCGTCCCCTAAATTCTCTTTGGACCTAATGGGATTTCAAGCATCCTCTTCTCTCCCATTGATTTCTGACCAGATATCTCTGGCCCCTGTGATACCATGTGCAGGACACCCCACCCAGCAATTAGAGAAGGGCTTTCAAGCTAAGTGTAAACTGTTGCCAGGACTTTCCTTAAGAGGGATCCCTTTTCTGTAGAGCTTACGTCCTACGATAAGTCTTTCCATGTTGGGTGTATTCCTCGTGACTGAGCATCTACAAAGCTTATGATTCGGGCTTCTGGGTAGCAGCCAGTCTAATAGGCTGTCCCTAGCAGAATGCGTAGGCTACCAAGGCCTGGAGTGAGGGGGTCCAGTAGACGCAAAGGAAAAACTTGGGGGAATTGGAGTTGAGCGCCTTGGAAGATGGCACGGGGCCCAAGGTTTGAGGCCCAGCAGGCAGAGACGTTCTCAGAGTAGATTTCTGGGCATTGAGTGAGGTGAGAGACTAGACAACAGAAGAACCCCGAAATCCTTTGCTCTGCCTTCCTGGCAGCTGAGATAGAATTAAGAATCATCTGATGATTTTCTCTGACACAGACAGCACAGAGTGTGACAGTGGCTGGGATGCAGCTTAGGAATGATATCCAAGAAATCCTTCCCTAGAAGAAGGATATTATAAGAAGGAGATAAGGAGTGAGAAAGAGAACTTGTTGTGGGAGGAAAGTGGGAAAGGAAACTGTAGTGGAGGGTTTCACACAGGACAGTGAGAGAGGGACACTGAGAGCAAGAGAGAGACAGAACTTTTGGGCTCCTGCTCAGTTGGAAATTGCGTTTCCACCTTGTCCCAGAGGACAGCAACAACTATCACCCAAGAATTATTTGATTCTTGAAAAGAAAGTGAAGGGGAGATGAGAGAAAGAAGGCAGGAGTAGAAGTCAGGGGCCGTAAGTGACAGCTGGGCGAAGCCCGTGGTTTACCTTGACTTTCCAAATTCCCGAGTTGCCATACCAGATCTGATCTCAGGGGGCCTCAGTCTGCAGCAGCTTGAAGTGGGGTTTGGGCTCACCGGCCAGAGATTGAGTCTGGGTCACAGCGATGAGAGCACCAGATCCTAACCACTAAACCTGTGGTCAGTGACAAGACCCTGGCTTCCTGGCTTTGCAAAAAAGAATTCCCTCAAAGACAAAAAGTAGTGAAGCAAATGAAGTGTTTATTAGGAGGGACAGAGCACAGTACGTGTGGGTAGACTCATGGGGGGGACTCAGAGAGAGAGAGTCACTGAGTTTTGCCCTCGTGGCAGTCTGAACAGTTTTATGTGGCATTTCTTCCGGGTTTCCTTGGCCAATCATTTTGGTTTGCCTTGTTCACGGTCTATATTTGGTATACCACAGGATCCTTCCATGTGTGTGCGTGCATCTCTTAGCCGAGATGGATTCTACCGAAAAGGCAAAACGGTAGAGCATCCCTTGGCATCATTAGCCTTTGACCACCAGGGGACCTTTCTGTGCATGTGTGGTTGGGGAAGTCTCCTGATTTTGATAACAAGAAATACGTGGTCTGGGCAGGGCCCAGAGTCCTCCCTTAATTGTCCTGCTATTGTTGTCTTGGAGTTTCAGTCTACAGGAGGTCTTCTGACTTCAAGAATGAGAAATACGTGTTCTGGGCAGGGCCTAGCCTCCTCCCTTAACTTTTGTCATGGGGTTTCTGTCCACAGAGAATGAATTTTACCCTGAGATTTACCCTGGGGGCAGTGGGGTTCCATCTACATCCTGCCTCAATTTCATGGATAGAGGGATCTCACATTTAAAAAAATTTATTTATTACTTTTAGTTGCACTGGATCTTCTTTGCTGCATGGGCTTTCTCTTGTATAGGTTCTAGGAGAGGCAGCAGAGGATGAGATGGTTAGATAGCATCACAGACTCAGTGGACACGAATTTGAGCAAACTCTGGGAGACAGATAGCTTCCCAAGTGGCGCTAGTGGTAAAGAATCTGCCTGCCAAGGCAGCAGATGCCAGAGACCTGGGCTCAATCCCTGGGTTGGGAAGATCCCCTGGAGAAGGAAATGGCAACCCACTCCAGTATTCTTGCCTGAAAAAATTCCATGGACAGAGGAGCCTGGAGTGTTGCAGCCCATGGGGTCACTGAGTTGGACACGACTTAGCAACTCAACAACAGGTTCCAGAGGGCATGGGCTTCAGTAGTTGTGGCTCATGGGCTCTAGAGGGCTTCAGAGCACAGGCTCAGAAGTTGTGGGGCATGGTTCCAGTTGCTCCACCACATGTGGAATCTTCCCAGACCAGGGATCGAACCTGTGTTCCCTACATTGGCAGGAGGATTCTTCTCTAATATGTCACCAGGGAAGACCGTCTGAAGCAAGGTCCTGGAGCGACAGCCCACCAGTCTTCACTCCTGGGGGGAGGGGAGGTTACCAGTTGTAGGTGGGATTGAGATCAGGGTGGCTCACTGGTTGTCAGGGAAAGCAGCAGAAGAGCACAGCCATTCACTGCCCCTTTGATAAGTTCTCAGGGTGGAGATGTTCTGATCTAACACCTAAAACAATTACTAGCTGGGGTTGGTGGCAAGGACGCAGGCATCTCCTGATTCGGAAGGTCGGTCATCTGAGTAGAATGTAGGTGACACAGGGACTGGTCAAGCAGAGGGTGAACAGAGAAGCAAGAGTACAGTCATCTTGGGGAGCCTGCCCGTACAGGGCAATTCAGCTCCATTCTGGCACTGCCACCTGTAAACAGTGTCAGATTCCATGTATTTCAGGCTCAGTCCCACAGGACTGCCCTCCCTTCTCCTACTTCAGATATCCATTGTACATCCACGTGGTTACCTGTACTTCTTTTTAAAGCATTTCTTTCATTTATTCATTTTTAAATGTTTTGGTTGTACAGGGTCTTCATCACTGCACGCGGGCTTTCTCAGGTTGCAACAAGCGGAGGTTACTCTTCATTGGGGTGCACGGCTTCTTATTGCAATGGCTTCCCTTTTTGAGGAGCACAGGCTCTAGGCACACAGGCTTCAGTAGTTTTGCAGCACATGGGCTCAGTAGTTGCTGCTCAAGGGCTACAGCGCCTGGGCTCAGTAGTTGTAGCACATCCCACAGCATGTGGAATCTTCCAAGACCAGGGGTCAAACACATGTGCCCCTGCATTGGCAGGCAGACTTTCAATCCAGTGAGCCACCAGGGAAGTCCTCACCTGTGCTTCTGACCAGGTAGATCAGAGGTTCCCATGCTCCCCTCTTCATTTCCATTAATTTGCAAAAGTGGCCCACAGAACTCAGGAAAACAGTTTATATGGGCTTGCCTGGTGCCTCAGAGGTTAAAGTGTCTGCCTGCAATGCGGGAGACCAGGGTTCGATCCCAGGGTCAGGAAGATCCCCTGGAGAAGGAAGTGGCAACCCACTCCAGGATTCTTGCCTGGAGAATCCCATGGAGTGAGGAGCCTGGTAGGCTACAGTCCACGGGGTTACAAAGAGTCGGACATGACTGAGCTACTTCACTTTCACTTTCTATTGATATATTACAAAGGGTATTAAAGGATACAGATGGACAATCAGATGAAAAGATATCTAAGGGGAGCTTCAGAGTCTGTGGAGTTTGGGGTGCGTCACTCTCCCAGCACACAAACCCCAAAACTCTCTGAACTCTGTCCTTTTGGGATTTTATGGAGGCTTCATTGCATAGGCGTGATTGATGAAATCATTGGCCATTGGTGATTGAACTCAGTCTCCAAACCCTTCTCCCCTCCCTGCCTCACAGTCTGGGAGGTGGGGCTGAACATTCCACCCCTAGTAAATCCTAAAGGAAATCAACCCCGAATATTCATTAGAAGAACTGATGCTGAAGCTGAAACTCCAATACTTTGGCCACTTGATGTGAAGAGCCAACTCATTGGAAAAGACCCTGATGCTGGGTAAGATTGAAGGCAGGAGGAGAAGGGGGTGGCAGAGGATGATATGGTTGGATGGCATCGCCAACTCAATGAACATGAGTTTGAGCAAACTCCAGGAGACAGGAGACAGTGAATGACAGGGAAGTCTGGCGTGCTGCAGTCCATGGGGCTGCAAAGAGTTGGACACGACTGAGCAGCTGAACAACAACAATCACAGGTTGCTTCCCCTTGCAACCAGCCCCCATCCTCAACGGTTTTCCAAAAGTCGCTTCATTAGCATAAACTCTATAGTTGAGAGGAGCTTGTTATGAATAACAAGACACCTTTACCACTTTTTATCACTTAATAAATTCCATAGATTTTAGGAGCTCTGTACCCTGAACAGGAATCAAAGTAAAATATGTATAAATCACAATATCACAGTCAAAAGTCAAAGTGTTAGTCACTCAGTTGTGTCTGACTTTTTGTGACCCCATGGACAGTAGCATACTAGGCTCCTCTGTCCATGGGATTCTCTAGGCAAGAACACTGGAGTGGGTTCCTGCCGGGAGCCAGCACGGGAGTCCCCACCCATAACAAGGTTATATGGGAGAGTTCTGGTGGGCAAGGCGAGCCAGAACTCGAGGGGTGCCCCTCTGGGCCTGCCTGAGCGTCTACTCCAAAACCAGAGTCTGTCTGTTTTACTGCTTCATGACTTTCACCAACTCCTCCGACAGTCACGGAGGGGGGCTATCCCCATCGCCTTTTCTCTGAAGGAAATCAACTTAGAACTCTGGCTAATTAGCCTCTTGGGCATAATAGGAGTGTTTAAATCCAAACCCCCCAGATGGTTCTCTAACTTGCCTGACAGGTTTACCCGGACTCCTACAGCTACGCATATGATTGTTTACAGTCTCCCAACTGTGAGAGGCACGGGAAGCTTAAGATATTCAAATAGTATAGAGCCTCTGGGGGAATTAGAAATTGTCAGAATAGAACTAGTAGAAGATTTCATTGTTGAGCCAATGCTTGCTGCCAAGTTTCCACATCCCCTGTATTGTATCTTTGGAAGTGTATTAATTAATATAGTTGGTATGTAGAAAAAATAAGCAGTGGCCTTGGTGTTAACAACTTTAGACCCTTAAGGTAATAAATTCTTTCCTTCGTTGTAAACCCATTGCACCTTTGCCCTATAGGAATGCAATTTTATCTAACACCTTCGGAGGATGGCGCCAAACTTTAAAATAATTACTCTTAGAGAAAAGAAGTCTTATGGTTGACAAACCTTTGTCGGAGTCATAAAATGTTAACAGGCCTTCTGGCCAGCAGATGATGTAAATCACCTAAACCATTTGTATAAGATAAGTTTGCAGAAAAGAAACCCTGGTTTCGATAAGGATCAAAGACTGCTGACTTTGCATGATTTCACACCCCCTATTATCCTCTATGTGCAACTTAGGGTATAAAAGCCCCTGTTGAAAATAAAGTTTCGGGCCTTGCTCACCGAAGCTTGGTCTCCCCGTGTCGTTCTTTCTTGTTTCCTTTTCCTCCTTTTCTCTTCTGTTCTTCCTTCACGCCAAAATAATTGGAGCGCGGGGGTCCTCTGGGACCACTTATTTGCCTGGGCTTCTAAGACCCAATCGAGAAGGTGCCTAAGGTGGGGCACCTTCCGCTATTTGAGAGGGTGCCTGCAGCCTCTGTGGTCAGAGCAAGTTTGGTGTCACGAACTTTATTGATTTCCCGCGTAAACCAGTTATTATTGAGCATCTAATAAATCCCTGCTTTGCTATTCTAATCGCCAACGCTGTCCTC
The DNA here is from genome assembly GCF_002263795.3 of Bos taurus. Classification (NCBI taxonomy): domain Eukaryota; kingdom Metazoa; phylum Chordata; class Mammalia; order Artiodactyla; family Bovidae; genus Bos; species Bos taurus. The sequence goes on from NC_037333.1 coordinate 97,902,221, forward strand.
CTGAGGGAATCCCTGGATCCCACTGGGGCTGGACCCCAGGAGTTTCCCTATCCCTTCTCCTGGGGATCTTCCCAACCCAGGGCTCAAACCCAGGTCTCCCACATTGCAGACAGATTCTTTAACATCTGAGCCACCAGGGAAATCCAAGAATGCTGGAGTGGGTAGCCTATCCCTTCTCCAGGGATATAACAGTAATCCTCTCCAATCTTCCTGCATCCAAGCTGATCCTTCAGTTGAAATTTACCTGAAGCCTTGTTAGGGGGCAAGCAAAGATAGAGTGCCCAAGCAAAACTTATTATAAAGTACATTTTGTCCTAATTTCTCTCCATCCTAAGAGGCAGTGTGGGGGTAATTAAACATTGATTTGAATAAAAAAAACATTTTTTTAATGTGAACCATTTTTAAACCATTTTATCAAATTTGTCACAGTATTGTTTCTGTTTCATGTTTTGGGTTTTGGTCACCAGGCATATGGGATCTTAGCTCCCCAACCAGTGATCTCTCTTGCACCCCCTGCATTGGAAGGTAAAGTCCTAACCATTGGACTGCCAGGAAAGTCCCTGATTTGATTTGGAGTGAGAATGTGCTGTGCTGTGCTTAGTCACTCAGTCATGTCTGGCTCTTTGCAACCCCATGGACTGTAGCCTGCTAGGCTCTTCTGTCCATGGAATTCTCCAGGCCAGAATACTGGAGTGGGTAGCCTTTCCCTTCTCCAGGCGATCTTCCCAACCCAGAAATCGAACTGGGGTCTCCTGCAATGCAGAAAGATTCTTTACCAGCTGAGCTACCAGGGAATATCTGGGAGTGAGAATATCTTTGTTCAAATTCTGTTTTTCTAAATTGTAATCTTGGACTAGTCATTGATAGGCCTAGTCATTTAACTAGTCATTTAAATTTCCTCCTACTCATCTGTGAAGTGAAAGTGGTTTCTCACCTATCCACCTTATGTGCTCATTGAGAGTATTAAATAAGATAAAGTCCAAGGATGAATTTAATGAACAACTAAAATTAAGATAAAATTAAGATAAAGTCCAAGGATGAATTTAATGAACAACTTAAAAAAATCAGACTTGTATAAAGGGAGTGGCTAAAATGTACAAAAATGCAGCAAGGAGATTTCTTTTGATCATTTCCACAAATAATTCTTGGCAAAAGTATCAGTTAATATTTACTGAGATGCCACCCTATATCAGGCACTATACTAGACTCACACTGTCCACTTCATGTTATAACAGCCCCGGCTAAGTACGAACTATTACCTTTACTGAGTTGATGAGGAAATGGAGGCTCTGAGACTTTAAGTAAATTGTGAAATTCAAACCCTTCTCTGGCTCACTCCACAGGCCCTGTTTCTTCCTTTGCTCTCAGCTAAAAAGCCTGCTCCTTCAGAGCACTGACTGCATTGTGGCATTGTCCTTGGTTTGTTGTGATCTCCTTGAGAGCTGGAACCCTCTCTTCCCATTTATTCCTTTATCATCACACCCAGTGTTAGGCTCATAGAAGGTACTTTTCATTGTCTTCTTGAATTAAGTACTTATTATATGCTTAATTCACTCACAGCGTGCTAGACACTGAGATGTAATACATTTCCACTTCAGAATCAGGACAAAAGAAAAACACTAAAATTGAAAATACAGTGCTTCCTGATACTCAGGCAATATGATTATACTATTTGCTTTCTTGTATTGCTTTCCTCATAGGGCAGTTTCAAAAACAAGCCAATTACCTCAGTTGTTCTATATTACTTTTTCTATTTCTTGAGTTCACTGGTTTCTTCTCTAGATTTCACTGCTCAGTCATGTGTGGGTGAGCTGGATAGTTGGGTAGTGCCCATAAACAAAAAAAGGAGAGCAGTACATGACACAGGGCAACACCTTGGATATTTATCCACACAGGGACAGTGTATCAGCAATGATTCAAACATGCCTAAATCTACCCAGGCTTCATCGTCAGTTCAGCTCAGTTGTTCAGTTGTGTCCAACTCTTTGTGACCCCATAGACTGTAGCATGCCAAGCTTCTCTGTCCATCACCAACTCCCGGAGCTTGCTCAAACTCATGTCCTTCGAGTTGGTGATGCCCTCCAACCATCTCATCCTCTGTTGTCCCCTTCTCCTCCTGCCTTCAATCCTTCCCAGCATCAGGGTCTTTTCCAATGAGTCCCCTCTTCGCATCAGGTGGCCAAAGTATTGGAGTTTCAGCTTCAGCATCAGTCTTTCCAATGAATATTCGGATTGATTTCCTTTAGGATTGACTGGGTTGATCTCCTTGTAGTCCAAGGGACTCTCAAGAGTCTTCTCCAATACAGTTCAGAAGCATCAGTTCTTTGGTGCTCAGCTTTCCTTATGGTCCAACTCTCACATCCATACATTACTACTGGAAAAGCCACAGCTTTGACTAGATGGACCTCTGTCTGCAAAGTAATGTCTCTGCTTTTTAATATACTGTCTATGTTGGTCATAGCTTTTCTTCCAAGGAGTAGGCATCTTTTAATTTCATGGCTGCAGTCATCATCTGCAGTGATTTTGAAGCCCAGGAAGAGAAAGTCTGTCTCTGTTTTTCTTGTTTCCCCATCTATTTGCCACGAGGTGATGGGACCAGATGCCATGATCTTAGTTTTTTGAATGTTGAGTTTTAAGCCAGGTTTTTCACTCTCCTCTTTCACTTTCATCAAGAGGCTCTTTAGTTCTTCTTCACTTTCTGCCATAAAGGTGGTGTCATCTGCATATCTGAGGTTATTGATATTTCTCCCTGCAATCTTGATTCCAGCTTGTGCTTTATCCAGCCCAGCATTTAGCGTGATATACTCTGCATATAAGTTAAATAAGCAGAGTGACAGTATACAGCCCCGACATATTCCTTTCCCAGTTTGGAACCAGTCCACTGTTCCATGTCCGGTTCTAACTCTTGCTTCTTGACCTGTATACAGATTTTTCAGGAGGCAGGTAAGGTGGTCTGGTATTTCCATCTCTTTAAGATTGTTGTAATCCACACAGTCAAAGGCTTTGGCGTAATCAATAAAGCAGAAGTAGATGTTTTTCTGGAACTTTCTTACTTTTCCTATGATCCAGTGGAGCTAATTATAAATTAGCCAGATCTATCATTATAAATTGTCCTTTGAGTCCTAGCAACAGCCTCATGTGAAGAATACTCAGTGTTTTTGGATGAGGATAAAATGAGTTTATTTTTATTTTATTTTTTAGACAGAAGAAGCTTTAAATGTTCTTCTAAATGTTCATACCTGTTAGACATTTCTACCATTAGAAATAGCTCTAGGTCTTTCCCTTTCCATTGGTGAGTGCAGTATACAAACATATATTTTTCTAAACTTTAATTAAATGATTATAGTTATACAGTAAGAAGGCTTCCCAGGTGACTCAGTGATAAAGAACATGCCTGCCAACGCAGGAGACATAAGAGACGTGGGTGCAATCCCTGGGTCGGGAAGAGCCTCTGGAGGAGGGCATGGAAACCCACTCCAGTATTCTTGCCTGGAGAATCCCAAGAACAGAAAAGCCTGGCGGGGCTACAGTCCATGGGGTCACACAGAGTTGGACACGACTGAAGCGACTTAGCACAGTCGCTTAGAACTTAGAAATGGGCAGTAACTCTGTCAAAGTTCAAGACAAGCACTTAGGAAGCCACCAAGGCAACAAACAACAGCTTTACACACACACGCACACACACACACACACACACACACGCACACACACGCACACACACACAGAAATGTGTGTGTATGTTGTTATTCGTTGTTTATTTGCTAAGTCGTGTTCAGCTTTTCACGACCCCGTGGATTATAGTCCACCAGGCTCCTCTGTCCATGGGATTCTCCAGGCAAGAGTACTGGAGTGGGTTATCATTTCCTCCTCCAGGGGATCTTTTCTACCCAAGGATCAAAACCCCCACATCGCCTGCATTGGCAGGTGAATTCTTTACTGCTGAGCCACCAGGGAAGTTTGTGCATATGTATGAATACATAAATATTTCCTAGCCCTCTCTGTTGAGAGGACCTAGAGGCAAAAACAGCCCACTGTCAATGAATGTATTTTGTGCCCAAATCTTGGTTTATCAATGCCATTTTCCAATTAAAAAAAAAAAAAAGAGCCTGAGTTCATTGGAGAAATGGCTGATTCCAGGACTGGGGCAGGTAAAGTACAAGATAAGCCTGGAACATCTTGTGGAATCACAAGGTGAAAAAGTTCAAAATTGGACTAGAGACAGGGCCTCAGAGCCAAACTGATGGCTCTTCCAATAGCTAAATCTGGGACAGTATGAGTAACCAAACAATGTCAATATTGGATTATAACTTATAGGCAAAGTTATACTATACAAACTTATAGTATAGTATAGTATAGTATACTATATTATACTGAGGTGTTGCTAGTGGTAAAAATAAAAACCTGCCTAACAATAAGAGATGGCTGATTCAATCCCTGGGTTGGGAAGGTTCCCTGAAGGAGGAATGGTAAATCACTCCAGTATTTTTGCCTGGAAAATCCCATGAACAGAGAAGCCTGGAGGGCTACAGTCCATAGGGTTGCAAAGAGTCGAACATGACTGAAGCAACTTAGCAGACATGCAAGTACTGATAAAAATAAAAGAATAAATTTTAAAATGAGGGAGAAGGGATAGTGCTTTCTTTTGGTAGATTTCCTATTAATTAATAAAGATGGAGTGATGGAAATATAAGATTATCATTTGGCAAATGCTACAGTAATAACTGGGGCTTCCCTGGAAGCTCAGGTGGTAAAGAGTCTGCCTGCAATGCAGGAGAACCCCATTCGATTCCTGGGCCTGGAAGTTCCCCTGGAGAAGGGATAGGATACCCACTCCAGTATTCTTGGGCTTCCCTGATGGCTCAGATCCACCTGTAATGTGGGAGACCTGGGTTTGATCCCTGGTTTGGGAAAACCCCCTGGTGGAGGGCCTGACAACCCACTCCAGCGTTCTGGCCTGGAGAATTCCCATGGATGGAGGAGCCTGGCAAGCTACAGTCCATGGGGTCACAGAGTCAGACACAACTGAGCAACTAAGCGCAGCAACAGTAATAACTGTTATAGGCAAGCCTCAAGGATAGATACTAATTCTAGACTTCGGAAGTATGATGAGAAACAACACATTTACATGGTCTCAAAGTATCACCCCACAGGCTGCTGACTAATTACAAAGGGAAAAATAGCAACTCTCCAATGGATAAGCTGGCAGACACTATCTTAGTCAAGTGACCAAAGTTAGTAATTGTCAGTAATGGGACATACTGATGTGTTCCAGAAAGTGGAGACAATGCTATGACTGGGTATATTAATAAATCTTATCTATGGAGTAGGGGTGACTAGAGCATGTCTCACCATGCAACAGATAAAGAAACCGCGATCACTCATATTATTCAAGAAAGGGAAGTGTTGGTATTTTATGGCTCGGATAATGTTTAAAGTTCATCTGTGTTCAAATTTGATTATGGAGTGCTAGTATTTTTATTTGATCCCTCAGGGTCTTAGCTGATGTTGATGCTCTGTGAAATTGTTCATGTGCTAGAGGAGAGCATCAGGACCCAGCGTGAAGGACAATATGGATGGACCTTAAAGGCATTAAGTGAAAGTCGCTCGGTCGTGTCCAACCCTTTGCGACCCTATGGTATACAATCCATGGAATTCTCCAGGCCAGAATACTGGAGTGGGCAGCCTTTCCCTTCTCCAGGGGATCTTCCCAACCCAGGGATCAAACCCAGGTCTCCCGCATTGCAGGCGGATTTTTTACCAACTGAGCTATCATTACACTAAGTGAAATAAGTCAGACAGAGCAAGACACACACAGTAGGATCTTGCTTATACCTGGGATCTAAAATAAGCAAACCAAACTACGGATATGGAGAGCAGGTCGGGGGTTGTCAGGGGTAAGGGGTGGGGTGTGGGTGAAATGGGTGGAGTAACAACAAGCTATACTATCTAGCGGTATAAATTTGCAGTTGTAAAAAAAGTAAGTCTTGGGAGGTGATATCGGAGAAAGGCAATGGCACCCCACTCCAGTACTCTTGCCTGGAAAATCCATGGACGGAGGAGCCTGGTGGGCTGCAGTCCATGGGGTCGCTAGGAGTCGGACATGACTGAGCGACTTCACTTTCACTTTTCACTTTCATGCATTGGAGAAGGAAATGGCAACCCACTCCAGTGTTCTTGCCTGGAAAATCCCAGGGACGGGGGAGCCTGGTGGGCTGCCGTCTATGGGGTCGCACAGAGTCGGACACGACTGAAGTGACTTAGCAGCAGCAGCAGCAGCAGGGAGGTGATGTACAGCATGGTGACTATCATTACTAACATGTATTGCATATTTCAAAGTTTCTAAGAGAATAAGTCTTAAAAGTTCTCATCTCAAGAAAAAAACTTGTTAACTGTGTGGTGATGGATGTTAATGATTTACTGTGATCATCATTTCACAGCATGTACACATGTCAAATCATTATGTTGTACACGTGAAAATAATATAATGTTATATGTCAATTATATCTCCAAACCACCCCTCCAGAAACCCAACATCCTGGTGTGAGTGCCCGGCCAGCTCACAGCTCACCAAAGTCTAGCTCAAGTGGTCAAGTTCCAAGTGGCAGGAGTTGCTTTCTCTTTCTCAGGATGTGAGTGGGACAACTGATAACACTTGGATAAGATAGATCCATAGGTTAATTAGTTGATAGTAGTTTGCCAACATCAATTTCCTGGTTTTGATATTTATACTATGGTTTGTAAAATATTAACTGGGAAAGCCAGGTGAGGGCTGTATGGGGACTCTGTTATTTTAAAAATATTTTATTGAGATATCTTTTACATTCATTTTACATATAATAGAGTAGCCAGTGGTATTTTTTTTGGCTGCCCTGTGGAGCATGCGGGATCCTAGTTCCCCCACCAGGGATTGAACTTGCACACCCTGTCCCCCTCATCCCCACCACAGTGGAAATGCAGAGTCTTAGCCACTGGACTGATCGTTTTGCATACTATAGAATTCACTCATTCAAAATGGATATAGTTCAGTGAGTTTAGCCTATTTATAGTTGCACAACCACCGCCATAATCTAACTGTGAAATATGTTAGCACACATCCTCTAAAGAAAACCCCACACATCAGTTACTTCCCTTTCCTCTTGCCTCCTCCACCTCCAAACAACATCTACTGTGCTTTTTGTCTCTATTGCTTTGCTTATTCTAGTCATTTCATATAAATGGAATCAGAAGATATATGATCTTTTGTGACTGATGCCTTTAGTTAGCATAATGTTTTCAAGGTCCAGTCTTGCCACAACATGTATTAGCATTTTTTTTAAACTGTTGAATAATATTCCATTATGTGGATAGACCATTTTGTGTTTATCCATTCATCAGTGAATGGATATGGAGGTTGTTTCTACTTTTTTGTTACTATGAATAATGCTCCTATTACCATCTGCCTACCACACAGGTTTTTGTGGGGACATGTATTTTCATTTCTCTTGGGCATATCTGGAAGTAGAATTGCTGGGTCAAAATGCCAACTTATGTTTAGCATTTTGGAAAGTAGCTATGCTCACCACTATACCATCAAAGCCACATTTAGCGTTTCCAACTACTTCAAACTATTTTCCAAAATGGTTGGGTTTTGTTTGCAGTTTCTGTCATCGTGGCCAACATTTGTTATTGCTTGTCTTTCTATGTGTTACTTTGCAATACTTTTCATAAGTCTAAAATTATTTCCAAAAATAAAAAACAGAATATGAAAAAAGGAAAGCCCCCATGGGACTTAGAGCGAAAAATACAAAAGCAATATATCACAAAAGCTGTAAAAAAAAATACATATTCCCAAATCCTAGTAGTATATGGTTTAAATATAGCTGTAATATTTCTGAACTCTGGTTGCTTTTCCCCCTTATAATTCTTAGGAACCGTCCTAAAGAATTTCTTTTTTTTTTTTTTTTTGTATAAAGCACTATAAAATGCATTCAGAAGAGGTGAAGTTTATTTAAAATTTATTAGGTTTGTATTTTTTATATATATTAAGGTGGCTTTTTATTTTGGTTTTTGATTTTTTTCAATGTGCCATAATGACTCTTTACTGCTTTTTTACAATAAAAGATTCTAACCACTGTGGATCTCTCAGGAAACTTCTTGTGAAAGAAGTTTCTAGCAAGTGAACAAAAAGCAGGAAGGGGTTTGGGGGGCGGGGCGTGTGTTATTTGTGGGTCTCTGTGTAGGGAGGAGGTGTCTGTCTTCAAGGGCAGGTTCATCAGGCGAGTGAACGAAGTGAACTTGCCTCTCTGCCTGGGCTCTGGCTCCCTTGCGGGGAGGAGGATCAAGGGGGGCCGTGACAAGGGCAGGACAGAGTGTGTGCCGAGGGGTAGGTCCGCGTTAGGCTGAACCAAGTTATCAAATCATCACTGCCCAGCAACAGTCCCGGCTTTGCCCTTTAGGGCTGAGAACTCGATCGCCTGTCTTTCCAGTGCCCGCGGGAGGTGTGGTCTCCGCGGGGAGGCAAGGCAGGGCGGAGGGCCGGGTGGAGTTCTCCCCTGGGTGACTGCTCGCCTCTCAGGATGGAGAGTGCCAGTGGCGTGCCGTGTTCACAAGGCACCCACATTCGGCTTTCCAGGATGTGGGTTGTGCATCCGCCTTTCTCCTCTGCTGGGGCCCGACCATGACCTTTTTGCGCCGGGGGCAGCCAACGGGGGAACCGGAGGGCAGGGTCAGAGGCGATCAGGGCCAGGCTGGCTCCAGGCGGCTGTGCCATCGGGGCTGTGGGGAGGGTATCGAGGCCAGGACCCGGGCTGGTCCCTGTCCCGGAGACAGAGATTGGGGCCCCTCTCCCTCGTGGCCCCCTCGCTCTGTCTGCAGGAGTCCCCAGCCTCACCAGGCATTTATAATACATTTTTAAAAGTTTTCATCAGATGAATGGACTGATCAGCTCACTTCTGATCAAGAAATAAGAGAGACAGAAATATCACCAGCAACCTATTCCTGGCCCTGCTGACTTTAGCACCCCTTAAGCAGGCTTCCCAATTGGTAAAGAACCTGCCTGCCAATACAGGAGAGCCAGATTTGATCCCTAGGTAAGGAAGATCCCCTGGTGGAGGGCATGGCAACCCAGTGCAGTATTCTTGCCTGGAGAATCCCATGGACAGAAGAGCCAGGCAGGCTATGGCCCATGGGGTGGCAAAGAGTCATACATGACTGAAGCGACTTAGCACAGCACACACACAGGCTGGCCTCAGATTCCACTACCTGCACACATGTCCGTTGTTTTTTTTAAATGACAAGAAGCAACCACAGCTTTCAAAACAAACTCCTGTGGATTCATGACAAAGAAAGTAAACAAACTGCTGCTGATACTGCTACTGTTGCTGCTAAGTCGCTTCAGTCGTGTCCGACTCTGGGCGACGCCATAGACGGCAGCCGACCAGGCTCCCTGTTCCCTGGGATTCTCCAGGCAAGAACACTGGAGTAGGTTGCCATTGCCTTCTCCAATGCATGAAAGTGAAAAGTGAAAGTGAAGTCGCTCATTCGTGTCCCACCCTTAGCGACCCCATGGACTGCAGCCCACCAGGCTCCTCTGTCCATGGATTTTCCAGGCAAGAGTACTGGAGTGGAGTACTGGAGTTGGGTGCCATTGCCTTCTCCAACAAACTGCAGTCATGCCATTTCTGTTGCGCACCTTTTTTTGGACAATAATTGTCTTGATTTTAGGAAAAGGAAGCTCCTAATCCTGCATGTAAGCTCTACCAGGGCAGGGAATATTTGTGAGCTTTGTCCGCTGAGGTATCTCCAAAGCTCAGTGGAGGGCCTGGCTCACAGTAGGTGCCCATTAGCACACCTGGCACTAGTCTCAGAGTGTTGTCCTGGCTACAGCTGGAGTGCATCAGACACAGCCTAGCGCTCATCCTGGAAACCACTCAAGAAGTGGCAGTTCTCTCCCGAACTCCTTAGACTGCCAGGCAGCCCACATTCCAAACCACAGTACAAACCGTCCTTTTGAGTGACGGCTTCCCGTTTCTGGGGCCTGGGAAAGAAATGCAGGAAATGCTTTTTTTTTTTTTTTTAAACTGTGTTTGAACTTTCTTTTACCTTTCCTTTTCATCTTCAAATATCAGAACAAAACAACCAGGAAAGGCTATACAAAATGTTGCACATTTTCTCTCTTCAGCACAGAGAACCAAGCGGAAAATGGGGTTGTCACTAGGTTACTGGTTGATAGATATTTTTAACTACCTTTGTAATTTTGTACATTGTCTTAAAAAAGCTTTACTTTACAATTAGCAGTTATTCCTTTTATAATCAAAGCAAGAAATACCCATTTTGGAAACAAAAAGAAAATGCAGTGACCAAAAAATAATGTATAGGTTTGTACCGATTATCCTATAGCTGTCTGAATGTTTTTGTCCTTAGGCCCTAGCCAATGCCTGGAAACAGTTGGCATTCATGAATTTCATGAAATTCAGGAATGAATGAATGAATTGATATGCTTCTCATGATCTCTCTCAGGAAAAACATGTTTGTTTGTTTGTTTGTTTGACTGTCTCATGCTCAGTTGCTTCTGAATCTTTGTGACCTTGTGGACTGTAGCCCACCAGGCTCCTCTGTCTATGGAATTTTCCAGGTAAAAATACTGGAGTGGGTTACCATTTTCTCCTCCAAGGGATCATCCCAACCCAGGGATTGAACCTGCATCTCCTTCTTTGCAGGTGGATTCTTTACCACTGAGCCATGGGGAAAACTTATGCTGTGATTTTTAATATAATTATATGAATATTTAATTATAATTTTCTTAAGATTTCAGAATAAAAACTTGCCTGCAATTATCTAGCCATCCTTTCCTTTCCTTGACTGTCTTCACTCAGTATATACTACATGTGTTTGTGTATTCAGATCGGCTGCTGTTAACCCTGAAAACAGAGACTGGAGCATCCTCTGAGTGCTTTTGAAGTCCACCAATGGTAATCTGAATATTTTGTAGCCAGCAGCTGTGTGCTGACTGCCATTTAGTTTGTTGGAAAGTTTACATCCTCAGTGTAGGAGCCTAAACAGTTTTTAGTTCCAAAGTCAAAGCTCTGGTTGGTTTCTGTTTCTTTCACTTCTTTTGACTTCCTCTTTTGAATGTGAAAAATGGTGGGGCCCCAGGTGCACCTGTGGACTTCAGCACAGAGAACCAAGCAGAGAGTGGGGGCCCCAGGAGCTTTCAAATTTCATTTCTTGGGAAGGTTTCCTATAGCAGTGGGGAAGCTTGTTCCATCCAGCCTGGCCCAGAGCAAACAGCAGTAAGAACCAGCATCCCAGACTTCTTTTTTGACCAGTGTAGCTTATTCTGAAAAAGATCTTTCATCTTCTCACATGAGAGTTCTTACTCAAGTACTTACTCAACTCTCTGATAGTCATCAAGTGGGAGAGGAAACAAACACACTTGCTTCTCTGAGGCTTAAATAGCATTTCACAATTCTAAGGATCCTTTGCTGCTGCTGCTGCTAAGTTGCTTCAGTCGTGTCTGACTCTGTGCGACCCCATAGACGGCAGCCCACCAGGCTCCCCCGTTGCTGGGATTCTCCAGGCAAGAACACTGGAGTGGGTTGCCATTTCCTTCTCCAGTGCATGAAAGTGAAAAGTGAAAGTGAAGTCGCTCAGTCGTGTCCCACCCTTAGCGACCCCATGGACTGCAGCCTACCAGGCTCCTCCATCCATGGGATTTGCCAGGCAAGAGTAAGTACTGGAGTGGCTTGCCATTGCCTTCTCCGCTAGGGATCCTTTAGGTTGCAATAAAATATAAAAGAAAAACAAACACAAAACATCCAAACAACTGCAAATCTCGTTGCTTCAGCCATTAAGTCCCTGACAGTGTTTAACTGTAACCCCTCAAGGTTAAAGATCAACAGCAGGAGTTGAGGGCAAGATAACAAAAGACAACTTCCCCGAAATCACTTTAGTGCTTGGCAATGTTTCTAAGTATTTCTGGGACCTTGTCTATAAGCCTGTATCCTCCGTTCGGAGAGGTTGTTTATGATGTAGATTCCTGAGCACTGTCTCCGGAGGTTGTGATTTAGGTGGGCTGGGCTGGGGTCCAAGAATCTGACTGAGAACCCCCAGGCCTGCTGCCCCATCTGCCATAGGGTGTTGTCATGTAGAGTAACATAGCCCTTCTGCATAGACCCACCTTGGTGAGAATCCAAAAAAAAAATGCCTTCCTCTTCTCCAGGCAGATGCAGTCATGCCAGAGCCTCCAGCTGGTCAAGGAGCACAGGCTGAACTAGCTCCGCTCACCCCTGGGCTGCGTGCCCGTGCATCTCAGGAGAATGGAGCATCAGTTATTTTACTGCGGACGCTTTGTAACCCACATCTCTGGGCGTTTTTATTTCTCTTCTGTTAAGAATAACTGTAGGACTTCCCTGGTGGTCCAGTGGTTAAGAATCCACCTGTCAATGTAGGGCACCTGGGTTTGATCCGTGGTCCAGGAAGATTCCACATGCCAAGGGGCAGCTAAGCCCATGTGGCAACTATGGAAGCCCGCACACCCTAGAGCTCCTCAAGAGAAGCCACTGGAATGAGAAGCTCGTGTACCACGACTAGAGGGTAGCCCCTGCTTGCCACAACTAGAGAAAACCTGTGCAGCAACAAAGACCCAGCCCAGCCATAAATAAGTAAAAATTAAAAAAATAAAAAGAATAACTGCCAATATAGGGTTTCCTGGTGGTCTGATGGTTAAGAATCTGCCTTCCAATGCAAGTAACCCATGTTTGATCCCTGGTCAAGAAACTAAGATCCCACGTGCCGTGGGGCAAAATAAGTGTGTGGGCCACAACTAAAGAAGTACGTGCTCTGCAGCTACTGAGCCCATGCGCTCCACACACAAGTCCATGCTCCACACCACAAGGAAGAGCCCGTGTGCTGCAGTGAAGACCCAGCAGAGCTGAAAACAAAAACCAAGAATGCCTGCAGATCAAACCCACCTTAGGGAACACTACTGGGTGCCCAATGTGTGAAGCGTCTGTGTTTGATTTAGCGGGGGTTCAAGAGAGTCTGTAGTTCCCTCTCCATGGTCGGCAACTCTGCCCATCACTGAGTGAGTACACGGTTGTTGCATTTCTTGGCAACTTTGATCCCACAGAGCAGAGTGAGTGATGAAAGAGTTGACGGGGGCCACTCAGGAAAAAAGGTAGCATGGAGGCAGGAGGAATTGAAATGAGGATCTTGGTGGAGAGGCTTGGAAGAGAGACTGGGACTCTTTTCTTCAGAAGACTCCTTTCATGGGATGACCTCAATGGCCAGAAACCTTGCAGGATTTGGTTCACCATTTAAATACCCTCATTTCACTCATTAATAGTCACAATTAATCTTATACCTGTCTTTCCAGTCTTGGAACACATCATCTTTCTAAGAACAGCCCCTTATCTTGAAAAGGATAGCCCCTTATCTTTCTAATAGTATTAATGTACTATATTAATTGCATTGATATTAAACAATATATCACTTCAATTTTCCTCTTCTTTCTGGTGTTTATCCATGTTAAATTTTTTTTTTAATTTTGATGGAAGCATTTTCATCTCATAACTTCTTATCTTGAAAGCTCACAAATGTATAGTGAGAAATGGTCTCTTTCTTTACACATATAAATAAAGCACTAGAATTTAAGTTTGAAGCATTCTAGTCTGTTTTCCTTACTTTCTTACCAAAAATTCACATTCAAGGATTCTCAGGATTTATTCTCATTCGTTCATTATTCTCATGATTTAGCTAAATCTGCAAAATTTCGTCTTCTGTTTTCAAGCAGAATAGTTTCAAAACCCAAGTTTCAAAAACCAAGCAAAATATTTACAAAATACAAAGGCACTAGACCACACAAGCAAACATACCTATGTGTGAAATAAACAGTGAAATTCATGACCCCGTTATAGACACAATGCCTAATATATGTTTCCTGCCGAAAGCAGTAGTTGATGATTCAAGACTACCTTATGAAAAATGTGGCATCTCACACATCCTTGGCACATGTTGAATATGACTCAATTTACCACAGTTAAAACAATTAGACAAGAAATCATTGGTCCTTCTGCTGAACCTCAAATAAAAGCATTTCTCTATATGTGAGAAATAGAAACAAGGAAATCAAATACTTTTAAAGAGAACTTTCTTTTTTAAGTGCTGAGATAAGTTTTAAAGAAATGCTTCATTTCAAAGTACTTACAGTTAAGAAATAGGTTCTGGGCAGCTGTGTCTTGTGGCTTAGAGAATCTCACTAGAAGTGAAAGACGCAGGAAAGAAGTGTATTCAATTGCAGTTTGTTTTAGTCAAAGTACATATTCAGCGGTTTTTATTGGCCAATGAAATCCAGGCAGAAGAATTTTCAGAGTATGTTTCTTTTTCCTAGAAACCGAAACTTAAAAAAAAAAAAGTGTTCCTTCTCCTACCTTTTATCACCTTTTTAAGGTGAAAACAGATTTGATTCATTATATAATTCGGTTGATTTTACCTGCCTGGCAGAACTTAGCAATTTTTAAATTTTACCCTTTAACTCAATAAATAAGATTTAGTGTGTATTTATTGCCATTTTTAAACTGGGGAGCTTCGGTAGTGTTAAGAGAAAACAAGCTATCGGGAATTCTGTATCTAATCAGACACTGCTTTTTTTCTTCTGCCTCTTTGCACTCATTTGTTTTCCCTTGTTGTTGTTGTTATTTAGTTGCTAAGTCATGTCTGACTCTTTGCAACCCCATGAACTGTATAGCCCACCAGGCTCCTCTGTCCATGGGATTTCCCGGGCAAGAATACCGGAGTGGATTACCATTTCCTCTCCCAGGGGATCTTCCCCATCCAGGGATCAAAACTGTGTCTCCTGCATTGGCGGGCGGGTTCTTTACCAATGAGCCATATGGGAACACTTTAGGCACTGTACTAAATGGTTTTTTTTTTTTTTTAAGTATTTATTTATTTTGGATTTGGCTGCATTGGGTCTTTGCTGTCACATTGGGATCTTTAGTTGTGGTATGTGTCAGCTTAAAAAGATGCACAACGTGAGAGTTGCTAGTTAAGTTTTCTTTGGGGCAAAGTGAAGACTGCATCCCAGGAGACAGCACTTCAGACAGTGCTGAGAAGCTGTTCCACTGTGATGGGGCGACAGTCGGTATACATGTGGTTTTGGTGAAGGGGGAGTTCATTCAATCAGGCAAAAGTTTTTGCCTGATTTGCAAAAGTTTTCTGCTAGTCACAAGAAGCTGATGTCCCCCATGAAGGGATTTAGTGCTTTTCTAGAGACGAGGAGATGCAAGGATTGGGCTCAGAAAATCAGTTCCCGAAAATATTTAACTCTCTGAAGACCTGTTCTGCCAGTTTTCCCAGAACACAGAGTGCCCCATTCCTGAATTACCTTCAGGGCATGTGGAAGGTCAAGAGCTGAAGCAGCACAGAAATCAGTTCCCGCAGAAGTGAAGTGAAGTGAAAGTCGCTCAGTCATGTTCAACTCTTTGTGAGCCCATGGACACATGGAATTCTCCAGGCCAGAATACTGGAGTGGGTAGCCTTTCCCTTCTCCAGGGCACTTTCCCAACCCAGGGATCGAACCCAGGTCTCCAGCATTGTGGGCGGATTCTTTACCAGCTGAGCCACACGGAATCCTGCAGAGGCAGCTGGCAAATGACCACTTGCAGTTGATACACGTGAACTTTTAGTTGCAGCGTGTGGGTCTAGTTCCCTGATTAGGGATCAACCCGGGGCCCCCGGCACTGAGAGCACAGAGTGCTGGCCACTGGACCCCCAGGGAGGTCCTCTAAATGCTTTTAATGTGTTGATGTATTGGATTTTCCTCACAATTCTGTATGTAAAATTGTACGGCGGCTCAGTGGTGAAGAATCCACCTGCAATGCAGGAGATGCAGGAGATGCAGGTTCAATCCCTGGCTTGGGAAGAACCCCTGGAGGAGGAAATGGCAACTCACTCCGGTATTCTTGCCTGGAGAATCCCATAAACAGAGGAGCCTGGTGGGCTACCATCCATGGGGTCCCAAAGAGTTGGACATGGCTGAGCGGCTGAACACACACACAATTCTGTGGGGTAGGTATGACTGTCACCTCCATTTAACTGTCAAGGAAACTGAGTCACAGCAATGTTAAGTGGCTAGAAGGTGGCAGCTAGGAATTGGCTGACGCGGGACTCTAGTCTTTGTCTGCTGAGGTCTACACCGCATCCCGCCCCCCGTTTTCACCTTACAGTCTGCTCTAGGGAGAGAGATCTGACACTCCATACAACCTCAGAGGGAGTGAAAAGACTAGCCACTCTCATTTCTGAAAGGCTTATATTATGAATCAGAAATCAAAATGTTATTATTTCAAAAAGAAGAAGCTCAAGTGTAAAAAAAATGTTATATAGAAATTGGATGTGATGTAGTAAAAGGAGCCATTGTTTGTAGCTGAGCTGATGCGGAATAAAATCCTTGTTGTGCACCTTGATAGCTGTGAGGCCTCTGGAAGTCAACTCAAAACGTAAACTTTGGTTTCCTTACCTCTAAAATTAGAAGACTAGCCTTTTGGGCCAACATCTTAGCAAGGTGGCAGAGGTAGCATCTGCTCTTTCAGCTTCACTATGCCACTCAAAGATGACAAGAAGAAGAAAAATGCTGGAAAGTAGGCCAAGAAAGACAAAGACCCCATGAACAAACCAGGGGCCAGGCCAAAAAGAAGTCTGAAGGCAGAGTTTGTGACAAGCTCAATAACCTAGTCTTGTTTGACAAAGCAACATACGACCAACTCCGTAGAGAATGTCTCAACTATTGGGTTGGCTAACTGGAGAAGTGCCTCGTTTCCCATGTCTTTCATGACTTTGGCTTGTTTGAAGAGTATTTGTGTGGAATTAACCTCTTCTTCAAGGAGCCCTAGGTTCTTTCACTGGAGAATGGTATTTAGAAAAGATCTGTTTTAGGCAAGCTCATGGCTGTTGGATCCTCATTGCTTTTAGGGTCCTTTAGTAAAGAGAAGAGACATATGTATGTTTACTTATACACATGAATGAATATGTATACATATACATCCATCCATCATTATCGATCAAAACCATGACTTCATACTGATACTTCTAATTCTAATCCAATTCCATGAGGTTTAATTCTAGCTTTCCTCCTTGTCTTATTTTAAGTTCTTTTTCAGACAATGAAAAAGTGAGCTCTTGGTTTCTACAATATATTTACTTATTTGTTCACTCCTATTATGTACACAGGATGCTTTCAGAATTGCTAACCCATACTTCTGTGAGCAACCAATGTACCAACTAGACTATAGTTGTGTACGGTTCTTTTGTTTTTAGCTTTATAGGATCAGGTCAATGCACTGTTTTCCAAAGTTACTTAGGTTATTTCTTTTCTTTCCTGTCCACTTTGATGTGGCTACTCGGAAAAGGGTTAATCCCACTTCATCTCTGCTGTCCTATTCCCATCCCCCTCCCACCTTCTTTGCCTGCCCATGCCCTGTAGGTAACCAGTCTCTTTAGTTTCTGGTTTACCTTTGTTCATTTATGTTGTACTCACATGGAGAGGAACTGACATCTAGCACAGAGCTACAACTCTGAACAATTTTGTGAACATACCAAAAATCACTGAACTGAATTCGTTCTTAAAAAGAAAACAGTTGGAGCTATGTTCTGTACTGAATGCCACTTTCTAATCAGCATCTGGAATAATTGGAGCTACCGTTCATAGCAAGCAGAGGGCCAGTTTCTTTTGAAACTGTAATTCATATTCTTCTAGCCAGAAAATTGGCCACTATATAAAAAATTTCATAGAAAAATTGAGCAGTTTCAGATGTGAATGAGGGCAAAGCATTTCTCTTTCTCAGGGTTTTCTCAGGGCATGTGTAAATGAATCTTGGTTTCCTTTGCTTTACTCTGGGCTCATTGTTATAAACATTGTTCGAAATCGTGGCAGCTCTCCAGGAGCAGCCATATCTTATCCTAAAAAGACAGCTGCCAAAGATTCTTTTGGTTCACGAGTTCTTGTTTTTTGGTTATAGCGTACAAAGGATTAAGCTTCCTGTGGAGAGAAGACTAAGAGTTTGTGACCTCTGACCGAAGAGGAACTGGCTGGCACAGTTAGTATAGCACGGAGAGGGGTCCAGCTCACATAATGATTGCTTTCCTGGGGAAGGAAAATGAACAAAGACCAGATGATTCGCAACACACTTGTTAAAGGAAAAGAAGAATTTATGTTTTAAAAATCAAAATAGGTTTTTATTATTAAAAATTTTTTTTAATTTTAATTTTTTTAACACCAAAAACAATTTTGTATTGGGATATAGCCAATTAACAATGTTGTGGTCGTTTCAAGTGAACAGCAAAGGGGCTCAGCCATACATATACATGTATCCATTCTCCCCCAAACCTCCCTCCCATCCAGGCTGCCACATAACATTGAGCAGAGTTTCACGTGCTATACAATAGGTCTTGTTGGTTATCCATTTCAAATATAGCGGTGTGTACATGACCTTCCCTAACCTATCCTGTCCCTCTGGCAACCATAAGTTCATTTTCTAGGTCTGTGAGTCTCTTTCTGTTTTGTAAATAAGTTCATTTGCATCATTTCTTTTTAGATTTTTCATTTAAGGGATGTCTTATGATATTTCACCTTCTCTGTCTGACTTACTTCAGACAGTGTCAATATGACATTCTCTAGGTTCATCCACGTTGCTGCTAATGGCGTTAGTGATAGTTGCTCAGTCGTGTCAGACTCTTTGTGACCCCATGGGCTATAGAGTTCATGGAATTCTCCAGGCCAGAATACTGGAGTGGGTAGCCTTTCCCTTCTCCGGGGGATCTTCCCAACCCAGGGATTGAACCCAGGTTTCCCACATTGCAGGTGGATACTTTATCAGCTGAGCTACCAGGAAAACTCAAGAATACTGAAGTGGGTAGCGTATTCCTTCTTCAGCGGATCTTCCTGACCCAGGGATTTAACCAGCGTCTCTGGCATTGCTGGCAGATTCTTTACCAGCTGAGCTTCCAGGGAAGCTCATGCTAAAGGCATTATTTCATTCTTTTTTAATGACTGAATAATATTCCGTTGTGTATATATATATATATATATATATATATATATATATATATACACATACCAATGAGGAGAAGATCAATATTACAAAATCAGTTTCTGTGGAAATATATTTCTGTGCTTAGATGCACATTCACCCCAGCTCACACCGGCAATCTGTCAGTTTATATCTGGTGGACATACATTTCCAGAAGGTTGCAGCTGAGAACATGGTTTTATGATAGATGAGGAGGTGCTATAGAAGAGGTTGTGAACTTTCTTTCCCTGTGTCTTATTGAGGGGCTGCTAACTTCAGGTTAAATGTCTGTCCTTCTATAGCTAGAAGATAACGCTCCCTTTCTTGGGGGAATCCGGTCTCCATACTCAATGGCTGCAGACTTGTAGACAGGCTCAACTTTCTTCATGAAATGTAGTAACTCTCCTTAGGGAGAGGCCGTGTATAGGCTGCAGGTTACAGAACCCACTTACTTACCCCCCTTTCCCCAAGCAGAACATAAAAAATAAGAAACAAGAGCCTGAGACAGGGATTTTAACACCCCTTCCAAATGTCTAGAACCAGGGACTTGGATAAGGTTGTGATCTCTTTTCGTCTTATCTTTGTTCTTTTTTTAACTGTGTACTGGCTTTGTCTGAAATAGGAAGTGGGTGTGTGGCTCAGGGTAGACAAAAATCATATCAAATGATGGGACTCCTCCAGACTCGCTGAAGGGGAAGCTGCAAAGATTCGACCTATGGTAGAACAGTGTCAATGAAAATAATCAATGAACAATCCCTAAGGAGTTTTATTTGAGCCCAACTACAGACTAGCCCAGAAGTCAGTTTCCCAGAGAGCTCTGAGATGCTGCTCCAGAAAAGCATGGTTTCCAGCACAGTTTTGTATCTTGTCAGAACAAAGAGCATTAAATGGGACTTCCCTGGTGGTCCAGTGGTTAAGAATCCATCCACTAGTGCAGGGGACACGGGTTCTATCCCTGGTCCAAGAAGATCCCACATGCAGCAGGGCAAGTAAGTCTGTGAGCCAAACTGCTGAGCCCATGTGCCCTAAAGCCCATACTCTGAAACAAGGAAGCCACTGCAATGAGAAGCCCAACCACTGCAGCTGGAGAGTAGCTCCCCACCCCACTCACCACGACTAAAGAAAACCCTTGTGCAGCAAAGAAGACTAGGCTCAGACGAGCAAAACGAAAACAAACCAACTTAGGGATACATGTCTGTGCTGTGCTTTGGCACTCAGTTGCGTCTGACTCTTTGTGACCCTGTGGACCATAGCCCACCAGGCTCCTCTGTCCATGGGGATTCTCCAGGCAAGAATACTGGAGTGGGTTGCCATGCCCTCCTTCAGGGGATCTTCCCAACCCAGGGACAGAATCCAGGTCGCCCACACTGCAGGCAGATTCTTTACCATCTGAGCCACCAGGGAAACCCATACATATCTTCAAGAGTTCCAAAAAAATCGCCCCACGTCGACCAGTACATATCCAGCCAGTCAGTGTGGCCTTGCCACCTGGGAAGGAAATCTTATCCTCAAAGCAGGACCAGCACTGGCATTCCAGGAAGAGAGGCATTTTAATCTATATTTTTCACACAGACATTCTTTACTTCTGATCAGTGTGCCCTTTTCTATACTAATTAAAACAGATGTACGGTGTATCCTTGATAGGCCACAAACAGGATATCTTAGTGTAAAATTCAAGTTAACTCATGCATAAGCCAGAATGACTTCCCTCTATCTCAATAGGTGAAAATGTCTTTTATCACAGGCTTGCCTGGCACTTGGGAGAAGCACGCTGTAGAGGAGGTGCAACTGCCCTGGTGTGTCCCTGGTCCCTGTGATGGCTCCGTAGGAGCCCGGGAACTGAGCCGTGTACTTGGCTTCATTGGCGTCCCTTTGAGCTCAGATGTGCAAAGACCCAGCTTTGTTACTGAGTCCGAGGACCCTTGCGAGATCTTGAACCTCCTTCCCAGTATCACGGAAACCTTGATTCTTTGATTCTTCTTGACTTCCTCCCCATCTCAACCAAGAAAGAAAACTGATGTGTATAAGAGAAATGACAGCTGTGGTGGAAGCTTCTAGAGGGTTTAGAGAGCTTTAATTTTTGTGCAAATCTGCCAGCTCTTGAACAAGAGACCAAAGGAATAAATAATTAAAGTGGGGAGACTGCAGCTTGAGAACTCACTGGGAAAGCTAGTAATTTGTACCCCTTCAAACATCAATATTTGTTCAACATCAAAACCTCCTTCCAACATCAGAGAGAAATTTAATCTTCAAGGACTCATAAAAAAAAAAAAAAAAAAAAACCAAAAAAAAAAAAAAGCTCCAAAAAACTGGAACTGTATTGAAAACAAAGAAAGAAAGACTATCTTCTGGGTTATAACCCTCAGGTTGGCTTGAATAAAATTCTCTATCTTTTTTGCTTTCGATCTTTTTATTTCGTATTGGGATATAGCCAGTTAACAATGTGATAGTGTCATGTGAATAGTAACAGGACTCAGCCATACATATATGTATGGCTTTCCAAAGGAAAGTATATGTATGGCTTTCCAAAGGAAAAAAAGAAGGAATTTGAGAACAATTTCAGATGCTAATGATAGCCAATTATAGTAACCACTTAAGAACCTGACAACTCCAAAATTGTCTCAAGAAAAATTGTAAATGTATATTTTCAAAAACATTTTCATTTTTCTTCAAAGTGAACTTTTTTTGTTCAGTGACTAAGTTGTGTCCAAATCTTTTGTGACTCCATGGACTGTAGCCTGCCAGGTTCCTCTGTCCATGGAATTTTCCACTCAGGAATACTGGAGTGGGGTGCCATTTCCTTATCCAGGGGATCTTCCTGACCCGGGGATTAAGCCTGCATCTCCTGCATTGGCAGGTGAATTCTTTACCACTGAGCCACTAGTGAAGATCATACAAATAACTGAACTTTTTCAAATAATATGGAAGGTTTTTATAACCAGAGAAGTAGCAGCTTTCTCTTCCACCCTTCAGTTGATGCAATCTTGTTCCATAGAGCAAAATCAGGTTAACTCAATCATTTTTGTTTCTGTTTTTAGTTTTCTGGGGTTTATCTTCATATCTCTCATAAATATACTACTCTTTCTTGGTTAATAATTTTAGACATTATCTCTGGCTTGCTGCATGATAGAGGATTCCACATTCCCAGTTTCCCTTTTTTCTCCACTCTCTATATAGCACCAGGACTATTTTAAATTTCTGCATTAATTCCTTCATAACTTTATTTAAAAATTATTTATTCATGGCTGTGGTTGAACTGTGGTGTTGGAGAAGACTCTTGAGACTCCTTAGGACCACAAGAAGATCCAACCAATCCATCCTAAAGGAGATCATGGGTCCTGATTATTCACTGGAAGGACTGATGTTGAAGCTGAAACTCCAATACTTTGGCCAGCTGATGCGAAGAACTGACTCATTTGAAAAGACCCTGATGCTGGGAAAGATTGAGGGCGGGAGGAGAAGGGGGGGTGACAGAAGATGAGATGGTTGGATGGCATCACCGACTCAATGGACATGAGTTTGGGTAAGCTCCGGGAGTTGGTGATGGGCAGGGAGGCCTGGCGTGCTGCAGTCCATGGGGTCGCAAAGAGTCAGATATGACTGAGCGACTGAAATGATGATGATGATGATGATGTGGTGGGTCTTCTTTGCTGCATGCGGGTTTTTTCTAGTTGCAGCAAGTGGGCCCATTCTCTTGTGGTGCATGGGTACTGTGGTGGCTTCTCTTGTGGAGTACGGGCTCTAGGGCGCATGGACTTCAGCAGTGGCGGCACATGGGCTCAGTACTTGTGGCACGCAGGCTTAGTTGCCCCTTGGCGTGTGAAATCTTCCTGGACTAAGGATTGATCCTGTGACCCCTGCACCAGCAGGCAGATTCTCAACCTCTGGACCACCAGGAAAGCCCTTCCTTTGTGACTTTAAATGCTGTATGTAGACCTTTCTTTTTGGTTTTCTCTACTTGTGACCGTATTTCCCAATTTTGCCTTTTTTGAGATGAGTCTTGTCATGACCGTGCCCTCCTGCCTTCCTTCCCATTTCTGCTTCCCAGCTTCTGTCCTTTCTGTTTTTACGTTTCCATTTTTGAAGCTGATGCAACTTATATCCTGTTTTGTGCCCACAATTGAGAAATGTGTATATTGCCCAAGTGTTGTATTTAAATAGTCTTTTTTAAGCAATGTTAACATCATTATGACTATATGACTTTTAAGGGCAGAGCCAAACTTCATTTTTATTTTTGCATTTAATGCACCCTTATTAATTGCTGGGCTCTTTTGAGGTTGCTGTGCAATTACTAACTTAGTTCTCATGACAGCTCTATAAAGACGGGCTATAATTAACCTCATATTATGAGTTTTGAAATTTCCAGGTAGAAAAGTTAAGCAACTAGCAAAAAGTCATAGAGTTAGTTAACTGAAGAGTCAGGACTTTTTTCCTCTGAAGTTTCTATTCCTGTATTTCTTATGCACTTTAATCACCTTCTCAATGCCAGTTTCAAATCTTGGGAATTCTGTTGTACCTGGAGGGCTCCTTCCTAAAACCCTCCATCTTCTTGTTCCTATTTGGACCAGTTGTTCTCTTTTGTTCTTGTTCAGTTTCTAAGTCAGGCTGACTCTTTGAGACCCCGTGGACTATAGCTTGCCAGGCTTCCCTGTTCTTCACCATCTCCCAGAGTTTGCTCAAACTCATGTCCATTGACTTAGTGATGCCATCCAACCATCTCATCCTCTGTCACCCCCTTCTCCTCCTGCCTTCAATCTTTCCCAGCATCAGGGTCTTTTCTAGCGAGTCAGCTTTTTGAATAAAGTGGCCAAAGTATTGGAGCTTCAGCTTCAGCATCAGTCCCTTCAATGAATAGTCTGGGTTGATTTCCTTTAGAATTGATTGGTTCAATCTCCTTGCAGTCCAAGGGACTCTCAAGCACCTTTTCCAGCCCCACAGTTCGAAAGCATCAGTTCTTCGGCGCTCAGCCAGCCCAGTTGTTTTCTAGACCTGCTGTGTTTCTGTTCACTCGAATCTTTCCTTTATTTCTTCTCAGGAGGTTTCAGAGTCTAAGTCATCCTTTTTCGTGGTTCACGCTCTTATTTAGCTTGATGACACTGAATGGGACTTCCTAAGACAAGAAGTATGGGAAGTTCATTTTTTGAGTCTTTCTACATCTGAAAAAAAAATTTTTTTCCTTCCTTCATACCTTATAGTTCAATTAGACTTATAACTACATTTAAAATAAATTCTCCTTAGAAATTGAAGCTGCAGGAACTCTGAGGATAAAAGATGAAGAAAAGTCCCCTTGAAGGTGCAAGTCAATGAGTAGGTGAGCCAGGAGAGGACCCCCTCATATAACCTCACCCGACTAATGCACAGCTCCATCCCTCCCCCTACCCCCACACCCAGCACAGGGAGACGACAGCGCCTGCTCCATCACTTCATTAGTTTGTCTTCTGGGCTGTGTCTATGCGTCTTTGTCTTCTCTTCCCAAACTGAATAATAAGCCCCTCAAGGGTAGGAACCAGATCCTCTATTTCTTTATATCTCTCACCTTACTTAAAACAACATGGATACATCTGAGCTATATGTGCCTTGTCATGGTGAGTTGAGGAAGAAGCCAGAGACGGAGCAAAAGAGAAAATACCTCCTTTAATGGGAACAAGTCACAAATGAAAAATAGAAACTGCAGCTTTGCCCTGTATGGTATGAGCTGCCCAGATGGAATTGTTAAATACATGGAGAATGTAATTGAGCTATTTATGGGAAATAGTGAGGTGAAAGTGAAAGTCACTCATTCATGTCCAACTCTTTTCGACCCCATGGACTATACAGTCTGTGGAATTCTCTAGGCCAGAATACTGGAAAAGACATGTAATAAATTATCACATAATAAATTAAAAGAAAAGTCCTATATGGGAAGGAGGAATGAGATGCAAGGAGAGACAGAAGCCAAAAGAAGACAAGAAAGAAGAAGGAAAAGAAAGAGAGAGAAATAGAAAGCAGAAAATAAGATGGCAGATTCCCCCCTCCCTCAGATGTATCACTCACTTTAAATACCTCAGTTATAACACAAAAAAGATCAGATCAGACATTTAAAATAAACAGATAAATCTAGCTACACATTCTCATCAAGATTTTCAGGGACATAATACACATAGACTTTAAAAGTCAAGGGATAGATAAAAATCTACCAGGCAATGAGCCAAAAGCAAGATAGTATCATTTAAGTACTATGAGACAAATAATATTATAGTGCAGTGAAAGTAGGTAAACCTCAGAGGTCAACACCCACATGGGTGAGCTCAAAAACACATGGAAAAAGCACGTCAAAAGAATACACATGATAGGAAGATATTTATAGAAATTTCACATAATGAATGTATGTTTTATAGTAATATTTCCGAACCAAAATTTACATCAGTCAGCAAAATACACATCAGTTCACTTCAGTTGCTCAGTTGTGTCCGACTCTCTGTGACCCCATGGGCTGCAGCACGCCAGGCTTCCCTGTCCATCACCAACTCCCGGAGCTTGCTCAAACTCATGGCCACTGAGTTGGTGATGCCAACCAACCATCTCATCCTCTGTCGTCCCCTTCTCCTCCTGCCTTCAACCTTTCCCAGCATCAAGGTCTTTTCCAATAAGTCAGTTCTTCTCATCAGGTGGCTCATCTTCACATCAGCTCCAAAGTATTGGAGCTTCAGCTTTAACATCAGGCCTTCCGTGCGTCCAAGGACTGATTTTCAAGGGGCTCTCAAGTCTTTCCCAACACCACAGTTCAAAAGCATCAGTTCTTCGGCGCAGTTTTCCTTATGGTCCAACTCACACGTGTGGTGAAATTATAATAGAAATCAAGAAAATGATTAGTGCAAAATTCAGATTACCTCTGGTGGGGAAAGAAAGAGCAGGACCATGGTGGGGCAGGCAGGTGTGTCACAGGGACTGGTTTTTAGTGTCTTCAGTGAAGTGAAAGATTCATGAGTGTCCATTTATCATTATTTCAAAGCCAAGCTCTGTATGTTATATGCACTCTTGTCTACAAATATCCCTTGGAAGTGACTGAGATGTCAATCTAGTACTTATTCCTTGGAAGCAATGTGTCTTTGGAAGCTTTTAGAATTTTCTTTTTTATGCCTATGTTTCTGAAGTTCTGTAACCTCAGGTGTCTAGCTGTACCTATTCCCCCTTTCGTTGTGCTGGGTCCTGTGCGGTTCCTTTCACTCTGAAAACTCATTCCTTCAGCTCTAGGAGAATCTCGTGTTATTTCATTCAGCCGTTGCTTCTGATGACAGTCATGTCTTAATTCCATCTCCCATTGTTTTCAATATTTCTGAAACAGTCTTCAGGATTTTACAGGAAAGAGTGTCTCCCACCACTCTTCAGCTTCATAGAAGACAAGCATTCTAGAATATAGCTTCCTCTAGTTTTTCTTCAACTACCATTTTCTCATCTACTCTACATCTAGAAATTCATTGAACTTCTTTTTATGATGAACCTCTTCCCAGTTTCTTGATTTTAGCTATAAGTCTCCAAGAATATTTTTAAAATTAATTTATTTATTTTAATTGGAGGCTAATTACTTTACAATATTGTAGTGGTTTTTGCCATACATTGACATGTATCAGCCAGGGGTGTACATGTGTTCCCCATCCTGAAAATCCCTCTCACCTCCCTCCCAATCCCATCCCTCAGGGTCATCACAGTGCACCAGCCCTGAGCACCCTGTCTCATGCATCAAACCTCCAGGAATGTTTTTTAAATGCTTGTTTGTTGACTCTTCAACATAAAACTCTTGTCAGTTTTTCTGAGATGCAGAGAGAAAACTGAACCAGTGGGAGAGGATTGACTAGAGCTAAGGGAACTGAAGTCTGAGCTTGGATGAAATCTTACCTGCACACCTGAATGAGTGCCCCCAAATACCCTTTACTCACTAACTGCATAATCTAGGACAGAGAAGTTGATTCTCTTATCTGTGCTTTAGTTTCAAATAGAGGTAATAATACTAGATATGTTGTTGTTGTTCGGTCACTAAGTCATCTCCAGCGCTTTGTAACCCCATGGACTGCAGCACGCCAGGCTTCCCTGTCTCTCAATATCTCCCAGAGTTCGCCCAAGTTCATGTCCATTGAATCAGTGATGCTATCAAACCATCTCATCCTCTGCTGCCCTCTTCTTCTCTCTCCTATGCTAGATATACCAGTGAACAAATAAAGAAAATCATAGGCTTCATGCAACATGGAAGATCCAGTCCCTGGATCAGGAATATCCCCTGGAGAAGGAAATGGCAACCCACTCCAGTATTCTTGCCTGGAGAATCCCATGGACAGAGGAGCCTAGCGGGTTGCAATCCATGGAGTCACAAAGAGTCCAACGTGACTGAGTGACTACCACTCACGCAATTTATAGTTAAGTGTCCTCCCCTGATACATAATTGGCATTAGCTCCCCACCACAGTTTAGCTCTGTGGAGGAGGGTTTCTCTTGGTCAGAGGGAGGAGTGAACATTCTGATTGCTGAATCTGAATGCCCTGGTGGCAGCGGGTGTGTGGGCTCTGAGTGTGAACTGAGTCTGTGCTCTCCGCACACGTTGCCTTTGCACGTGCTCTTTCACTCACTGTCTGCACTGCCCTTCCTGTCCCTCTTGGCTGGTTGATTCTTAATCATCTTCTAGGTTTCAGTTCAATTGTCAGTTTCCTTGAGAAGCTTTTCCGGACCTTGATCATGTAGTCCTGCTATTTTCAGTGCTCCGTGCTGTGTATTTCTTTCTGTTAAAAGGACACACGCCCGCTGCCCCCGCCCCGCAACCCCGGGGCTGGACCGTCTCCCTTACACGGTTTCATTCTATGACTTCTGCACAGTGAAGTGAAGTTGCTCAGTCGTGTCCAACTCCTTGCGACCCCATGGACTGCAGCCCACCAGGCTCCTCAGTCCATGGGATTTTCCGGGCATGAATACTGAAGTGGGTTGCCATTTCTCTGCACAGCTTCCTCCTAAATCCTCCCCTACCCCGGCCTTCTGTCTTGCCTCTCATCTCAAGAATGTCAAATTGTCCAGTATTTCCTCTGTGTCTTGTTGACCTAGGCACTATTTTCTTGCTGACAAGCCTTGTTTGGTTGGTTCTACTGATTAAGTGAATTCTATTTGTCTTCAGTTATTATTTACTGTCCCTTTCTGTTATTTTTCTTTCTAAATATTGTGTCATTTTCTTGGAAAGATGATACACAAAATTCAAGAGCTATAGAAGAGTGCATTGTGAAAAGTAAGTCTCCTTCCCTCTCCGGTCCCCCAGTTATACTGTCTCCGTGTATAAAGACACGATGCTTATATACAATGGCTGTGTGCTCCTCCTGGCTTTGTTTTTTGTGTGCATTTTTGTCAATCTATCTTGAAGATTTTTGTTTCCCACAAAATCTAAGGTACAAAATAAATCCCAGTAGGTACAACCTCTACTTTTCTAAAAAAGCATTTTATGTGTCTTGGTTTATAAATTTATATACATGTTTTAATCATTTCTTTTTTTCTCCCTGTCCATTGAATTAAATAATTCCTTGTAGTAGCTGCCCGTGTTTTAGAAAAGCATAATATACCCATAAGGCCTTGTGCGTGTGATGGTAGGAGGGATTAAAGGAATGGAGTAGGGATGAGAATGCCATCCCCTCCACAGCATCTCATCTGTAGGGATGGACAGGGGTGGAAGTAACCGCACCATAGTGAAGAAGAGGAGTTGCAGATGGAATCTTGCAAGCTCTTGAGGCCTGAAAAGATCATGGTTTCTCTGTCTTACCAAATCTAGTTCAAAATAAATGTTTGCTTTTTGAAATGACCCAGCATTTATATGTGCAGAAATTCAAAGGCATTTTTAATTAGCCAAATCTTAGACAAATCATGAGAAATACCTTGTTCCCTTTCTTTTCTCTGTGTGTGCCCCTGCTTTGCTTGGTCCTTGGGTATGTGCTTGGGCTGGTGGCTCAGAGAATAAAGAATCTGCCTGCAGTTCAGGAGACTTGAGTTTGATCCCTGGGTCTGGAAGATCCCTCAGAGAAGGGGATGGCTACCCACCCCAGTATTCTTGCCTGGAGAATTCAGTGGACAGAGGAGCCTGGGGGGCTACTGTTCATGGGGTCAGAAAGAGTCGGACAGAACTGAGCAACTAACACGTTCACCTTTTTTCACTTGGGACATGCTTGGTCATCTTTTTGGGTCAGCCAGCACTGGTGGGATAATCAACACCAGGCACGTAGTGGGTGTCACAGAGCTCTGAGAATGCAGAAGTGAGCAAGACAGAATTCCTGAGTCTAGGTCATTTTCTCAGGGAAGACCAACAGAAGGGCAATTTTAATTCCATGTGGTAAGTGCAAATGGGATGCTCTAGCATCACGCTGGAAGAGTTTTAACCTCTGTGGGGTCTAACCTTAGAAGAAGGGGATGACAGAGGATGAGATGGTTGGATGGCATCACCGACGCAATGGACATGAGTTTGAGCAAGTTCCAGGAGATGGTGAAGGACAGGGAAGCCTGGTGTGCTGCAGTCCGTGGGTCGCAAAGAGTCGGACATGACTGAGCGACTGAATAGCAACAGACCTCATTAATTATGTGTCAGTGCTCAAGGATAAGTTTATTGACATAAGCTAAAAGTATTTTATCACAAGTTCCTGTTACCAAGTACATGCACATAGCAGATCACATTTCCCAAAGATAAGAATCCACATGCTTGTCATAATCTTCTCACAACTATGTGACTGATAATCTCATTTCACATGTAAGGGTCTATGTCCCTCTCTTTGAATCTGGATAGAGGCTTGTGGCTGCTCAACCAATGGAGCAGCAGTGGAAACAATGCCATGTGTCTTCCAAGCTCAGTCATATAAACGATCGTCTCACCCTCTGTGCTTGTCCCTGGAAAAGTGAAAATATTGGTCACTCAGTCATGTCTGACCCTTTGCAATCCCATGGCCTGTAGCCAGGCTCCTTGGTCCATGGGATTCTCCCAGCAAGAATACTGGAGTGGGTAGCCATTCCCTTCTCCAGGGAATCTTCCCAACCCAGGGATTGAACCCAGGTCTCCTGCATCGAAGGAGGATTATTTATCATCTGAGCCATCAGGAAAGCCCCACTATATTTTGATGAAGACCAAGCTATATGGAGAGGCCACATGTGTGTGCTCTGGCCAATAGTCACAAAGCCCTCAGTCAACAAGTCGGCACCAATCACCAGATATGTGAATGAATGAACTTCAAATGGTCCCAAATCCTGGCCTTAGAGTCTTTCAACTAGAGATCAGATATGATGGAGCAAAGATAAGCTGTTCGCATTGATGCTACCTGAATTCCTGACTCATAGAAACCATGAGGTAGAATACATGATGATTGTTATTTTAAACCCGTAAGTATAGGAAAATTTTGTTGTGCATGAACAGATAACTAATACAATGCACAAAGCTATTCATGAGGATTTTTTTCATTTTTGTAGAAAGATGTGAGAAGTTGGAATGATGTTGAATATAGTCATCTTTATGATCTGCAAAAATATGAAATCTTAATACTTTTCTTTGGATGTTGATGAATAAAGTGACATTTTAAAATTATTGTCTAGTAAGGTGCTTTGAAAAACCAAAACCAGGGTAGCTGTCATAAACAGAACTAACATTCATGGACAGCAAGGAGATCCAACCAGTCCATCCTAAAGGAAATTGGTCCTAAATATTCATTGGAAGGACTGATGTTGAAGTTGAAACTCCAATACTTTGGCCAGCTGATGCAAAGAACTGACTCATTTGAAAAGACCCTGATGCTGGGAAAGATTGAGGGAGGGAGGAGAAGGGGATGACAGAGGATGAGATGGTTGGATGGCATCACCGATGCAATGGACATGAGTCTGAGTAAGCTCTGGGAGTTGGTGATGGGCAGGGAGGCCTGGTGTGCTGCAGTCCGTGGGGTCACAAAGAGGTGGACATGACTGAGCGACTGAACTGAACTGAACACTCATGTAATTCACCCAAGACTTGAGAGCTCAGAAATTGAAGTAAACTGGGATTAAGCATACAGAATGGCTTCACTGGTGACACTAGTGGTAAAGAACTTGCCTGCCAATGCAGGAGATGTAAAAGACTTGGGTTCAGTCCCTGGGTCGCGAAGATCCCCTGAGCGGGGCATGGCACCCACTCCAATGTTCTTGCCTGGAGAGTCTCATGAACAGAGGAGGCTGGTGAGCTATAGTCCATGGGGTCATAAAGAGTCGGACATGACAAAAGGGATTTAGCATGCAAAGCCTACAGGTAATGAGACTAACCACAGAGCAGAGTCAAGCTTCCACTAACCCAATAAGCCACAATATTCACACTCTGGCTTGTCTCCAGGTCACCAGTGTGCTGAAAGTGCGGCTTCCCTCCCCGCTCCCCACCCACCCTGCTTACTCCTCTGAGTGTTTTCTTGCAAGGTGGGGTTTGGAAATCAGGATTTCTGCAGTCTTCATGCAGGTTGACTACAGACAGCGCAACTTCATCCTATATTGGAAAACCTGTTTGAAATCTGGCAGGGCAGACAGCTTAGGCAGCTCAGGGGCATTGGCTGAGCAGAGGGGAGCCCATCACTGTGGGCGCTCCTAGAGTGGGGCATTCCCTCCAGTTTCATAGAGTGACTGGCCCCTTGCCCATGCTGCCAAAGCAAATCCTCCCATTCCAGACAAATCACTCATTTGAGAGTTTCACAAGAAATTTCTGCTTTGTTTTCTTCTGTTTTTTAATGAGTAGAGATGGGAGAACTTGTACGGAGTGAGCAGTGTGCGTATGTTAGTTGCTCAGTCACGTCCAACTCTTTGTGACCCCGTGGACTGTAGCTTGCCAGGCTCCTCCATCCATGGGATTTTCCAGGCGGAAATACTGGAGTAGATTGCAATTTCTGTCTTCAGGGTGTCTTCCCTACCCAGGGATTGAACCTGAGTCTCCAGCCTTGCAGGAACAGTTTTTACTATCTGAACCACAGGGAACTTGTAGGGAGTGAGCAGAGATCTAGAGAAAGTACAAAGGGAAACATTCCTGGTACAGGAATTGTTGTAAAGGTTATTTGCTTATTCTACAACAGCAGATTTGAGTTTAAGCTCCATGATAATAGAGTCTTTTTTTTTTTTAACCTAGTGTGTCCCCAGAGCTTCAAATAATGCTTGGCAAATGACAAGAATGATAACAAAGGCAACTAACTTTTCTTGGGCATCAGGAAATCAACACTGAATATTCACTGGAAGGACTGACGCTGAAGCTGAAGCTCCAGTACTTTGGCCACCTGATGCCAAGAGCTGACTCACTGGAAAAGACCCTGATGCTGGGAAAGATTGAAGGCAGGAGGAGAGGGGGGCGACAGAGGGTGAGATGGTTGGATGGCATCACCAATGAACATGAGTTGGAGCAAGCTCCAGGAGATAATAAAGGACAGGAAAGCCCGGTGTGCTGCAGTACACGGGATTGCACAGTCGGACATGACTTAGCAACTGAACAACCACGTGTTTGATACTCTTCTAAGCAGCTTATATATATATTTTCATTATATCTTTACATCAGCCCTGTGAAGTAGGTACTAATATTATCCTCATTTTGTGAGTTCAAAAACTGAGGCGCAGAGAGGCACATGATAGGCACTCTGTAAATACTTGCTGAATGAATTGTTTGTGGAGTGCTTCCTGCATGCCAAGCTATCTGCGAAGCTCCAAAGAGGGTACAGAAATGAAGAAGACAGGATCCTTTCTGTGAGATTCCTGATCACACTGCTGGGAAGGTGGACAGAGCCTGCCTCCCTCCATCCCCTGCCTCTCATCCTGCCATGAATGATATTCTTGGCTGAAGCTCTGAGAAAGCAATGCAGGTCAGCACGTCTTTAAAAAATGACCCAAGGTAGAGATGACAGCCATGTCCTGTAAAATGCCAGATGATAGTTTATTTCTAAAGAAATGCAGATAACTAAGCAATCAGTCTTTTGCAAGTGATTATTCAGTAGAGTGGGCCCTTGGGACTTGACAGTGAGCCACGCCAATAAGGCTGAGTTCGTTTGAGGGACCCAAGGGACGTTTTCTTCGGTTTAGTTCTCTTGTCTCCCTCCTACCTCCTCCCCTTGCCCCATTCATTTTTCTGGGCTTTATCACCCTCAACATGTAGAAAGGAATGATCCAGCACTTTCATTTCCCCAAGATGTTTACCCTTCCATAGCCAGCTCCAGGGGAAATCATTTTCTGTCCTTTCCCAGGCTCCTGCAAAATGAGAGAAGCTCTCCAAAAGGTCTCTGTGCGCGTGCTATGTTGCTTCAGTCCGACTCTTTGCAACCCTAGGACTGTAACCCTCCAGGCTCCTCTGCCCAAGGGATTCTCCAGGTAAGAATACCAGAGTAGGTTGCCATTTCCTTCACCAGGGGATCTTCCCAACCCAGGGATCGAACCCACGTCTCTTTATGTCTTCTGTGTTGGCAGGAGTGTTCTTTACCACTGGCACCACGTGCTCAATCTGAGTGTCTTCATGTTATTTGATTTCTCACTTTTGAAACACTCTCCTTTTTTATCTTCCTTGGTTTTACTCTCTTTTTACACAAGCTGTTCCTTCTGAGTTTTGGTAACCTTTCCTTTTGTTTTTAGATTTTTTTTTTTTTTTTGATGTGGACCATTTAAAAAGTCTTTATTGAATTTATTACATATTGCTTCTGTTTTATATTTTGGCTTTTTGGCCTCAAGGTGTGTGGGATCCTAGCTCCCTGACAGGCATTGAGCCCACGCCCCTTACCTTGGAAGGCGAAGTCTTAACCAAGGACTGTCAGGGAAGTCCCTAAACTTTCCTTTTCCAGCTGATTTCCCAATCTTGGAGTTCTTCAGTGCTGGCCCTCAACCCTCCTCTTCTCTTTTTGCTCTTTCTTGCTGATCCATTCATCCCCATGGATTCAAGTGTCGTGGAATCCTAAATTTGTGTTTCTCCCCTGAGTCTCTCCTTTGACTAACAAACTCTTGACATCTGCTCTCTTGACTCCCCTTGGATGTTTCACCTCAAGCTTAACAAGTCCCCAAAGAGCTTACAGTGTTCTTGTTCTTGAAACTCTTTTCCCACCCTACTCCAATCTTCTCCATTTTGCTTAGTGGCTCTCCCTTCCAGCTGGCTGCTTATGCTAGAAAACAAATTATCCTGAATTTCTTCCTTTTTCACATCCCTCAGTTAAATCCATTAGCATTTAGCTTTTCTTGATTTTGCCTTTCAGAGTTTGGACCTACATGCTTTTGAAAGCTGGAAACCTTGAAAAATGGCTTTCTTCTAGCTGCCAGAAATTTGTATTTTTGCTGTCAGTAAAAATTGCAAATTCATGGGGAAGAGTCCTCTTTTGTCCTGGAAGAGATACTTGTTTTCAGTTTTAGGGGAAAGAAAGTCATTTCTTGGTTTGAACAAATCATCAGAAGTTTTAAAAGTATTAATGTATCTTCATCAGACACATCTAAAGGAATGAGAAGAAGATAAGTGGTTTGGTTTTAAATGTAAGTAACCAAACAGTTGATCAAACAAGTCAATCTTTAGGGAAATCAACCCCGAATACTCATTGGAAGGACTGATGCTGAAGCTCCAGTTCTTCGACCACCTAACGAGAAGAGCCGATTTGTTGGAAGAGATCCTGATGCTGGGAAAGATTGAGGGCAGAAGAAGAAGAGGGTGTCAGAGGATGAGATGGCTGGATGGCATCACTGATGAATGGACCTGAACTTGGGCAAACTTTAGGTGATGGTGAGGGACAGGGAGGCCTGGCATGCTGCAGTCCATGGGGCCTCAAAGCATCTCACATGACTGGGCGACTAAAAAACAACAATAACAACCAAACAGTATTATCTGAAACTGAATCTGCCAAATAGGAAGTGTCCCACCCACCAAACAGGGAGTGCTACCCCACCCGTCATCCTTGGGTTGCTCTAGGTCAGACTGAAAGATTCCGTACTCATTGTATCTGGAAGGAGAAAAACAACTCAGTTAAAAAATGGGCAGAGAACTTGAATAGACTTTTTTTTTCAAAGAAGGCACACAGATGGCCAACAGGAATGTGAGAAGATGCTCCACATCACTAATCATTAGGGACATCCCAATCAAAACCATGATGAGACATCACCTCACACCCATCAGAACAGTCAAAAAGATAGTAAACAATAAGCTTTGGTGAGGATATGGAGGAAAAAAAAACTCTCGTGCACAGTTGATGGGAACGTAACTTGGGTATAGAGTTTCAGTTTTACAGGATGGAAAGAGTTCTGGAGGTGGGCGATGTGATGGCTGCTCCACAATGTGAATGCACTTAATACCCCTGAACAGTGCACTTTAAAATGGTAAATTTTATGCTGTGTATTTTACCTCAATAAGAAATATTGGAAAAAAGTAGTGGTAACAGATTTAAAAGCTGCTGCCACATGGAAATTTGTGGCGGAATGGAACTTAACTTCTAGCTCTGAAGAAGAGGTCCTGTGAAAGCTTGAGACAGAAGAAAGTGAGTGAGGACAAAGCTTGGGGGTTGCCTGCATCAGGTGGTAAGATGATCTGGACCGGGCTCCAGCTCAGAAGTCTTTAGGGACATTCTCTACCAGGAGAGCACTGCAAAAATACCTCCCCCAGAAGAAACCCCCTTGCAATTCGGAGAAGAAAGCAGCCGCTGTAGAATGATTCTGTAGAGGGTGGAGAAAACTAGACTGATTCATGGGAGGATGAGATTGTGGGAAATGCAAAAAATGACTTGTTATAGAGGGATGGGAAGCCTGTCATGCTGCAGTCCATGGGACTGCAAGTGGCTAACACCACTCAGCCACTGAACAATGACAATATTGTGTTATGCCTTGTTCCCAAGATAGGATAGGATAGGATAGAATAGGAGTAGAATAGAATAGAATAGAGGTTTTGTCCCTACAGAGAGAACCAGCTTGCAGGGACACAGGATTCAGAGCAGAAATGGAAAAGAAAACTAAAGTGGAGAGGACTGAGAAAGGAAGCAGAGGGTAAAACAGGGTCAGTTCAGTTCAGTTCAGTCGCTCAGTCATGTCTGACTCTTTGCTACCCCATGAATCGCAGCATGCCAGGCCTCCCTGTCCATCACCAACTCCCGGAGTTCACCCAAACTCACGTCCATCGAGTCGGTGATGCCATCCAGCCATCTCATCCTCTGTCGTCCCCTTCTCCTCCTGCCCCCAATCCCTCCCAGCATCAGAGTCTTTTCCAATGAGTCAGCTCTTCGCATGAGGTGGCCAAAGTACTGGAGTTTCAGCTTCAGCATCAGTCCTTCCAAAGAACACCCAGGACTGATCTCCTTTAGAATGGACTGGTTGGATCTCCTTGCAGTCCAAGGGACTCTCAAGAGTCTTCTCCAACACCACAGTTCAAAAGCATCAATTCTTCGGCGCTCAGCTTTCTTCACAGTCCAACTCTCACATCCATACATGACCACTGGAAAGACCATAGCCTTGACTAGATGGACCTTTGTTGGCAAAGTAATGTCTCTGCTTTTGAATATGCTATCTAGGTTGGTCATAACTTTCCTTCCAAGGAGTCAGCGTCTTTTAATTTCATGGCTGTAATCACCATCTGCAGTGATTTTGGAGTCCAAAAAAATGAAGTCTGACACTGTTTCCACTGTTTCCCCATCTATTTCCCATGAAGTGATAGGACCAGATGCCATGATCTTCGTCTTCTGAATGTTGAGTTTTAAGCCAACTTTTTCACTCTTCTCTTTCACTTTCATCAAGAGGCTTTTGAGTTCCTCTTCACTTTCTGCCATAAGGGTGGTGTCATCTGCATATCTGAGGTTATTGATATTTCTCCCGGCAATCTTGATTCCAGCTTGTGCTTCTTCCAGCCCAATGACAATATTGTGTTATGCCCTGTTCCCAAGATAGGATAGGATAGAATAGAATAGGAGTAGAATAGAATAGAGGTTTTGTCGCTACAGAGAGAACCAGATTTCCAGGACACAGGACTCAGAGCAGAAATGGAAAAGAAAACTAATGTGGAGAGGACTGAGAAAGGAAGCTGAGGGTAAAACAGGGCACCCAGCTCAAAACTTCAACCCCAGTGCTGTAAGCATGGCCTGTACCTGAGTTACCACCTTTGGGCTCCTTCAGTGACTATCGACTGGGAAGGGTACTGGTCTCACAGCAGAGGGACAACCTGCATCAGAAAAACTTGCGGTCCTTTTTCCTAGAGACCGTCATACAGAGTGAGGTAAGTCAGAAAGAGAAAAACCAATATTGCATATTAACACTATCTGGAATCTAGAAAAAGGGTACAGATGAGCCTCTTTGCAAAGGAGAAATAGAGACACAGAAAAAAATGTATGGACACCAAGGGGAAAGGGGGTGACTGGGAGAAATTGGGAGATTGGGATTGACATATACACTTACCATGCATAAAGCAGATAACTGATAAGAACCTATCGTACAGCACAGGAAACTGTCCTTAATGCTCTGTGGTGACTAGAATGGAAAAGAAATCCAAAAGGGAGGAGATTATATATGTATGTATATGTATGTATATATATATATATATATATATATATATACACATATGGCTGATTCATTTTGGTGTTAGTAGAAACTAACTGTAAAGCAACTACATTCCAATAAAAATTAAAGAAAGAAAAACTTGCTGTCCTTTAAAAAATTCAGACTCCTGGATCCCACCGTAGATCTGAATGAGAATCTCTGGAAGAATAGGCGATTGTTATAAGCTTCAACCACATTTATGCTCTGAAGTCTTTTCAATGTCACCAGGAAGACTTAGCTGGAACTATGGAATTTATGCCATTATAACTGACAACCTGGGCTGGGCACCGTTGCCATTGCTTTCACTGCTTTGCAGTGCATGGAGCACTTCAAGGCATCTGTGCTATGCTATGCTATGCTAAGTCACTTCAGTCGTGTCGATCTGTGTGACCCCATAAACGGCAGCCCACCAGGCTCCCCCATCCCTGAGATTCTCCAGGCAAGAACACTGGAGTGGGTTGCCATTTCCTTCTCCAATGCATGAAAGTGAAAAGTGAAAGTGAAGTTGCTCAGTCATGTCCGACTCTTAGCGACCCCATGGACTGCAGCCTACCAGGCTCCTCTGTCCATGGGATTTTCCAGGCAAGAGTACTGGAGTGGGGTGCCATTGCCTTCTCCGCAAGGCACCTGTGGCAGATTGCATTTTCCAAAATGGCTACAACAGTAGCTCTGTCTCTTACATTCTTCAAGCACTTGGCCACACTCCGTTAAGAGTTAGAGGAGGAGTCCCCAACCTCCAGGATCTAATGCCTGATGGTATGAGGTGGAACTGATGTAATAATATGGAAATAAAATGCACACTAACTAACGCACTTGAATCATCCCAAAACCATCCCCCCAACCTCCATCCATAGAAAAATTAGTGTTAGTCGCTCAGTTGTGTCCAACTTTTTGCCACCCCATGGACTGTAGACCACCAGGCTCCTCATCCATGGGATTTTCCAGGCAAGAGTACTAGAGTGGGGAGCCATTCCCTCCTCCAGAGAATCTTCCTGACCCAGAGATTGAACCCACATTTCTTTATGTCTTCTCCATTGGCAGGCAGGTTCTTTACCAACTGAGCCACCAGGGAAGCCCCTTTGTCTCTCACAAAACCAGTCCCTGGTGCCAAAAAAGTTGGGGACTGCCGAGTTAGAGTCTGGGGTTCTTTAAATAAGAAGTTGTTCTTGTTTTCCCCGGATGCAATAAACTTTATTTATTTATTTATTTTTTTAAAAAGTAAGAGTCTGTGTCCACTCTCTCTTGAAACCAGGCAGACCTTTGCTACTTCCTCAATAAAGAGAGTTCAGCAGAAGTGAAGCTGTGTGACTCCTAAAACTAGATCATAAAAATGTCACTCACTTCCGTATGGTTTTCTCAAGATGCTTGCCCTGGACACCCAACAACCCCACGGTGACACAGTCCGAGCAGCTGGTGGCGTGGCTAATGTGGAGAGGAACCCAATCCCTTAGGCTCAGGCCCGGCTGAACCACAGCCAAGAGGCAGCATTCTTTCCCAGCCCTGGTTGAGCTTCCCCAGTTCACACTGCGTGAGCAGAGGCAGAGTATCCTACCCAAAGTATGAAAGTCACTCAGTCGTGTCTGACTCTTTTCGACTCTCTGGACTGTAGTGCACCAGGCGCCTCTGTCTATGGAATTCTCTAGGCAAGAATACCGGAGTGAGTAGCCATTTCCTTCTCCAGGGGATTTTCCCGACCCAGGGATCGAACCCAAGTCTCCTGCATTGGCAGGTGGATTCTTTACAATCTGAGCCACCAGGGAAGCGCCAAAGTATAAACTCTTTTTTTTTTTTTTAATAATTAATTTATTTTTGGCTGCACTGGGTCTTTGTTGCTGCACATGGGCTTTCTCTAGACGCGGCTAGCAAGGACTGCTCTCTAGCTGCTTCTCATTGTGGTGGCTTGCTGTGGAGCATGGGCTCAGTAGTTGTGGTGCATAGCATTAGTTACCTTGTGGCATGTGGGATCCTCCTAGACCAAGGATTGAACCTGTGTCCTCTGCATTGGCAGGTGAATTCCTATCCTCTGCACCACCAGGGAAGTCCCATAAATTATTGACTCTTGAGTAGAAGAAATGGCTGTTGTTTAAGCCCTTAAGCAGCAACAGCTGACTCTGATAGAGCATCCATGGCAGATAGAATGTGTGGATAATCATTACATACCCTGGACAAGTGAAATGAATTCTCTTCTGCTGTCCTTGGCTTTATCAATTTGTAGATCTTCTATTAATACTTGTCTTCTCCCCAACCTCAACCTCCTCTGAAGAGCTGCTCCTTCTTGTCTCTAGCAATTTGCTTCTAGCACGAAGTAGCATTTAAGGAGGTTTTGGTTTTAGGAGGTTTCCCTGGTGACTCAGATGGCCATCTGCTCGCAATGCAGAAGACCAGGGTTTGATCCCTGGGTCGGGAAGATTCCTTGGAGAAGTCGATGGGTACCCACTCTAGTATTCTGCTGCTGCTGCTGCTGCTGCTGCTAAGTCGCTTCAGTCATGTCCGACTCTGTGCGACTCCATAGACGGCAGCCCACCAGGCTCCTCTGTCCCTGGGATTCTCCAGGCAAGAACACTGGAGTGGGTTGCCATTTTCTTCTCCAATGCCTGAAAGTGAAAAGTGAAAGTGAAGTCGCTCAGTCGTGTCTGACTCTTTGCAACCCCATGGACTGCAGCCTACAAGGCTCCTCCGTCCATGGGATTTTCCAGGCAAGAGTACTGGAGTGGGGTGCCATTGCCTTCTCCGACTCTAGTATTCTAGTCCCTGGAAAATCCCAGGGACGGAGGAGCCTAGTGGGTTACAGTCTGTGGGAGTCACAAAGAGTCAGACACGACTGAGCAACTAACACACAGGGAACTGGCCTGGTATGAGGGAGCCTTAGCCACTGGGAATATATGGGATACAGCATAATATCAAGAGTGGGAAACTGAGACTACTAAAAACTGTCATCAGCTACATCAAAGATTAAAAAAAATTTTTTTATTTATCATAACTTTAAAGTAATTTTAAAATAAGCTACATGGGAAGCACATTATTTTGCTTAGTAGCAGAGTTCCACACCCATTCCAATCAACCTTGAGTATTATTGGAAGGACTGATGCTGAAGCTCCAATACTTTGGCCACCTGATGCAGAGAGTCAGCTCATTGAAAAATACTCTGATGCTGAGAAAGATTGAGGGCAGGAGGAGAAGGGGGCAACAGAGGATGAGATGGTTGGATGGCATCACTGACTCAATGGACATGAGTTTGAGAAAGCTCCGGGAAAATAGAGAAGGACAGGGAAGCCTGGTGTGCTGAAGTCCATGGGGTTGCAAAGAATAGGACACAACTTAGAGACTGAACAATAACGAGACCCATTCTGCATCTCTGGGACTATGGTTTCTGGGACTAGAAAGCTGAGATGGAACTAAATTGCTCTGCAGCAGAAAGGTATGTGGGCTTCACCCCCATGTTCACTGCAGCATTATCTGCTGCTACTGCTGCTAAGTCGATTCAGTCGTGTCCAACTCTGTGGGACCCCCATAGACGGCAGCCCATCAGGCTCCGCTGTCCCTGGGATTCTCCAGGCAAGAACACTAGAGTGGGTTGCCCTTTCCTTCTCCAATGCATGAAAGTGAAAAGTGAAAGTGAAATCGCTCAGTCATGTCTGACTCTTAGCAACCCCATGGACTGCAGCCTACCAGGCTCCTCTGTCCATGGGATTTTCCAGGCAAGAGTACTGGAGTGGGGTGCCATTGCCTTCTTAGCTAATACATGGAAACAACCAAGACAGATGCATGGATAAAGGAAATCTGTGTGTGTGGGTGTAAACATGTACACGTAAAGGCATTACGATTAGTGAAATACGTCAGACAGAGAAAGACAAATATCATATGATCTCACATACGTGTGGAATCTAAAAAACCAAACCAAATCAAAACCAAAAACACCCAGATTCATAGATACAGAGAACAGATTGGTGGGTGCCAGAGGTGGGAGGTGGGCAAATGAGGGTGGTACCAAGATACAAACTTCTAGTGAATAAGTCATGGGGATACAAAGTACAACATGCTGACTATAGTCAGTAACATTGTACTGCTTATTTTTGATATTTACTAATATGAGAAATCTTTCATATATTTGTGGTTAAGCCATAAAACAAAACAATTTATAAAATAGTAGGCACATCACCCCATATTGTCATAAGGAAAATGACTAGGAAAAAACTCCAAATAGTTTCATTTTGCACAAATGTCTTATCTGATTACAATTCTTGCCACCTCTTATACCTTTGAACCTAACCTAGTGACTTCTTGCCACAATATTTTCCATGTGCTGGGTGAGTAAGAAGGAAATTAAGATCAATATGATCTGTCTCTGTTTTCATGATGCTTATCAATTACCATCGATGCAGGTGTTAAAACAAAACACAGAAAGTATACTGTATTGGTGTTTTTCCTTCTGGCTTACTTCACTCTGTATAATAGGCTCCAGTTTCATCCACCTCATTAGAACTGATTCAAATGTATTCTTTTTAATGGCTGAGTAATACTCCATTGTGTACATGTACCACAGCTTTCTTATCCATTCATCTGCTGATGACATCTAGGTTGCTTCTATGTCCTGGCTATTATAAACAGTGCTGAGATGAACATTGGGGTACATGTGTCTCTTTCAATTCTGGTTTCCTCAGTGTGTATGCCCAGCAGTGGGATTGCTGGGTCATAAGGCAGTTTTATTTCCAGTTTTTTAAGGAATCTCCACACTGTTCTCCATAGTGGTTGTACTAGTTTGCATTCCCACCAACAGTGTAAGAGGGTTC
The DNA here is from genome assembly GCF_002263795.3 of Bos taurus. Lineage (NCBI taxonomy): Eukaryota > Metazoa > Chordata > Mammalia > Artiodactyla > Bovidae > Bos > Bos taurus. Next base: position 97,944,566 of record NC_037333.1, read on the forward strand.
CCTTTTCTCCACACCCTCTCCAACATTTATTGCTTATAGACTTTTGGATCGTAGTCATTCTGACTGGCGTGTATATGGAATTTAGAAAGATGGTAACAATAACCCTGTATACAAGACAGCAAAAGAGACACTGATGTATAGAACAATCTTTTGGTCTCGGTGGGAGAGGGAGAGGGAGGGATGATTTGGGTGAATGGCATTGAAACATGTATAATATCATATATGAAACGAGTTGCCAGTCCAGGTTCGATGCACAATACTGGATGCTTGGGGCTGGTGCACTGGGACGACCCAGAGGGATGGTACAGGGAGGGAGGACGGAGGAGGGTTCAGGATGGGGAACACATGTATACCTGTGGTGGATTCATTTTGATATATGGCAAAACCAATATGTGGAAAGTGCTGCACTCAATATGCAATATGCAATATGCACTCAATATGCAATATGCCGGCTCCCAGCACAATACAATATTGTAAAGTTAAAAAATAAAATTAAATTAAAAAAAGAAAAAAAAAAAACACAGAAAGATGAAGACTGCTAGGAAGGCAACAGACAGGGTATTCTGTCATTTTTTATAGCAATCCTTGGAAGCCTGAGCACTAGGGCCAGGTTTTAAAATTTGATGTATTAATTCTTGGCTGCACTGGGCCCTTGTTTCTGCATGCGGGTTTTCTCCAGCTATGGCAAGCGGGGGCTGCTCTGTAGTTGTGACGCGTGGGCTTCTCACTGCAGGGGCTTCTCTCGTTGCAGAACACAGGGTCCGTTTCCCGCAGGCTCAGTAGCTGTGGTGCATGAGCTTAGGTGCCCCGTGGCCTGTGGAATCTTAGCTCCCTGACCAGGGATAGAACCTGTATTTCCTGCATTGCAGGCGGATTCTTAACCACTGGACCACCAGGGAAGTCCTAGGGTTAATTTTTATAAGAAGAAAAAAAACTTTAGGGTACTGTCATGAGCAACAAAATAGGACTCAAACCCTGCTCTCTGGACCCAGCACTGCCATTCTGTATATATTGCTGACCTTGTAAATGCCATTTCACTTTTCTTTATTGCATACTTGAAAGTTGCTGAGAGAGTAGATTTTGAAAGTTCTCATCACAAGAAAAAAATCTTATAACTGTGCCGTGATGAATGTGAAGTAAAATGATTGTGGTGACCATTTTGCAATGTATACATGTATCAAATTGTTATGTTGTATACCCATGGACAGAGAAGCCTGGCGGGCTACACAGTCCATGGGGTCGCAAGGAGTTGGACATGATTGAGTGACTAAGTGCACACACACACACACACACACACACACACCCCTAATGCAATGTTATATGTCAACTATGTCTAAATTACAAAATGAAATAAAATGCCAAGTTAACCTGGGGGAAAAAAGAAAAGAAAAAGAAAGTGGAGTCCCTGTGGCTGGCTTGCTACCAGAGATGACTTGGGAGAGGACAGAGATGTGCAATGCGAATTTTAATTAGGTGGTTTGCTGTGTGGTTTATGGCACAAATCCTCCCTGTGTGTATAAAATCTACAGTAAACTCTGCATTGTTAGGCAATTAATTCCTGGAAATGATTTACTGTGAAGACCTGCCAAGGCCGATGAAACTCCCTGGGGGAGAAAACCACACTTTCCTGGGGTGAGGAGCCTTGCAGGGTAACACCTGGTCTCTGGGTGCAAGGAAAATCCAAAATAACAAAAGCATTTTGACAACATTTAAAACACTTTTTGTACTGGACATTTTCAAACTTATGTAAAGGTAGAAAAGTAGAATGAAGCATCTCTACATACTCATCATTCAACTTTGACATTTTGACAAACTTGGCTCATTTTTAAAAAGAAACCTATTGTATGCTATGTGGCAGCCTGGATGAGAGGGCAGTCTGCGGGAGAATAGTTACATGCACATGCGTGGCTAAGTCCTTTTGCTGTTCACCTGGTACCATCACAACATTGTTAATCAGCTATGACAGGCTCAGTTGCTCAGTCGTGTCTGACTCGGAGACCCATGGACTGTGTAGCCCACCAGGCTACATTGTCCATGGGATGATCACAGCAAGAATACTGGAGTGGGTTGCCATTTCCTCCTCCAGAGAATCTTCCCATCCCAGGGATCAAACATGTGTCTCTTGTATCTCCTAAATTGGCAGGTGGATTCTTTATCATTGAGTCACCTGCGTGCATGCTAAGTCACTTCAGTTGTGTCTGATTCTTTGCAACTCTATGGACTGTAGCCTGCCAGGCTCCTCTGTCCGTGGGGTTCTCTAGGCAAAAGTACAGGAGTGGGTTGCTGTACCCTCCTCCAGGGGATCTTCCCAATCCGGGGATCAAACTCATGCCACCTGGGAAGCCCCTAATTGGCTATACCCTAATACAAACAACAACAATAACAACAAAAACAGAAGCATATGGGAAAGTTAATTCCATGATGAAGTATTTAAAGACACAAGAATTGTTGAAGACACTAATTTTTAATGGCAGTCATCTTAGAGAGGAGCACTAGAAATGTATTTCTTTCAAAGCAAATCAAAAATTAAAAATGTTTTGAAGCCATATGATTAGCTGAATTAGTTTCTAAGGTTTAAGGTGAGATAGCACTGAACAGATGCAGTATTTCATTGCAGCATTTTCTTTCACTACCATGTGAACTTGACCTGTAGAAATCAGAAAAAGAAAGACCAAATCAATGAAAGAATTCCATCTTTACATTATCCTTGTTCCAAGTATCAAAACTTTCATTCCACTGCTATCTTACTGCCAAATTGCTACATATTTATTTATTTTTAAATATTTATTTATTTGGCACATGGCATGTGGACGCTTGGTTCTCCGACCAGGCATTGAATCCACGCCCTCTGCAATGAAAGTGCAGAGTCTTAACCACTGGACCTCCAGGGAAGCTCCCAAATTGCTACATATTTAAAATCTATATCAAATCATGACCCCTGGTTCAGTACAATTTACTCAGTTGGTCAAGAAGTTCATTCAGGTTTTTCCATAAGATTTTATGAACATTTTGGTCAACCCAATATTTGAATGAGTCACAACCACTAGCTAAGATTCAACGAGGTGTCTAGGTTAGAGCTTACTATGCTTCCTTGCTTGAAAGTTGCATCTATTTATTCACCCACAATAGTTATTAACTGACTGCTATGTCAGGTACCGTTGCTACGTTGTTAGGTAAACCAACAGAATGCTCTGTAGATTGCCAGAGACAATTTCTCTTATCAAATGTCAGTGAATCATCATTCACACTAAGGTAAGAGACTCTAAAAGGCAGAGATCCCAGAACAGTCTTTTTCATTAATTGGATAATGGACCAGTAAATTACCACATTCTATGTAGGGGACTACATAGATATTCATTGGAAGGGCTGATGCTGAAGCTGAAGCTCTAATAATTTGGTCACCTGCTGTGAAGAACTGAATCATTAGAAAAGACCCTGATGCTGGGCAAGATTGAAAGCAGGAGGAGAAAGGGATAACAGAGGATGACACGGTTGGATGGCATCACCGACTTGATGGACATGGGTTTGAGCAAGCTCTGGGAGTTGGTGATGGACAGGGAAGCCTGGCATGCTGCAGTCCATGGGGTCACAGAGTCAGATACGACTGAGCAACTGAACTGAACTGATGTCGGGGACTAGGGTTACTTTGGCAAAATTCTGAATTGCATTGGTAACAAATGGCTTTAAAGAAACGTCACTGCTTGGGAAGAGAAACAACAGCTGTGTCTCAGGAGGCAGGGTACAAGGAAGAAAAAGAATAAGAAAACTCACCATCTGGACTCTGCTTGTAAATGGGTTAAGCACATCAGTCATTGAGGAAAGCAGTCAGAAGACAAATACTAAGACACTAAAATGGCACTAAAAGAAATGAGCTAAAACGTTCATGAAGAGGACACAATTTTGTGCTGCATGTGGCAAAAGAGCTGAGAGAGAGACAGATTGTGCCCATGCCAACCGTTCACACAGATGAATGCAGTATCCTGATCAAACGCTGTCAGAGACCTCTCAGGAGATAGGACTTTTAGAGAATAGCCTTTTCCAGGTGAAAATAAAACTTGGATGATAAATTCCATGGGATTGGCAGCAAGAGACGGAAAGACAGGACTGAGTAAGCCATCATCCTCTTGCCTAAGAAAAATAGGAAGAACTAAGAAGATTTAAAATGTGACCAGGAGAGCTTAGGAAACTAGGCATAAGAGCAGTTGCCCAGCTTTGACAATATCACCACCAAAAAGGCAGTACTCTTCTTCCTAAACGGGAGCTTTGGGCATTTTAGATAACTGGTTGAATTGTCCACAGTTCATTCATAGAGACTAAGGTAGCTTTCTACCACTTTGGAGAATAAATTACTCTTTTAATATTGTGGTGTTGACAAGAACATATTACTAGATCCATTACACAGTCACGGTTAGTGTGACATCTCAGTGGGTTACTGTTGACAGCAGCCGACCTGAGATGTAGGCTTTGGGAAATGAATGTTCGGTTGTACACATATCTCTGGTACCTTCGGTCATGATGCTGTGAAGATATACATGGAGGGTATGGGGCACATTTATCTGGTACATCATACAGCCACTTCACCTGTGGCAGACATCCTAACAAATCCCAGAATTCTTTCCCATCCAATCAGGGCTAGCCCTCTCTACCCAGGCTCCCTGGGAAGCTGAGTCCCAACTGACTGGTGCAGGCTGGCCATTGAAAGTCATTTGCCCTCCCTTTGCCAAGGGCCATCTCATGGATCTGTGAGATAGAGGACCACAGAAATCAAAGATACCTTTGAGACTTCCTTTTGCTACTCACAAATCAAAGAAGTCCCGCTAACTTACCAAGCATTTTTTATAAAGCATTCATTGCTTTTCTCTTTTCAATATCTCGCTTGAGTTGACAAAGGGCACAGAGCGGTAAAAATGTCAGACACAGGCAATCCTTGCAAATGGATCCCTGTTAAAAAACAAACAAATGGATCAACAGGTAGCCTGTGAATAGTCACGCAATTCCCTGCACTTGTTTCACTTTTCAAACCTCTTTAAAACATACATTTTATGTCACTTGTTTATCATCTTATCGCTATTTTTCTTTTAATAAAAAAATCATTTATTTATTCATTTATTTTTGGCTCTGCTGGATCTTTGTCACTGCACGGGCGTTTCTTTAGTTGCGGTGAGCGGAGGCTACTCTCTAGCTGCGGCGTGCAGGCTTCTCATTTCAGTGGCTTCTCTTGTTGCAGAGCGTGGGCTCTTGGTGTGTGCGCTTCAGTAGTTTTGGCTCCTGGGCTCTAGAGCACAGGCTCAATAGTTGTGACACACAGGCTTAGTTGCTCCATGGCATGTGGGATCTTTCCAAATCAGGGATAGAACCCATGTCTCCTGCATTGGCATGTGGATTCTTCACCACTGAGCCATCAGGGAAGCCCATTCCTGTTTTTTTTTTTTGATGACCAAGTGAAGTTAACTGACTTGCTAACTAAATCACATAAACTGGTGGCAGTGACTGGTCTTTCTCCTCTCAAGCCAGTACCCTTTACATAATAACATACCGTTTCAAATGATCTGCAGGTTACAATCATAGCCACAGTTCTCTATTATCTGTTCTAGAAGAGTTCTCTATTTTTTTCCTTTTTAAAAACCTTTTGATTTACCTACTATTTTTACTGATGTGGAATGGTTCCCTTTAAAGCCAGTTGTGTAATGCACCAATTTTTCCAATTGATTGTGAGTATAGTGCTAGGTCATATGTCACCCTGTATCCCTCTAATCTTTTTCATTGACATCCCTCATGTTCTGCAAGGGAGGCAGTCCATAGTGAGAGAGGATATAAACCTTACCGGCAAAAGAAGAAATTAGAGAATGAAGAGTCTCTTGAAAAACTGTAGAATGAGCTGCTTTGCAGAGTTTTGAAGGCCCTCTCCATGGGAGGTCCAGTTGGGTCTTTGATGACCTATGGGGAGAGATGCCCTAGAAGGGACTCCTGCTCTGTATAGTCAGCACTGGCTGATCCGAGGGGTCTAATCTGATGAGCAGGTTATGTGACTGTGTGTCTTGACTGACTGATATATTTTGCCCTCCATTTTTGGATAGCACTTAGTTTTTAAAATTTTTAAATTAAAAAAATATTTTAAATTTAGTACAATTCCCAATTTCCAGTGTGAACAGAGAGACCCAGAGACAGAGAGTGAGCAGGAAAGAGAAAGAGAGTAGATTTAGCCTATAAAGTTTGGGAGTTCCTAAGTGATGAGAAAAATGATTTACTTTTCATAAATTTTTTTCCTTGCTGTAGTGATTTTGATTTTTATCTGACGGAGAAAGTGTGTGGGACAAAGACTGGACAATGAGATAACCATGTTAGAAATCTAATGTCTTGACCCTCATCAGATTAAGGAACGGATACTCAGTTTGAAGACAATTTGGTCCCTTGACCATTTCTTTTTCCCTGAAATATCATCCAAATCCTTTAACCCTTCCTCAAAGTGCTTGGTTTTTTTTTCCATGTTTGAATTCATTATTTATATTTATTCATCTTTTAAGCTTTCATTAAACCAACATTTATTGAATATACATAATATGTTATTAATACAAAAAAGAAAATATTTGTCAAGGATGTAACTAGTTTTCTGTTCCAGCATGTCTATGCCTGTCTTTATCTCAGGAAGTTTGTAGGAGAAAAAAGTCCCATTATTATTTGCTGAGAAACCTAGGGAAACCTTTAGAAAACACACCCTAATTCTAAGTCTGTTTCATAATACAGATATAGAGAATATTGAGAAGAAAAAAATTCTTCTTTCAAATGAGAGGACATGAACTATGGGTTTAAACCATGCTGAAGTTAGCAAGGGACATAAACGCCTTGCTCAGAACATCTTCTTGGGAAATGGTACCAGAGACAAAGATTTTTGCATTCATCACTCTGTTTGGAAAAGGGGACTTGTGCTTCACTTGTTTGAAAGCTGTTTAAAAAAAAAAAAATCTGGTCATGAGGACTGGTTACAGAATTGCTGAGCAAATGAATGAGTTGTGGTACATGACTCAATACACACGGACTTGGGAAGACAAGATGGTCAAGTGGGAAGAACCAGGCCTGACTGTAAGTCAGAATAAACATAAGCCCGTGGGGTGGGGTGGATTGAGAGAGTGGCAGAGACATATATACACTACCCTGTATACAATAGCTAGTGGGAAGATGCTGTACAGCACTGGGAGCTCAGCTCAGTGCTCCATGATGACCTAGGGGTGTGGGATGAAGCATGGTGGGTGGGAGGTCCAAGAGGGAGGGGTTTTTATATATATACATAGAGCTGATTCACATTGCTGTACAGAAATGAACACAACATTGTAAATTTTGTTTACATTTCAATTTTAAAAAATAAAGTAATAATTTAAAAAACAACAAAAAAACTTGAGCCCAAATTTCAGCATTTCCATGTTCTATGACCTTAAGGCTTTCTCATTCCTGCTTTTCATGTGTAAGTAGTATGTGAGCAAATATATGTCCAGGCAGTATTCCAGCACATAGGAGTTCAATCTGTGGTTGTTTCTTCTCTTTCTCCTCTGCTGTGGAGGTTGTGGCCCTGGCCAAGGGGATGCTCTCTTGCCTGTCTGTGTCCATGAAGGGAATGGGAGGTCAGAGAGTCTGTGCTGGGGCAGCCTTATAAATGCTTGCATAGATGTAAAGGGGGAACAAAGCAGAGAACCTGAACTACACAAATCAGTCCTAGGGTTTATTAGCCATTTTAGAGGTCTGTTTTAAGAAAGAACACTAGAGATACACTGTCTGTAAATGCACGTATAGAATAGACACCAAGAAAACTTATTATAGAATCCTAGACCCTAGGAAGACCTTAGAAATCATCTTGCACAACTTTCTCATGAAAGGTGAGAAAACTGATGCTAACAAATGACTTGTCAGAGAGCCCCAAAGTGAGCTGTTTGCTGAGCTGTTTCCAGAAACTTATCTCCAGAATGCAGCTACGCTCTCCTTCCTCTACCCCCTTACGGACCACTTTGAGAATCTCACTCCCATACTCACAACTACATACATCCATGTACACAACTGCGTGCACAAGTACGTACACCCGACACTCAGCGTATGGTTTTGGGAAGTTTGTGGAACAGTCACGAAGTTAAGAACCCTTGTATTAAGTTCTGCTGCCTTTTGAGGGATGTAAATGAGAGCACAGGGAGTGCTGAGAGAGGCAACTGAGCAAGCCCACGGGAGGAATGCAGGCTGCCAGAAGACAGCTGAGCTAAGAACAAAAATTATAATAGTGACTCACGAGCACTTGTCACTTGCCAGACCCTGTGCTAAGTCCTTTCCCGGCATTATCTGCTGTGACTCTTACTGCACCACCTTAGGGGAGGTATCATTGTTACCATTTTATCAGAGAGCCAAGGCTTAGGGAGATGAATTGTTATTGGTTACAATGAGTGACAGGCTAAGTTTTCAGGTCACCTCTGTGTTTAAAAGCATTTTAAACGCTTTCCAGATCACTTAAAATGAAAGCTAGATTTCTTAAAATGGTCTGCAAGGTCCTGCTGTGATATTCTCTTCTTCTGTTACCACTCCCCATCTCCCACCCCACGTCCAGTCTTTCCACCTCTTTGGCTGCTTGCTATGTCTCGGACCCTCTAGGTAAACTCTACTTCTGCACCTTGGCTCTAGCTCATTCCTCTGCCTGGACCTTTCGAAGATGAGTCATCCTCTCATCCTTTTAGGTCTTTACTTTCTCCCCAGTTCAAGCACTAGTCAGGCCCGACACTGTTTAGATACTGAGGTCAGAAGAGACTGAGGATATTTAGGGTGGTATAGGCGGAAACAGTGTCAGACTATTTTTTTGGGCTCCAAAATCACTGCAAAAAGATTGCAGCCATGAAATTAAAAGACGCTGACTCCTTGGAAGGAAAGTTATGACCAACCTAGATAGCATATTCAAAAGCAGAGACATTACTTTGCCAACAAAGGTCCATCTAGTCAAGGCTGTGGTTTTTCCAGTGGTCATGTATGGATGTGAAAGTTGGACTGTGAAGAAAGCTGAGCGCTGAAGAATTGATGCTTTTGAACTGTGATGTTGGAGAAGACTCTTGAGGGTCCCTTGGACTGCAAGGAGATCCAACCAGTCCATTCTGAAGGAGATCAGCCCTGGCATTTCTTTGGAAGGAATGATGCTAGAGCTGAAACTCCAGTACGTTGGCCACCTCATGCAAAGAGTTGACTCATTGGAAAAGACTCTGATGCTGGGAGGGATTGGGGGCAGGAGGAGAAGTGGACGACAGAGGATGAGATGGCTGGATGGCATCACCGACTCGATGGACGTGAATTTGAGTAAACTCTAGGAGTTGGTGAAGGACAGGGAAGCCTGGCATGCTGCGATTCATGGGGTTGCAGAGTCGGACACGACTGAGCAACTGAACTGAGGCGTAGACTAGGTCTTTACCTTCTTATTGAGTCTTTCCTGATAATGCGATTTAAAATTAGAACCTTTCAACACTAAATTCCTCTTCCTTGCTTCATTTTCCTCTGTTGTACGTATCACCAACCTATACATTATATTCTTACTTATTCTTAGTTATCGGAGAAGGCAATAGCAACCCACTCCAGTACTCTTGCCTGGAAAATCCCATGGACGGAGGAGCCTGGTGGGCTGCCGTCCATGGGGTCTCACAGTGTCAGACTCGACTAAAGTGACTTAGCAGCAGCAGCAGCAGCATTCTTAATTATATTGTAACTGTTTTCTTCCATTAGTGTCTAAGCTCTCCCATTGACAACCATCACTGTAATAACTGATGGAGGCAACAATCTATCACAGATGTTAGAACTAGTGGGTGAAAGTTTGATTTACATCTCTCTACCAGATCCTTATCCATTATAAAGGGGAGAGTAGCAACTTTGTGGTGGAGAATCTTGACAGACACTATCTTAACTAAGCAATCAACGTGAACATTACACACAATGAGACAACTTGATGTCATGTGGTGCAAGGCGAACAGAGCATCACTTTTGTAGAGTTGATGCCAAAAGTGTAAAACCAAAGCCTTATCATGAGGAAACATTTGACAAACCAAATTGAGGGATAGTCTACGAAATAACTGATCTGTATTCATTAAAAAAAAAAAAAGACAAAGACTGAGAAAATCTTCCATATTATAGAAGACAACTGAATGACAGCTGTCATTCAGTTCCAGTGGCCCCAGTTCATCTTAACCCTCCCAGCCCCTGCATGATTGCAATTTTCCATTGACAGAATCACTCGCCAGGCTCTGTCTGCTTCCATCATTAGATCTCCCTTCAGATTATTCCCCACCCACACCCTCTAATACTGTCCACAGGCATTCTGTGCCTCAAGTGATGCGGGCACACACACCCATGTTACCCTATCTTCTTCTTCAAGAGAGGGCAAACAGCTGGCTTAACTCCTCAGCTTCTCCATCTCATCCCTGCAGCTTTGCCACCACTCCCTTGAGGGAGTTCTAGGGAAGACAGATGCCACAGACATCTCCAGACAACTGCCAGGGGCCCTTACTCAGCTCAGCTGAGGGCAGAATTTCACATTTTTGTTGCCCTGGATGGTCAAGAAAGAAAGTAAAGGCCAGGCACTGGCGGAAGCTGGTCCAGACAACTGATTTTTTTTTTTTTTTTCATCTAAAGAAAGTTATTGGGATAATTGGTAAAGTTTAAATAATACCCACGGATTAGCTAATAGTACTGTATCAATGTTAATTTCCTTTTGATAATCACATGGTGATAAAATAAGAGAATGTCCTTGTTTTTAGGAAATGCACACTGAAATAGAGATAATAGGGTATCCAGTTTATAATTTACTCTCAAATGATTCAGAAAAAAAAATAGAATAGATAAATAGAGACAAGAAAGAGAGAAAATCAATCAAATCTGGTACGTTTTTAAATATTGGGGGAATCTGGGTGAAGAGTGTATAGGAAGTCTTTGTACCATTTCTGTGACTTTAAGTCTGAAATTATGTTAAAATAAAAATCTCAAAAAAATTGAAGTGAGCTCCACAAAGACAGGAATTTTTATTTCCTTTGTTCACTGGTGTGTCTTTAGCATCTGTAATAGTCCTTGGTATATTCCGCATATTCAGTAAATCCCCGTTGAATGAGTGAACACTAGCTTATGACTTAACAAGGTTCTAGGTGCTCAATAATATCTTTTGAGTGAACAAACACTGTTTTACGAGTTATCAGTGAGGTAACTGGCTCAAAAATGTGCCAGCTCTGGGGGGAATCTATATACACCCATTTTTCACCTAAGGCTTTCTAAGCAACAGCTACCCACCCTGCAGAGTCCAGTCTGACTCTGAGTAAAGCCAGGAGAGACTCTGGGCTGACCTTCATCCCTCACCTGCTCATCTCCAACAGCTTTTTCAGAGACACATCTATTGGATCACTAAAAAGTTTTATTGTGAATATATCCCAAGGGATAGATAGATAGTCTCTGTAAATCATTTATAAAGTTTAAGATGCGGGGGTAAGGGATAGTTAGGGAGTTTGAGAAGGTCATGTACACACTGCTATATCCAAAATGGGTAACCAACAAGGACCTACTGTACAGCACATGGAACTCTGCTCAATGTTATGTGGCAGCCTGGATGGGAGCAGGGTTTGGGAGAGAATGGATACGTTTATGTGTATGCCTGAATCCATTCGCTGTACACCTGAAATTGTTACAGCATTTTTTATCACCTATACCCCAATACAAAATAAAAAGTTTAAAGTTTAAAGGAAAAAATGTTTAGGATGGCAGTGGAGAAAAGGCTAGGGTCAAGTCATGATGGTGAGGAGGGCAATCATGGAGATGCGGTCAGACTGAAGGAGGGCCGTTGGGCTGTCGGGGTGACTACTTCCTGGTGGACATGGGTGACTCACCGGGATGCCGTATCGGGTCCGATACATTGTCCTCATGGCGACACTTGATCCCCATAGGCAGCATTCGTTCATGTCAGAGGCAATCTGACATGAAAGGCACAGGGGAAAGAGAGCCCCACAGAGACCTGAGCGCAGGGTGAAATCACAGAAATCAGTCAAGATTGTAAGGAGGCTGATTTAATCACACCTCTTCCACGGGCTTCCCGGGTGGCTCAGTGGTAAAGAACCCACCTGCCAATGCAGGAGACATAAGAGATATGGGTTCGATCCCTGGGTTGGGAAGATCCCCTGGAGGAGGTCATGGCAACCCACTCCAGTGTTCTTGCTGGAGAATCCCATGGACGGAGGAGCCTGGTGGGCTACAGTCCATAGAGTTGCAGAGTCGAACACAACTGATCACACAAACACACACACACCGCTTTCAAGAAAATACATACTCAGGAAATGGCCTTAGTGGACACTTGGTGGAAACAGTGGGGTCACCTGGCTCTTTATGTCTTGCTTCTAGATCCTACACACACTGGGGAAATTTGCTCGTCATATGCCAGGTCAGATTTAACTGCAAAAACGCCTGCCTTGCCAGGATGGGAGGGGAGTCTGGGGGAGAATGGATACATGTATACATATGGCTGAGTCCCTTCGCTGTTCACCTGAGACCTGTCACAACATTGTTTGTTAATCGGCTATCAGATCAGATCAGTTGCTCAGTCGTGTTCGACTCTTTGCGACCCCATGAATCGTAGCACGCCAGGCCTCCCTATCCCAGGGCTGATCTTCAGAATAATCGGCTATACCCCTATACAAAATAAAACGTTTAGGAAAAAAATTGCTTAAAAAATAATTGCTAACTTCTCCCCTCGACAACTTTAACTCATTAAATCATCAAAATAGTCATCCAAAAAAAAAAAGTTCCTGCCTTGTTGATCTGAGCATGTCCAAATTATCTTTCTTCCTTATCCTTGTTTACATTTGGAGCATATGGGAATAGGAAGTTTGTGGTGTCAGAATGTCTGAGCAACCCTCTGGAAACTGTGGGAAGGTGCTTAGGATCAGAAAGCACTGAGTAAAGAAATAATTGAAAAAACGAGAAAAGCAGTAGGAAACAGATTCTAGATGGTCATTCTGGCAAAGAGGAAAGTTTTATTATTGTTACGAGTATCGAAGCAAGTAAAAGTTAAGGGATATTGACATAAAAACTTAAAAAGTATAGTGAAGTTTCACTTTTAAGAGTCTGTGTGAGACAAAAAATGACCTAAGAAAATAGTGACAAACAGGAAACTGTTCTCAAACGTGCTGAGTTCAAGCTTATTTTGAAAAGCGCTAGGGTGGAGTTTTGTCATGGCTGTACCCTAGATAAGATAAGAAAACTCTTATTTTTTGATTGATGGTTTTCAGCCAAAGGCTATCTCCACAGAACTTGGAACTTCCATCATATACACACACACACAAAAGGCTCTTTCTCAAGACAGTGGAAAGACTAGCCACACAGAGAATGTCTACATCCCTTTGGGCAATAGACTCTGAAACAGGAATTTGTCTTACACCAAAGTGTGTCTGGTGCTGTGAAAGAATTTAAGGTTAGGAAAGCTAAAAACCCGAAAGCTTCCTGAAATGCACTGACCACAAGAGTCACAAGAATGTTGAAATCTGGAAACACAGACTCAACCCTGTAGGGAAAAGAGGAGGTAAAGGGAAGAGTGGAGAAGCACATCAAGAACATGGGGGTGCTAATGAGGTGGGAAATATAAAGCCCGATGATCGGTCTGGATAAGGATAATAAATTCAAGGCAGGCAGGTAAAATGAATGAATAAAACTGGTTGAAAAAAACACAAACCAGCCAACAGTGGGTGATGGACATGAATATGGCAAACTCTAGAGTGGAGGTCCCTTTGAAGAGGGTTAACTAAGGGGGTTGGAAGACTCTTAAGAGTCCCCTGGACTGCAAGATCAAACCATTCAATCCTAAAGGGAATCAGTCCTGAATATTCATTGGAAGGACTGATGCTGAAGCTGAAGCTGCAGAACTTTGGCCACCTGATGTGAAGAGCGGACTCACTGGAAAAGACCCTGAGGCTGGGAAAGATTGAGGGCAAAAGGAGAAGGGGGTTGCAGAGACTGCGATAATTGCATAGCATCATGAACTCAATGGACATGAGTTTGAGCAAACTCCGGGAGATAGTGAAGGACAGGGAAGCCTGCTGTGCTGCAGTTCATGGGGTCCCAAAGAGTCGGACACGACTTTGCGACTGAACAACAACAGCAACAACAAGTCAGCTTGGCAGCAGCTGACTTCTGCCAGTTGAGACAGAGGACTCCTCTTTCCAGATTTTCCAAATTTTCAAGGGGAGCTGGAAATCTAGATTAGAAAGCTGCATTTTTATGTGGAATCTGATCTGAGAGGCACACCACGTCCTGTGGCATGCTGGATCTTAGTTCCCTGACTGGGGCCCCCTGTACTGGAAGCGAGGAGTCCTAACCCCTGGACTGCCAAGGAAGTCCCTGGAATCTGACTTTTATATGGTTTCTACTGTTTTAAAGTTAATACAGCAAGAGGGGCCATTATGTACAGGACAGACAAAACATATCCACTAGTAAAGTCTGCCCAGGTGTTCCACCTTGTGACCGCTGATCTCTAGAATAACACGTGGATCTCAATGAGAGGATAAGCAAGCCATTTTTGTTATGGCAGTGACTGCATGATTGTAGCTCGGGAGAAAGCAACAGCTACGTTTACTTACAGATCCCTATGTCATCAAAGCAGTCAAAGATGCCAGTCTGCCAGTCACTGGACGCCGAGACCGCCGAGCTGTAACCTGGCTGTGAAACAACTGGGTTCATTTTCAAGACTGAGTTCAAAAGGGTACTGCCTGTGAAAACAAAACCAAAAAATTATTTAACACCTAACTGTATTGGTTGGATATAACATAGATATCAGTTCAGAAAGCATTTCACTGCACCTCCTTTGGTTGGAGTCAGTCACATTCAACTAACTTGGCATGACATTTCCAGACTCTTGCTGATATTTGAGAATTAAAAATATAAAAGATAGAAAAGCAGCATAAAAGAGAAGGGATGAGGATTCCATTCTCAGGTTGTCCGGTTGTGTATGTGTGTGTGTGTGTGTTTTCCCCATTCACCAATTCCTCTTTTATCAGCAAGATGATTTTTTTGTGTGTGCTATTTTCAAGACAACTATTTTGCATTTGAAGTATTTTTATTTAACGGTCATTATAATCAGTTTTTACAAAGCAAGTTCATAGGCATTCTCTCAGTTGCTCTGTAGGAGAACTCTGTGAGATAAAGTTGTTTATTTCTCCATAAAATTGATGTTATGAAAGCAGATGTTTCAGGCTAATGTCAGCATTAGCCAACTAATTACTAGTGGTATCCTGACAGCTAAAGTTTAACTTGGAAAAAGATGAATTTCTCTTTGTGAGTGTTTCTCTGAAAAAAGAGGCTTTAAGCCCCACAGAAAAACCCAGTGGTTGCAAAACCACTGGGAAAGGGTGTCCTCCCTATACTTTTTACATTTCATTCAGTGATCAAGTCTTGTGGGCTGTTACCCAGTAAGAACTCTCAAGAGAGAAAATGTCTTTGATTTCATTAATGACTAATGCTAAACCTTTCTCTTTTCTTGTATTGAATCTAACTATGCCATGCTCTATAGTTTTTAATTTTATTGTTTAGTATTTCTTTATTTATTTGGCTGTGCTGGGTTTAGTTGAGGCACACGGGATCTTTGATCTTCGTTGCCGCATAAGAATTTTTGGCTGCAGCGTGTGGGATCTAGTTCCCTGACCAGGGATCGAACCTGGGATCCCGGCCTTGGGAGGGAGGAGTTTTAGCCACCGGATCACCAGGGAAGTCCGCGTGCTCTGTGGTTTGGTCCCGGGTCACTTTCAATACTTCCCTTCACTAGTTGGAGGGCAGCCTCTACCCACATTTCCCGCTGCTTTGCTCCCTTCAGTCTTCCTCCCCTATGTTGCTAAGGAAGTCTCCAGCCAAAGATTCTACCGCTGTGCTTCCCAGTCCTGACTGTGCAGCACGTTCTTCCTCATGCTCGATTACAGATAGATACAGTAGATATGCACTAGGATATTGCTGAACTAATTAGCAGAGAGGTGACGGTTAGAAGTCATGAGAATGGATAATATTCCCTTGCCCAACCGAGTGAATTTAAATTCATGAAGGGTAAGACACAGCTTTTCAGTTTCTATGTAGAAGTGTTTTGTATTTCTCATTATAAAGGAGTCTTATTAATTAAAATATTCTACATAGAAGTTATTTTCCACTGGCTTGTTTACAGATATTCTGTCTTAGAAAATCACTGTCACCTTGTTAGCTAACATTTGTGATATAACTTATTTAAATACAATAGAAAACTTGCTTATAATCGACAAAGTTTTCTTCTATTTTTTAAAAATTTACTGTGGGTAAGAACCAGTTGAGGGGGTTTTAAAATTATACATCCCTAGAAATTTGGATTTAACTTATAAAGTCTAGAAAGGGATTGAGGAATCTATGTATTCAATAAGTACCAAAGTGCTTCTTAAGGGAGAGGGGCTGATAAAAAATGTAAGAGTGGTGAAGGGGACCAGCTGTTTTAGTGCCTAATCTGACTGCTTTTAAATTTACATCATATTTGTTTGACTGCTTTCCCAACCACTGATTCTTCTGAGAACCAAATCAAAAGAGGATAAGAAAAGAATAATTCATTCAAAATCTTTTTATCCAGCGAGTCTGGCCTTGTTTTGGTACTGGGTGTAGGTACAAAGCCAGAGAGGAGATATGAGAACTTTGAACAAGGAGGAGAAACGAAGAAGAGAACTCATCAGGTAGGACTCTTCAGTAGTGAAATAAAAGACCTAAAACTGCAGAGACGCTTGCATAGCACCAAAGACAGGTAGAATAATTCAGAGGAAGTGGTGGCATACATTTTCAATCAAAACAAGTCTGTTCTAGAAAGAGATTCACAGAATTAGAGAACGAATGTATGGTTGCCTAGGGGGTGGGGGTGGTGGGAGGAGGAAAGGTGGGGGAAAGGACAGTTAGGGAGTCGGGATGGACATGTACACACTGTGATATTTAAAATGGGTTCAACTAAAGTCCTACTATAGAGCACAGGGAACTCTGCTCAGTGTTACCTGGCAGCCTGGACAGAGGGGAGTTTGGGGGAGAATGGATACATGCATATGTATGGCTGAGTCCCTTCGCTGTTCGCCTGAAACTATTATAACAAATAAAAGTGTAAAAAAAAAAAAAAAAAGAAGAAGCAAAAAACAAGTCTATTTTGTGAATCTCTTTGACCCCATGGGGGATGTAAGATAAACCTCTGACCCAGGGACCTGAGCTGAAGTCCAAACATATGATTTGGGAACAGGTTTCTTGGTTTTTTTTGTTGTTGTTGTTTTTATCATTTGTTCTGGAGAAACTTGGGAAGGCTGACTGGAGAGTATGTGATTCTTGTATAGGCAAGATAGTAGACATTCTAGACAGTGAAAATAATGTGAGGAAATGCCTAGGGGGCAAAAAGAGTGTGGAAGGCATGAGGAACAGTAAAGAGATTTGCTTTTTGGACCAGGAAACAGGGTCAGAGTGCATGACAAGGGTACTTCAGGATCTCTTTCTTATACTCGCAGCAGACGTTGCTAATCAATCCTAGAATGCTCCTGCGGGATGTATCTTCACAAGACAGGGTATCAGATGCTCCTACTGTTTGATCAGAGTTGGCACATGATACGTAAGAAATGGTTAACAAATAAGAGTAAGTTGTATAGGTAATGTGTGGTTCAGGTCTGAATGTTACAGATATACTCCTGGCCTCATGAAAGAATTATCCATTACTTTAAAAATTATTTACTGGGAAAATCAGTATAGTTAACATATACAGAAAGCTGCTTCTGCTACGGGTGTGTGTATACTATTAAATAAAGAGCAATGTACCAGCAAGACTATGTTCTTGACAGAAAACTGCTTTATAATAAAAAACAATGTTTTGGTTATCAGTATAGGTAACCAAAATCAGTTTAGCCAATATATCAAAAAGGAAAACTGTCCTTAAGTACTTCCCTAGAGACCCCAAAGCTAAAAATTACTCCAGGGCAAAAATTGTATCTTAAATATTCTTCTAGTGCTTCATATATTTGTTGTGTTGAGTCGTTTAGGGTAAGGATAAAATTTTCTGGGTTTAATTAAAAAAAAAAAAGAGTGAATAATTTCCTAAATAAGAAGTATTGATTAAAAAAAAAAACAAAACCTGGAATGGGCAAATGCTGACATTGCTATATATGAAAACATCTGTCCTGGTATGTAGTAAGTATCTATTAATTCAATTCCCAGTCTAACACAGGGACTCATGCCACTTGCTTTAAAATCCCTAAATTCCCTTTCTTAAAGTAAAATTTTTAGAAAAAGTGAAAGTGTTAGCTTCTTGCTGCTGCTGCTGCTAAGTCGCTTCAGTTGTGTCCGACTCTGTGTGACCCCATAGATCGCAGCCCACCAGGCTCCCCCGTCCCTGGGATTCTCCAGGCAAGAACACTGGAGTGGGTTGCCGTTTCCTTCTCCAATGCATGAAAGTGAAAAGTGAAAGTGAAGTCGCTTAGTCATGTCCAACTCTTTGCGACCCCATGGACTGTAGCCCACCAGGCTCCTCTGTCCATAGAATTCTCTAGGCAAGAATACTGGAGTGGGTTGCCATACCCTTCTCCAGGGGATTTTACCAACCCAGGAATCGAACCTGGGTCTCCTGCATTGGAGGCAGATTCTTTACAGTCTGAGCTACCAGGGAAGAGGTATATTTTAAAAACACCCTACAATATATGTGTGTATGGATGTGTATGTGTGCATATATGTGCTTATTTACAGATTTTGCACTTCTGAATATCAGAGATAGATCTTCACTGAGGGGCAATAGAGGTCAGTGATTCTTAAATTATGATGTGCTCAGGACTCACCAAGGAGTCCTTCTAGAAAGCAGATCCTTATTCAGTAGATCCAGAGTGAGACCCAAGATTTGCCTTTTTAACAAGCTCGTGGGTGGTGTCAATGCTGTTGGCATCTGGCCCACACTCTGACTTGCTAGGACCTAGATCACGGTTAGGAACCGGTGGAGACAAATGAAGCTGGATTCAAATCTATTTTCCACCTGCTCTGTGTTCTCAGACAATTAAACTAAATTCTCTGAGCATCAGTTTTAGTATCTTTAAAATGAGTACAATCTGACTTTCTTCTTTGTCGTGTTAATGTGATGAGACTATGTCTATTAAACCCCGTGTTCCCTGTGTATCAATGACCTGACATTGTCTGTTTTAAACTAAATGCTGCCAAGTAGCAGTGTCCATGCATGACTTATTGATACAGAAAAGCACCTGGGATCAATGGGTCAGAAGTCAGAAAGCTTGGATTTTAGTCATTGCTAGTGTTTGGGAAGCTCAGATAACAATACGTACGTGAAGACGTTTTGAAAGCTGCAAATCACCACACACATGGGAGAGCATCTAAGTGCCAGTGAACACTGATGGAAAAAATCTGAATGTGGTATGTTGTAGATATGACCATAGCTGATGCTTATATAGAGTGCCATGCTTCTCATGTTTGGCTCCTACTTCACACTGGTCTCTATTTAATATTCACAGCAGGCCAGAGCACTCAGGGCATTAGGCTGTTAAGATTCTTTTCACTGCAGACAAGAAAACTGAAGCAAAGAGACTAAGTGCCAAGGCCAAGGAAAAATCATGATCGCTAGTCGAACTTCTTTAATTTATGGATGAGAAAATGTAGCTTGTCTCAAAGATTGCATGTTGGCTCCACATCCTCTCCTTAGTCTCTTCAGAGAAAAGATATGGGGAGCATCTTATGGGTAATGTTATAGGAACCAAAAGATGAGAAAGTGGACCGAGAAGCATGATCAAGTGGTTAAGGTCGTGGACTCTGGCCCCAGGCTCCAGCTCATGACCTTGGGTGAGTTACTTCGCCTCTCTGTGCCTCAGTTTCCTCATCTGTGAAAGGCGGGATATCAATAGTACCCAGGTTACAAAGTTGTCATGAAGATTAGATGAGTTGATGTTTGAAAAGTCCTTCGAAGGAATCTTGGCAGAGTAAATACTTCATGAATGTTAGTTAAATAAAAACAGTGGTACTTGGCCCTGGAGGAGACAATACTTCCCCCGTCCCATACTTCTTTTATACTTGTAGGAATTGTAAAGTGTGTGTAGTTTTCCCACAAGGCTGCAGAAGAAAGAGCATTGATAGAGGAAACAGAAAATAAGCCACACAGAAAATAAGCCCTGGTGGTCCAGTGGCCAAAAGCACATGCTTCCAAAGTAAGAGGCCCAGGTTCGATCCCCAGTCAGGGAACTAGATCCCACACGCTGCCAACTAAAAAGATCTCATAAGCCTCAACTAAGACCTGATACAACCAAATGAATAAATAAATATTTTTAAAAATTGGTCTTCAAAGGGGAAAAAAGCCACATGTCTAAAGTGACAGACTGGCAGGGCTGTGATTTGAATTCAGTTCTAAGGGATTCCAGAAACTTCATTCTTCTTCCCATTGCCCTCTATCAATCAGGGACCAGTTGAAATGAGCAAACCCTGTTCAGTATTTTCCTAGAGGATCCCTTCTCAGGTGAATTTTGGGGTCTCAGTAAGCTAGACAGTTTGTGACTAACTGCTTTTTTATTTTTTAATGTATGCATGTATATATGTATGTATTTTTAATATCTTAAAATCAGTCAATGAAAACTTGACCTGGAGTTTACAATACATATGTAGAGAACTGGTTCTCAGCCAGAGATGATTTCAACTCCTCGGGGACATTGGGCAACGTCTGGAGACATTTTGGGTTGTCCCAACTGGATGAGAAGTGTATAGAGGCCAAGGATATTTCTAAACATCCTGAAAGCACTTTTTTTTTTTTTTTTTTTTAAGAAAAATGGGGTGGAAACATGAGCCTGAAGCCTGTTGAATGCAGTCTCCTAGCAGACACTGATAAGCAGTCCTTGTGAGAAATGAAACCTTACTTATTGCTTCTGAGTTCAAAAATGTTCAAAGTGGGGACTCCCCTGGTGGTCCAATGCTCCCAGTGCAGGGGGCCTGGGTTCCATCCCTGGTCTGGGGGTCCAGCAACTAAGACCCTGTACAGCCAAATAAATAGATATTAAAAAAAATGTTCAAAATGCACGTGCTGGAACTCAAGGATCAGCACAGAATCTTGGTCCCCTCACAGGTTTGTTCACATTCTATTCGGTAACGCTTCTTCTGTGTGGCAAGTCCTGCTGGGACTTGCCCCCAAACCTGCCTCTTGTCTCTTCCTTCTGCTTATTGTTCCTAGTTGACAGTTGAACCTCTCCAGTTCTACTGTTTTCTTTTTTCTTTAAATAGCCCTTTAATTGAAATGCAATATAAAGTTGCTCAGTCGAGTCCTAAGCTTTGCGACCACATGGACTGTAGCCTGTGAGTCTCCTCTGTCCATGAAATTCTCCAGGCCAGAATACTAGAGTGGGTAGCCGTTCCCTTCTCCAGGGCGTATATATACAGTAAAGGATAGAAATTGTAAACATGATTGATGAATTTTCATCAAGTGAATTCTTGAAACCACAGCCTGAATTGAGAACTAGGATATTATAGAACCCCAGAAGCCCTCCTTACTCTTATAGAAGTCGAGCCCTCCACCCAGAGGCAACCTCTATCCTTTCTTCTAACATCAGAAGCTCATTTTGCCTGTGTCTGAGCCTTATATTTATTGAATAATAAACATTATTTATTCTTCTATTTCTTGCTTCTTTTGCTCATTGCTGTATAAGATTCCGTTTTATAGACATACCACAATTTCTTGATCCATGCTACCACTGTATTGTTTCCAGCCTGGACTGTTACCAATAATACAACACTGCTATGAACATTCTTGTACATATCTTTAGGGGAACTATGTATGCATCTCTGTTATATCTATATCTAGGAGTGGCATTGTTGGGTCCCAAGGTTTGTAAATAGTGCCAGACTGTATTCCAAAGTAGTGGCGCTACCTCCATCAGTAATGTATGAGAGTTCCAGTTGCTCCACATCCTAGCCCATATCTGGAAATGCCACTATCTTTCTTTTTACTCATAGGCTTCTAAAGAACCTGCGAAGCAGACACCTAGGTTTAAAATTGAGAAAAACAGAAACTAGGGTTAAGTGATTAAATAGAGTCATCACATTTATGAAAAAAATACAGATTATTCAGTTAAATTTGAAAATTATGTCCCAAGCAATATTGAACTGTGGTGTTGGAGAAGACTCTTGACAGTCCCTTGGACTGCAAGGAGATCCAACCAGTCCATTCTAAAGGAGATCAGCCCTGGGTGTTCTTTGGAAGGAATGATGCTAAAGCTGAAACTCCAGTACTTTGGCCACCTCATGCGAAGAGTTGACTCATTGGAAAAGACTCTGATTCTGGGAGGAATTGGGGTCAGGAGGAGAAGGGGATGACAGAGGATGAGATGGCTAGATGGCATCACCAACTCGATGGACATGAGTTTGGGTGAACTCCGGGAGTTGGTGATAGACAGGGAGGCCTGGCGTGCTGCGATTCATGGGGTCACAAAGAGTCGGACACAACTGAGTGACTGAACTGAACTGAACTAAATACCAGTGTAGGGGCAGTTACTGCTCCCCAAACTTACAGGAATGGGAAGTGATGGTGAGGAGGTGAAAATAGTGGGCTTTTCTAGGTTGTGTACTAGGCCCTTTTCTTCACTACCACCCCCACCCCCGCCTCCCCTGCCATAACGTCCCAAAGGACAATGGTTTATTTGATTTCTAGCTTAATTATTTCGGAGAAGGCAATGGCACCCCACTCCAGTACTCTTGCCTGGAAAATCCCATGGATGGAGGAGCCTGGTGGGCTGCAGTCCATGGGGTCGCTAAGAGTCGGGCACAACTGAGCGACTTCACTTTCACTTTTCACTTTCATGCATTGGAGAAGGAAATGGCAACCCACTCCAGTGTTCTTGCCTGGAGAATCCCAGGGACGGGGAAGCCTGGTGGGCTGCCGTCTGTGGGGTCGCACAGAGTCAGACACGACTGAAGCGACTTAGCAGCAGCAGCAGCAGCTTAATTATTTAAGAGCATTTCCTCTGGGAACGTATAGTTGTTCATTCATGGATAGAGGAAGGAAAACTGAAATTTATTGAGCAGTTTCTATTGCCAGTTTCCATGTTTGGCAATCTGATGTGTGATATTGCCCTTGTAACAGTCTTGCTTCCTGTGTTGAAATCTGATACTTGGAGAAGTTAAGTAGCTCAGTCTGGTTCAATGCCAGGTGAGCTAAAGCCAAAGTCAGAGTTCTTCTATTCCATCAAGCCCTCTGTCTCGTGGAAGGAGTTTCATTGACTTGCCTGGGTCTCACATGGGCTCTATTTCTCTCAGCCAGTCTGATCTATCTTGATAGGGTCGAGTGAGATTGTTGCTTATCATTCATTCACTAGGGCTTCCCAGGGCTCTTAATTCCCTTGATTTCCCCTCTTTTTTCCTCTGTCCACCTCTTTCTGGCTTTCAGCTTCCTACCAGATAGTTCCAAGGGTTCTATGCCACCCATTTCTGGAACAAGGAAGTTACATAAAGGCAGCTGAGAAGGCCTTGCTTTTGATCACTTTGAGATTCTGCAGCATCTAGCGACCCACAGCAGGCCTGTCTTCTAGCCCCTGGTCTAAGTGTGCATCCCACTCCATCACCCCCAGCTCCAATGTGTCTTAAGCAGAATTCTGCAGCCTCCACGTCACACTCGACCAGTTACACTGTTAACCAGAAAATGGCATCCCCAAATGCCATTTTGGCCTTGTTAGGATTACAGTTGTGTGTGTGTGTGTGTGTGTGTGTGTTAGTTGCTCAGTTGTGTCCGACTCTTTGTGACCCTATGGACTGTAGCCCACCAGACTCCTCTGTCCATGGGATTCTCCAGGCAAGAATACTGGAGTGGGTTGCCAGTTCTTTCTCCAGGGGGATCTTCCCTGACCCAGGGCTTGAACCTGGGTCTCCCACATTGCAGGCAGATTACTGTCTGAGCCACCAGGGAAGTTATTTTGAGCTGATTATTTTGAGAAACAGTAGACTCAGGAGAAGATAGGAAACAGAGTAGAAGTCATGCTTGAAGGGAAATGTATATTTAGAAAGAAGATCACCATTTGTAAGGTGGTCTCCCTGTCCTACCAAGAAAAGAAGAATGACTCTAATAAGAAATAAATCATAAGAAACTCTTGGATGGACCAGGCCCTTTTCTGCATAACAAACCTTATTCTTGTTGACCTGGCCTCCTCCCCATAACTGGTCCATTCCCAGCTTCTCTTTTGCTTTTAGCAGAAGATGATATTTAAGCCTGAAGTCTAAGCCACTGCTGAGAGTTACAGTTTTCCTTCTTTTCTCCCATGTATATGAGATATAGGTGTTAATCAACTTCTGCTTTTCTCTTTATCTTTTGTTCCAGGGCCCCAGCTGAGAAGATAGATGGTTAGAGGGAAAATTATTTTTCTTCCCCTACAGTGTCATTTCTTTTTTTAAAAAAAATTTTTTTTGACTGTGCTGTATGGCATGTGGAATTCTAGTTCCCTGACCAAGGATTGAACCTATGCCCTCTGCATCAGAAGCAGAGTCTTAACCACTGGACTGTGATGTTATGAGACAGAGGAGGAAATGGTCCCTTTTGGTTTACAGACTGGGAGTGAAGAGAGATGATTAGTCTCACATGACCATCTGACCTCCAACCCCCTGTAGCCGGCCCCAGAAACCGTCAGCCCCTGCACTAGGAAGACATCTCCTTTCTCGATCTTTTCCAGCACCCAGCCCCCATGGCAGGCCCGAATCCGCATCTGGAGCCAATTATCTGGATCGCATAAGAATTCGCTGTTGTCTGTATCCTAGTAGGATGCTGCCTAATGTCCCACCAATTGTGTCATTTCTGAAATCTTAGCCAGAACAATGAGAACTCTCAGTCGTAAGGTAATTTTAAAATGATTATGCGCAGTTGATGGTATGGCATTTTCTAATGGAAGCTAAATCTTTTTATTTTTAAAAGGTCACTCGAAAACATTTCTCCTCATGGTTAAAATGGTGCTCATGCCTGCTAACGCTTAAATGAGGAGCCCTCTTGTATTTTTTTGTTAGTTGGAGGCTAACTGCTTTACCGTGTTGTGCTGGTTTCTGCCATACAACAACGTGGGTCAGCCTTAAGTATACATATGGCCCCTTCCTCTGGAGCCTCCCTCCATCCCCCTCTCTGTCCCACCCACCCCTTGCGTTTTTGATAGTGCAAGACTGGGAAATTTTCAGACACCAGGAAAGTTCAGTTACCCTCCTTTCATCAAGACAGTGAAGGGAACTTGGCTCACTAAAGCCTTTAATTTGGGGACAGGGTAGAGCATAATGATCACTTGATAAATTGGATCCCTCCAGGCCCCCACTATCATTCTACCATTACTAATCTCTTTGGTGACCTAATTCATTAAGCTTCTTCTCTACTTTTATCTAAGTTATGAAGGGCTGTCAGGCATACATGGTTCTAGGGAATGACTGCCTTTTCACAGCCAAGCCCCATAAGCCTGCCCTCAGAAGCTCTTTGCAGCACAACACACTCTGTTTTCCTAGTCCTTCCCCGACCCTCTCCTTTCCGTATCTGGTCAGCTTCCTCACCACTCTGCAAGCTTTCCATCTATGCCATTCCTGCTGTGAGTTCATGCTTCCACTTTCTCTATTGAGCAGTCAACATCGCATCTCAAATGCTATCTCCTCCAAGAAGCCACTCCAAATCCTCCAAGTTGGGTTTGCCTCTCTCCCTCCTTTGAACTTGCTCAACAACACTTTGGTGGTGTGGTGGAGAGCCCCCTGGACTTGGGGGTCAGGATGCTGGGCTCTAACCATAGCTCTATCCATCGATACTTGGCTACCTCTGTGCCTTTTCTCTCAATGACGACGATAGTGCCTTCACTTCCTTCTCCGCAGAGTCATTAGGAGAGCTACAGTAGCTATAGTAACTTCAGATATGAGCTATATCTAATTATGCATACTCTGAGAACTTCCGTTTTCTTTTTTGGGGGGCTTATTTTTGGCTTTTATTAGTGTGGTCAGTAGGTTTCAGTGATCTTTGTGTCCCTCAAAGACAGTGGCCTCCACATAGCTTAGAAATTACTAGGTTCTTGGTGGGGTTCAGGACCCAGTACCCTAAAATATGACACCTTGGCATACTGAAGCTGAAGGAGTTTGCAGGCGTGTTAAGTTGCCTGTCACGTCCAACTCTTTTCGACCTCATGGACCGTAGCCCACCAGGCTCCTCTGTCCAAAGGATTCTCCAGGCAAGAATAGTAGAGTGGGTAGCTATTTCCTTCTCCAGGGCATCTTCCCGACCCAGGGATTGAACCTGGGTCTCCTGAGTCTCCTGCATTGGCAGGCGGGTTCTTTACCACTAGCGCCACCTTTGGGGAAGCCCCTGAAGGGGTTTGAGAAAATAGCAAAAGCAGGAAGGTCTCTCCCTTCACCTGTCTTCCCAAAAAGCAAGAGGTAAGTAAGAGAAAGGTACCCTCTTTGAACCAGAAGGAAGGCAGACATCCTTAGCACCAGAAATGGGATTTAGGGCTAAGAATAAGCAAACCTTGTTACTTTTTCACCATTTAGTACCCCTCGGGCAAACCCTCTTATCTTGTCAACTCTTCACAAATTTATGGTTTCTTTGTCTAAAGGTATAAAAGTTTCCTGCTCTGGTCACTTTTTTGAGTCTAATTTTCTTGCAAAAGTTCCCATGAACATGTTAAAATTTAATAACTTTTGCCTGCATTTCCCCTGTCAAACTTAGTTTAATTTTCAGACCCAGCCAGGGACCCTAAGAGGGTTGAGGAAAGCTTTTCTTCCCCTACATATTCAGTATTACGTTTATTGATTCATTTATACCAGTGAGTTTCAATCAGGGGTGATTTTGCCCACAGGGGACATTTGGCAATGTCTGGTATTTTTTTGGTTGTCACAGCTCAGGGTAGGGGGACAACGGCTTATTGGCACCTGGTAGGTAGAGGCCAGGGAGGCTCTTCCTTTCTCTCTGTCCCTTCCCTTCTCTTCCACTTCGTACCCATTCCCACAAACAAGAAATCATTTGACTCACTAGCGTCAAGGCTGAGAAATTTTGATTCATAGTCTTGCCCTGTTTTTAAAAAGATTTGAACCATCTACTAAATTATATACAAAACAAGACACAAAAATAAAGAGATCAGGGAAAATAATTTTGCAGTTCACTCAGTCATGTCCGACTCTTTGTGACCCCATGGACTGTAGCCCACCAGGCTTCTCCATCCATGGAATTTTCCAGGCATGAGTACTGGAGTGGGTTGCCATTTCCTTCTCCACAAAAATAGATCAGGGAAAATAAAGCCGGGAGTAAATTTGGCACTTACTCTAAGGTTCCTGTACAGTGCTTGGTATGGGCTGAAAATTAGTCTCTGAGCTTCCCACTAGGCAAAGCAAAGAGGGAATACAAACATTTAGGAGATTGATCATGTCCATAAAATAAAAAGAGATTGAGACCTAGACACATTTCTCAATTTCCTCAACAAGGAGATGATACATAAAATGCAGTGGCCAAAGCCTATCTCAGTAACTCTACATTAGAAAGAGCAGTGACTTTCCAGAACCTATTCCCTAATACACAGTTATAGCACAATTCTGGGGTAGAATCAGTGAAAGCAAGAAGCTAAAATGATCCCATCCGAGTATCTACCTCTCTGATAATCTGGGATGATTCAAGATTAAAAATCAGATTTTTTAGATTGTTCAGCGAAAAACATGGATGGATATTCTTGAGTATTCCTCCATGGATAGTATTTTCACCACCTGGGGTTTGTTAAGATTTGTGAAGCGCCTGGAAAATCCCATGGATGGAGGAGCCTGGTAGGCTGCAGTCCATGGGGTTGCTACAGTCAGACACGATTGAGCGACTTCACTTTCACTTCTCACTTGCATGCATTGGAGAAGGAAATGGCAACCCACTCCAGTGTTCTTGCCTGGAGAATCCCAGGGATGGGGGAGCCTGGTGGGCTGCTGTCTATGGGGTCGCACAGAGTTGGACATGACTGAAGTGACTTAGCAGCAACAGCAGAGGCTAAATTAGAAGTCTTTGGCAAGAATCTGAGTTCAGATACCCATCGAGGGCTGCCTATTACACGTAGCAACAGGTACGCAGAAGAAAAGCATATAAAGCAAATGTAGTGTCATAAAAACTAAAAGATGCAAACAGAACATGCACCTGAATAGAAGTGTGGAGGTGAGTTGATGGCCATCCTAATTCAACATGGAGATAAGCTAAAGGCATACCTGCAGGAAAGAATGTGTTTTCCTTATAAATCCATTCTATTAATAAAACTGCTTTAGCAAGTGACCAGTGGGGAAGCTTAGAAAGGAGACTTGGCCAACATGGGCTATGACTGGCATTTAAATATCCATTTAAAACAAGCTGGTGTTTTATTGAGCAGTGCATCTTTCGCACACACCAATGAATCACATTTGACTGTACAACTGATCGAAGTCCAAGTTCTACGCCAGAGAGCTGAAAAACTTTTACACCAGGTGCTGCTGATACCCACCCATTGTGATAATAGAAGAAAGCAGTAAAATGCTCATGGACTCTCATTTTAGGTAATATGACTTCCTGGGTGGGCTTCCCTGATGGCTCAGCGGTAAAGAATCCACCGGCCAAAGCAGGAGATGCAGAGTCGATCCCTGGTTTGGGAAGATTACTTGGAGAAGGAAATGACAACCCACTCCAGTATACTTGCTCAGGAAATCCCACAGATAGAGGAGCCTGGCAGGTTACAGTCTATGGGGTCTCAAAAAAGTCAATATGACTTAGCGACTAAACAACAAGAACAAACCTTCTGGTCAATGCTATGAAGACAAAAATTACAATACGGACCCTTAGATTATATAATAAGTTGACTAATTGGCTTCATTCTGATTCTGGCTCCATTGGTGTAAGTGAAGGAGGCTTTGGAATTGATATTTTTAAAACTTTCTAGGTGATTCCAGGGTACAGGGAGAGCTGAGAATTAAATTATCATAATTATTGAAGGAAGTCTATCCAAAATGATGATTTGAGTACTGAAGTAATGGAGCGTAAGTCTTTTACACAAAGATAAAACACACATTTCCCCTCTAATTTCAAATTCCCCTCCCACTTAATTTTTCACCCCAAACATGTATAATTTTTAAAACTTAGTTCAAACGGTACAATCAATGAACATAAATCTAAATATCACAAAAATGTCAAAAGAAAATGTTTCTTTTAAATCCAGCATACAAGGCTAACCACTATTTTTTTTAGGGGGGCACACGGCACTCGGGACCTTTAGTTCCCTGACCAGGGATCAAACCTGTACCCTGGCAGTGAAAGCACGGAGTCTTAACCACTGGACTGCCAGGGAAGTCCAAAGATGAACTACTGTTGACATCTGTGATGTATGTCCTTCCATTTAATCCAATAAAAATTTGGTTTGTGTGTGTAGGAACACATTTTAATGAGTTTACTCCCAAATGTGGCAGTAAAACACTTTTCCTACAGGGAAAAGAAGGCTGTTTTCTTTTTTGTTATAACTGGGGAGTGAGCATTTATCTCTTTTAGAATTGGGATCCAATCATTGGGCTCTAGCTCAGAATTATTATCTAATTAGTTAAAACTTCTACCGTGACTCTTGAGTTGGTGTAAAGGAACAGAAAGAGTCTTTCCAAGAAAGAGTTTGAGTTCTTCCAGCTCATCCCCCAATTTATTTCTGTCTGCAGAATAAAAGGCTGAAATATTATTGGTTGAGTGAATGGATCCTTGAGTTAGAAGTTTTAAGTCATATACAGCTATGAAAACTCTCATCTAAAATCAGATTCCTCCCTTAGGCAATTATTTTCCCAGACTCATGTCTTGCCTTTATTCTATCTGCTGTCTCTTCACCTCTTTCTTGGAAATCTTTGTCTCCAATAGGAACTCAGCAGGGGAGAATCCCAGAAAGAGAAGAGGGGATCACCAGCTCCTGGACTTGCAGAGGGCTTATCTCCACCCATGTTTGGAATATCTATTATCTGGTCTTATCAGCATAGCAAACTTGTAACTGTCTCAGAATTAATATCTTGGCTAGAAGAACCAGAAGACCTAAGAAGTACAGGACTGTAATTTAAAACTTGCTGCAACTTAAATTAGAACTGGAATCATCTGTCCTTTGAGTCACATGGGTTGAAGATCATTTACAGCTAATAGCTCCATTCACTTCAGCACAAACATCTTGAAGGGACTTAGCTGATTTTTTAAAGTCTGTTTTGGTCAACAGTCAACTTTACTAGGAGAAGGCAATGGCACCCCACTCCAGTACTTTTGCCTGGAAAATCTCATGGACAGAGGAGCCTGGTAGGCTGCAGTCCATGGGGTTGCTAGAGTCAGACACGATTGAGCGACTTCACTTTCACTTTTCACTTTCATGCATTGGAGAAGGAAATGGCAACCCACTCCAGTGTTCTTGCCTGAAGAATCCCAGGGACGGGTAAGCCTGGTGGGCTGCCGTCTATGGGGTCGCACAGAGTCAGACACGACTGAAGTGTCTTAGCAGCAGCAGCAACTTTGCTAAATAATTTTAGATTTTGTGCTATTAGCAAGGGATGGGGTTGTGGGGGGAGGCAGCAGGAAGAGCCCTCCACCCCACTCAATGCCCACAAATTGCATTGGTGATGGAAGAAAAGAGGGTTAAGATAGTGCTGGTCATTAGCCATAAAATCAAGGGTCAAAAGTTACAGAATGGTGAATTTGGGTGGTGTCCGTAACCCAAGAGCTTCCCTGGTGGCTCAGTGGTAAAGAATCTACCTGCCAATGCAGGGGACACAGGTTCGATCCCTGGGTTGGGAAGATCCCCTAGAGAAGGAAATGGCAACCCATTCCAGTATTCTTGCCTGGAAAATCCTATGGACAGAGGAGCCTGATGGGCTGCAATGGGTTTACCAAAGAGTTGGACATGACTTAGCAGCTAAACAACAGCAGCAACAGCTGTAATCCAAAACTTGAGCAAGTCCTATCCAATACTTTCTAAGACAATAACTAAAACCATTTCTGAGTGCTCTAGTCAATATAAATGGATCTCAAAACTTCAGTGAAAATACTATTAGCTGGTGGCCGCGGAACACTTAAATGTTGACAAACTTAACTTGGGAAAAAAAGCAGGAACCAATACACTTAATTATCAAACTTTTGTTCTCCTAAAAGCCTCTGGATGTCTTCTTCCAGAAAATGATCTATGCACTAGGAGGGGCAGCCGTTAAACGGACCCACACATTTATCTGCACACACACATTTATCTTTGTTCTCACCTCCCTACACAATCTATGCACTAAGAGGGGCAGACGTTAAAAACGCACAGGCACATTTATCTCCATTCTCACTGCCTCCCACCCCATCCCCATTAAACCCAAATGAGTTTATAAGTAGCGTTAAGTGCCAATTCCTCAATAAAACTGATGGCTGAACAATGATGCTTGTTCAGTACTCTTGGCTTCCTCTGCATTTTGCTAATACATGGAAGTGCACTGGGGTGGGTCTTCCGATGGATTGCTTTGGATGGCCTCGAAAGAGCTAAACTAAGCATATCCTCAGGGCTGCAATAAAGTGAAATAAAATAAAGGAAAAATATTTATTCTCCTTCCTCAAATAAAGGTAATCTTTGACGGAAATAATCAAATTACACTGGACTTCTTTACATATGGAGGAATGTAGATAGCATACCACACGTTTTTCAGTGTGTTTAAGACCTTGTCACTGACTCAGTGGACAGGAATCTGAGCGAATTCCGGGAGTGATGAAGGACATGGAAGCCTTCAGTTCAGGTGTGCTGCGGTCCATGGGGTCACAGAGTGGGACATGACTGAGTGTCTGAACAACAACAAAAGGCCTCTCGGAGGGCTTCCCTGGTGGCTCAGACAGTAAAGAATCTGCCCACAATGCAGGAGAACTGGGCTCAATCCCCGGGTGGGGAAGATCCCCTGGAGAAGGGAATGGCAACCCACTCCTATATTCTTGCCTGGAGAATTCTATCGTCAGAGGAGCCTGGCAGGCTATAGTCCATGAGATCGCAAACAGTCAGACACGACTGTGTGACTCACACACCCACACTAGGCCTCTCAAGGCTTCCCAGGTGGCTCAAGTGGTAAAGAATCTGCCTGCGAATGTGGGAGAAGCAGGAGATGCTGTTTCGGTCCCTGGGTTGGGAAGATGCCCTGAAAAAGGAAATGGCAACCTGCTCCAGTGTTCTTGCCTGGAGAATTCCATGGACAGAGGAGCCTGGCGGGCTGTTGTCCATGGGGTTGCAAAGAGTCAGACACGACTGTGTGGTTGAGTGTGAGCGTCTGACCTGATGTTTTAAGATCAGCTGTTTTCAGGTCCCTTGCCTCTACTGGAGTTTGAGCTCTATGGATTCTGGCCACTCATCTTTTTATCCTAACACGATGCCTGAAACAGAGTAGAGGCTCAATGAACAAATGTACGAATACAGAAACAGTAAGTCTCATGTGCACAATTTCAAAGTCTCGAGACCAGACATCCATCTAGATGTCATGCATTTTATCGACCATCTTTAAGAAATAAAAAAGAAAAAAAAAAAACTTTTCTCCCTGACCCCTTTCTTTAAATCATACACGTGAGAAGAATTAATCATTCCCTCAACAGTGAAAATACTAAGATTTGCCTTGGTAATATTGCCCATAATAACAACAATGCAAATCAGGAAAGGTGACAAATGGCCAGACTGTGATGATCTCAAAAATGTGTTTTTGTTATACAAAAACAGAGAGAATTAACTTCAGACAGTAAAGTAATAATAAACTGCAAAATCTAGCAATGGTAATTTCCACAGCAAGTCTTGAAACTAATTACAAAATAACAAAGTTTCTAGAAGGAATTTAGAATAATCTGCTTAAACAACCCATCTTAATTTCTTCTTTATAACTAAGAATATTTTTTCACTTAAAAAAT
Organism: Bos taurus; assembly: GCF_002263795.3. Classification (NCBI taxonomy): domain Eukaryota; kingdom Metazoa; phylum Chordata; class Mammalia; order Artiodactyla; family Bovidae; genus Bos; species Bos taurus. Next base: position 97,977,453 of record NC_037333.1, read on the forward strand.
GTCTCTTCATCTTTAAGAGACAGTCTATATACACGATCTTATGAATCGCCCCATCAAATTTAATTTAAAAGACAATTACATGTTGCAGACATGTGGCTTTTAACAAAAATTCACTTATTATTCAATTCTACCTTATATTAGTTATATGATAAGAATTTACTGGCTCAATAATTTATTAAAATAATTTTCTTTTGAAAGAGGATGAAAGAGAAAGACAAGAAGTTTGCAACATTAAAGTTATTGCAAAAATACTCACCACACACAGGCTGACTGCAGAGGACAGCAGCTCAGATCAGCAGGAAAAACCTCTGGAACACCGCACTTTTGTTCTGTAGCCCAGGGCTGTCATCAGTTAAGGCGGGGTTGGGTGGGAAGGAGGTGTGGAAAGTTAGGAGGTGGGACTGGAGGAAAGCAAGCAAGCCTGTCTTTACTGCTTGGAGTGGGTTGGGGTGGTCAGTGTTTCTCCATTTAAGAAAGTGGACACTCTGTTTCATCTGATTACATTTATTTTATGCGACATTTGCCTGATAATACTGCTTCCTTAGACAGCAAGATTTATCTATGATTGGGCAACAACACGTCTTATGAAGGTCCAAGTTTTATTTATTTAGGATTTCTAGAATTCATCTATTTCCTAAGGCATTTAAGGATCTTGACATGTTTAAAAGTGAGAATTGAGCAGCTGGCCTTATGATTCAAAAATGCTAAAGACATATTAGATTTCCTTTTTGTCAGATTGTTTTCTAAGCTAAAGCGCTGGATGGCCAATGAGAGACAAGAGAAGCTATTGAAGGTTAGGGGTGCAGAGAAGGACAGTGGCAATTTTGGAGTCACCCGTCTGGTGCTGGTGTGGAGCCTGGATTCCAGAAGGCAAGACTGTCGTCATGGAGATCACTGCAGGGACAATTTCATAGAAAGAGAAGGTGCAGGGTTTCCCTGGTGGCTCAGTAGTAAAGACTCTGCCTGCAAAGCAGGAGACTTGGGTTCCATCCCTGGGTCAGGAAGATCCCCTGGTGGAGGAGATGGCAACCCACTCCATCATTCTTGCCTGGAAAATCCCAGGGACAGAGGAGCCTGGTGGGCTATAGTCCACGGGGTCACAGAGACCCCATACCTCATACATACCACTGAGTAGAAAACCCAGGTATCGGCATAATCGATATGACCTTATTGTAGAAGACTGGAGTGTGAGCTGAAACCATAGCACTCAGCCAGAATGGGCGGTGATATCGTTCCCGTCCTAGGAGAGTGTATGACCTGGGAAGTGAGACACGCCGTGTGGCCCATATAGAAAATATCCTTCCCTGGCGGCTCAGTGGTAAGGAATCTGCCTGCCAGTGCAGGAGGCACAGGTCCCACCCCTGGGTGAGGAAGACCCCGTGGAGAAGGAAATGGCAACCCACTCCAGTATTAAAAAAGAAAGAAAGAAAGAAAATATCCTTTTGCTGTTCCTTCAGTTCAGTTCAGTTCAGATGATCAGTCATGTCCGACTCTTTGGGACCCCATGGAAGCACACCAGGCTTCCCTGTCCTTCACTATCTCTCAGAGTTTGCTCAAACTCATATCCATTGAGTCGGTGATGCCATCCAACCATCTCGTCCTCCACCACCCCCTTCTCCTCCTGCCTTCAATCTTTCCCAGCATCAGGGTCTTTCCCAATGAGTTGACTTTTCGCATCAGGTGGCCTAAGTAGTAGAATTTCAGCTTCAGCATCACTCCTTCCAATGAATATTCAGGGTTGACTTCCTTTAGAATTGACTGGTTTGATCTCCTTGCTGTCCAAGGGACTCCCAAGAGTCAAAGCAAGAGGTCATCAAGTTCTAGGCTACTTATTCTGTGGATCTTGGGCAAATCTCTTCACAAAAAAGGCTGTAATGCATTAAATCTCTAGCATGTGCTTAAAGCACAAAATCATTTCAACTAATGTCATATATCTTCATCATTTGACATTCATAGCAACTGTCATTGTTACTACTACTACTAATAATAAGGAAACTGAGTCCAGAGAAGTTGAATAGTTTCCAAGGGCCCTACAGCAGCTAATCTGAAAGGGTGGAATGTGAATCCAGGCTTATCTGACATAAAAGTCTGTATTTTTCCACTATGACTCTTAACTATAAGAGTCTTATAACTATAAAACAGTGGTGAAAACATCCACATTTCAGGACCCTGGTGAGGATTAAATAAGATAATATGGGAGAGCCTGGATACATGGACAATATGCAATAGAGTCGCGTTTCCCTCCCCTCTCACCCCTACCCTTTCCCAGGATGAAGCCCTTTTTTTAAGGTTCTTTCAAAGCCATCTGTGTACCCCTCTCCTCCACAGTAGGACATCTCACCTGCCCCACTCTCCAGCTGGACACTGAGCCTTTGAAGGACAGGGGGAGGCCTCTGTCACTGGCATGAGTGAAATTCAGGGGCCCGTGGGGTCACATTAAAATGTCTTTAGAGTTATGGTCCGAGCCAGCCACAGGTGTCACAGTAGTAAAGAATCCACCTGCCAATTCAGGAGACGTGGTTTCAATCCCTGGGTCAGGAAGATCCCCTGGTGGAGGAGATGGCAACCCACTCCATCATTCTTGCCTGGAAAATCCCAGGGACAGAGGAGCCTGGTGGGCTATAGTCCACGGGGTCACAGAGTTGGACATGACTGAGCACTCACTCACTCATTCGCTGAGCCAGTCACACAGAAACAGGAAAAGAATCACCCAGGGATTAATTGAATTCCATCAAATGGGGAAGGATCCAGGATTTGGGAACTTCATGCGTTCTGCCCATTTATACCAATTGAACATTTTAAAAAGGGACCCACCAAGTCATCTGTGATTGAGTTAAATCAGGCCCCCCAGGTTCTATATTCTAGTCTCTGATTCTTTTATTCATTCATTCACCAAACATATACATATATACTAAGTCCTTGCTATACAACAGGACTGTGTGATGTACCAGCGATATAAGAGCAACAAACAGGTTTCCTGCTCTCAAGATGCCCATTTGGTTTTATCCTAGTAAAGGAGAAAGAGGAAAGAAAAAACATGCAAACACAAACAAACCCCAAGTCAACATCCAAGTGAATAAAACTGTTGTGTATTGTTCTAAAGGGTTGCAAAGACAGTCATCAGGGGGCTGTGGTTCTGAAAGAGGGAGTCGGGGAAGCCAGGACCTACCTCAGACAGGATGGGCAGGGGAGGCCTCCCTGGAGCAGACACCCGAGGAGGATCGGGAGGTGGCTGTGTGGATGGGTGGGAGGAGCATTCCCAGAGAGGGCAAAAGTCCCGGCATGAGCTCGGTGGATTTGAGGAAGTGAAAGGAGCATCTGTAGAAGTAGGAAGTGTTCAGATGGTCTATGTGAGGAGTCCTGGAATGGCAGCAGAGAGAGGTTTATAGGACTATTCAGGAAAGGCTCCACAGAGACTTCTGTGGTGGTCCAGTGGTTGAGATGCCGAGTTCCCACTGCAGGGGGTGTGGGTTCGATCCCTGGTCAGGGATCCTATGTGCTGTGTGGCCAAACATTTAAAAAATTAAAAACAAAAACAACAGAAAAGACTCCTTAAAGAACTATATATATATTAAAATTTGTGTATTTATTTATGGCTGTGCTGGATCTTCATTACTGTGTAGGCTTTCTATAGTTTCAGCAAGCGGGGGCTACTCCCGAGCTGTGGTGCACGGGCTTCTCATTGCAGTGGCTTCTCTTGTTGCACATCATGGGATCTAGGGTGCTTGGGCTTCAGTATTTGCAATGTACAGGCTTAGATGACCTGCAGCATGCGGAATCTTCCCGGACCAGGACTTGAACCCATGTCCCCTGCATTGACAGAAAGCTTCTTAAGCACTGGACAACCAGGGAAGTCCAAGAACTATATTTTCAAGGAGACAGACTTGTGAAAGATGTGTGTGTGTGTGTGTGTGTGTGTGTGTGTGTATGTGTGTGTGTGAACTCCTGCTGAGAAAATCACCAGGCCTTTTTTTTTTTTTGTCTTTCTTTGATCAAAAGATGTGGCGTGGCCACAACCTGGCTGGTGTTGCTCTTTTCTTTGCAAACAGGTTCCACAAGCTCTGGGGCTGAGAATGTGGAGATTTAGTGGTTGATGACAAATTCTCTGAGAAAAGTGATCAGGTTGGGTATTGACTAGATTGCTTTGGAGAGTCATTGCCATTTTCAAAAAGGACTAAGTAGCCACTGGCCTGTGTCATATGGGCACTGCCTGGGGTGGAGTTCTATAACTATTGCTTCTGGGGTTACTCACTGAGTAAATGTTTATCAAGACAGTAAATGCTTATCCATGATAGTGGTGCCCAGTACGGCTTCTGGAGTTAGAATCACTGCTGGCTCACTGTGTGACCTTGGTCTAGTTAGTCACCATCTCTGCTTCAAATTCTTCAAATTCTTCATAGGGTTACTGTTGGGATTAAATAGTGAACGTGTCCTAGTAGTTTGAGCTTCCCTGGTGGCTCAGTGGTAAAGAATCCGCCTGCCAATGCAGGAGACTTGGGTTTGATCCAAGTCAGATCCCTGGAGAAGGAAATGGCAACCCACGCCAGTATTCTTGCTGGGAAATCCTATGGACAGAGGAGCCTGGTAGGCTACAGTCTGAAGAGTCACAAGGGTCAGACTTGACTTTGTGACTAAAGTCATGTAGTCATACCACCACTACCTAGCAGTCTATAAATATGTCTATAAGTATTCAGCAAACACTGCTTTTTTCCTCCCTTCTCCCTTGAATTAAGGAAGTGGGGAAAAGGAATCATAACGAAAAGAAATTTAAGAAGTAGAATCCGCAGACTTGCTATATGGAATATGGTCAGTGAGACAGCAAAATTGAAATGGATCTCAAGTTTCTATCCTGGGACACTGCTTGGCAGTTGTATCGTTTAAGACTCTTTCTGACTGCAATCACAGAATATTAACTGTAAATATTAAGTGTTAGTCATGGGCTTCTCTCATAGCTCAGTTGGTAAAGAATCTGCTTGCAATGCCGGAGACCCAGGGTCGATTTCTGGGTTAGGAAGATCCCCTGGAGAAGGAAATTGCAACCCACTCCAGTATTTTTGCCTGGAGAATCCCATGGACAGAGGAGCCTGGCAGACTACAGTTCATGGAGTCACAAAAGTCAGACATGAGGTGGATTCTTTACTGTCTGAGCCACCAGGGAGGCCAAGAATCCTGGAGTGGGTAGCCTGTCCCTTCTCCAGGGGATCTTCCTGATCCTGGGATTGAACTGGGGTCTCCTGAATTGCAGGTGGATTCTTTATGCCCGAGCTACCAGAGAAGATCATATTAAGCAAAAAAGGAAATTTATTGCCTCATATCTGAAAAATCTTGGGTGCAACCAATTTTGGGACCAACTTGCTCCAGGTCCAACCATGTAACCAAGGCCCAGTGGTCTTGGTTCTGCTCTGCTTCATGCCAACTTCATTCCTTCTCAAACTTCATGTGGAGGTACAGGGGCCACCAACAGGTCCAGACTTGTCCTCTCAGATCGTCTCTAATAAATAGGTAAATAATAACAGTAGTTAACACCCACATTTGCTTACACCAAAAACAGCAGGGCAACTACTCTTTTTACATATATTGACACTTGTAATTTTCACAAGAATGATGTAAGTAGGAAAAACTCTCTAGAAACCAAGGAAAAATAATCCACTTTTATTGAGATTAATAGGACCCTGAAAACAGTATTAAAAGGAACATTTAGAGCTCTAAAATGCCTTCATAATTTAAAAGTAAAACCAAAAAAAAAAAAAAAGAAACTAAATATTCATCTTAAAAAAGTTAGAAAAAGAAAACACGAAATTGAAATCAATCGACAAAGGTAAAAGTTGAAATTAATGATATAGAAAAAATAATATATTAAAATAGTATTAGTAAGAAGGACAAATTAGAATCTGCTGGAAATAACTCCAAAAGTTAGTGAATAGACTAGTAAACTATATATAAAACAGACAGAAAATGCGCAAAGTTGACGAGGTCAAAAAAGAGAAGGAAATAAAAGAAGTTAGGAATGAGAGAAAAAGTCATGACCATAGGTATGTGAGAAATTCAAAAATTTGAGAGACTCATTATAGGCAACTCTATAGCAATGATTATGAAAGCCTACAGAAATGTGTGATTTCCTGGCAAAACACAAGCTATTAAAACAGACCCAAGAAGACGGAAAAAACAAAAACAGAACAACAATAATGTGCTTGGAGGTCAATACTGAAAAGATTCTAGGGCCCGATGGCCTCAGAGTTGGGCTTTAATCTATCTCTAAATGTCTGACAATTCCAGTGCTAAGTAATTTAGACCCTTGCTCCTCAAAGTGTGTTCCTGGACTGGTAGTATTAGTATCACCTGGGAGCTGGTTAGAAATGGAAATTCAGCCACTCCTCCAAGCCATAGAAAAGTCTTTTAAAATGATGTTTTGAAGCCACTGTAATTTTAACACCAAAATTTAAGAAAGAAAAAAATGTATAGATTATTTTTAATCACTAATTATAATTATAGATTAATATCACTGATGATTTAGAGAGGAAAATTATAGAAGACTTCTTTGTACATTATATCAAAAGAATAAAAGACAATAAATAAGCAAGGTTTATTCCACAACTGCATGAGTGGGTCAGTCTCTAAGTCCATCACCATAATTTATTACACTGATAAACTAAGAGAAAACATCAGCAGATATTCTAACAGCACTTGCTTAAATTCAACAACCATTCAATCGGAATAAAAATTCTAAGCAGGTAGGTATAAAAGAAAATTATTTAACCAGGCAAAAGACTATTTATTCCAAACCAATGGCAAATATTATCTTAAGAGAATGTGATAAGGTGGATGGATACTAGATAAACATACAGAAACCAAAAGGTCTTTTCTGCTCTAATAAGTTCAGTTCAGTTCAGTCGCTCAATCGTGTCCGACTCTTTGCGACCCCATGAATTGCAGCACGCCAGGCCTCTCTGTCCATCACCAACTCCCAGAGTTTACCCAAACTCATGTCGAGTCAGTGATGCCATCCAGCCATCTCATCCTCTGTCGTCCCCTTCTCCTCCTGCCCCCAATCCCTCCCAGCAACAGGGTCTTTTCCAGTGAGTCAACTCTTCGCATGAGGTGGCCAAAGTATTGGAGTTCTGGCTTCAGCATCAGTCCTTCCAATGAACACCCAGGACTGATCTCCTTTAGGTTTCTGCTCTAATAAGAACCAGCAAAAAGTAAAAATGGGAACATATTTTTTTCCATTTATAATAGTGATGAAAACTATAAACTACTTAGGAATAATTCTAATAAGAAAATAACAGAAAATATAGAGAAAAAAAATCTTACTGTCTTGTTAAAACAGAAAAAAATCTGAATAGCTGGAAAAGATGTTCATGTTTTTGGATGAGAAATCTTATAATAAAGTCAATGCTTTTAAAATTGATTTCATGCAGTTCCATTAGAATGAAAACAAGGTTTTTTTTTTTTTTTTTCTTTCTTAGAATTAGATAAAATGATCATATAGTTCATTGGGAAAGATAAATTGTCCAATATTAGGTTAAGAAAACTATGAAAAAGGGAAATAGTATCTAAAGCTGAAGCTCCAGTACTTTGGCCACCTGATGTGAAGAGCCAACTCATTAGAAAAGACCCTGATGCTAGGAAAGATTGAGGGCAGGGGGAGAAGGCGATTACAAAGAATGAGATGGTTGGATGGCATCACCATCTCAATGGACATGAGTTTGAGGAAATTCCAGGAGACAGTGAAGGACAGGGAAGCCTGGCATGCTGCAGTCCATGGAATTGCAGAGTCAGACACCACTTAGCAACTGAGCAACAACAACAACAGTTTTTGATGTTTTATTTAAGTGACATTTTTGGGGGATGCCCATGTAGAAATATCCAGCTGTTAATGTGAAAAAATGCACTTTTCATTCTCTGGTAGGACCAGAGAAGTGGGTCTGAGAACTTTCTGTTGAGATGTTATGAATGACTGAGTCACCACGGAAGAGAAAATGATATTCCCAGGAGTTATGGTTGGAGACCTGAGGTTAGTCCAGTGGTCACTCCAGTGACCACTTCCAGACCACGTCATTCTGGGTACACCATTCAATGGCTTTAATGAACCTTGTATGTGTCCTCAGTTACACAAAGAGCTATTAATATTAGCGCCTGCCCTCCACTCCACAGAACATAAGCGTGATGTCTGAGTGGTTGTGGTTGTGGTTGTAAACCAGCAAGCACTATGCAAGTTAAGGACATGGGTGAAGATGGTGCTGCCTGAGACTGAGCACTGGGGTTCTGGCCTCACCCTTTCACCTGGTCCACAGATACCTACCCATCCTTCAGATCTCAGACCCAGTTGCCTTCCCTGATCTCCCCTTGGCCCAGTGCCCCCATCATGAACTGCTATTGCAAGTCCACCTTTGTTCCTGTGTTGATTTGATCCACACCTGTCTCTCTGGTCTCAGGGGCACCCCCAAGGGAGCAGGCTCCACATCCATTTGCTCCCTCTTGGGAGAACATTGCAGCCCCTCTGGAAATATTCACTGAGTGAATAGAGGAGAAAACCAAGTGACAAAGGTAACAGGAAGGATAGAGCCAGAGAAGGAGGAGGAAATGCCCTCCAAAAAAAAAAAAAAACCCACAGCTGGAGACAAGCTGTAGAGAACATTTTTGTAAAGGAGGCAGGGCAATGATGCCCTATGCTTTAAGAAGCAAAACTGAGAAAGGAATGCGAGAAAGCCCTGGATTAACTGTAAATTGCTCTCATTACAGTGTGGCTGCCACGGAAACAATTGTGTAAATATGAAAAGTGGCAAAGCTTATGGATGAAAGTCTTTGGATTTCTAAAGAAGGGAAATGTAAACACTGAAACTTTTCCTATTTCTGTTAGCTCTAGGTAACCTTGCTCTGTGAAGCAAGAAGACAAAAGGCATGCAAATTCAGCAGACTAACTTGAATGGAGATGTTGAATGATAACGGTGGAAAAACCAGGTGTGTGTATTCTACCCCACAGGTCTGTAGTTGTTGCTAGACAAGTTTCCAGTTAACCAACTTTTGTTCAAAACCCAAACACTATTAATTCTGTGTGGCACACTTCAAAGCTGTTAAGAGAGTAGATCTTATATGTTTTCAGCACAGAAAAGAAGCTGTAATTGTGTGACTTGATGGAAGTGTTAGTGGCAATCTTTGCCGATAGGTAAGTGTATCAACTCAACAGTTTGCACACCTTACACTCACTCAATGTTATATGTCAGTGATATGTGAATAAGGCTGGGGGAAATCCCATAAGTGTTGTTGAAGGAGGAAACAGACAGACTCCATCTTGGGCTGGACTGTGGACTTTGAGCTATATGCCCAGTATCTATGGAAACAACATACCAATTGGAAAACCAGATCCCCCGGATGTAGGAGCCTCAGGACCTGTACCTAGACTCTCCTTTACCTAAAAGAATATGCTAATTATCTCTGTAACAGAACAAAGTCGTAAATCCCATTATGCTTATGGGGTATGACCACAGGCCTATTGATAAATGTCCACTGTTTAATTATCTAGGCTTGTGACACATGAATCATGGGTTAACTTTGATCGTATCTCTCTTTTACCGTGTCCAGACTAGTTTCAAGGAATTTGGGGAGATGGGTTTGAGCACAAACACTTAGGGTATATAAGGTTTTCACAAAAACTGGTTGGGGTCCTTGGTTAAGAGGAGCCTCTGCCTTGGGCCCACCAGTGTAATAAACTGCATCCACTATCTGCATTGTTCTTCTGAGTGAGTTTGTTTCCCGGAACGCGTGGCTACAACATTATAGCTAATTTGGGTCCATGTATTTTGTGCATCTAATAACTTTCACACACTGTTTTATAGTGTGGACACTAATTTTTCTAAGCTCCATTTTTGTCTGGGAATGTGAAATATTTGGATGATATTTTATTCCTGTTTGACCCTACAGATCGATGTTTCTCTGTAGCTATAAAAATTCCAGAGGTGATAATAACACCTAAGCTTTAAATACAATGTGTCATAAAATGCAGTATCTTTATACCTTGGAGGTCTCCCCCTTTTACTGAATGTTTGGTGGAGACTTTCAATGATTACATTTTTAAACATTGTGGTAAAAAATATGCATAACATAAAACGTACTGACTGTCATGGTCCGGGCGTGGGTTGGAATAGAATTTCGACATGAGACAGAATGAGAGGGAAATAAAGTTTATTAGAGTGGGAGACGCTGTTACAACAGCAGGCCAGCTCAAGGGAGAACCGACGTTGAACAGGGGTCCTTAGTGAACCCTTAGTGAACACAGTCCACTTTTACAGCCATGGTACAAGGAGTGGGATAGGGGTCTTGTGGGTCATTTGCTGATTGGATGAGGCATGTATACTGGTAGGGGGAAGAGTAAAGCAAATACCTTCTCCCTATGGGGTTGCAGGGGAGACAGGTTATACTGCTCAGGAGGACCTGAAATCCATTAATAGTAACAACATGGGGGAGGGAAGGATGATAAGGGTCTGGTTTTTCCATTCCTGCATTCCAAGATCCTCCTGGGTTTTATCTACTCTTTTGTCCTTGGGTCACCACTGCTACTGCTAAGTCACTTCAGTCGTGTCCGACTCTGTGCAACCCCAGAGACGGCAGCCCACCAGGCTCCCCCGTCCCTGGGATTCTCCAGGCAAGAACACTGGAGTGGGTTGCCATTTCCTTCTCCAATGCATGAAAGTGAAAAGTGAAAGTGAACACTGATCACCTATTTTTAAGTGCACAATTCAGTAAAACTAAATATACTCACATTTTTGTTCCACCAATCTCCAGAATTTTTCATCTTGCAAAACTGAAACTCTACATTCATGAAACAAAAACTCCCTATTTCCTTCCCCATCCCACCCCTGGCAACCACTCTGATGGTAACTTTTATTTTGGGGTCAGTTTCCTGGAAGTTCTGCCTGGGTGGGTGTCCTTATGACATCCCTGGGAAGCCAGAATTGGTAGGTACCCATAGAAATTAGTGTGTCATTTGATTAATCCGGAGGATTAGTGATTAGGTACTATGCCAAGAGGAAACAAAATTCAGGGGTGGATTCATAGACACTAAAGTCCATGTGGGATCTTAGTTCCCTGACCAGGGATCAAACCCAAGTCCTCTGCATTGGGAGGCAGACTCTCAAGCACTGGGCTACCAGGGAAGTCTCTGTAATTTTTAAGCCACTCATTTTCTACAGTCTTTTATAGCATCCACACTGATATACTCACCACTTAACTAAATTCGGCTGATGTACTTGGAATGTCTACTAAGTATTTACAAGTCCATCATCATATTAACTCCTTAGAAATGCCCCAGAGGAGGATGTTATTATTACCATCTTTATTTTGCAGATGAAAAAATGAAGTTCAGAAAGCCTGGGTGAATTTTCCAGAGTCAAAAAACTAGAAAAGGTAGAGTCAAGATGGACTCAGTTGCTCTGAATAAAGGCCGGGCTCTCTTGATTTCCGAATATGTTAACAGCTAGAAAGTGGACAGTCAATTGGTCGTGCATCTGTGCTCAGTCAATCAGTTGTGTCTAACTTTTTTGCAGCCCAATGGACTGTAGCCTGCCAGACTCCTCTGTCCGTGGGACTTTTCAGGCAAGAAAACTGGAGTGGGTTGCCATTACCTCCTCCAGGGGATCTTCTCTGACCCAGGGATTGAACCTGCATCTCCTGAATTGGCAGGCAGATTCTTGATCGTGGAGCCACCCGGGAAGCCCCACTAGATTGGTCATCAACACACATATTTGTTGAGCACTTACTTTGCCAGGCATCCAGGATCCTGTAGTAAATGAGATCCAAGTAAACCAGCCCTCTGTTAGCCGAAGTTGCACTGCAAGAAGACAGAAAATCACAGAAGATCACAAATGCATTGCAAAAGGGGGCTTTGGGAAAGTAAAACACAGGAATCCCACCTGCGCTGGGGCGAGGTAGAGGGTGGAAGAATCATGGTAGGAAGGGAATCACAAACAAGTGTTTTCCTTCTGAAAACAAAGCTTCAGGACCCAGTCCTTAATTGCTATTGCCTACGCAGCCAAACACATTCATGCCTGTTTTGCCTTGTGGGATGATTCAGTTACTGCACAGGTGGGTTCAATTGAATTGTGGGTAGAAAGTTCAACCCCACCCAGACCAGTGAAGCTGGTGTGGGTTCTCACATCCTGTGAAATACACACTCTATGAAAAATTTTGTTTAAATACACTATTTTGGAGCAAAAATTAAAATTAGATCCTGGGTGAGGAAGTAGCACCTGGCCCATCACCTACTCTACTTTAAGCAAGGGAGGAGCCTCTCTTCTTTGTGGGGATGAAAAGTGTTGTTTGACTTGATACAAATTTTGAAAACCAGACTGCTGTGTTGCTCTTTTCCCCAGAGTTGACACAATCATGGAAAAAGTTGACAGGAAAGTGCTTTCAAGACACAATTGCAAAAATTAACAGTAACATTTGAAAGAACTCACTTCTGCTTAAAAGAAAAAAAAGAACATGTTTCTTCAGTTACTTGCATTCTTGTTGTAATTAACATTCACTTTAACACACTGTATGAACTCAACCTTTGTCATTGGATGTTGCAGAGCTCTGAATACACTAGACTCAACAAACTGAGTGGATCATTGCGTTGGTCCCTGGGTTGTAAAGATGCACCAAAGACTTTATTCTTGCTGCTCTTCTACAGATTATAGTCTAAGACTACAGGAATCTTGCTTTCCGGACTTTCTGGACCTATCCCAATTTCAGATTATTCAGTTCCTGGTCAAACCACAGCTCCTTGGAGACAAGGGACTCCCTTGTCTTATCTGTTATTGTATATCTGTTTCCAATAGAGTGTTTGCATATTGCACAAGATCAATGGATTACTTGTGCAGGAAAGGAAATATTTTCCTCTACCCTTCTAGGTTCTTGTGGCTGGTCTGTTAATGAAATTGGCATAAGATAATTAACAGGAGAAAAACACAGCTAGTTATGTTTGTACAGGAGCCCCACGAAGACAATGAGATCCAAGGACAAGTTAGGTAATTATGGCCAGGGAATGGGATGGCCCTGGGACTTCAAAAAGAGGTGGTGATTTATGGAATGATAAGAAAAGCAGACTAAAAAGCCTATTGATGAAAGTGAAAGTGGAGAGTGAAAAAGTTGGCTTAAAGCTCAACATTCAGAAAATGAAGATCATGGCATCCGGTCCCATCACTTCATGGGAAATAGATGGGGAAACAGTGGAAACAGTGTCAGACTTTATTTTTTTGGGCTCCACAATCACTGCAGATGGTGACTGCAGCCATGAAATTAAAAGACACTTACTCCTTGGAAGGAAAGTTATGACCAACCTAGATAGCATATTCAAAAGCAGAGACATTACTTTGCCAACAAAGGTCCCTCTAGTCAAGGCTATGGTTTTTCCTGTGGTCATGTATGGATATGAGAGTTGGACTGTGAAGAAGGCTGAGCGCCGAAGAATTGATGCTTTTGAACTGTGGTGTTGGAGAAGACTCTTGAGAGTCCCTTGGACTGCGAGGAGATCCAACCAGTCCATTCTGAAGGAGATCAGCCCTGGGATTTCTTTGGAAGGAATGATGCTAAGGCTGAAACTCCAGTACTTTGGCCACCTCATGCAAAGAGTTGACTCATTGGAAAAGACTCTGATGCTGGGAGGGATTGGGGGCAGGAGGAGAAGGGGACAACAGAAGATGAGATGGCTGGATGGCATCATTGACTTGATGGATGTGAGTCTGAGTGAACTCCAGGAGCTGGTGATGGACAGGGAGGCCTGGTGTGCTGCGATTCATGGGGTGGCAAAGAGTTGGACACAACTGAGTGACTGAACTGAACTGAAGAAAAGCAGATATTCTTGTTATTAGGTGTCTGTCCCGCCATGCAGTTCAGATAAGAATTATCTCTTGGGCTTCCTGGTGGCTTGGTGGTAAAGAATCCACCTGCCAATGCAGGAGACGTGACTTTGATCCCTGGGTCAGGAAGATCTCCTGGAGAAGAAAATGGCAACCCACTCCAGTATTCTTGCTTGGGAAATCCCATGGACAGAGGAAGCTACAGTCCATCTGGTCACAAAAGAGTCGGACATGACTTTACAACTGAACAACAAAAATTCTGAACACAGAAAACAAAGCTGGGGATTTACAGCTGACAAGTAGTCTGAGGAGGTCAGTAGTAAATGGAGAGGTAGTAAGGGAAGACATTACGGGTAGGGGGATTCTTGCTAAACTGACTTAATAAGATTCTTGCTGAAGACAGACCACAGTGATGCGATAACTGTGGGGGAGGAGGGGGAGGAGGAATTTGATCAGATATAAAGGTCAGGGAGGGATTCCTTGGTAGGCCAGTGGTTAAGATTCTAAGCCTCCACTGCAAGGGGCACCGGTTCAATCCCTGGCCAGAGAACTAAAATCCCACATGCCCCACAGTGCAATCAAAAGTCATATATATATTAAAGGTGAGGAATTCTCTCTAAACGGACTTAGCAAGATTCTTGCTGCACTGGACTCACCAAGAACAGGACAGGGACAAGGCTGAGACCTGGTGGGGAAGATGTCTCAGAGGAGCCTGACAGAAGTTTAGTTAAGGAGAACTGAGTCTTCATCGGGTTTCCTTGGTGGCTCAGAGGTTAAAACGTCTGCCTGCAAGGTGAGAGACCTGGGTTCGATCCCTGGGTCAGGAAGATCCCCTGGAGAAGGAAATGGCAACCCATCAGCTACTTGGGCTCTTGAACTAGAATAACTGGACCTGAATTCTCATTCTGTATCGTCTTGAATGATTTGCTCTATCTCTCTGTGCCAGTTATACATTGATGATGGTAATAATACCTACCTCATCAGGATACTGTGAGAAGTGAGTAAATAGACAGGGCACCTAGAACTGGCACCAGGTAAGTGGTCAATAAATGTTAGCTGCTGATGCTGGTGTTGCTGCTTCTTACCACTCTGATTAACTCCTTTGACCGTAGAACAAACATTCAGAAAGCAGAGGAAGTGAAGTGTAGTCAAAGGCCTTGTTTGAGTCTCAGCAGGACCATTCACCAAGGTTATCCAAGGGAACTTGCCTGACCTATATTGAGTCTTTTGTTTCCTCATTTTTCATTGAGATCAATGAGTCATGCCCTCTCTCTGAAAGGTTCCTACAAGAGTCAATGGAGATAACTGCTGTGAAGTTGTAAAGCTCTGTTCACACGGAAGGAATTATAAAATGCACTACTCTTACACTTACTCCGCTTCCGAGCCCAGGCTGTGTTTCACAGGCTTCTCAGAAACCTCTCATCAGCATTCCCCCCCACCCACTTCCTTCAACCTTTGGACTTTTCTGGAATCTA
This sequence comes from Bos taurus, assembly GCF_002263795.3. Lineage (NCBI taxonomy): Eukaryota > Metazoa > Chordata > Mammalia > Artiodactyla > Bovidae > Bos > Bos taurus. The sequence continues at coordinate 97,992,766 of NC_037333.1, forward strand.
CCTTAATACTCACTTTACTAGGCTTTACTCTATTGTCCTACCCACACCTACCTGCTATTCACATGTCCCCATCAGTCACAACCCAATCTAGACATCACGGTATGCTGAGCCTGTCCTCTTACATTTCTTTAAAATTTTGAGGAACTCTGACTGAAGGAGCATTACCAGTAGCATTGCCAAATAAAATACAGGGCCCCGGGACTTCCCTGGTGATCCAGTAGATAAGAATCTGCCTTTTAATGCATGGGACATGGGTTTGATCCCTGGTTTGGGAACTAGGGGCTTCCCCGATAGCTTAGTTGGTAAAGAATCCACCTGCAATGCAGGAGACCCCGGTTCGATTCCTGAGTCAGGAAGATCTCCTGGAGAAGGGATAGGCTACCCATTCCAGTATTCTTGAGCCCTTGTGGCTTGGCTGGTGAAGAATCTGCCTGCAATGTGGGAGACCTGGGTTCGATCCCTGGGTTGGGAAGATCCCCTGGAGAAGGGAAAGGCTACCCACTCCAGTATTCTGGCCTGGAGAATTCCATGGACTGTATAGTCCATGGGGTTGCAAAGAGTCGGACACGACTGAGCAACTTGCACTTCACTGAGAACTAAGATCCCACATGTGGTGGGGTATCTAAGCCTGTATGCTGCAATAAGAGAAGCCCTTGTTCTGCAACTACTGAACCCATGTGCTCTGGAGCCCCTGGTGTGCCATAACTTGAGAAGCCCGTGTACTGCAATGAAGGGCCCCCTGCAGCAATGAAGACCCAGCACAGCCAAAAAAAAATAAAAACATAAAGTGAGAAGAATAAAACAAATACAGGGTCCCTAGTTGAGTCTGAATTTCGGATAAACAATGAATACACTTTTAGTAAAAGTGTGTCCCAAATATTGCATGAGACATACTTACACTAAAAATTATCTTTTGTTTATCTGAAATTCAAATTTAACTAGGTCTCCTGTATTTTTATTTGCTAAATCTAGCAATTCTACACCCCTTCAAAAAGGGAACAGGTTAAAATATATAGGAGGAAATGGGACCGGGAGGGCAAGTGAGAAGGGAGTGAGAGAACTGTGTGAAAACACCCTGAATACTACCTTCCTCATCTCACAAAATCCCAGGCCCTTAGGTCTGTGCTGTGCTTAGTCACTCAGTCATGTCAGACTCTTTGCAATTGCGACTCCATGGACGATAGCCTGCCAGGCTCCTCTGCCCATGAGGATTCTCCAGGCAAGAATACTGGAGTGGGTTGTCATGTCCTCCTCCAGGGAATCCTCCCAACCCAGGGATTGAACCCAGGTCGCCCACATTGCAGGCAGATTCTTTACTGCCTGAGCCACCAGGGAAGCCCAAGAATACTGGAGTCGGTAGCCTATCCCTTCTCCAGGAGACCTTTCTGGCCCAGGAATCGAACTGGGGTCTCCTGCATTGCAGGCAGATTCTTTACCAGCTGAGCTACCAGAGATGCCTCCTTTAGGTCAACCACGGTGCAAATTTTCCTGAACTACTCCAAGGAAAAAGATGATGAGAACATGAATTCTTTCTTTTACCTTGCCCAGAGTGTTCTTTCTAGAACAAAGATTTGATCCCTTCCCTGCTTTAATCATTGATTTTGTAGGGATCTTCAAACTCTGACCCAGGCAAAATCCAGCTGCCTTCTTGTTTTTGTAAATTAGGTTTCTGGAATACAACCACGTTCATTCATTTTCATTTGGACTTTGTCTGCTTTCGTGCTACCATAGCAGAGTTGAGTAGCTACAGCAGAGATTGTCTGGCTTGCAGAGCCTAAAATGTTTACTGTCTGGCATTTTATTAAATTAAAAAAAAATTCTTCCTCCTCATTTTTTCCTGGTGAAATCCTGCCCTAATGTGAGATGTCTCTCTATTTACACCCTATAATCCCTGCTTCTCTGTGCTCCCATAGTATTTACCCATCACCGCACTTTTAAAAAAAGCCTCTCGTATTTACAGGTTTGGTATCTATTTTCCTGGCAGTGGTTTTCTTGGGTTCCAGGAATCATATTTTGTTTTTCTTTGTAGCTTTCTGAGTGCCTAGTACAGGGAAACACATACTAGGTATCTGTTTAATAAATAAGAGAAAGAAGAGTCTGGGTGTTTGACCCAAAAAGAACCTATTTTGAGATCCAATCTCTTCCTCTTACTGTCTACTTATTCAGCATTGACTGAGCAAATTACTAAACCTTTGTGAGCTTCAGTTCTCTCAGCTATAAAATGAGGATAGTAATACTTAGTGAGATATCAATGAGGTAATGCATATAAAGCACGTGGTGTATTATTCACTCTTTCTCTCATCCTGTTTGAATGAAAGGAGAGAGGAGAGGAGAAAGGTGAAGACTGAAGACTGACTTGTTTGAGTGCCTGTCTCCAGACCGTCTCTCTGCCTATGGTTGATTCTCTCTGAGTGTGGGAACAAGATTAGGTACCAACACAGCTGTGTTGGGCTCTGGGAATAGCCACTGTACCACAAACCGAAGATTCGTCTGGACAGAGCCAGAAATGCACACGTAATGTCAAGATGCTCAACAAGCCACATGGTCTCCATGGCTGGTTCTAATGACCCTTCCCCAGATTGTGGGTATCTCAATGCCTGAGTCTTCCAAGTCCATGCCACGCGTAAGCAGAGCTCTGCCCTGCCTTGTTCCTGATCTCACTCAGATAGAAAATTTCCCCCATAAAACTAGGAAGTTAGCTCTGAACCAATGGGTCAAAGAGTAAATCACAAGAGAAATTAGGGAATACATTGAGACAAATGAAAACAAAAGCACAGCGTTGCAAAATCTATGGGATGCAGCAAATACAACTAAGAGGGAAATGCCTGTATGTTAAAAATGAAGTGAAAGTGAAAGTCGCTCAGCCGTGTCCGACTCTTTGCAGCCCCATGGGCTATACAGTCCATGGAATTCTCCAGGCCAGAATACTGGAGTGGGTAGCCGTTCCCTTCTCCAGGGGATCTTCCTAACCCAGGGATCGAACCCAGGTCTCCCGCATTGCAGGCAGATTCTTTGCCAGCTGAGCCATAAGGGAAGCCCAAGAATACTGGCGTGGGTAGAAAAATCTCAAATCAAAAACCTAAATTTATACCTCAAGAAACTAGAATAATAAGAAAAAGCAAAACCCAAAATTACCAGAAGGAATGACTAATAAAGCCTAGAGCAAAAATAAATAAAATAGAAAAACAAAAGAAAAAAAATGACAAAAGTAAGAGTTGGGTTTTTTTAGCCCATTAAATTGTCAAACCTTCAGTTAGACTAAGAGAAAAAAAGAGAAAACTCAAAAAACAAGAATCAGAAATGAAAAAGGAGACACTATAACTGGTATCACAGATATAAAATGGATTATAAGAGACTACTTGCAACAATTATATGCTAACAAACTGGACAACCTAAGAGATCAACTTCTGGAAACATACAACCCAGCAAGACTGAATCATGAAGAAATAAAAAACCTAAACAGACTGATAATTAGTATGAGAATTGAATTAGCAACCATAAACCTCCCAACAAAGAAAAGCTCAGGACTAAATGGCTGGAGAATGCTACAGAATATTTAAAGAAGAATTAACACTAGTTATCAAATTCTTCTCCAAAAGAAAGAGAAGGGAGCCCTTCCAAATTCAACTTATGAGTTTAGCATTACCCAGATGCCAAAATTGAACAAAGATACTAAAAGAAAAAAAAATTACAGACTGATACCTCTGATAAATATTGAGGTAAGAATTCTCAGCAACATACCAGCAAACTGAATTAAATAACACATTGAAAGGATTATACACCATGTCTAAGTGAGATTTATCTCTGGAATGCAAGGATAGTTAAACATACAAAAATCAGTCAATCCAATATATTATATTAACAGAATGAAGGAAAAACTCACAAGATTACCTCAACTGATGCAGGAAAAGTACTTGACGAAATCCAATACCTTTTCGGGAGAAGGAAATGGCAACCCACTCCAGTATTCTTGCCAGGAGAATCCCATGGACGGAGGAGCCTGATAGGCTACAGTCCATGGGGTCGCGAAGAGTCGGACACAACTGAGCGACTTCACTTTCCCTTTTCACTTTCCTGCATTGGAGAAGGAAATGGCGGCTCTGGTATTCTTGCCTGGAGAATCCCAGAGACAGCGGAGCCTGGGGGGCTGCCATCTATGGGGTTGCACAGAACTGAACACGACTGAGGCGACTTAGCAGCAGCAGCAGCAGTAGCAATACCTTTTCATGAACTTAACAAATCAGCCTTAGAAGGAAATTACCTGAACATAATAAAGGCTATATGTGAAAAGTCCGTAGCTAATATCACACCCCAATGGTGAAAAACTGAAGGCCTTCCCTCTAAAATCAGAAACAAGGCAAAAATCCCCATTCTAACCATTTCTATTTAAAGTAATACTGGATGTCTTAGCCAGACAATTAAGCAAGATAGAGAAATAAAAGTCTTTCAAATTGGAAAGGAAGAAATAAAATATTTCTATTCACAGACATTATCTTATATGTAGAAAACTCTAAAGACTCCACCAGGGAGGGGATATATGTATACATATATTCACTTCACTGTGAATGTGAAGTGAATCACTTCACTGTGCACTGCAAACTAATACAACATTGTAAAGCAACTATATTCCAATAAAAAACCCAACAGAATTGTGGGATACAAAGTTAACACACAAATTCAGTTGCATTTCTATACACCAACAATGAACAATCTGAAAATGAAATTTAAAAAGGAATTCCACTTATATACTAATAGCATCAATAATATTAAAATACTTGGAAATAAATTTAACTAAGGAGTCAAAATTTAACTAAGGCTCCAAAATCACTGCTGATGGTGACTGCAGACATGAAATTAAAAGACGCTTGCTCCTTGGAAGAAAAGCTGTGACAAACCTAGACAGCATACTCAAAAGCAGAGACGTTACTTTGCCAACAGAAGTCCATCTAGTCAAAGCTATGGTTTTTCCAGTAGTCATGTATGGCAGTGAGAGCTGGAACATAAAGAAGGCTGAGCTCTAAAGAAATGATGCCTTTGAACTGTGGTGTTGGAGAAGACTCTTGAGAGTCCCCTGGACTGCAAGGAGATCAAACCAGTCCATCCTAAAGGAAATCAATCCTGAATATTCATTGGAAGGACTGATGCTGAAGCTGAAGCTCCAGTCTTTGGCCACCTGATGTGAAGAACTGACTCATTGGAAAAGACCCTAATGCTGGGCAAGATTGAAGACAGGAGGAGCAGGGGATGACAGAGCATGAGATGGTTGGATGGCATTACCGACTCGATGGACATGAGTTTGAGCAAGCTCCGGGAGTTGGTGAAGGACAGGAAAGCCTGGCGTGCTACAGCCCACGGGTTCGTAAAGAGTCAGACAGGATTGAGTGATTGAACTGAGCTGAACTGAAGGAGTCAAAAGACATGCATTGTAAATTGCAAAACGCTGTGAAACACACTTAAAAATACATAAGTAAATAAAAAGATATCCCATGTTCTTAGATTGGAAGACTTAACATTGTTAAAACTGAACACTGTTCAAATCAATCCACAGATTTAATGTAATCCTCATCAAAACCCCAATGGTAGAAATAGAAAAGTCCGTCCTAAAATTCATATAGAATCTCAAAGCACCTTGTATTCAAAACCTTCTTGAGAAAGAAAAATAAAGCTGTGGACCTTATAATTTCTGATTTCAAAATATATTACAAAGCTATATTAAACAAAACCATATAGTACTGGCATAAAAATAGACACACAGACCAGTGGAATAGAATAGACAGCCCAGAAATAAACCATCATATATAATATATGGTCAAATTATCTTCAAAACCACAATGGGAAAAGGAGAGTCTTTTCAGTAAATGATGCTAAGAAAACTGGATATCCACAGGCACAAAAATGAAATTGGACCCTGACATTATGCTATATACAAAAAGTAACCCAAAATGGATTAAAGACCTAGATATAAGACTTAAAGCTATAAATATCCTAGAAGAAAACCTGTCATACATTATGATATTGTATTTCAGAGTGATTTCCCGGTATGATGCCAAAAGCACAGGCAACAAAAGTGAAAATAGACAAATGCAAATACTGCTGCTGCTAAGTCGCTTCAGTCGTGTCCGACTCTGTGCGACCCCATAGACGGCAGCCCACCAGGCTCCCCCGTCCCTGGGATTCTCCAGGCAAGAACACTGGAGTGGGTTGCCATTTCCTTCTCCAATGCATGCAAGTGAAAAGTGAAAGTGAAGTTGCTCAGTCGTGTCCGACCCTCAGCGACCCCATGGACTGCAGCCTGCCAGGCTCCTCCATCCATGGGATTCGCCAGGCAGGAGCACTGGAGTGGGGTGCCATTGCCTTCTCCGAAATGCAAATACATCAAGTGTTAAAATGTCTGTTCAGTTCTGTTCAGCAGAGTAAAAAAGCAACATACAAGGTTGGGAGAAAATATTTGCAAATCATATATCTGATAAGGGGTTAATATTTAGAATATTAAGAACTCAACAACAACAACAACCCCCCCCCCCCAAACCCAATTCAAAAATGGGCAAAGGACTTGAACAAACATTTCTCCAAAGAAGATGCACAGACAGCCAAGAAGTGTATGAAAAGATACTCAAGATTACTAACCATCATGGAAATGCAAATATAAACCACAATGAGATATCACCTCACATCTATTAGGATGGCCACTACCAAAAGAAAAAAAAAAAAAAAAGTAAGGAAATAACAAGTGCTGGCCAGGATGTAGAGAGATTGGATCCTTGCATATTGTTGATGGGAATCTAAAATGGTCCAGCCACTATATAAACCAGTAGGGAAGTTCCTCAAAAACCTAAAAATAGAATTACTATGTAACTCAGCAATTCTACTTCTGTGTATATATATCAACAAAACTGAAAATGGGAACTCAAAGAGATATTTACACATCCATGTTCATTGTGGAGTATTTATAATAGCCAAGAAGAAAAAGGAGAAGCAGTCCCAATGTCCTCTGAGGGGTGAAGGCATAAAGAAAATATGTCATATATGTAAAACGAAATATTACTCAGCCTTTTAAAAAGTAAGTTCTGTCATATGATACAATGTGGATGAACCTTTAAGATATTATCCTAAGTGAAATAGACCAGCCACAAAAAGGCAAATCCTGTGTCATTCTACTTTTTGTTGTTGTTCAGTCGCTAAGTCATGTCTGACTCTTTGTGACCCCATGGACTGCACATGCCAGGCTTCCCTGTCCTTCGCTATCTCCCAGAGTTTGGTCAAACTCATGTCCATTGAGTCGATGAGGTGTCTAATGTGGTCAAACCCACAGAGACAGAAAGTGGAATGGAGGTTGCCAGGGGCTTGGGAAATTATTGTTTAATGGGTACAGCATTTCCGTTTAGGAAGATGGACAGTCCTGAGAGATGGATGGTGAGGATGGCTACACATCAGTGTGGATGTACCTAACGCCACTGAGCCGTGCACTTAAGACGGTCACAGTGATGAGTGTTATGTGTGTTTAACCAATGCACACACACAGAAATATGTATTGAACAATTAGATATCCCTAAATGTCATCCTGAGAAATCCTGGTTCAGTAAATCCAGGGCCCAGGAATACACATTTTGAACATGTAACTGTGGTGATTTGACACGTGTTAACAAGCATGGCACCCCACTCCAGTACTCCTGCCTGGAAAATCCATGGACAGAGGAGCCTGGTGGGCTGCAGTCCATGGGGTCTCGAAGAGTCGGACATGACTGAGCGACTTCACTTTCACTTTTCACTTTCCTGCATTGGAGAAGGAAATGGCAACCCACTCCAGTGTTCTTGTCTGGAGAATCCCAGGGACCGGGGAGCCTGGTGGGCACGACTGAAGTGACTTAGCAGGAGCAGCAGCAACAAACTGCTGGGCTTCCCAGGTGGCGCTAGCGGTAAAGAACCCGCTTGCCACTGCAGGTTAGATCCCCTGGAGGAAGACATGGCAACCCACTCCTGTATTCTTGCCTGGAGAATCCCTTAGGCAGAGGAGCCTGGAGGGCTGCAGTCCATGAGGTCTTATAGAGTCGGCACGACTGAAGCAGCTTAGCACAGACGCACACAAACAGCTGAGGTACAGGAAAATCAACACTTATTCCTGTTCTGGGAAGCCTCTCAGGTGAGCTGCCGGTGGAGCCCTGCATGGCTGAGACGCTTCCTGCTGCTGGACTGTTCCTTTTCCCTTTGCTGAGAAACTGGTTGACTATCACCAGTGTGTGAGGTGCTGTGCTAGGGTTTGGGTGTAGAATATGAAATCCAGTTTCAGACTCAGGGAAGTACAAAGAAATAGAGACCCTTGGTAACTTGCAGCACTGTGACTCTTCCCATCCTCTTCTGAGCAGTGGGGCAACGATGCCCAGCTCACGGAGTTGCTCTGGAGACAGAAATGAAATACAAGGTGTGTGAGTGTTTTTCATTTTTGTAACCATTAATTCACTGTTTACTTTTAGGGCGAGTGCTTGCCTCTTGGCTCCATAAAGCGCCAGAGCAGAAGTTCTTAATCCTAGGCATTACCATCACCCAGGAAGTTTTTTTTACATGTTTTTCTTTTTATTATTTTTTTATTGGCGTATAATTGCTTTACGATGTTGCTTTAGTTCCTGCTGAACAACAAAGTGAATCAGCTATATGCATGCACATGTCCCCTCCTTCTTGAGCCTCCCTCCCACCACCACCCCCCACTTCCCTATCCCACCCCTCCAAGTCATCAGAGAGCAGCAAGCTGAGCTCCGTGTGCGATACGCCCGGTGCCCACTAGCTAGCTGTTTTACACATGGTACTCTCTCAGTTCGTCCCACACTCCCCTTCCCACACTGCGTCACATATCCATTCTCTACATCTGCATCGCTATTTCCTGGGGAATTTTTTTTTAAACATCCCTACTGACTTTCCCTCCACCGGGGTTCTCATTCAGTTGGTCTGGGGAGTGGCCCGAACATGGGCACTTGTTTTAAAAGTTCTCAGGTCTTTCAGCCAACAGCCAACTGGAGAGCTATTGTGCCATGAAACACAGAGAAGGGGCTGCTGAGTTCAAACCAGTAGGACGGGAGAGGCTCACAGAGCTGGTCATGTTTGTGCAGGACCTTCGGAGGCTGTGTGAGATTGGGGGATCATCTTTGGAGTAGTTATGTACACATGAAATAAAATTCAAAAGTTTAAAAGGATCTCTCTTGATAGGCTTATCTTCCTTTTTCTCCTGGGCCCCTCCCCTGTCCTCCTCTCTGGGGCAAATACTCTTAGCAGCTCTTGTTTATACCACCAGAGATAGCCCACACAGTTGTCGATAAGGAACTTGTCGGTTTGGTAAGTGGGAAGGAGAAGAGAGGTGCAGGTGTCACCTTCTTTTTTTTTGGGGGGGGGTGTCTAGCCACACGGCATACAAGATCTAAGTTCCCCTACCAGGGACTGAACCCACACTCCTTGCACTGGAAGCATGGTGTCTTAACCACTGGACTCCAGGGAAGTCCAGATGTCATTTTCTGTTGCACAGGTTTCCACCTGGCACAGAATGGCATCTATGTGTAGCTTGACTGAGGAAGATCATCTAACAAAATAACAGAAAGGTGATTTTTCAGAATGGTTTTCTTTCTTTCTTTTTTTTTTTTTTGAGGAGTGGAGATTGTTCTTTCTTCCTGTCACAGTACATTCTGAGAAGCTTGGTTTTTTAAATCACACTTTTTATTTTGAGATAACTGTTGATTCACATCAGTTGTAGGAAATAATACAGAGAGATCCCATGTACCCTTTGCCTGAATGGTTTAATATTAATTCCAGTACTAATCAAGGTACTTCAAATCCAATTCTCTCATGGTTTTGAAAAAACTGTACCCAGGAAATGAGAGCAAGCTTGCAGGGGAAGGCTGGTGAGAAGAGAGGAACAAAGTATTTTCAGTTTGCCTTCTTTGTTTCTGGGAAATTGAAACTTAACATCTAAATGTGTTTTCTTCTCCGTGGTAACTCACACCACTTCTTGATCAGAGTGAATGCTGGTGAATCAGGGCCACCCCAGGTGAGAACACCAGGTGGAACAGAGACTCCTTTAGTGCAGTCCAGCAATTTCTAGACCAGGTTCTCTAGGTTGGAACTTGCAAGAGCACAGGGACTGCTTCTTTCAAAACTCACCTTCCTGATTTTCAGACTCCCAAGAGTGAACACACGGAGAACCATTCCTGACTTTCTCTTGGGTTTCCAATATCTTCTGTTAAAAGACTTTTACAAACAGATGACATGATAACAGCGTAGCTGCAATCCCTTCCTGGCCTCTTCCTCTCTGAACTGCGACGGCAGGGAGGAACAGCTAGTTGGCAAAATCGTGGGTGCTGAGTTGTTTCCGTTGTGTCCGACTCTTTGAGACCCTATGGACTATAGCCCACCAAGCTCCTCTGTCCATGGGATTCTCCAGGCAAGGATACTGGAGTGGGTTGGAAAGACTGATCTTCCCTCAATTCTCCTTCCACTATTTACCCATGTCCTGCATAGCAGGAGTTCTACTGATTGAAAATGCAAATTGTCAGGCTTGAGGTTCTTTCAGCAAGAAGCTTCTGAGTTATACATCCTCACCCAATGGAAGAGTTAGGCCCAGCATTTGGTTCTTACACTGATGTCATTTGTATTCACACTTCTGGCTGTAACAATACTTCATTTTATTAATACATAGCCTTCTTGGTGCCGGAGCAGGTACAGACATTGGTCTTCATCACATATGTTTCTTAAGATATTTAAAGAATATAACAGGGGGAAAGAGTGGATCACAATCATTAATAAACATGACCTGGGGCTTTGTAATTATGTGAAATAGAAGACTACGCATATGTGTGAGATTTAGACACATTGTTTTCTATACTGATAATAGCTATCATTTATTGGATCTTAATATATTGGAGAAGACTCCTGACAGTCCCTTGGACTACAAGGAGATCCAAATAGTCCATTCTAAACGAGATCAATCTTGGGTGTTCATTGGAAGGACTGATATTGAAGCTGAAACTCCAATACTTTGGCCACCTGATGCAAAGAACTGACTCATTTGAAAAGACCCTGATGCTGGGAAAGATTGAAGGCAGGAGGAGAAGGGGATGACAGAGGATGAGATGGTTGGATGGCATCACTAACTCAATGGACATGAGTTTGGGTGGACTCCAGGGGCTGGTGATGGACAGGGAGGCCTGGCGTGCTGTGGTTCATGGGGTTGCAAACAGTCAGACATGACTGAGCGACTGAACTAAACTGAACTGAATATACCCAAGAAGAATGCTAATGTTTTATATGCAGGATTTCATTTAATCCCTACAACATGTCTGTGATACATACTATTATTGTGTGTGTGCTAAGTCACTTCAGTCACGTCCAACTCTTTGTGACCCTATGGGTGGTACCCCACCAGACTCCTCTGTCCATGGGATTCTTCAGGCAAAAATACTGGAGTGGGTTGCCATGCCCTCCTCCAAGGGATTTTCCCAAGCCAGGGATTGAACCTACATCTCTTACATCTCCTGTGTTGGTGGGAAGATTCTTTACCACTACCACCACCTGAGAAGCCTACACTATTATTATCTTTATCTTATTGTTGAATCAACCAGTGCTTGCAAGGGGAAATAATTGCTGAAGGTCTGCCTGGCTGGTAGGTGAGGCAGGGATTGAACTCTGATCTGTCTGGCATTACAGTAGGATCTCTTAGCCTATATACATGTTACATACAGCTGGAGAAGGCTTTGGACCCTTTCTTAGAGTAATGATTTTAATGCCAAAAATAAAACACACTGAATTACAAAGAAAAGCAATTGTGTTGAAATATAGTTATCAATTATGGTAGGTTCAAGGGCTTCCCTGTGGGCTCAAGTGGTAAAGAATCTACCTGCAGTGCAGGAGACCCAGGGTTTGATCCCTGGGTCGGGAAGATCCCCTGGAGAAGAAAATGGCAACCCACTCCAATATTCTTGCCTAGACAATTCCATGGACAGAGGTGCCTGGTGGGCTACAGTCCACAGAGTCATCAAGAGTTGGACACGACTGAGCAACTCACACTTTCACTTTCATAGTTATCAATTATGGTAGGTAGCCGTTAGGGCAATCCTCAATGATCCTGCCCTTGGTATTTCATGTCCCCTCCCCTTACGTTTAGGGTGGACCTAGTGACACCCTTATGGCAGAAAGTGAAGAGGAACTAAAAAGCCTCTTGATGAAAGTGAAAGAGGAGAGTGAAAAAGTTGGCTTAAAGTTCAACATTCAGAAAATTAAGATCATGGCATCTGGTCCCATCACTTCATGGGAAATAGATGTGGAAACAGTGAAAACAGTGTCAGACTTTATTTTTTGGGGCTCCAAAATCACTGCAGATGTGATTGCAGCCATGAAATTAAAAGACACTTACTCCTTGGAAGGAAAGTTATGACCAACCTAGATAGCATATTCAAAAGCAGAGACATTACTTTGCCAACCAAGGTTCGTCTAGTCAAGGCTATGGTTTTTCTGGTTGTCATGTATGGATGTGAGAGTTGGACTGTGAAGAAAGCTGAGTGCTAAAGAATTGATGCTTTTGAACTGTGGTGTTGGAGAAGACTCTTGAGAGTCCATTGGACTGCAAGGAGATCCAACCTGTCTATCCTAAAGGACACCAGTCCTGGGTGTTCATTGTAAGGACTGATGCTGAGGCTGAAACTCCAATACTTTGGCCACCTCATGCGAAGAGTTGACTCATTGGAAAAGACCCTGATGCTGGGAGGGATTGGGGGCAGGAGGAGAGGGGGACGACAGAGGATGAGATGGCTGGATGGCATCACTGACTTGATGGACGTGAGTTTGGGTAAACTCCGGGAGTTGGTGATGGACAGGGAGGTCTGGCGTGCTGCGATTCATGGGGTCGAAAAGAGTCGGACACTACTGAGCGACTGAACTGATCTGAACTGAGTGACTTACTTCTAGTGAATAGAATATGGCAGAAATTATGGGATGTCATTTCTGAGATTACATTGTAAAAAGACTGTGGCTTTTGGGGGGCTTCCTCTCCCTTCCTCTTGGCTGACTTACACTGCAGGGAGCCAGCTGCCCTGTTCTGTGGTGACTCTGTGAAGAGGCCCATGTGGCAAGGACCTAAGGCCTGCCCACAGCCACGTGAGAGCTCTGAAGCAGATCCTTCCCCATCCAGCCTCGATAGTACTGAAGCCCAGGCTGACAAACCCAGAACCTCCTGGCTGAACCAACCCAGAACTCCTGACCACAGACACTCTGAAATAATAAATGTCTATTATTTTCAATCACTAGTTGTGGGTTATGAGCAATAAATAACACATCAACATGTTAAATTTGGGGGACATGTGTGGTACTCAGTAATGAGAAAGTATGTTTAGAATTTAAGCAAATTGGACATCCCTGGTGGTGCAGTGGATAAGAATCTTCCTGCCAATGCAGAAGACACGGGTTTGGTCCCCAGTCTGGGAACATGCCACATGCTGGAGAGCAACTAAGCTCACACGCGCCACAGCTACGGAGTCTGCGCTCTAGAGGCTGCGTGCTGCAACTGCTGAGCCCATGTGCCACAGCTACTGAAGCTGTATGCCTAGAGTCTGTGCTCAGTAACAAGAGAAAGCATTGCAATGAGAAGTCCTTGGCACTGCAGCAAGGAGTAGCACCCACTCGCTGCAACTGGAGGAAACCCACGCACAGTAACGAAGACCCAGCACCAACAAAAATAAATAAATACATATAGTTTTTCCAGTAGTCATGTACGGATGTGAGAATTGGACCATCTTGAAGGCTGAGCACTGAAGAGCTGATACTTCCAAATTGTGTTGCTGGAGAAGACTCTTGAGAATCCCTTGGACAGCAAGAAAATCAAACCAGTCAATCCTAAAGGAAACCAATGCTGAATGTTCATTGGAAAGACTGATGTTGAAGCTGAAGCTCCAATACTTGGGCCACCTGATGTGAAGAACTGACTCATTGGAAAAGACCCTGATGCTGGGAAAGATTGAAGGCAAAAGGAGAAGGGGTTGGCAGAGGATGAGATGGTTAGACAGCATCTCTGACTCAATGGACATGAGTTTGGGCAAACTCCAGGAGACAGTGAAGGACAGGGGAACCTGGCTTGCTACAGTTCATGGGGTCCCAAAGAGTCAGACAAGACTGAGCCACTGAATGAATAGCAACAAATAAAGAAAAATTTAAGCAAATTAAAGTTAAATTGTATATTTTAAGACACATCAGTGTGAAGGGTGTGGTTTCTTAGCTCGAATCAGTCAGTTTAGTTCAATTGCTCAGTCATATCTGACTCTTTGTGACCCCATGGACTGCAGCACGCCAGGCTTCCCTGTACATCACCAACTCCCAGAGCTTGCTCAAACTCATGTTCATTGAGTCGGTGATGCCATCCAACTCTCATCTTCTTGTCCCTTTCTCCTCCTGCCTTCAATCTTTCCCAGCATCAGGGTCTTTTCCAGTGAGTCGATTCTTCACATCAGGTGGTCAAAGTATTGGAGTTTTAGCTTCAGCATCAGTCCTTACAATGAATATTTAGGATTGATTTCCTTTAGGATTGATTGGTTTGATCTCCTTGCAGTCCAAGGGACTCTCAAGAGTCTTTTCCAACACCACAGTTCAAAAGCATCCATTCTTCGGCGCTCAGCTTTCTTCACAGTCCAACTCTCACATCCATACATGACTACTGGAAAAACCATAGCTTTGACTAGACAGACCTTTGTTAGCAAAGTAATGTCTCTGCTTTTTAATATGCTGTCTAGGTTGGTCATAGCTTTTCTCCCAAGGAGTTGCTGCTGCTGCTAAGTCGCTTCAGTCGTGTCCAACTCTGTGCGACCCCATAGACGGCAGCCCAATAGGCTCCCCCGTCCCTGGGATTCTCCAGGCAAGAATACTAGAGTGGGTTGCCATTTCCTTCTCCAATGCATGAAAGTGAAAAGTGAAAGTGAAGTCGCTCAGTCGTGTCTGACTCTTAGCGACCCCATGGACTGCAGCCTACCAGGCTCCTCCATCCATGGGATTTTCCAGGCAAGAGTACTGGAGTGGGGTGCCATTGCCAAGGAGTAAGCGTCTTTTAATTTCATGTCTACAGTCACCATCTGCAGTAATTTTGGAGCCCAAGAAAAGGAAGTCTGTCACTGTTTCCATTGCTTCTCCATCTATTTTCCATGAAGTGATGGGACCAGATGCCACGATCTTTGTTTTTTGAATGTTGAGTTTTAAGCCAACTTTTTCACTCTCCTCTTTCACTTTCATCAAGAAGCTCTTTAGTTCCCCTTCAACTTTCTGCCATAAGGGTGGTGTCATCTGCATATCTGAGGTTATTGATATTTCTCCTGGCAATCTTGATTCCAGCTCATGCTTCATCCAGTCTGGCATTTTACATGATGTAATCTTCATATAAGCTAAATAAGCAGGGGGACAATATACAGCCTTGACACACTTCTTTCTCAACTTGGAACCAGTCTGTTGTTCCATGTCCAGTTCTAACTGTTCCTTCTTGACCTGCATACAGATATCTCAGGAGGCAGGTAATGTGGTCTGGTATTCCCAGCTCTTGAAGAATTTCCCACAGTTTGTTCTGATCCACACACACAGTCAAAGGCTTTAGCGTAATCAGTGAAGCAGAAGTAGATGTTTTTCTGGAATTTTCTTGCTTTTTCTATGATCCAATGGATGTTGAATTTGATCTTTGATTCTTCTGCCTTTTCTAAATCCAGCTAGAACATCTGAAAGTTGGACACAACTAAAGCGACTTAGCATGCATTTAAGTTGAAATGAGAATATAAGGATGGACTCTGACATGATCGGTGTCCTATTTTTTTTTTTTTTTGGGGGGGTGTGTATCATTTTTAAAGTCTTCATTGAATTTGTTACAATATTGCTTCTGTTTTATGTTTTGATTTTTTGGCCCTAAGGCATGTGGGATCTTAGTCCCCCGACCAGGAATTGAACAAGCACCCCCTGCATTGGAAGGTGAAGTCTTAACCAATGGATCACCAGGGAAGTCCCCCATGACTGTCCTTAGGAAATCTGGACAAACAAGAAACCTCAGGGATGCACGCTTACAGCGGACAGAGCACCTCAAGACACAGAGAGATGGTGGCCCTCTGCAAGCCTAGGAGCGAGGCCTCAGAAGACACTGCATCTGCAGACACCTTGATCTTGGACTTCTAGCCTCCAGAACTATGAGAAAATGAATTTTGCTGTCTAGGCCCCCCAGTCTGTGGTGTTATGTTATGGCAGCCTGAGCCAACAAATACAGTACCCATCATCTTTCAACCCTGGGAAGATTTAGATTTTAAAATAGAAATGTTTAAGAGGATAACACCTATGGTATTAATATTTCTGTGTTAATGTAGAACCTACACATACTTAGTGTTCTAAGTACCAATAAAGTTTAAGAGAATTTGTCCTGTTGAAATAAGAGAATAGTCTTGTGATTCTATTTTAAAATGTCAAAGGGAGCATAATTGATTTGACACAATTTAAAGTCAAGTTCTTACTAGATCTCTTAAGAAATTAAAAATCACCATGTTTATAAGTTGTTTATCATATTTGTATGCATTATGTAAATTCCCAGGAAAATTTTGAGATTTATCAAATAATTATATATTTTTGAAGATAATAACATATTAAATTTATAAGGGTACTTCAAAAGATTTTAGGGAGTTTATTAAATACCATTTAGAAATGATATCAAATAACAATTAAGGCCTTTCATAGTGGCTTTTAAAATTTGCTATATTTATAAAATAAAAATACAAATTTTCAGTTGAACTTAAAATCCTAAGGCAAACTAAGTTCTTAGACTCAACTTTAGTAAATTAACTATTAATTTTATAAACAGATGTAGGGATTTCCCTGGCAGTTCAATGGTTAAGACTCTGAGCTTCTAATGCAAGGGGCACTGGTTCGATCCCTGGTCAGGGAACTAAGATCCCACATGTGGCATGGCAATAAATAAATAAAGATCACCATAGATCGCTCATATTAAAAAAAAAAATGTAACCTCTGAAATTTTTTTACACACAAAAAACAACCTCAAGAGCATCTACAGACTCACACTGACAACTTATAATTTGACCCTGTGATCCCTGGATATTGTGCACAGCATGTCCTCTAGAATCAGAAGGTCCAGTGTATTGGGGTAAACTGCACTCAAGGGTCAGAAAAATGCAGCATTCTTCTTTTCTATACCTATTCTCTCTCGTTCTGAGAGTTGGTGTGATGGAATGAGGGTAGATCCCCAAACGTCAGCTCTCCATTTAAAGGTAACCAGAGGCAACTTTGTGTTCATCCAACCTCTTTTGGGTAAGAGCTCAGGTTTTCAATCATGCTCCTGTCTCCCTCTTCCCCTAGCCAAAACGGCGGCTGGGAGAAGGAAGGTGTATGCATCCCCATAGCATCGAGTGGAGTGGTGGCAGGCCTACAGCGGGCTCCTGTCTGGCCCAGTGGGCCCTGCCTGGGCTCTGGATGCAGGGTCTTGTCCTACTTAGCCCAGGACATCGGCATCTGCTCACACTGAATCCTCCTGGCCTCCAGCGGCATTTTTGCATTGACCTTACTAGTCTATTAGGTCTTCTGTACTATTCCTGACTCATCCAAGGCATGAGGAGGCACCTTACCCAAGGATACATTTCATGGTCTCAGGGAGCTTTTCCAGGCTCTGCTTCCGAACTGCTGTGTCTGTCCTGCCTGTCTTCTACTCAAGACCTCTCCCTTAGGATCAAGTTCTGGTCTCCTTGGACTAGGCCCTTTGTGTCAAACTGAAAGCTGCCTTATGTGGTGAGGGACTTAAGTCTTCCTTGGCTCCCATGCTGTAGCCCTGGGCCAGTCCTTCTCGTTTCCAGCTGTCTTGGGCCCTGAGATTCTGGGCTGGGTCTGCAGCTGGGCCCCTGTTTCTCAAGGAGTTGAAGTGAAAGACATCCAATCTGGGAATGTCCTGGATTCCTTAAGAATTCACACAATAGCTTTTGAAAATGATGCAGTAAGAATTGTTAGGAACATGAAAGGTACAGGGTACTAATTCTTTCAAAATAAAAATCTCTTCCTAATAAAAAATTTTTCTAATAAAAGTTTATATTTGAAATAATTTGGAAGAAAATGTAGTCATAGATCAGAGCTGCTGCTGTGAAGTCACTTCAGTCGTGTCCGACTCTGTGCGACCCCATAGATGGCAGCCCACCAGGCTCCCCCATCCCTGGGATTCTCCAGGCAAGAACACTGGAGTGGGTTGCCATTTCCTTCTCCAATGCATGAAAGTGAGAAGTGAGAGTGAAGTCGCTCAGTCGTGTCCGACTTTTAGCGACCCCATGGACTGCAGTCCACCAGGCTCCTCTGTCCATGGGATTTTCCAGGCAAGAGTACTGGAGTGGGGTGCCATTGCCTTCTCCATAGATCAGAGCTACTATTAGCCAAATGGTACCTTTATGAAAATTAGAGAGAGGTCCTTTCTTCTACGCAGGGTTATGGCCCTAAGCAGGACTCCCCTTGGCAAAGGAAGCAGAACACAGGCTAAATTCAGCCCCCATCCATCCAGCAGCTGGTTGCTTTCATGAAATCAACATCCTGCCCAACAGTACAGGAGATGAGAGAGATGTTATTTCAATGCAGTTTTATTAACTGCCTGACTTGGGCAAACACATCAGTCCTTAAAAGCTTGGATGTCTTATATAACACATGAACGGGTCATTACTGATCTGTAAGGTCCTTTTTATCTAAGAATGCCACGATCCAGGGGCCACCAAGTGTTTTCAAGTGGGAGTTTTCTCAGAATGTAGAGGAAGTAAGTACCAAATGCTTGCCACGAGAAGGAACTGGGCAGAGAAGTGGAAGTGATATGAATTCATGGGAAGAGAATGACCAAATTATCTAGAGTTCATGATAGTCAGGGAGAGTTGGATGTGGTCAGATACATACTCTAGACTTTGGTAAGGCAGATCTAAAGTTTTTTTGATAAATAGTAGGACTTCCTGGATAGAGACCCCCAAAAGGAAGATGACAAATGTTTTGGAGAAGTACTTTAACATCCAATTCTAAATCTTGCAAACATGGATTATCTTGGATAGGAAGAAAAGGGAGAGTTATCTAAAGAGACAAAGTTAGGCAGCCTAGTAAATTCTCTATAAAAATCTGAGTTTAATTCAGGACATGCACAAAAGATGGAAGAGGATTAAATTTAAAGTGTGGCCTTTTTGAAAGCCAAGTTTCAGGAATGATATGATACTTGTGAAAATTTTCAAAGGCAATGAAAAGGAATTAAAAATCAAATTTATTGAGATAGTATATACAAAAAAGCATGTTATTTAATTGGACAGCTTGATGATCTTCAACAAATGTACATACCTGTCAAGATATAGAATATTTTCAACAACCTCAGAAGTATCCTTGTGCCCTGCTGCAGTCAGTCATCCCCGACCCTGCCTTAGGTGTCCATGGATCTGATCTCTATTATAGATTCATTTTGCTGATTCTAGAATTTAATATACATAGAATCAAACAGTCTGAAATGGTATAGGTCATCTTATTTGCAAAACAGAAATAAAGACATGTAGTGAACAAATACATGGATACCAAGGAGGAAAGGGGGGTGGAAGGAATTGGGAGATTGGGACTGACACATATACACCATTCATACTGAGATAAAATAGTTAACTAATGAGAACGTACTAGATAGCACAGGGAATTCTACTTAATGCGCTGGGGTGACCGGAATGGAAGAAGTCCAAAAGGGAGAGGATATATGTATATGTATGGGTGACTCATCTGGTTGTACAGTAGAAACTAACAGTATTGTCAAGCAACCATGAAAGTGGAGTCGTTCAGTCATGTCTGACTCTTTGCAACCCCATGCACTGTAGCCTACCAAGCTCCTCTGTCCATGGGATTTTCCAGGCAATACTACTGGAGTGGATTGCTATTTCCTTCTCCAGGGGATCTTCCTGACCCAGGGATCAAACCCGGGTCTCCCTCATCGTAGACAGACGCTTTACTATCTGAGCCACCAGGAAAGTCCCTGAAGCAACTATACTCCAATAAAAAATTAATTAAAAAAAAATCAGTCTGCATGCATCCCTGTGTTTTCTTACAATAATGTAAAAGAACTACGAGCAAAGAAAGAGTAGAGTTTGCCCCTTGAACTGAAGGATCCTGAGTAAATCAATAATGAGTGAATGTGGAATTCCTCTGTGATAGGTTAGAATGCTCTGCAATGAATGTCGACTTTTGGAACCATGTGGGCAAAGCCCATAGACCTTAAAACTGGTGATCAATGTGTTCAACCTCATAATACATCATCAGCCTATGGTCTTTGCTCCATAAACTTCATGATAAAGGGAAGGGAGGGGGAAGTAAGAGATTATTTGTATAAAAAACAGGGTGGAACTACTAAAGCTGGCATTGGAGGGTTGGTTTGAGAGCTTTGGCTATAGACATCATAGAAGGAAGATAGCTGCCTAAGATTCACCAGACTTCAAGATCTGACTTGTTCTCTTTTCCCTATTTGTCTACACTACTTGACCAAACCAACTGCAATTGAATGTGGACATTATTTTGCTATGACTGTGTTCTAAGAAGTTGGAAAGAAATCTTGTATTATGTCCTCTGCTCTGAGAGTAAGGACACTTAGAGTTGAGAAAACCAAGGTATACTCAGCCCTGGTGATGCTGACTGAGTTGGCAAAGAACCTTGGACCTCCCTTAATAGACTTTAAAGATTGTCGATGTGAGATTCAGCAAAAATAACTGCTATTGTCCTGTGTGGTGGAGCAGGGACCCTCCCTTTGACAGCTGGCTCTGATCTCAGGACCAGCTTTTAGTTTATTAGGCCTGAGGACCAAAGGCCTAATAAAGGATTTGCCATCAAAAAAGTCAAAGTATCTTCAAGTACAAGATTCAGGAATTTCCAAATATTCTATCCAAGACAGTAGCATATCAATGAGAGGACTCTCCTCGAAGGAGAAAAGTAAACAGACACCAAGCAGGAATTCATAAAAGAGTCACTGCTGTTTTCTTAAGTGTCTTGAGTCTATTTTGAGATCAGGAGGCATGATTTTCTTATCTCACTGTCCCTCTGATTTGAAGCATGTGGTTAATGTATCAATGAGGACACGGTGAACCATCTTGAGTGATGTGAATATCCTGCCGTCATAGGAACCCAGACCTACCTCTGGACTAAGCATTGCAAGGAGACTGTAAGAGAATAATAACTGGGGATCAGGAATCTCTAAGGTGTCCTTTGGTAGAAAGAATTTCTCCTCCAATAAGTACTTATATGTGTGTTAAGTGTGCTTAGCATGGATGAAACTATTTTTCTGTCACTCCAATTCTTTAGCATTCATGTCTTTCTTAGAAATAAGGTGGGGATTTTACTATCTTACTGAGGACTATCTTATTTTATGATACCACCAAAGGTAAGGTAAGGTAAGTCACTTCAGTCGTGTCCGACTCTGTGTGACCCCATAGACGGCAGCCCACCAGGCTCCCCCGTCCCTGGGATTCTCCAGGCAAGAACACTGGAGTGGGTTGCCATTTCCTTCTCCAATGCATGAAAGTGAAAAGTGAGAGTGAAGTCACTCAGTCATGGCCGACTCTTTTTGACCCCATGGACTTCAGCCCTCCAGGCTCCTCCGTCCATGGGATTTTCCAGGCAAGAGTACTGGAGTGGGGTGCCATCGCCTTCTCTGGATACCACCAAAGATTACCCCAAAGATTAGTTTGTCTGTTAATTTTGCTATTAAGACCTCTACATCGGGGATTTCCCTGGTAGTCCCGTGGTTAAGAATCTACCTCCCAGCACAGGGGATACAGATTCAAGCCCTGGTTAGGGAACTCCACATGTTGGGCAAACTAAAAGCCTTTGAGCCACAACTAGAGAGCCTGCATGCTGCAATGAAGAGCAGCACCCCCGACCCTTGCCCCCACAAAAGACCTCTGTCTCATCTCATTTCCTTCCAGTAAATTCCAGTAAAATGTGGAATTTTTATACAATTTGCCATCTCTCAAGAATACAAATCTTTAAGAAAAAAAGCTTCCTCTTAACTCACCTCAGAAAAAAAGAAAGAAGAAGAAAATCTGGATGATGAGATACAATGGCAGGTAAGATATAAAATATAACTGTTGTTGCCCCCAGGGAGTTTATATAACTAGAATAGTAATGCATATTGAAACAATTTATCAGGTTAAGAACTGATATACTAACTGACAGAAATAGAATATTACTCACTTCCTTTCAAAGTTATAAGTACTGAACTTTTTAACCAATCCCTAGATTCTATTTACTACTTCTAGGAAAGCATTGCCAATCTTACATGAATTTATCTTCATACCAATCTTAAGTACTGGATAAAGTTGATTTGGTAATGATCAGAAGAGATTGGGATCAAACATTATATTAAGTAAATTAGTATCTACACTACTGGAAATGATGTGAGTGGAAAGATCCAATGAGATGAAGGGGCTACTGGGACTTCCATGATGGTCCAGTGGCTAATACTCAGTGCTCCCAATGCAGGAGGCCCGGGTTCCATCACTGGTTGGGGAACTAGATCCCACATGCTTCAGCTAAGATTTGCATGCTGCAACTAGGAGATCCTGCTTGCTGCAACTAAGACCTAACAAAGGCAGAAAAATCAATAAATACTAAGGAAATATTTATTTTTTAAAACGAAGGGACTAAAAAACTGGAAATAGAACTGCCTTATGATCCAGCAATCCCACTGCTGGGCATACACACTGAGGAAACCAGAAGGGAAAGAGACACGTGTAACCCAGTGTTCATCTCAGCACTGTTTATAATAGCCAGGACATGGAAGCAACCTAGATGTCCATCAGCAGATGAATGGATAAGAAAGCTATGGTACATATACACAATGGAGTATTACTCAGCCATTAAAAAGAATACATTTGAATCAGTTCTAATGAGGTGGATGAAACTGGAGCTTATTATACAGAGTGAAGTAAGCCAGAAAGAAAAACACCAATACAGTATACTAATGCATATATATGGAATTTAGAAAGATGGTAACAATAACCCTGTGTACGAGACAGCAAAAGAGACACTGATGTATAGAACAGTCTTATGGACTCTGTTGGAGAGGGAGAGGGTGGGAAGATTTGGGAGAATGGCATTGAAACATGTATAATATCATGTATGAAACGAGTTGTCAATCCAGGTTCGATGCACGATACTGGATGCTTGGGGCTGGTGCACTGGGATGACTCAGAGGGATGGTATGGGGAGGGAGGAGAGAGGAGGGAGGAGGGTTCAGGATGGGGAACACATGTATACCTGTGGCGGATTCATTTCAATATTTGGCAAAACTAATACAATACTGTAAAGTTTAAAAATAAAATAAAATTTAAAAAATAAAATGTATATACACTTGACACAAACTGAGATTAACATATGTAACCTACATCTCTTCCATCTTTATCCTCCCTCCACTCCCATCTTGGAGCAGGTAATCATCTAAAATTAAGCTGCTGCTAAAGGAGTACGTCAAGGCTGTATATTGTCACCCTGTTTATTTAACTTCTATGCAGAGTACATCATGAGAAGCGCTGGACTGGAAGAAACACAGGCTGGAATCAAGATTGCCAGGAGAAATATCAATAACCTCAGGTATGCAGATGACACCACCCTAATGGCAGAAAGTGAAGAGGAACTCAAAAGCCTCTTGATGAAAGTGAAAGCGGAGACTGAAAAGGTTGGCTTAAAGCTCAACATTCAGAAAATGAAGATCATGGCATCCGGTCCCATAACTTCATGGCAAATAGATGGGGAAACAGTGGAAACAGTGTCAGACTTTATTTTGGGGGGCTCCAAAATCACTGCAGATGGTGACTGCAGGCATGAAATTAAAAGACGCTTACTCCTTGGAAGGAAAGTTATGACCAACCTAGATAGCATATTCAAAAGCAGAGACATTACTTTGCCAACCAAGGTTCGTCTAGTCAAGGCTATGGTTTTTCCTGTGGTCATGTATGGATGTGAGAGTTGGACTGTGAAGAAGGCTGAGCGCCGAAGAATTGATGCTTTTGAACTGTGGTGTTGGAGAAGACTCTTGAGAGTCCCTTGGACTTCGAGGAGATCCAACCAGTCCATTCTGAAGGAGATCAGCCCTGGCATTTCTTTGGAAGGAATGATGCTAAAGCTGAAACTCCAGTACTTTGGCCACCTCATGTGAAGAGTTGACTCATTGGAAAAGATTCTGATGCTGGGAGGGATTGGGGGCAAGAGGAGAAGGGGACGATGCGGGGAGCTGCCCGTGAGAACGGGGTCCTTTGTCCGAAGGACACAAGCTCTGGGAGCTGCCTCAGTCCTTGAGGGTTTGCTTGCAAACATAGCTCTCTGTCCCGCCACCCCAGAGATTAGGCGCTTATTTACTGCAGACACCTGGAGTTCTGTGCAAACTTCTCACGCACAGAGAAATGTTATCTGGTGTAAGAAATAATAACAGGGTGCCATTCCCATGCTCTCAAGATTTCTTGTGACTGTAAGATGTATAGGTCAACCAAGAAAAAATGTCAACTGTCTTGTCTTTCTTACGCTCTTCTGTATAAATATAAGATGCTGAATAAAGTTGGTGTCAGACTGTGTCCCTTCGTGGAGATGTCTATTTCCCTGACCAGGGGTCAAATCCCGACTTCCTGCATTGGAAGCATGGAGGCTTAGCTGTTGAACCACCAGGGAAGTCCCTCCACAACTATTAAACAGTCAACTAGTTTAAGTTTCGGAGAAGGCAATGGCACCCCACTCTAGTACTCTTGCCTGGAAAATCCCATGGATGGAGAAACCTGGTAGACTGCAGTCCCTGGGGTCGCTAGAGTCAGACACAACTGAGCGACTTCACTTTCACTTTTCACTTTCATGCATTGGAGAAGGAAATGGCAACCCACTCCAGTGTTCTTGCCTGGAGAATCCCAGGGACGGGGGAGCCTGGTGGGCTGCCGTCTATGGGGTCTCGCAGAGTCAGACAGGACTGAAGCGACTTAGCAGCAGCAGTTTAATGAATACCCGATTCAAGTTAAATATTCACTAAAAGCAATGATGATGCTTGGTATCTGCAGAGCATATGCAGGGACTATCTCCAGACAGAGGAATGAATTAGAGAAATATTCACCAAGACATCCAGCAGACAAACTCAACGAGGTAATTTAAAACCAGCTCTCGGGACCTGGGTTCAGAGGCAAGTACGCAGGTTGGGGTGTCTTACTGAAAATGAAAATTGCAGTCTCAGAATGAAATTATTGTTGGATTCCCACCCCCATGCTTGACTCAATTCGTTAGCTGTTGCTCAGAATGAGGAAGCCAGATAAGCGAAAAGGGTGAAGTATATATAGTTTGCCAGGAATCAGTAAACCAGGAGAATGCAGGGGGCAGTTTTAGTTTCAAAAGCCTCTAAACATTCTGTTTCGAGTGCATCGCTGTCATTAAGGTGAATTACCTATCTCCAGACCAGACTTTTATACAAAGCAGCCTGCTGTGGAACATGCTGGACAAAACGTAAGTTCAATAAGAAGTTCTCTGGAGAAGAGTGGCAAATTCATTCAAAAGAAATACTTTGACTTTGCTGTTAGCTGAAATTATCACACTGTTTGTATAACAAACAATATTCGTGTTATCACGATGTTTGTGCAAACACAAACAATGTTATCACAACACTGTTTTAGTTTGTATTGGGGTATAATTTTGTATCGGGATTATGCGTGTGTGCTCAACTGTGCCCGACTCTTTGTGATCCCATGGACTATAGCTTGTGAGGCTTCTCTGTCTATGGAATTTTCCAGGCAAGAATACTGGAGTAGGTTGCCATTTCCGTCTCCAGGCATGGGGATTATACACCAATGCAA
The DNA here is from genome assembly GCF_002263795.3 of Bos taurus. Classification (NCBI taxonomy): domain Eukaryota; kingdom Metazoa; phylum Chordata; class Mammalia; order Artiodactyla; family Bovidae; genus Bos; species Bos taurus. The sequence continues at coordinate 98,018,613 of NC_037333.1, forward strand.
AATGAAAGTGAAAGTAAGTGAAAGTCGCTCAGTTGTGTCCCACTCTTTGCCACCCCATGGGCTGGAGTGGGTAGCCTTTCCTTTCTCCAGGGGATCTCCCCAACCCAGAGCGGTGGAGTGATGGCTGGGCAGTGCTGGGGTGGCCATGAGAAGATATCCCACATCCAAGGGCAAAGGAGAAGCCCCAGCAAGAAGGTAGAGGGGCGAATTCGCATTTAGAATCAAACCCCATTCCCCTGGAGGCTTAGAGTGTAGTGTCCGCCTGCAATGAGGGAGACCCAGGTTCAGTCCCTGAGTCGGGAAGATCCCCTGGAGAAGGAAATGGCAACCCACTCCAGTACTCTTCCCTGGAAAATCCCAAGGACGGAGGAGCCTGGGAGGCTGCAGTCCATGGGGTCCCAAAGACTCGGACACAATTGAGCGACTTCACTTTCACTTTCCATTCCAACAGAGATGCTTGGGGGGCTCAAACATACCTTGTGCACACCAGGACCCAGGAACCCCACAGAGACTGAGCCACAACTGTGTTTGAGTGTCTCCTCAAACTGACTGAAGTACAGTCAGCAGTGGACTGCCGCAGGGGGAGGGGCTCTGGGTGTGGATATGGCTTAAGTCCTCCTGGAGGAGGTCATCGTTAACCCCACCATAGAGCTTCCAGAACTTACACAGGACTGGGGAAACAGACTCTTGGCAGGTACAAACAGAACCTTGTGCACACCAGGACCCAGGAGAAAGGAGCAGTGACCCCACAAGAGACTGACCCACACTTGCCCGGGAGTGCCCAGGAGTCTCCAGCAAAGGTGTGGCTCGGTGGTGGCCTGCTGCAGGGTTGGGGGCACTGAGTGTAGTAGTACATGCATGGGATCTTTTGAATGAGGTCACCATTATCTTCATCACCTCCACCATAGTTCAGTTCAGTTCAGTTCAGTCACTCAGTCATGTCCGACTCTTTGTGACTGCATGAATTGCAGCACGCCAGGCCTCCCTGTCCATCACTAACTCCCGGAGTTCACTCAGACTCACGTCCATTGAGTCAGTGATGCCATCCAGCCATCTCATCCTCTGTCGTCCCCTTTTCCTCCTGCCCCCAATCCCTCCCAGCATCAGAGTCTTTTCCAATGAGTCAACTCTTCGCATGAGGTGGCCAAAGTACTGGAGTTTCAGCTTTAGCATCATTCCTTCTAAAGAACACCCAGGACTGATCTCCTTTAGAATGGACTGGTTGGATCTCCCTGCAGTCCAAGGGACTCTCAAGAGTCTTCTCCAACACCACAGTTCAAAAACATCAATTCTTCGTTGCTCAGCTTTCTTCACAGTCCAACTCTCACATCCATACATGACCACTGGAAAAACCATAGCCTTGACTAGACGAACCTTGGTTGGCAAAGTAATGCCTCTGCTTTTGAATATGCTATCTAGGTAGGTCATAACTTTCCTTCCAAGGAGTAAGCGTCTTTTAATTTCATGGCTGCAGTCACCATCTGCAGTGATTTTGGAGCCCCCCCAAAATAAAGTCAGCTACTGTTTCCACTGTTTCCCCATCTATTTCCCATGAAGTGATGGGACCAGATGCCATGATCTTAGTTTTCTGAATGTTGAGCTTTAAGCCAACTTGTTCACTCTCCTCTTTCACCTTCATCAAGAGGCTTTTTAGTTCCTCTTCACTTTCTGCCATAAGGGTGGTGTCATCTGCATATCTGAGGTTATTGATATTTCTCCCAGCAATCTTGATTCCAGCTTGTGCATCCTCCAGCCACACATTTCTCATGATGTACTCTGCACAGAAGTTAAATAAGCAGAGTGATAATATACAGCCTTGATGAACTCCTTTTCCTATTTGGAACCAGTCTGTTGTTCCATGTCCAGTTCTAACTGTTGCTTCCTGACCTGCATGCAAATTTCTCAAGAGGCAGGTCAGGTGGTCTGGTATTCCCATCTCTTGAAGAATTTTCCACAGTTTATTGTGATCCACACAGTCAAAGGCTTTGGCATAGTCAATAAAGCAGAAATACATGTTTTTCTGGAACTCTCTTGCTTTTTTGATGATCCAGCACATGTTGGCAATTTGATCTCTGGTTTCTCTGCCTTTTCTAAAACCAGCTTGAACATCTGGAAGTTCATGGTTCACGTACTGTTGAAGCCTGGCTTGGAGAATTTTGAGCATTACTTTACTAGCATGTGAGATGAGTGCAATTGTGCAGTAGTTTGAGTATTCTTTGGCATTGCCTTTCTTTGGGATTGGAATGAAAACTGACCTTTTCCAGTCCTGTGGCCACTGCTGAGTTTTCCAAATTTGCTGGCATATTGAGTGCAGCACCTTCACAGCATCATCTTTCAGGATTTGAAATAGCTCAACTGGAATTCATCACCTCTACTAGCTTTGTTCATAGTGATGCTTCCTAAGGCCCATTTGATTTCACATTCCAGGATGTCTGGCTCTAGGTGAGTGATCACACCATTGTGATTGTCTGGGTCATGAAGATCTTTTTTGTATAGTTCTGTGTATTCTTGACACCTCTTCTTAATATCTTCTGCTTCTGTTAGATCCATACCATTTCTATCCTTTATCGAACCCATCTTTGCATGAAATATTCCCTTGTTATCTCTAATTTTCTTGAAGAGGTCTCTAGTCTTTCCCATTCTGTTGTTTCCTCTATTTCTTTGCACTGATCACTGAAGAAGGCTTTCTTATCTCTCCTTGCTATTCTTTGGAACTCTGCATTCAGATACTTATATCTTTCCTTTTCTTCTTTGCTTTTCGCTTCTCTTTTCACAGCTATCTGTAAGGCCTCCTCAGACAGCCGTTTTGCTTTTTTTGAGTTTCTTTTCCAGGGGGATGGTCTTGATCCCTGTCTCCTGTACAATGTCACGAACCTCCGTCCATAGTTCATCAGGCACTCTGTCTATCAGATCTAGTCCCTTAAATCTATTTCTCACTTCCACTGTATAATCATAAGGGATTTGATTTAGGTCATACCTGAATGGTCTAGTGGTTTTCCTCACTTTCTTCAATTTAAGTCTGAATTTGGCAATAAGGGGTTCATGATCTGAGCCGCAGTCAGTTCCTGGTCTTGTTTTTGCTGACTGTATAGAGCTTCTCCATCTTTGGCTGCAAAGAATATAATCAATCTGATTTTGTTGTTGACCATCTGGTGATGTCCATGTGTAGAGTCTTCTCTTGTGTTGTTGGAAGAGGGTGTTTGCTATGACCAGTGTGTTCTCTTGGCAAAACTCTATTAGCCTTTGTCCTGCTTCATTCCGTATTCCAAGGCCAAATCTGCCTGTTACTCTAGGTGTTTCTTGACTTCCTACTTTTGCATTCCAGTCCCCTGTAATGAAAAGGACATCTTTTTTGGGTGTTAGTTCTAAAAATTCTTGTAGGTCTTCATAGAACCATTCAACTTCAGCTTCTTCAGCGTTACTGGTTGGGGCATAGACTTGGATTACTGTGATATTGAATGGTTTGCCTTGGAAACAAAGCTAGTGGAGATGATGGAATTCCAGTTGAGCTATTTCAAATCCTGAAAGATGATGCTGTGAAGGTGCTGCACTCAATATGCCAGCAAATTTGGAAAACTCAGCAGTGGCCACAGGACTGGAAAAGGTCAGTTTTCATTCCAATCCCAAAGAAAGGCAATGCCAAAGAATACTCAAACTACTGCACAATTGCACTCATCTCACATGCTAGTAAAGTAATGCTCAAAATTCTCCAAGCCAGGCTTCAACAGTACGTGAACCATGAACTTCCAGATGTTCAAGCTGGTTTTAGAAAAGGCAGAGAAACCAGAGATCAAATATTCGTTGAATCATCGAAAAAGCAAAAGAGTTCCAGAAAAACATGTATTTCTGCTTTATTGACTATGCCAAAGCCTTTGACTGTGTGGATCAATCACAATAAACTGTGGAAAATTCTTCAAGAGATGGGAATACCAGACCACCTGACCTGTCTCTTGAGAAATCTGTACGCAGGTCAGGAAGCAACAGTTAGAATTGGACATGGAACAACAGACTGGTTCCAAATAGGAAAAGGAGTATGTCAGGGCTGTATATTGTCACCCTGCTTATTTAACTTCTGTGCAGAGTACATCATGAGAAATGTGTGGCTGGAGGATGCACAAGCTGGAATCAAGATTGCTGGGAGAAATATCAATAACCTCAGATATGTGGATGACACCACCCTTATGGGAGAAAGAGAAGAGAACTAAAGAGCCTCTTGATGAAAGTAAAAGAGGAGAGTGAACAAGTTGGCTTAAAGCTCAACATTCAGAAAACTAAGATCATGGCATCTGGTCCCAACACTTCATGGGAAATAGATAGGAAACAGTGGAAACAGTGACAGACTTTATTATTTGGTCTCCAAAATCACTGCAGATGGTGACTGCAGCCATGAATTTAAGAGACTCTTACTCCTTGGAAGAAAAGTTATGACCCACCTAGACAGCATATTAAAAAGCAGAGACATTACTTTGTCAACAAAGTTCTGTCTAGTCAAGGCTATGGTTTTTCCAGTGGTCGTGTATGGATGTGAGAGTTGGACTATAAAGAAAGCTGAGTGCTGAAGGATTGATGTTTTTGAACTGTGGTGTTGGAGAAGACTCTTGAGAGTCCCTTGGACTACAAGGAGATACAACCAGTCCATACTAAAGGAAATCAGTCCTGAATATTCATTGGAAGGACTGATGTTGAAGCTGAAACTCCAATACTTTGGCCACCTGATGTGAAGAACTGACTCATTGGAAAAGACCCTGATCCTGGGAAAGACTGAAGGCTGGAGGAGGAGGGGATGACAGAGGATGAGATGGTTGGATGGCATCACTGACCCAATGAACATGAATTTGAGTAAAGTCCCATAGTTGGTAATGGACAGGGAGGCCTGTGTGTTGCAGTTCATGGGGTTGCAATGAGTCAGACACGACTGAGCAACTGAACTGAAGAAAATACAAAGTTAAAAAAATCAAGAAATAAGTTAAAAGAAAAAGTTTGAAAAACTAGTGAGGATGAACGCTAAGACCCAAGGCCAGAGTTGAACAACAGAAGATGGCTGTAAAATTACTACCCATCAGTGAGGAGAAGTTATATTACTCCTGAGAGGGAGAAAGGAGAAAGGGGCGCGGGAGAAAGAACAGGAAGAGAAAAGAGGCGAGCAAGATGGCGTGAGGCGGGCCAGTCCAGCCAAGAATATTTGTGGATTGGGGCAGGGATGTGGTGTGTCCCAACCAGCTTAGGAAAGCCAGTTGTGCAACTCTGGCTGCGTCATCGTGTTGTTAGCTTAAAATAACCCGTGGTGAAAGTGTGAAAGTGTTAGTGATGTCTGACTCTTTGTGACCCCACGGACGATAGCCCACCAGGCTCCTCTGTCCATGGAATTCTTCAGGCCAGAATACCCATGGTAGAAGTATTTATTCCAAGGGCACTGTGAGCACTGCACACCAGGGTCACCAAGCTCACTCCTCCTCCAAGAGCCTATTTCACAGCACACATCTGAGTGTGGGGCAAGTGTATGCAGGCATAGCCTCAGGGACATTGTGGCTTTGGTCACAGACCGTCATATTTAAGCAAACATGGCCATAAAGTGAGTCACACGAATTGTTTAGTTGCCTAGTGCATATAAAAGATACGTTTACACTACACTATAGTCTGTTAAGTGTCCAATAACATTGCATCTAAAAAAAGTCTTACCTCAATTCGAAAATACTTTATTGCTTAAAAATGCTAACCATCATCTGACAACCCACAAGCCTTTAGTTGTTTAAAAAAAAATGTAATATCTGTGAAGTGCTATAGAGTGAGGCACAATAAAACAAGGTATGCCTGTAAAGAGATGCCAACATAACATGTCTACATATTTAAAAGCTATAAATCAAGGTAACAAGCTATTATATAAAATATTTGACAAGTATACATTTACAATGACCTGAAAGTATAGATTCAAATTTAATTTCTGTTGGGGTTCACAGCAGAATAAAGAAAAAGCTGGCTCCCTGACCGCCCCTCCCTAGCCTAAAGCCAGTTCCTCCTCTAGTTCTACCCATCGCTTCGTCCCAAACCGCAAAGTCCATAAAGCACGTTCCCCTTTGGCATCCGTGAGGACTCTGGGCATGTGTACTCACAGCTAGCCATCCGCCCTTGGGAGGACTGAATCAGGAAACAGGCTGCACACGTCCTGAAGGGCTGGTTCAGGGCTTTGGGGGCAGGGAATTGTAATCCTGGGTTCTCAGGAGCCCTAAGCACGGTATAGAAGGGAGTGGCTCTGGGCCCAGGTGAGTATGTCTTCTGGGTCCAACAGGTTCCTTGTCCTGTAGGGAGGGTGTGGTCAGTGGAGGTCAGAGTAAGTTTCCCTAAAGCACTGAGCCCAACCCAGGAGATCTTCCTATAGGGCTAAGGATTATATTATACTGGGCATTGCACAATGACTCTCTTTATGGATCCTCCAAATTCTAAGTACATTCCAGAAGAATTATAAAATGTCTGGGTTACTAGATTTCCACCGCCCCCCGAACTAGTGCTGAGTCCCTGGTTGACAGAGAATGACTGCCCCACACATCTTGTTTTTGATGGTTACATGCTGTTAACTTGGCCTCTGCTACCCTGGGGTGCCCTCAGCCCCATTCAAATCAATGGGCCCCTCTTGATGGTGACACCCTCTTCAGTCACACCTAGACTATGAAAGAGAGCAAGGACAGAGACTGTCAAGGATGTAGGTGACTTAGTGAAGGGGCTGATCTTCTGGGCCTTTTCCTGGAACAGAGCTGGGAGGTGGATGTGATGATCACACATGATAAATTAGGTCCAACATTCCTGTCTCCTTAAGCTTTTGCAGCCCCTCCTCCACATTATGCTAGGAGAGCATTCTGGTAAGCATACTCGGGTCAATATATCTGGCCTGAAAAGTGAAAGTGTTAGTCGCTCAGTCCTGTTTTACCTTTTGAGACCCCACGGACTGTAGCCCGCCAGGCTCCTTTGTCCATGGAATTCTCCAGGCAAGAATACTGGAGTGGGTTGCTATGCCCTCCTCCAGGGAATCTTCCTGACCCAGGAATTAAACCCGGGTCTCCTGCACTGCAGGCAGATTCTCTACTGTCTGAGCCACCAGGGAAGACCATTTGGCCTGGCCTAGGGTTGTATCACATTCTTCTGGTTTTAACATCTCTAAAATAAATTCCCACATGTGTTTCTCAGGTTTCTGATGAGCTATATTAGAAAATGTGGCAGTTAGGTTGGCACGGAAACCATTGCTTCCTGGGTCATAATGCGTACCTGTCCTGTGGGAACATGTTGAGGTTCAATCTGACTTATGCTTCTAGTTACAAAACTGGGCTACTGGGTCTTGAGAATGAAAGATCCCTTTCAAGACATCTTGAATGGCCTCAGGTGGGTTTCTCACAGGCTCCTTTGCTTGACTTACTTTGCAAGCTGCTGTTATAGGAGAGAGAGGCTCAGAAACTAAGTTCCATCACTGCGATAATTCAGCAACTCAAACAATTAAATTTTATATTTATTTCTCAGTAGTGCCAGCATAAGCTTCTGGAACTCGTGGAAGAGTTCTAGTTCTCCAAATGTGACTTTTTGGTTGAAGCTGTTATTCGGCTGTGCTGGGTCTTAGCTGTCACACACAGAATCTTCTTCATTGGAGTACAAAGGACTTTTTAGTTGCAGCTGTCGAACTCTTAGTTGTGGCATGTGGGATCTAGTTTCCTGACCAGGGAGCGTACCTGAGCCCCCTGTGCATTGGAAGCCCAGAATCTTAGCCACTGGACCAGGGAAGTTCCTCTCCAAGTGTGACTTGAGCTCAGAGTTAAAAGATTTGAGTTGGTCATTTTCTTTCTGTAAAGTACTCAAGTGTACTCAGAAATAATTTATCTTGCATCACATTTCGTATTGTCATCACTGACTGCTGTAGCAGGTGCATCAGCCACTTGGGATGCCAAGACATTTGTTACAGTTTGCACTTTGATACCATCAACCACAGGTGAGAGTTTGGTTGTGCTATCTCAGCATGCCAGGAATTATTAGCTTCCTATACCCCACTGGGGAGAAGGCAATGGCACCCCACTCCAGTACTCTTGCCTGGAAAATCCCATGGATGGAGGAGCCTGGTAGGCTGCAGTCCATGGGGTTGCTGAGGGTCGGATACGACTGAGTGTCTTCACTTTCACTTTTCACTTGCATGCATTGGAGAAGGAAATGGCAACCCACTCCAGTGTTCTTGCCTGGAGAATCCCAGGGACAGGGGAGCCTGGTGGGCTGCCATCCGTGGGGTCACACAGAGTCGGATATGACTGAAGTGACTTAGCAGCAGCAGCGTACCCCACTGGCCTGCAATGCAGGAGACCCCAGTTCAATTCCTGGGTTGGGAAGATCTGCTGGAGAAGGGAAAGGCTACCCACTCCAGTATTCTTGGGCTTCCCTGGCGGCTCAGCTGGTAAAAGAATCTGCCTGCAATGCAGGAGATCTGGGTTCAATCCCCAGGTTGGGTAGATCCCCTGGACAAGGGAAAGGCTACCCACTCCAGTATTCTGGCCTGGAGAATTCCATAGACTGTATAGCCCATGGGGTCACAAAGAGTTGGACACGACTGAGCAACTTTCACTTTCACCCCACTGGCAAAGAGCTCAACACTGTGCTCAAATGCCAGGACATCACCAAATTCCCAAATCCCATCTCTGCAGGTCTGCCTCTTAGGGCAGCTTCCAGCACTGATTCTGTAACAGAGTGTAGCAGTGAGTGTCCATGCATAATATGAAAGTGAAAGTTTAAGATCAAGAATTACTAACTGTAACAGAATAATAACTATGAGAGGTAAAGAGAACTCCACAGAGTACCCTAGGTCTGAGAAAAGTACCTGAGGAGGAAGCAAACTTGGCATGGTCCCTGTTCTCAGGCTGGGACTCAAACCTGTGGAAGCCTAACCCTAACCCTAGAGGAGTGGCTGAAGCCCACGGGATGGCCTTCAGCATAGACATCAGACAAGCAGAAACTACTCTTCTGGCAGGAGGAGGGCTGGCCAGGGAGTCATGGTCAGCAGGACTGGCAAGAGGAAACACCTCTGGGATACAAACAGACAAGGCTGGCCAAGACTCTGGCGTCCAGGAGGACAGAGGCTGGCATGTGGGTCTGTGAGGAGAGTTAGGGCATAAGAACCCATTTTCCAGCGGGCAGTCATGAGGCTTGATGTCAGGAGGGCTGCAGCTTAGCTGTGTTGGGACTGAGAGCTTACCTTTATGTGCACAGCTGGTGTATTCGTTTACTAGGACTGCCATAACTGGGTACCACAGACTGGTGGCTTCAACAACAGATATGTATTTCCTCATAGAAAATGTGTATTTCCTGATCGCATGCTACTGACAGCCACATGTATTGAAAGCAAGAAGCCAAGTAGAAACACCTGGATGAGGAAAGGGAGCCCCCTCCTCCTGCAATGTCCCTCCAGCACCCTCTACTGTCAAAGTTTAATATCAGGCTGACTGCCAAGGAGAAATGCTTCCAGGGTCCAGCTCCGTTATTGTAGAGCAGATAATGCGGGTTGCACTTAGAGCTGAGAGGCAATAACTTGATAACTAGCATGCCAGTTGTTCATTTCTGTGAGATTTCTGATGTTCTCTCGACAAACTGTCTGCTGAGATTGACCCATTTGCAATGAAGAACTGACACGCTTGTGTTTTTGACTTTTTTGACAGTAGTTGGGCATGATTGTATCTTCAAGTTATCATTTTGGGATAAACAGACCAAATTTCCCTTAGTATATTATTATTTTGATAAGTGTAAATTAAAATGATCTGAATTCAAAATGGGGCATGATTATGGACGACGGAAACAAGACCAGAAGTCCAGCAATCTGGTTGCTCCTCATATCTGCTTGATTCATCCAGTTTCAAAGCCAATACTCTCGCTGTCCTCTCTTCCTGGAGCAATCGTCCAGCAGCTATTACATAGTTCCTCCATCGCATCATTTAATCCTCTGTTCAACTATTACTCAGAATCTCCTCCCAGGCATTCTATCAAAAATAGCCTCCTTTACCCTTAACCCTCTTTCCCTTTACCATGCTTTATTTTTCTTTACAACTTAACCACTATGCCAAATTATATTATTTTAAATAGTATATTTATTTCTTTACCTATGCATTCATTCATTTGTTATTAAAATGAAAACTCTAGTGAGGTAGGGAGTCATCTTGTTCATTGACAGTGCATGGCATGTAGTAGGTATTTGAGAAATATTAATTAAATGAATGACTCTAGGTGTTAACAGGTGGTTCTTCTGGAACATAAATCCATATGCAGACAGAAAGAATTTTAGCTTCTAGCTTAATTAGCATAATAACAATGTGATTGCATTTTGATTGTTTTCACCTCAACTTGATAAAAATGACGTTTGTTTACTTTTTGTGTGTATGCTTTAATTAACAAGTAAAATTCACCTTTGTGTGTGTGCGCATTTCTATGAGTTTTGACAGATGTATACAATTGTGTAAAATCTTTGCAATCAAGATATAGAAGAGGGACTTCCCTGGTGACCCAGTGGTTAAGACTTCACCTTCCAGTGCAGGGAGTGGAGCTAAGATCCCACATGTCTTGTGGCCAAAAAACCAAAACATAAAACAGAAGCAATATTGCAAAAAACTCAATAAAGACTTAAGAAAATGGCCCACATCAACAAAAAGTTAAAAAAAAAAAAAAAAAGGTATAGAACAGTTGTAGCATCCCTCCAAACTCCCTCATGCCTTTTTATGCGCAGCCTCTCCCCTGACCTCCAGTTTCCAGGAACCACTGATCTGTTTGCTATCCCCATAGTTTCACCTTTATCAGAATATCATATAAATGGAATTCTTACAGTACACTGCTTTTGGAGCCTGTTTTCTCTTACTTAGTGAAAGTGTTAAGTCTTTCAGTCGCGTCTGACTGTTTTGTGACCCCATGGACTGCAGCCCACCAGGCTCCTCTGCCCATGGAATTTTCCAGGCAAGAATACTGGAGTGGGTTGTCCAGGGGATCTTCCCAATCCAGGGATCGAACCTGGGTCTCCCACACTGCAGGCAGATTCTTTACCATCTGAGCCACTAGAAGCCCTTCTCTTACTTGGGATAATGCATTTGAGAGCAACGCCTAGATCAGTAATTACTTTTTATTGCTGAGTAGTGTTAGGAGTGTTAGTAGTGCTAGGAGTCGGACATGACTCAGCGACTTCACTTCCACTTTTCACTTTCATGCATTGGAGAAGGAAATGGCAACCCACTCCAGTGTTCTTGCCTAGAGAATCCCAGGGACGGGGGAGCCTGGTGGGCTGCCGTCTCTGGAGTTGCACAGAGTCGGACACGACTGAAGTGCCTTAGCAGTATCAGTGTTCCATCATGAATACGTGCCACAGATTGCTTACCTTTTACCAGTTGAAGGACATTTGGGTTTTTTTTCCCCAGTTTGGGGCGATTATAAATTGAGCTACTGTAAACATTCATGTGCAGGCTTCTGTGTGAAACTGTTCCCTTTTCTCTTGGGTAAATATCTACGAATGGGAATGCTGAGTCAAGTGGTGAAAGCAGAGTTAACTAGGAGAAACTGCCCAATTGCCTTCCGAAATGCCAGCGCCATTGGCATGTGCACTGGCACGCGGGCACCATGAGTTACAGTGCAGCACGGCACTAGGGGTAAATGAGAGATCTGACCTTCTTGCTCCTCGAATTGGGAATTGGCTTGGTTTACCTCTACTTCCAGGTTTTGCCCTTGCTGTTCCTTTTTCCTAGAGCACAGTCACACCTGTTGCTGTAACTTCACGCACGTCTGACTTTGGAGGAGGGTCTACCTACACACACAATACCCACCAGCCAGGAACAAATTGAAGACACTCAGAAACATGAATGCAGGAATGGGGAAAAATTATGAAACTGTATGCCTTTTTCTTACAATCTTCTGCATATCATGAGATTGTAATAATTTTCAACTAGTAGTTAATTAATCTGTGCTGAAAACTTTGTTTTCAGGAATTCCCTGGCAGTCCAGGGGTTAAGACTTGTTCTTTCACTGCCGAGGACCTGGGTTCCATCCCTGGTCAGGGAACTAAGATCCCACAAGCCATGTGGCCAAAAAAAAAACAAAAAACAAAAACCACAACCACCTTTCTTGTTTTCAAGTGAATTTTTAAAAAATATTCATTGAGAATTCATTATGTTATATCAGAAACATAAACTCATTCTTGATGCTAAAGTGTTGCAGTTGCCCTCATCTCTCTTCAAGGAAATAACACAAATGGAAAGGAATTAGTGTTTATGAGGCATTCCTGAAACAAGACTTGAACTTGGATCCCAGTAATTTTCACTGATACAGTGCAAGTATTTCTATTGCCTAAGCATAAAGGAAATAAGAGTCACGACCATGTATTTTTGGTACAATGATCACTGTTGCCTAAGGAAAAATTAAATGATAATTTTAATTTTGTATTTCATTATTTTAAAATGTTATATACAATTTTTAAAGGTTACTTTCCATTTACAGTTATACAGACAATATTTTGTAATAACCAATAGTAACTTTAATTTTTACAAGATTCCTAGAGTTTTAAACTCTAACTAAACAAACAAATCCAATTAGCATTAGCATAATTACTTTCCATTTCTTTACATTGAACTTGTACTTTATTAGTGGGTAGGATATTTCCTTTAAATTTTGTCCATGATTTCAACAAGTTCTCTATTTTCTGTTTCCCATTCTCCCAACCCTGAAAAATTGAAACCATTTAAGAAACTCGGGCTTAGGAACTGAATGTGAAAATCATTCTCCTAGAATAGAACTTTAAAATCAGCTATCTCTTAACTGAGTAGTTCCTCCTTGATGATTTCGAGAAAGAGGGAGTTTGGGAAGAAAAGGAAAGCTGAAGATGCCTGAAAACAATCACAATATTTAATAAACATGTTCCATGTTATAAAAAGCTTTACATACATGATTCATTCAACAAATATTTATTGAGGGCTTGCTCTGTGTTAAACACCCTTCCAGGCATTGGATATAAGTACTGGTAAAACAGGAAAAATCCTTGCCCTCATGAAATTTAAATTCTAGATGATGAGGACAGACAATAAGTAAAATCAAATTATGTATGGGGCTTCCCAGGTGGCTCAGCTATCAGGAATCCACATGCAGAGACAAGAGACACAGGTTCATCCCTGGGTTGGGAAGATCCCCTGGGGAAGGGAATGACAACCCACTCCAGTACTCCTGCCTGGAGAATGCCATGGACAGAGAAGCCTGGTGGGTTACAGTCCATGGGGTCTCAAAGTATAGGACATGACTGAGTGACTAACACTTTCAGGGGGCTCAATGGTAAAGAATCTACCTGCCAAGTTTTGAGATCCCTGGTCCAGGAAGACCCCCTAGAGAAGGAAATGGCAACCCACTCCAGTATTCTTGCCTAGGAAATCCCATGGACAATGGAACCTTGTGGGCTCCAGTCCATGGGGTTGCAAAACAGTCAGCCATGACTTAACAACAATAGCAAATCAAATTACATTGTGTTTTACTATGGAGAAAAATAAAGCAAGAAAAGAGAAAAGGAAGTTTGTCTATTTTGAGTGTGTACTTTGAGAAAGGGAAGACAAAGATGTAGGTTTCACCGAGACGGTGGTATTCGGGCAAAGCCTGAAGGAGGTGAGGGAGCAGCATTGATGGAACCCTGGGGGAAGAATTCCAGGAACTGCAAGGAGGCCTGCAGAGCTGGAGCAGGGGAGCAGGGAAAGACTGGAAGGAGAGTCGGGAGGAAACAGGTAGCCTTATCACACAACACCAGAGGGCTATGCTTAGGACATTGGCTTTACACTGAGATAACTCGGGCACCCCTGGAAAGTTCTGAGAGGCATGACAAGGGCTAGCTTGTGTTGTTATGTGATCACCTGATGAGAACAGAATGAGAGGGGGCAAGAAGAAAGGAGGGAGGCCAGTTAGGAAGTACCAGTATATTCAGGGTATATCACAAAATACTTGTAGTATATAAGTACGTAGTTCAGAAAAAGATGGTGACGTGGACCAGGGTGGTCGAAGTGGAGGTAAGGAAAGGTGGTCTTCTGCACCAATTTTGAAGGTGGAGCCCAGAGGCTCTTGTGATGTCTTGGATGTGCAATGTGAGAGGAGAGGAACCACAGGCAATCCCAGGATTTGGCCAGAACAACTGAAAGAGTGGATGCCATTACTGAGGCCGTACAGAGGGTGGGAGGAGGTTTGAGAGGGAAGACAGACAGCTCAGTTTTGAATATGTTGAGTTGGAGGTACCTATTTGGAATTCAAGGAGTAGCGTCAAGTAGGCAGTTTAACAGTCAATTCTGTTCAAGTTCAAAGGGAAAGTTTAGGCTGCAGGTACACATTTAGGAAAAATCAGTATACAGATGACATTTATTTATTTTGTGTGTCTCTGTTAATAGCTTATTTATTTTAGTTGGAGTCTAATTACTTTACAATATTGCATTGGTTTTGCCATACATTGACATGAATCTGCCATGGGTGTACATGTGTTCCCCATTCTGAAACCCCTCCCACCTCCCTCCCCATCCCATCCCTCTTATCCCAGCGCACTGGCCCTGAGCACCCTGTCTCATGCATCAAACCTGGACTGGTAATCTGTTTCGTATATGATAATATACATATGTGTATATATATATATTATATAAAATACATGTTTCAATGCTATTATCTCAGATGACATTTAAAGTCACGAGACCAGATGAGATTGTTTTCTTGTGCAATCCTTACACCACCACCACGAGGTAGGTAGTATTTTACTCATTTTAGATATAAAGAATCTGAAGCTGGAAAGATTTAGTTGGCTCTTAGTTAGTAAACATGTGGACTTAAATGTTCATTCTTCTCTCAGTTTTCATCTGGCAATAAATTGTTCTGTTGTTGCTTAGTCGCTAAGTCGTGTCCAACTCTTTTGGAACCCCATGGACTGTAGCCCACCAGGCTCCTCTGTCCGTAGGATTCTCCAGGCAAGAATACTGGAGTGGGTTGCCAACTGCCTTCTCCAGGTGATCTTCCTGACCCAGGGATTGAACCCATGTCTCCTGCATTGGCAGGCGGATTCTTTAATGCTGAGCTACCAGGGAAGCCCTATGGGTAAATTACTGTAGGTAAATTATTTCTTTAGGCCTAGTTTCCTTTCCTGCAGAGTTAGAGGAGAAACAGTTTTCTGACTGGATGGTGTGAGAATCCCACATCTCCCCAGCAGTCCAACAGGGACGCCAGTGAATGAAAAAGGGAGCCTCAGAGGAAGGGCTCAGGCACCTTCACAGGTCAAAGGGTCAAGTCTCTGTTTTAATCTGGAATTTATATATTGGGACTTTATGTAAGCTTCTATTTGCAGAATGCATTTCTGTTGCCTACTTAACAAAAGTTAGAGAGAGTCACTGGACTAGGTGGTCTCTATGGACACTGCTGCTGCTAAGTTGCTTCAGTTGTGTCCGACCCTGCGATTCTATGGACTGTAGCCTGCCAGGCTCCTCTGTCCATGAGAGTCTCCAGAGAATACTGGAGTGAATTACCCTGCCCTCCTCCAGGGGATCTTCCTGACCTTACGTCCTGATCTTACGTCTCCTGCATCTTTACAATTAGCACCACCTGAGAAGCCCTTCTACATCCCCTACCTATTCCAATAAGTCCATTTATTCATCCAACAAGCAATTAGTGGGTGCTCCTACTGTTCTAGGCTCTGTGCACTGCTTTTATGATTCTAGCTCAAGGTTGAGAAGGGAAGGAAAGCTAGGAAGTTTTTTCCCATTTTCTGATGAAAATGTCAATAGATGAGGTGGACTAACTGAAGATCTATGTTTCTACTGGCCGGTTTATCCATCCATCCATTATCAATCTTCTATTTATCATCATCTCTCTCAACTAATTCAAGAAAAAGCATCCAGACAAATAGAAAGACAATACTGTTAGTAGCACTGAACCCTGAAAGTGCTGACATACTGGTTTGCTTCAGTGTTTTTCTTTTTCCATAGCTGCTTACCTTTCAAAGAAGGGAATGGGGGAGAAAGGAACTAACACTCTTTGAGTTTTTATCATGTGCCACGAAATTTATCAGCTTTGCCTCACACCAACCAACTGAAGTTAAATTTTTTCCCCTGTGTTTAGAAGATAAGGAAACTAAAGCTCTGAGTTTATGTAATTTTTATAGATCAAATATTTTGTATATGGATGATGCCATAGTGTTACTATATATCAGAAATATGTTAGTGACTAGTGCAATACAATGTTTTTCTAGTAGCCACATTTAAAAAACAGGTAAAATTAATTGTAATAATATATTTGACTCAATATAAAAAAGTGTGATTTCAGCTTGAAATCAGTAAATTACTAATGAGATTTTTGCACCTTTTATACCAAGTCTTTGGAATCTGGTGTGTATTTAACACTTACAGGATATCTCAATTAAGCCATGTGTCAAGTGCTTGATTGTCTCATGTGGCCAGTGGCTACACTGGGCAGTAGAGCATATAGAGCAGAACCACCAGTTAACCCAGAAATAACATCTTGCTGTTGTTGTTCAGTCGCTCAGTTGTGTCCAACTCTTTGTGACCTCATGGACTGCAGCACACCAGGCTTCCTTGTCCTTCACCATCTCCCGGAGCTTGCTCAAGCTCGTGTCCATTGAGTCGGTGTTGCCATGCTGCTGCTAAGTCGTTTCAGTCGCGTCCGACTCTGTGCGATCCCATAGATGGCAGCCCACCAGGCTCCCCCTGTCCCTGGGATTCTCCAGCCAAGAACACTGGAGTGGGTTGTCATTTCCTTCTCCAAAGCATGAAAGCGAAGTTGCTCAGTCGTGTCCAACTCTTAGTGACCCCATGGACTGCAGCCTACCAGGGTCCTCCATCCATGGGATTTTCCAGGCAAGAGTACTGGAGTGGGGTGCCATTGTCTTCTCTGCGGTGATGCCATAGAACTAAAGTTTACATTATTAGTTTAAAACATGAAATTTAAGACCAGTGTCTATCTAATGTTATTATAAAACCATATTATAATAACGTATTACCCATGACATATCTATTTTTCTTTAGTCTTCATTATATATATATGTTTATATATTTTACTCATGTGTATGTGAAAATCTGAGCTTCCCAGATGGCTTAGTTGGTAAAGAATCTGCCTGCAGTGCAGGAGACCTGGGTTCAATTCCTGGGTCAGGAAGATCCCCTGGAGAAGGAAATGGCAACCCACTCCAGTATTTTTGCCTGGAGAATTCCAAGGACAGAAGAGCCTGGCAGGCTACAGTCCATGGGGTGGCAAGAGAGTCAGACATGACTAAACAACCTGAAAATCTGTATTTTTATTATGGTGCCACACATTGTGAATTTTTTAATGTGTTGTTGAACACCATTCATAATTTCTAACAGTGGCAATTAACCCTGGTTCTGGCACGTATTCAAATGTTAGCTCACTGATGTGATAAAATACAAATATTTTTTGAATGCCTACAGTGTGCTATACTGGGGCTATTTTAGTGGATAAGACAAAGTCCCAGTTATCATGGAATCTGCTTTCAGACAGATGATTCTGAAATCTACAAGATTATTTTTAGCCCCGTTTGAGAAACTGAACCACAGGAAGATCAGGTAACTGGTGTGTGTTAAAGGAGAGACTCAAACCCAGGCGAGCTGACACCTGGACTTGCAATCTCCGCCAGTGCTGCACTGGTACCAAGAGTTGAAAGGACAGGTCACAGGAGCTCAAACAATTGTTCCATTAGTTTACGTGTTGAAGCTGCCATAAATTACCTCAAATTTAGTGGCTTAAAACAACACAAGTTTATGATCTTACAGTTCTGGAGGTCAGAAGTCCAAACTCGGTCTCATGGCACTAAAGTCAAGGTGTCAGCAGGGCTGGGACCCTCAAGGGGCTCAGAGGGGATAAGCTGTGTCCTTGTCTTTCTCTGCTTCTGAAGGTCACCCACATTTCTTGGCTGGTGAACCCTCTATTGCCTCACTCTAACCTCTTGCTTCTGTCATCACATCTCCTACTACTGACTTGACCTTGCCTCCTTCTTGGAAAGACCCTTGTCATTACACTGCAGCCGCCTAGATAAGCCAGGATAATCTCCCTGCCTCAAGATCCTCCTCAATTATATCTGCAAAGCCCGCTTACCATATAAGGTGATATATTTTCTGGCTCTGGCATTAGGACGTGGACATCTTTGGAGGGCTGTATTCAGCTTACTACTGTTATGGGCATCATATGGGTTAAAACTTGTGCTTTGAGAAAAAAAAGTCACGGTTGGGGTGGAAAAGGGAGTGCTTTCTAGTAACTGCATTTGTAAAGTATCTTTTCTGTACAGTTCAGTACTACAGCTTGGTATTAAGTTTGCTTGGGCTGCCTTAACAAAAAGGTGGTTAAAAACCACATTCACTTTCTCATGTTCTGGAGACCAGAAGTCTGAGGTCAAGGTGTTGAAAGGGCTGGTTTCTGAAGCCTCTCTCCTTGGCTTGTAGGCGACCATCTTCTCCCTGTGCGTTCAGTCATCTCTCTGTGTTTGTGTCTCTGTGTGTGTCCAGATTTCCTCTGACAGGGACACCAGTCACAATGGTTTAGGGCTTACCCCGGCAACCTCATTTTCACTTACTAACCTCTTTAAAGACCTTGTCACCAAATATGGTTATGTTCTGTATTACTGAGGGTGGGTTACAACTTTACTATATGAATTTTAGGGCAAAACAATTCAGCCCTTAACAGGTTTTAACATATACCAAACTCTATCTAATGGGGGCTTCCCGGGTGGCTCATATGGTACAGAATTTGCCTGCAGTGCAGGAGACTCAGGTTTGATCCCTGGGTTGGGAAGATTCCCCTGGAGAAGAGTCATAGACAAGGCCAGATCATGGCGGGCTTGCCAGGTGACTAGACTTTTAGTTTGTACTTGGTGACTGGGAAGGTCCTGGACGGTTCTGAGCAGAGCAATGCCATGATCTGATAGAGGACTTAAAAAAATGATTCTGGTTCCTGTGTTGAGAATATTCTGAAGGGGGCAAGGAAAGAAATAATTATTACACTTAACAAATATACCACTATCCTATAAATTACAATCGGCTGAGATAAAAAATAAACAGAGACTAAAATAGTCCCTGGTGACCGCCTGCCCATTCTAGTCCCCATGGCTGCACACAGAGGCTTTGCAAATAAACGTCAGGGGTGAAAATAACACCAGTATGTACAGGTAGAGTAGGTAAAAAAAAAATTTATTTAATTACTTAAATTCTCCTAAAATATAAAAACCAGAATCGTTTCCTGAATTATAGCTTTTGGCAGTAAGTAAAGGTCAATGCAAAGAACAGTAAGCCCCAACTTTCTATTACAGCTTTTATTTTTTCC
This sequence comes from Bos taurus, assembly GCF_002263795.3. Classification (NCBI taxonomy): domain Eukaryota; kingdom Metazoa; phylum Chordata; class Mammalia; order Artiodactyla; family Bovidae; genus Bos; species Bos taurus. The sequence continues at coordinate 98,037,951 of NC_037333.1, forward strand.
CCTAAAAAGAGTCCACTTTCCTAGAGACATTCATTTAGATGAGACATATACGAGGTTTTATGGCTAAAGTGCTAAAAATCATATAATTCCTGTAACTCTAGATGAGGATTACACCAGGAAGAAAGCATTAATTTAAACACTCCAGGTCCTAAACTGCAAATCCTAAACAGGCCCTGGTTCCTGTGACAGTCTGACATGTACATACTTGAACTAAAATCTAGGCCAAAATGCTCTAAAACTTCATCCACTAGTCTGTAATTCAGTTACACACTATAAGACTTATTCAAATCTAATTATGTGGTAACAAGACCTGAAAGTATTTTGTAAAAGTTTGTTTTAAAAATCCCTAGATAAACGTAATCTGCTAATTTTCCATTCTATTTTCTATATTTTTCCTTGTTTTATCTGTCTCCTTTGCTTTGCACAAGTTCCCAAGGACAATCCCTAAAAAAATTATGAGTCCTATTGTTCGGTTGGAGGTGAACTTTTCCCAACAGTCCTCAGGTCTGTGGATGTCCAGAGTGTAAATCTAGGAGGAAAGAGCACATGCTGTGTGAGACCGCAGCATCACAGATAAACATGTCACTATGAAGAAGATAACGTTGTAGAATTTTAAGCAATAGGAAGCCTTTAATGCACCTGAGACTATTTCCCAACTAGAAAACAATTGACCATATCTTTCAATGGATAGCCTCTAAGCTGTCCTAAAAAGCAGCACTTGACAGGTGGAGGAACACTTGGAGAGGCAACACATGCTATTTTTAGTTCTATTTAGAAAGTTCTTCTTTATACTGATTGATCTAAGATCTGCTTCCCCCAGCTCCTACCCTCCCTTTTAGCTTTATTCTTTGGAGCAATGTTTCTCAACAGAAGAGCAAGTTACATTTGGGCAGGACAGCTCTCTACTGTGCAGGGCTGTCCAATGCATCAAGAGATGTTTAATGTACCCGGCCCTTACTCTGTCTACATCTTAGCATTTTGTATCTTATCTTGCCTTGATCTCAATGCCAGTGGGACGTGAACATGTGAGTGATTAGTTTGCTAACCATCGATAGATGCCCACATTTAAAAAACATGGTTGTGTTGATCAGTTTGCTTCCAGAGTAATTCAACTCAAGTCACAACCTTAAGACATTGCTCAAATTTTCCTAGACATGCATCAGAAATAATTCCAAGAAAATCAGAAGGAAAAAAATATCTAGGTTTAGGTTTATACTGTTTCTCTAAAATAATACAGCTAGCTTTTTTATATGGCATACTGGGGCAGGGAAGGGACAGTCAAATCGGCATAAACCAAGCAACTGTTTTAGGAAGTGTCTTGCTTGGTAAAACACAGAGGGCATTTTGTTTAAATGATTTTTATAATTTATGCCAAGGAAAAAAGAGGGAAAGGAAAGAAAAAGACCAAACCTGGTGAGCGAGATGGGCTCCCACAGCAGCCAGGGCAGTGTAGTAGGGCATAGTCTGACCACTGTTCACTCCCACCAGGCTCAGTGCCCCCAGCATGGCCACACTGAAGCCACTGAGCCACTTCTTGGTGTCTTCACGGAACAGCAGTGCCGTGGACTTAAGCCCAATCAAAGCATCATCCTTCTTATCCTAACGTTGGAAAGCAGTAAGAAATTGATTTTACTGAGATTTTATTCACATACCATAAAGTTCACCATTTTGAAGTATGTAATTCAGTGCGTGTGTGTGTGCTCAGTCACTTCAACCATATCTGACTCTTGGCAGCCCTATGGATTATAGCCCACTTGGCTCCCCTGTCCATGGGATTCTCCAGGAAAAAGTAATGAAGTGGGTTGCCATGTCCTCCTCCAAGGTATCTTCCTGACCCAGGGATCGAACCCACATCTCCTGCATTGGCAGGTGGGTTCTTTACCATTAGGGCCACCTGAGAAGCCTTGTGCAACCATCACTAATATTTGATTCCAGTAGAAACTGTGTTTTAAAGACCACGCAGGGACTCCCTAGTGGTCCAGTGGTAAAGAACTTGCCTTCCAACGCAGGGGATATGGGTTCAATCCCTGGTTGGAGAACTAAGATCCCACAGGCTGCAGGGCAACTGAGACCATGTACTGCAATAAGAGAGCCTACAAGCCTCAGCTAGAGAAGCCCACGTGCCACAACAAAGACCCAGCATAACGAAAAAAAAAAAAACATAAAACCATGTGGATATACCGTAAGCTGTGAAACATGACAGTAACTCAGAAACACAGTTGATCCAAAATGAATGTGCAGGCCAAGTCGAAGTTAAATGTTACTGCAAAAATGATCTTCCAGGTCTATTTCTATGTATCACTGTACTTTTACAATCCTATACTGACTTTTACTAAATTAGAAATCAAACTCAAGTCTAATTCTTCACATAGCTCTTCTTTACTTCAGCGTTCTCAAACTTCATTTCCTGTATATTTCAATCTTGCTAAAATCAAACATGTAGAAAAATGATCACTTGCTACCTAACCACATCCATTCAGATTTCACTTCCAGCTCAGTTTATTCCTTGCTTCTCCTGTCAAACCCTTCCTGTTTAAGTAGAGCTAGGTCTTGATGATACACTCATACGTGGCAGACTGGTCTCCTCTAGCAACTTTATTTGTAAGCATTTCTATTTATTGTTGTAATCACGGTCATGTGACATTAGAGACTGCATGCAAAGTGGGCATGGTGGGAATGTACCTCAACATAATCAAGGTCATATAAGACAAATCCACAGCAAACATACTCTATGGTGAAAATCTGAAAGCTGTCCTTCCAGGATCAGAAACCAGATGAGGATATCCATTCCTGCCACTTTTATTCAACATAGTACTGGAATTCCTCGATAGAGCAATTGAGCAAGAAAAAGAAAGAAAAGACCCCCAAATTGGAAAGGAAGAAGTAAAACAATCACCAGCTGCAGATGACGTGGTTTCATATATAGAAAACCCTAAAGACGTGCCAAAAAACTACTAGAAATTATAAACGTGTACAGCAAAGCTGTAGGGGACCAATTTTATATACAAAAATTTGTTATGTTTCTATACACTGAGTTTGCAGAAAGAGAAATTAAGAAAATAATCTCATTTACAGTCACAACAACAAAATACCTAGGAATAAATTTAACCATGGAGGTAAAAGACCTGTAGTCTGAAAATATGAGATATTGTTTAAAGAAATGGAGACACAAAGAAATGGAAAAATATTCCATGCTCATGGATTCAAAGAATTAAAATTACTAAAATATTCATACTTCCTAAAGCAATCTACAGTCAATCCAACCTCTATCAAAATACCAACAATTTTCTTCAAAGAAAAAGAACAAAAAAATCCTAAAATTTGTATGGGACTACAAAAGACCCTAAAAAGCCAAAGCAATCTTGAGAAAAAAGAACAAAGCTGGAGGTATCATATATCCTGATTTCAAATTATACTACAAAGCTATCATAGTCAAAATCGCATGGTATTGGCAGAAAAACAGACACATATAGATCACTGGAAACAGAACTGAGAGCCCAGAAATAAGCTCACCTGTACATGGACACAGAGAAGGCAATGGCACCCCGCTCCAGTACTTTTGCCTGGAAAATCCCATGGACGGAGGAGCCTGGTGGGCTGCAGTCCATGGGGCCGCTAGAGTCAGACACGACTGAGCAACTTCACTTTCACTCTTCACTTTCATGCACTGGAGAAGGAAATGGCAACCCACTCCAGTGTTCTTGCCTGGAGAATCCCAGGGACGGGGGAGCCTGGAAGGCTGCCGCCTGTGGGGTCGCACAGAGTTGGACACGACTGAAGCGACTTAGCAGCAGCAGCAGTACATGGACAATTAATTTACAACAAAGGAGCAAAGAACACAAAATGGAAAAAACTTTCTTTAATAAATGGTGTTGGGAAAAGGAATGAAACTAGAGCACTATCTTACATCATATATAAAAATGAACTTAAAATGTATTAAAGATTTGAATGTAAGACCTGAAGCCATAAAACTCATAGAAGAAAACATAGGCAGTACACTCTGACTGATGTCGGTCTTAGTAATATCTTTTTGTGTGTGTGTGTGTGTGTGTAATAAAGTTTTATTAAAAGTATAAAGGAGATAGAGAAAGCTTCTAACATAGGCATCAGAAGGGGGCAGAAAGAGTATCCGCTTGCTAGTGTTAACAATGAGGTTATATAATCCAAAAAATGTCCGGAGGTTGTAATGTCATCAGACATCAGAATGTCATCAGACCTACTCCCATAATTTACATTTTAAGATAACACTGTCCTCAGGCAAGATACATCCTTGTAAAGACCAGGTCTACTCCCATAATTAACATTTTAAGATAACAGAAGGTTGAATCCAAAGACTGTCCTTAGGCAGGATACATTATTGTTATATTATCCTAAGGAATACATCTTCTCAGGTAAGCAAAACAAAAGCAGAAATAAGTGAATAAGGCTACGTCACACTGAAAAGCTTCGGCACAGCAAAGGAAACCATCAACAAAGTGAAAGGACAAACTACCGAATGGGAGAAGGCATCTGCAAATCATATATCTGGTAAGGTTAATGTTCAAAATATATCAAGTACTCAACAACAACAACAAAAACCCAGTTAATAAGTGGGCAAAGGGTCTGAACAGACATTGCCCTGAAGAATTCTTCTAAAGAACACATACAGATGGCCAACAGGCATATGAAAAGATGTTCAGCAGGATTAATCAATAGGGAAATGCAAACCAAAACCACAAAGAGATACCACCTGAGGCTTGTTAGAATGGCTATCAGAAAGACATGAAATAGCAAGTGTTGACAAGGTGAGGGAGAAAGAGGAGCCTTGTGCACTGCTGGTGGGCATATGAATAGGTGCAGTCACTGTGGAAAAACAGAGTGGAGATGTCTCAAAAAGTTAAGAACACAACTACTGTATGATCCAACTGTTCCACTTCTGGGTATCTACTAAAGAAAACAAAAGCACTAATTCAAGAAGATACATATGTACCCCAGTGTTTATCACAGCATTATATACAAGCTAAGATATGGAAGCAACCTAAGTGCCCATCAACAGATGAATTGACAAAAGACATGTTATATACATACAATGGAATACTATTTAGCCATAAAAAGATAAAATCTTGCCATTTGCAACGACATAGATAGATCTTGAGGGTATTATGCTAGATAAAATATTATATTAAATAAAAAGTCAGACAGAAAAAGACAAATACCATACAATTTCACTCACATGTGGAATATTAAAAAAATAAACGAACAAACAAAACTAAAACACATAGATACAGAGAACAGATTAGTGGTTACCAGAGGGGAAGGGGCTGTGGGCAGGGCAAAATGGATAAGGGGAGTCAACAGTATGCAGATGGGTAGAAACTAAATTTTTGGTGGTCAAAATACAAAGTGTATATAGAAGTCAAAATACAACGCTGTACAAATGACACACATAACGTTATAAACCAATTACCTCAATTTTTTTAAAAAAAGCCTAAAGAAAAACCTTTCCTTTTAATTTGCTTAAAGTTATTAAAAAAAAAAAAAAAACAGTTAAACCAAAGTTACAAAAAAGGATATTTCTTTACCTGATGGGCATAGATAGTATCGTATATCAGAGTCCACATAATTCCAGAAAAATAGAGAGGAAGGCAAACAGATGGATCACAGGAGCCCTTGACAGCAGACCATCCAAGCAACGCTCCCCAATTAAATGTCAACCCTGCAATCAGTGAAACAGAAAGAGAAGACAAGTCTAAATGTACTTTAGAATCCCACAGGGGAGGCAGCAGGCGTCTGCATGTATTGAGCGCCTCCATGAATCCCACGGGGGAGGTAGTAGGCGTCTGCATGTACTGAGCGCCTCCATGGACAAGGCTCTGTGTGTGCTGCTGTCTCGTGTTTCTTTCTTAAAATCTCCCAAGTGTCTGTCGTGGTTATTAGCAACACTTTAGAAAACAGGAAAACAGAGCCAGAAAGGGTAATTAAAAATTACATTGCTAACAGAGAGAATCGGAGAAGGCAATGGCACCCCACTCCAGTACTCCTGCCTGGAAAATCCCATGGACAGAGGAGCCTGGTAGGCTGCACTCCATGGGGTCGCTAAGAGTCGGACACGACTGAGCGACTTCCCTTTCACTTTTCACTTTCATGCATTGGAGAAGGAAATGGCAACCCACTCCAGTGTTCTTGTCTGGAGAATCCCAGGGATGAGGGAGCCTCGTGGGCTGCCGACTGTGGGGTTACACAGAGTCGGACACGACTGAAGCGACTTAGCAGCAGCAGCAACAGAGAGAATAATATCCCACGATAAACAGGGGGGTTCGTGGGAAGAACATGTGTCCTATGTAGTGTGACGCCTGGCACAAGCAATAAATAGTGTTGCCTTAGGGCTTGCACTCAGACCTGTCTGAGTCAAACTCCTGTGTCCTTTCCTTTATTGCTGTATTTCCCCTTCAAGTTACAGAAACAAAGGGTACAGACAGAAACACTGGTTCCTCACCCCCTCCCTAAGGGCTATAAACAAACATCCACATGGCGACAACTCCTAAGTATCTCTGTGTCAGCCTAATCATGTCTCTCAGCTTCAGATCAGATCCTGAGCTGCCTGCTAGACATCTCCCACCTGCAAGTCACTCAGGCACGCTGACACGCATGCTCTGTGGGACCACAGACGAGAGGCACTTCATCAGCTGAGGAAGAGGGATTCCAAGTGGAAACAGGCAACGTTGGAGGGGAAAAAAAAAGGGTATCTGAGAAAAGAAGTCTAGGACTCACTGAGTCTGAGGTACCTGAGGGACTTGCTCATTCAAGACGGTGAATGTGTTTCAGTCATTTTTATTTTTCTAGCACTCGGTATGATTCCTGACACAAAGTAAAAGTTAGGGTTTCAATAAATACTTAAAAGTAAATATACTAGCTTTCTTAATACGCTTCAAGATTATTCTAGGAATAGAATAGAAAAGTCTAGAACAGTTATTTTTGCAATAGATTTTGACTTACGTACCTATCTTCCTCTTTCTACCAACTGACGTGCCAAGTGCTATGTTAGATGCGGCACCATCCATATATAAAGAATACTTTATCTTCCAGGCGTTTACAGTTTATTAGCGGGGACAGAGGGCAGACTCTCAGCACCTTCCTGTTGAACTGCTGCTGTTGGAATGAGTAAGTGCCACGTGAGAGTTCTACGAGAGAGACTGGCTGAGTCTAAGGAGGCTTCACAGACAGGGAGGAAGCGCTCACAAACTGTGACCCTTCTTCTCAGTACACTGCATCTTCAGGACGGGTAGGCCGAGGTGGCTAATTGTTTTCTTCATGACATACCCAGATTTTTCAGACCATTTCAGGAAACAATGATGATGACCTTAGCAATCGTCCAAGACTTTTTAGCCAAAAAAGCAGCTAATTGCCCTTTTTTAAAATATGAAAATTTATTCCTGGTTTGGAAAATTTCACAACTGACCTGACATTTTATCTCTGTCACATTACACACACATGTGTATGTATTATATATAAAAGCACAGCTTGAGGGTATTGAAGGAGATACTTATGTAGTTATTTCAAGCTCACCCAAGGCTAACTGAGGCCAGTATGTAATTCGTTTCATTAGCGGGTAGGTGGTGACAAGAAGTAGGGATGCTGCTCCAAGAGCTATACTGAAATCAAGAAAAAAAAAATTAAAAAGATTAGTGTCACCATCCCTTAAAAATCACTAAAAGATAACAATAGTAACACTAATTAGGAAATGATTTATCTTAAATTATACCTTTTTATTTGGTAAAATTTTCTTCCTAGACCTTGATTCCTGAACTTTAATTAGTATAAAGGATGATTAGAAAATACCTAAAGTGCTATACACAGGGACCTCAGCTCAGTGCTCTGTGATGACCTAGAGGGGTGCAGTGGGGGGTGAGAGGGAGGTTCGAGAGAGGGTATATACGTATACTTATGGCTGATTCGCATTTATGGCAGAAACTAAAACAACACTGTAATGCAATTATCCTCCAATCAAAAATAACTTAAAATACCTTCAGTGTTATAACAACCAAACAAAATAAGAATAGCCAACACGTATATTGCTTTCATGTATTAGACTTCCCTGGTGGCTCAGATGGTAAAGCGTCTGCCTACAATGCGGGAGACCCAGGTTCAATCCTTGAGTTGGGAAGATTCTCTGGAGAAGGAAATGGCACCCTACTCCAGTACTTTTGCCTGGAAAATCCCATGGACGGAGGAGCGTGGTAGGCTACAGTCCATGGGGTCACAAAGAGCTGGACACGACTACTACTCTAACTGCTCTACATATGTTAAGTTGTAATAATCTTCGCTACAACCCTAAGAGATGGGCAGTTTTATCTTACTTGGTTGATTGGTTGTTTTTTTTTTTTTTTTTTTTGGCAGAGGGAAAAACTAAAGCAAAAAGAGAAAGTAATTTGCCACGTGTCCTAACAGCTAGTCAGCAGGGCTGGACTCAGGCCTAAGGCGTCTGGTCTGAGTATCCAACACGATATTCCCCATATGCTACTGCCTGTCTAGATTTCGCTTTAAAACATCGAGGCAGCAGGTAAACTGAGATGTCCTAACAGAGAATGGGAGTCCAAATACCCCTCCCTGTATGCAGGACAAGGCATTATTTCTCTGGAAGATAAGGTCACAAAGCACCTAGGAAAGGAGGACAACATCAAATGTTCTCAGGATGCTCACAGCTCACCTGGCATTACCCCTCCAGGAATAACCTTTCAAAGTGTTATCACTCGACTGATAAGATACCACTAGACTATCAGGATAAGACATGCAGTAAGTCTAGTTTCCATATGCTTATTCTCTGAGCTCCTCCTCTTTTCTGTCTTATTGAAGCACTATGTAGTCAGCAGCTGCCTGGTACACAGAAGTTTAATTCTGTCTGTGTTTAAGAGGTTCACAAATGACTCCTTTGTTCTTCTGTCACTGATTAGGAATACGACTCTGGGAAAGACCTTTTTTTGCAAAGTGAGTACAATCATTCCTGCCTCTCCTGCCCCTACTGCTTCAGAGACACTACGTGGATAGGAAAGATTACACAAATGGGTTTATACACACACTCCCATGCATGCACCTAGAAAACCTAGGAAAGTGCCTTGAGTCCTTCAGGGAACACACAGTGCAAGTGCTGGAGGTGGTGTGGGACACACGAAATTGCTGATCTCATCATTCCTTCGGCAGAAAGCATTCCTGACTTAATACAGTATGCGGTGATTTACTCAGATTGTTAACTTTACAGATGCTTGATTAGGTAATAAACAATTTTGTGATTCAGGTACTTCAGTTCTATCTTATATCTACTTCTGTACCAAACAAGAGATTTTATGCATGATTATGAAAAACACATTTATTGTACCTGTAGTAATTCAGACACAGTAGAACGCCCAGGGCCAAGGTCAGCTGTCCCCCAAGAAAAACAAAGGACCGAAAAGTTGAAATGTCTCCAGCAGCTATTGGGCGACTTGCTGTTCTTGTAACCTTAACACATAAAACAGATCCCTTAGTGTCGAGAAATAGCTCAATTATTTACTTAAACATTGACTCAAGAGACTGGCCCATAGTACCCACTAAGACAGACACATGAATAAAAAGTGAGCACTGGAAGTACTGCCGAGAATCAAAGTTCCTATTTAAACCCGCTTTGAAAAGAACTAAAAAGTCCCACCATTCACTCCTCTTTCTGTCGCCCATCCCCATCTACAAGCAAAACAAAGCCACTTCCCGATCTAACTATTTAGCTACCCAGCTTAGCAAGTACATGCTCAATTTCCACAGAACAGTGAGGGACAAAAATAACGGGACTGTCAGGAAGGGAAGCTGCAGAGCATGTCAGATAAGGGTGCTATCACGTGAGTACGGGAAGCACTGCAACAGATGTCAGATATGAGGAAAGAAGACAGATTATCTGAGTCTGAAAGTGGGAATGGGACTTCCATGGTGGTCCAGAGGCTAAGGCTTCAAATTTCCACTGCAGAGAGCCCGGGTTTGAAACCTTGTGATTATTCTAAACTCAAGCACAAATAAACAACATAACCAAAATCTTCAGCACTGCTGGAAGTTGAGAACTCAGGATCTGGTATCAGAGAGCCCAGCATTTGAATCCAATTCCATCACTTATTGGCTCTGTGAATTCTGGCAAATTACTTGACCTCCCTCGGTTTAGGTTACTTACTTACTAAAGGAAAAAGAGCAAGAGAGGGAGAGGTAATAATAGCACCTACTTCACAGTGCAGTGTCTGATGCCATAAATATTAATTCTAATTAGTATATTTTTGTATGACTTATATCAAGGGTTTAGCAAACTATGGCCTGTGAGCCAAATTCAGCCTTCTGTGAAGGCTGAAGAATTGATGCTTTTGAACTGTGGTGTTGGAGAAGACTCTTGAGAGTCCCTTGGACTGCAAGGAGATCCAACCAGTCCATTCTAAAGGAGATCAGTCCTGGGTGTTCTTTAGAAGGAATGATGCTAAAGCTGAAACTCCAGTAAAGCAAACTATGGCCTGTGAGCCAAATTCAGCCTTCTGTGAAGGCCGAAGAATTGATGCTTTTGAACTGTGGTGTTGGAGAAGACTCTTGAGAGTCCCTTGGACTGCAAGGAGACCCAACCAGTCCATTCTGAAGGAGATCAGCCCTGGGATTTCTTTGGAAGGAATGATGCTAAAGCTGAAACTCCAGTACTTTGGCCACCTCATGCGAAGAGTTGACTCATTGGAAAAGACTCAGATGCTGGGAGGGATTGGGGGCAGGAGGAGAAGGGGACGACAGAGGATGAGATGGCTGGATGGCATCACTGACTCGATGGACGTGAGTCTGAGTGAACTCTGGGAGTTGGTGATGGACAGGGAGGCCTGGCGTGCTGCGATTCATGGGGTAGCAAAGAGTCAGACACGACTGAGCGACTGAACTGAACTGATCTGATCTGATGAGCTAAGAATGGCTTTTACTTTTTTTGGTGATTGAAAGTAAATCAGAGAAAGAGTACTGTGCCACATGCAAGCAGGCTGAAATTCAAATTTCAGTGTCCACAAATAAAATTTTATTGAATCAGTGAAACGCCCATTTTCTTACATACTGTATGTGTCTGCTTTCATGCTGCAACAGAATGCAGTAGTTACAACAAAGACTACACGGCCCACAAAGCTAAAATATTTACTATCTGGCCCTTTATAGAAAAATTGTGCTGACCAGATTTACAGCATGCCTCACTGTGTAATGAAATAGTTTGTCAGAAACTGTAATGATTCATCTTGGTTAGTGCCAGAACTGAGCATTTTATCCTCGATTTGGTTCTTGTAGTTTCAAGTGGAAATAATATTTATGTTCTTTTATTTGACTTAGGATATTATGCTTATTCCTGCCAGTATTTGAGTGTTACAGTATGCTACTTAATCTAAGAGTTATATACACATCGCACTGTTGAATCCTTGTAACAACTGTTTTTAGCCACTTGAAGGTTCTTGCCACTTCTAGGTTTTGGGAAACTGAGACAGAGAGGCTCAGGAACTTCCCAAGGTCACAGACATGAAGGCGGCACAGTCAGTCCAGTCCCACCAAGCACGGTACTAATCAGAAGATTACACTGCCCCTTCAGTACGAGGGAAACTGCCTGGCTAAACGTGAGAGCTGAAAATAAAGCACCCATCAAAAGACTAAAAATGATGTAACATGATAATAAAAACAGATTCTATGTGATTTTTATGAAACTAGAATGCTCAAAGCTGACAAAACCAAATCATTAACACCTGTGCACTGAGATTTTTGGACATAATGTTTATCACATGACTAGCAGACTACATACCTTATGAACAAAACACATTTAGTCCAGATAACCTGATAGCAATTCACTTATCATTTAATGTATCAGCAATTTACTTAGTCATCTACTATATTAACCAAATGGAGAAGGAAATGGCAACCCACTGCAGTATTTATTCTTGACTGGAGAACTCCACAGACAGAGGAGCCTGGCGAGCTATAGTCTATGGGGTTGCAAAGGGTTGGACACGACTGAGCAACTAACATACACGCATATGTATGTGTGTATGAAGGTTTAAGCAAAACCTTCAGCCATAAACATATACTTAAGGATATACAGCCTTTAAGAAACTGTGAGGTAAGCATTACAATTTGACCAAGCTTTTCAACTCACTCCCTCAAAGAGATGCTCATAACATTTTAAAATTCATGTTAGCAAAACCACAGCTATAAAACACTCACTTAAGTGGTCTGCTGTATGTCAACACTGACTCTGGATTCTTCTAATCAGTGCAAAGTGGCATGGGGGAGATGTAAGATATCTAATCAGTTCCCTTTTATCTAGGGAGAAAAAAAATTCACTTAAGAGAAAACTAAAATGGCTCTATTTTGTTAATTTTAGAAGTAGAAAAAGTTGGTCGGTTTGATTATGTTATTCTAAAGTATGTTATTTTTCAATTAAATTTTTAATTAAACTTTTTTTGAAGATAATTTGTGGATTACTAGGCAATTAAAAAAAAATGTCTGTATTTTAAGAAATATAGAAACCCTATGTATCCATTATCCAGTTTCCTCCAAGGGGAACATTCTGTAAAACTTTACAATATTACAATCAGGAAACTGACACCAAGCTGCTCTAAATGTGTTCAATAATTATTCTGAAGGGATATACACTAGAAGCCTCGTTCACATGGTTACACAGAATGAAAAATCGACCAGGAAGTGCAACCTCCCAAATTAAGAAAGTGTGCATCGCTTGGCATGAATCAAGGCATCCTAACTGGGTCAGCGAGACACAGAGATGCCTTTACTGTGCATCACGTGACTCTCTGCCACTGTCCTACCCTCCAGCCACACATACAAACCCACAGTTGCAGCCATCGAGCATCACAGACTTCAGCTCACAGCCTGCCTCTGGATCTGCTACTCCCTCTACCTAGGCTGACCTTCACCTTCCAGCCCAGCCTTTATTTTTGGCATCTTATTCTGTCATAGTGTGAAGGTCACCTTACCCTATCTGAAAAAGTTCTCTCTAACCCCGTCCATGATGCTAAGGTAAGGTAGGCGGTCTTCAGTAAGTTTCTTTATGGACACTATCTCTTGATAGCTAATAGTACCAAACTGAAGTCAGCAATGTTATCTTTCATCGATGCAATCCCAGAATCCATCACTGTGTCTCATTCACAGTAGGTATTTGATAAATGTTTTTGTATTAAAAACTAATGTGAACTAAAAATCTAGATAGCATATTAAACCTAGATAGCATATTAAAAAGCAGAGACATTACTTTGCCAACAAAGGTCCGTCTAGTCAAGGCTATGGTTTTTCCAGTAGTCATGTACGGATGTGAGAGTTGGACTACAAAGAAAGCTGAGTGCCAAAGAATTGATGGTTGAACCGGTGTTGGAGAAGACTCTTGAGAGTCCCTTGGACTGCAAGGAGATCCAAGCAGTCCATTCTAAAGGAGATAAGTCCTGGGTGTTCACTGGAAGGACTGATGCTAAAGCTGAAACTCCAGTACTTTGGCCACTTCATGCAAAGAGTTGACTCATTGGAAAAGACTCTGATGCTGGGAGGGATTGGGGGCAGGAGAAGGGGACAACAGAGGATGAGATGGCTGGATGGCATCACCAACTCGATGGACATAAGTTTGAGTTAACTCCGGGAGTTGGTGATGAACAGGGAGGCCTGGCGTGCTGCAATTCATGGGGTCGCAAAGAGTCGGACACGACTGAGCGACTAAACTGAACTGAACTAAGAATCATCATAGGTGTGCTTTACTTAAGGAAAACTCAGACTTATAGGAAAGGCAAACCCCGGAAGATTATTCACTTTATGTGTTATATGATTATTTACTTCACATAATTCATCCTGGATTTCTTACAAATTGAATATTTACTTGATCTTTTACTCAAGCATTTAATGAGCTTGTACTTGTTATAGTATGGCTGCTGGAATAAAGGGAAAACAAAATGGACCTTTCCCTTGGGAGAAGAAATATAATGTATCAAGTTTTAAATGAAGTTTTCTCTGGGGGCTTGGGGAGGGGGGATAAGGAAGACTGGCATTTTCTATCCTTTCTATTCTTTATATTGAGTGTTTCAGACTAAGCATGTATTGTTTTTTCTAAGGAGAAAAAAAAGATGAAATTATGTTTTGCAAATGCTAGTAGGGCTGCCTTGGTTCATTTAAATTAAGGTTTGATTTACACAGAAATAGTTATGGTCCCAAAAGTTCTCAAAGGAAGGGCTGACAGTTCTTTCAGACACCCATGGGTTCCGGATGGAATTTTCACTTTCACTTCCAATATCCTTACTCTGGCCTTCCAAGTTTGAATTCATGTTGTAAAAAGGAAGTGCACACGGCCCCCACAGCTGCTCCTGGGTTAAGAAAGGCAGCTCTCTGCACCTTACAACACCAGCTATTCAGAGGATACCAGCACTTGCTATTTCAGCGAGGACACTGAGGAGCCCCTGCGCCTTTCTGGGATGAATCTACCTTTTTATCATAGTCCCGGTCCCACATGTCGTTAATAGTACAGCCGGCTCCACGCATCAGAACAGCTCCAGTGCCAAACAGGGATAACATGTACCAGTCTGGGAGACAACCTGGGTCTGCTGCCAGGCCAATGCTCCAAGTACACGGCAGATACAGCAGCCAGGTTCCTGAGCAAAAATAAAGAGAAAAAAAAAGGGTACATATTCAAGTTAGTTAACTGCTTTCATTTGCTTGAACACTGCAGCCAAAAGAAGCAAGGAACACGAAGTCAAAACCACATGACAAAACTGGGAAAATAAACTTGAAACTCAGGTCACAGACGACTATTCTCCCTAATAGGTAGGGTTCCCAGAAACTGGAGAGACATCAACAGCCCAACTGAAAAAAATGGACAAAAAACGTAACGGAAAATGCAAATGGCTTTTATACCAATGAAAAGATACTCAACCTGATAAACACACATCAAAATTACATTGAGATAATATTTTTCACCTATCAGGTTGACAAAAGCCAAAGTCTGACATACTCTGGGGATTTGGATACTCATGTATTTCTGATGAGGTTTGGAGGACAAACTGAGAATTTTTTCCTACATATGTGTGTGTATGTGTGTACATATAGGCACATACATACACATATTAAACAAATATATACATTTGAATGTATATTCATAAACTATGCCAGGAAGGACACATTAGAAACTGATACCAACAGCTGCTTTCAGGGAAGAGAACTGGTACGGAAATCAGAGTGGAAGACTTAGTTTTCACTTTACATACACCCTTGTACCTTTTGAATCATGTCATATGCATTATTATATGCATGTATTACCTGCTCCAAAAAGTGAATAAAACTTTATTTACTGTTGTTAATACAATATAATAAAATGACTTGGGGAGAGAGGGATTAACCTACTTTTTTTCAATAAAATATTTTGCTAGAACAATACATGCACAAACGTGAGTAGTTCTGGTACTCAGCTCCTAAACTAGATGCTGCTGCTGCTAAGTCGCTTCAGTCGTGTCCGACTCTGTGCCAGCCCACGGGGCTACCCCGTCCCTGGGATTCTCCAGGCAAGAACACTGGAGTGGGTTGCCATTTCCTTCTCTAATGCATGAAAGTGAAAAGTGAGAGTGAAGACGCTCAGTCGTATCCGACTCTTCTCGACCTCATGGACTGCAGCCTACCAGGCTCCTCCATCCATGGGATTTTCCAGGCAAGAGTACTGGAGTGGGTTGCCATTGCCTTCTCTGCCTAAACTAGATGAAATTAAGCTAATTCTTTAGAAGGACTGATGCTAAAGCTGAAACTTCAGTACTTTGGCCACCTCACGCGAAGAGTTGACTCATTGGAAAAGACTCTGATGCTGGGAGGGATTGGGGGCAGGAGGAGAAGGGGACGACAGAAGATGAGGTGGCTGGATGGCATTACCGACTCGACGGATGTGAGTTTGAGTGAACTCCGGGAGTTGGTGATGGACAGGGAGGCCTGGCGTGCTGCAATTCATGGGGTCGCGAAGAGTCGGACACGACTGAGTGACTGAACTGAACGGAACTGAAGCTTTCCTTTCCTATTGAGAAATATAATACAAACCGTCCCACCCCCACCTCAATCCCTCAAACGTGTCCCTCTGGCATGAGGATTAATTTAGGCTGATTACCTTTAAGAAACAGAAGACCGAGGAAGTTTTCTTGTTATAGAATAGTGCTATTATCAGATAACTGCAAAAAATATGGGCTAGGTGTGCTGTGGGGAACTTGGTAGGACCTGGAGACCAGAGATAACTGTTTATTAAACATTTGCTTTTCTATCTCCAGTGAATTATCTTCCTCCCCACCCCTTTGAGGTTCCAAACCACTACCTGCAATATCCTGCCATGTCTTTAGCTGAAGATGGTATTTAAGATGAGGATATTTTGACCATTTTGGTGAGTTGCTCAGTCTTCTTGGGTCTCTCTCATACAATTAAACTTTTGTTTGATTATCTCCTATTAATGTGTCTCATGTCAACTTAATTCTTAGACTTAGAAGGGTGGAGGATAATGTCTTCCTCCTCAAAAAGTGAAATAGGACATTTGGCTAAAGAAATCAGATACTGCACGAAAATGGTCAGATGACAAAGTCCTTAGGATCATGTTTAAGCCTCATTAAATTTAAGCTTTATTCATCTGCAAATATTTATAAAGCGCATGCTTTGTACCAGAGATGTTCCAGGAATTGGGAATACAATGGTGACTAAGAGAGAGATGGTTTCTCCCTTCATACAGCTTGTAAATCAAAAGGGAGAAACCCAGTTAAGCAAATAATAATAAAATAGACCAATTCAACAACAGGGCAAGTACAGGATCCTACAAAGGCATAAGACAGTGCCACCCAAGTTAACTGGGGACGGAGCAGGGAAAAATCAGGAAAGCTTTTCCAAAAGGGGTATAAACACACACTGCAGAAAAGGCAAGGCAGATCAGATCAGATCAGATCAGTCACTCAGTCATGTCCGACTCTTTGCGACACCACGAATCGCAGCACACCAGGCCTCCCTGTTCATCACCAACTCCCGGAGTTCACTGAGACTCAAAGGCAAGGCAAGGAGAGGCTAAGACACAGGAAGGAGCAGTCTACAGCTGAATTTAGGTCGTCCTGGGGAGACTCACATTCAGTGTGTCCCATCTCAAACAGTAACAACAATACCGTTCAGTAAACGTTTGTGCAGTGTCAGGCAGTGCTCCTGACGCTCTCTCCATACAGACTCATTTAATCGTCAAAGACACCCTTATAAAGCAGGCACCGTTATTACTCCCATTTTACAGATGAGGAAACAGATGCACAGAGAGGTTAAGTAATACACAGTGGGTTTCAGAACTTCCTTTTCCCTGCACTGACCAGTAGAGTTCAGAGGAACAGGAGTGGCTAGCTGAACCTGTTCTGATAGAAAAGAAAGGCCACTACTTCACAGGCATTTTCCTGATGCAATAAGAACTGAAGGTTTTACTTAAAAAAGAATTCTAAAGACAAAGATGTGTAACCACCTATAGCATTTTATGTTGGTGTCAAGATTTCCTTGGCTGTAAGTCTGTGTTATAGGTTCCGCATGCACTGATGGGAAGCTGTAGGGTACTCCTACAGATGAGGAAGCTTTCTGTAATGAAGGTTCTAGTGTCTGCTCCTAGCAAGTGATACCAGATACTCAAGTATATTAAATTTGAACGTTCAGTCTTTCTTATCTACAAAAGAGGCGAAAGAACATCTATCTCTTAGAGTTGTTACGACAATGCTAATAACAGTGATAATGAAAAACAATTACAAATTCAGTGTTACCTGCGACAGGTGCTGTCATATACTACTTTTGATTCTCACAATAAACATATGCAGTAGGCTATTATATTTACTTAACAAACACAGAAACTGAAGCACTGAGAAAGTAATTTGCCCAAGGCCACGAAGACAAACCTAGCCAAACCTGAAAGTGAAAGAGTTAGTCGCTCAGTCGGGTCTGACTCTCTGTGACTCCATGGACTGCAGCCCACCAGGCTCCTCTGTCCATGAAAATTCTCCAGGCAAGAATATCGGAGTGGGTTGCCATTCCCTTCTCCAGGGGAATCTTTCCGACCCAGGGATTGAACCCAGGTCTCCTGCACTGCAAGCAGATTCCTAACCTCCTGAGCCCCTGCTGCTGCCGCTGCTGCTAAGTCACTTCAGTCATGTCCGACTCTGTGTGACCCCATAGATGGCAGCCCACCAGGCTCCCCCGTCCCTGGGATTCTCCAGGCAAGAACACTGGAGGGGGTTGCCATTTCCTTCTCCAATGCATGAAAGTGAAAAGTGAAAAGTGACAGTGAAGTTGCTCAGTCGTGTCTGACTCTTCGCAACCCCATGGACTGTAGGCCTCCAGGCTCCTCCGCCCATGGGATTTTCCAGGCAAGAGTACTGGAGTGGGTTGCCATTGCCTTCTAGGCAGCATATTAAAAAGCAGAGACAACACTTTGCTGACATAGGTCCGTAGAGTCAAAGCTATGGTTTTTCCAGTAGTCATTTACAGGTGTGAGAGTTGGACCATTAAGAAGGCGAGCACTGAAGAACTGAAGCTTTGAAACTGTGATGTTGGAGAAGACTCTTGAGAGTCTCTTGGACTGCAAGGATATCAAACCAGTAAATCTTAAAGGAAATCAACCCTGAATATTCATTGGAAGGGCTGATGCTGAAGCTGAAGCTCCAGTGCTTTGGCTACCTGATGTGAAGAGCCGACTCACTGGAAAAGACTCTGATGCTGGGAAAGATGAAAGGCAAAAGGAGAAGGGGGCGGCAGATGAGATGGTTAGACAGCATCACGAACTCAATGGACATGAATTTGAGAAAACTCTGGCAGATAGTGAAGGACAAGGGAGCCTGGTGAGCTGCAGTCCATGGGGTCACAAACAGTCCAACACAACTTAGTGACCGAACAACAACACAGACAAACACGGCAGAAGTCAACAAAACACGGCAGAAGTCAACAAAACACGGCGGAAGTCAACAAAACACGGCGGAAGTCAACGTGGCCGGAAGTCAAATCCAGGCAGTTTGCCCCTAGACTATCACTCTAAATCTCTACATAAATCTATCTAAATCTCTACATCTCTAGCTAAATCTCTACATAACCATGAATTCTTTTTCTTTTGCCCTCCTGATACTCAGCAACATGTTTTTGTCTTCCCTATGACACTTTTGCGACTGATTATCAACATGATATTTTCATTCTGTTCTCTCCCATGAAGAAAGATAGTGAGAATACAAATAGGTGTTAGAAAGATATATTCATTACATAAAAAGTAAAAACTCTCCGCACAACAATGTGAATTTACTCAGTCCCATTGAATTGTACAGTTAAATATGGATAAAATAGTATGATTTATGTTATGAGACTTTTACCACAATAAAATTTTTTTTAAAAAAGAAAAAGTAAAAACTCTCTGGGAAATTATAAATAAATTGAGCAAGCATTCTGAAAGGTGATGAGTGGACCAGGAGCTTGTATAAACTGAGTCTAAGATTCATGTACTAATAGATATACGTATTAGTAGATAATAATATGTAGTATTAGTAGATAATAATAGATACATGTACTAATAGATAATCTTCAAGACAACACCAACAGCCATAAATGCAGTAAAACCAGTTATACCACCAATTTAGTGGAAAGAGCACCACCTGCTGAAACTTCCTAAAATAATGTAGTCTGTGACATGGTTGTAGGAAGTTGTAATCCTTTCTGAATAACAGTGAAACCCACTTTTTAACAATAGCAAACTTCAGCAAATTAAAACATCACACATAGGGGCTTCCCTGGTGGCTCAGTGGTAAAGAATGCACCTACTAATGTAGGAGATATGGGTTCGATCCCTAATCCAGGAAGATCTCACATGCCACAGAGCAAGTAAGCCCGTGCGCCACAGCTATCGACCCTGTGCTCTAGAGCCCGAGAACCCCCACTACTGAGCCCATGTGCCACAACTGCTGAAGCCCGTGGGCCCAGAGCCTGTGCTCTGCAACAAGAGAAGCCACCACAGTGAGAAGCCCACGCACCACAGCTGGAGAGTAGCCCCTGCTCGCTGCAACTAGAGAAAAACCCACGCAGCAACCAAGACCCAGCACTGTCAAAAATAAATAAATAAAATTATAAAACCATACACATAATACCCACAAAAGAAGAATTTAAGCAAAGAAAAATCATATCTGGAATTCTGATACTGTCAATATATTATTCCTGGCATACAGTAGGGGCTCAAAAGAATGCTTGCTGGATGAATTCTAATAGTACTGAGACTGCCCAGGTGGGGCTAGTGGTAAAGAAGCTGCCTGCCAATGCAGGAGACATAAGAGACCTGGGTTCAACCCCAGAGTCAGGAAGATCCCCTGCAGGAGGGCATGGAAACCCACTCCAGTATTCTTTTTTTTTTTTTCCAAGTTCAAAATAAAATGTTTAACTTACACATAATACAAGTTATGTACAACCTGAACAAATGTTGACTGAGTAGATACATTTCTGCACAGGAAAAGGGGAGGGAACACTGTAAAAATCAACATGTTCCATGCCATTAACTCATTAATGACTAAATGGCCACATTTAATTTCAGGTAAATGTTAGAACCTCTTAGATTACCACTATAAATACATTAAAAAAAAAAGCAACACAGAGAAATAACTATCAATGGTATTTGAGAATAGAGACTAAGTACATTGAATGTATTGCAGGCAAGGCAGAGGCATTTTTTTTTTAAAGCTTTTGCACAGACTTCATATAATCTTAAAAGAAACATGAATGCAGGCCTTAACAAGATTTGACTTGCTGAAATCAAAACACCTTCCATTCAAAAAAAGTCATAAGACTTCAGCTTTTAAAAAAATAATAAAATAAAAAGAACAGTTCCAGCCTTGGACCAGAAAAGACCTGGAAGAGTATGGTAATTAGATTAAACAAGCATGGTCAGGCTTGGAACCTGAATGTACTTAAGAGCAAAAGCTCAAAGTGGGTGGGGAGGAGAACAACCTATTTGGTAACAAAGGTGTATTATATATGTGATATAAAAAAGGTATGGTGAAAATGTACCTTTTACTAAAGCTTATACAAGTTCCTTGGTCCATAAATACTATGTTAGATTTTTGTCTTCTAGTTTGATTAACATTTTTTTTTGAGGACTTCCCTGGTGGCTCAGACAGTAAAGTGTCTGTCTGCAATGCGGGAGACCCGGGTTCGATCCCTGGGTCGGGAAGATCCCCTGGAGAAGGAAATGACAATCCACTCTAGTACTATTGCCTGGAAAATCCCATGGACAGAGGAGCCTGGTAGGCTACAGTCCATGGGGTCGCAAAGAGTCAGACATGACTGAGCGACTTCACTTTGATTAACTTTTACTCCAGCCACATCTCTATTTCTCGCCCATTTAAACAAAATCAAACAAAAACCAACCAAACAAAAATAACAGCTGAAAAAAATCGATTTCCAGAAGTTTGTATATTTAGATGTTTTTTTGTTTTGTTTTACTGTGGCTTCTGCACTTCAAATCAGCACTTGCAGGTAATGGGGTTTTTGAATAGTATAACCCGGTATGCAAAGTTTTCCCAAAAAACCACAAAAGAGTGTTCATTTTTTTCTTTTTTTTGTCAACATTTTGCCGCACTCAAGTCAGTGTAAGTCCTAGCAAAAAGATGGTAGTTAGGACACAACTGTTGCTGTAGATGATGTGACACTGGTTGAATTTGTGCTGACGTTTGTGTAACTTCCCTCGCTCTTGTGTTTGATCCACTGGGGGGCACTTGGCTTGAGTTGGCTCGAAGGATTGCTCCCGCTGCACTGCAGTGTGGCCGTGGCCCTGGTCCTGGGGTACAGGTGAAGGTAAGGCTGGTGGAATAAATGATTCCATCATTACGGACCAAAGTTACTGGAACCTGGACTGGCTGCCGGACCCATCTCCAGCCTTCTCGGAATGCAGAAATGTCTGGGACAACACAGAGCATACTCTCTCCACATCAACATAGTTTCAGCTTCTACATCCCCAAACCACACTCGTAAATTTGGAGTGAAACTCTGTCCTGTAAGTTCAAGCATTGCTAGTCCCCACTGCCATTCAACTGAAGACTTTCTACGACAGGCTCAGGTGTGACTGGGGCAAGGACAGGGCCCACCCCCTCATAAAATGTATACTCTGCCTTATCTGTACTAATGATTGTCCAGGAAGCTCCATCATTTATCATCTCTTTATTTCGTTCTTTTGGGCATGGAGTGGCCTGAAACTGGATTATTCTTTCTTGAGAAAGGCACAAGTACATTCTTTCTGTATCCTTAAGGTAAAACGCACATTTGTGGAGCTGTGACACAGGATCATCGGCATCCAGTAACGCGGTCTGCTTATCAACCTTCCTAATTATCAATCTTGGGAGTGCCATGCCAGTAACTGAACACACAAGTTTGACTGTTTGTCCATAATGGATGTATCCATCGCGGACTGTGAATTCTTCTCCTTCTGATTCATCATCATCCAAGAGATGAATGTAAAATGCTCCCCACTGCTGAAAACTGGCATGGAAATTACCACCTTCTACATGCAAGTATCTGGTGCTAACTGTCTGGGATCGGAGTCTATTAAACAGAGCCACTTTTATTCCTGAGGCAATGCAGAGGTCAGCATTTTTCAGTGATGGCTTCTTTTTGGAAGGTTTGGAGATGACTTTTATCCGCTTGCTTAGGAACACACCAATGTCATCACTGTTGCCATAGAACATCTTTACAGACAGCATGAAGTGCTTTCTCTTGTCTGAATCAGATATATACAATGTTTTGGCTGTGCAATAGTTCTTTTCTTCCAAGTTCAGTTGCTGCATTTCTTGGTCACTATTTCCTATTCCAATAAAAGCACATGGTTGAGATTCCTGTTCTGAACAACCATCGCGTTCCATTTGTTCTTTTTTTTTTGTTCCATCCACTGCCCATAAGATACACACAAGAAGGAGGGCAAAAAAACCTTTTTTCATTTCCATATGACTTCTGTGCAACTTTTGCATGAAGAATAAGCACTGTTTGATCCCCTCGTTCTTTTAAATAATTTCACATAGCTTCCCTAGTGAGTTGTTTAGGTGGAAGCCGCTCACCAAATTTTCCTGTCACAACAGGCGCCATCTTCCACCTCACTCCAGTATTCTTGCCTGGAGAATCCCATGGACAGAGGAGCCTGGCGGGCTACAGTCTACAGGTTCGAAAAAAGGCAGACACGACTGAAGCGACTTAGCACACAGCACAGTACTGAGACTGTTAATAGGTTGTCTGAAAAGTCCTACAGTCATCTTATGTAGAACCAAAGCAAGCAGGCAGGTATCCTCCTAACATCAGATCAGATCAGATCAGATCAGTCGATCAGTTGTGTCCGACTCTTTGCGACCCCATGAACTGCAGCATGCCAGGCCTCCCTGTCCAACACCAACTCCCGGAGTTCACTGAGATTCACGTCCATCGAATCAGTGATGCCATCCAGCCATCTCATCCTCTGTCGTCCCCTTCTCCTCTTGCCCCCAATCCCTCCCAGCATCAGAGTCTTTTCCATACTTAATACTATTTACCCAATCTTCTCCAATTCCAATTTCTCAAGTAATGGCTAACACTCTCGTGCATGTATTATGTCAAGCACTGTTCTAAGGACTTGACACTTACTAACAAATTCTCATGACAACTTTACAAAGTCAGTATTCTTAGTATCCTCATTTTACAGATGAGACATGAAGGCCCAGATGGGTAAAGTAACTTACCAGAGGTCCCTCAAGTGAGCAGAGTGAAGATTCAAAGAAGTCTGGCTCTAGAGTTTTACTCATATATAAACTCTTTACAGTCTCTTATTATGTGGTTGAGCCTCTAAGGGAGAAGCCAGAGATTTATGGAAATGGGACTTAGAGCAGTTGCTGATATTAGATGCCCATAAGCCTACACTACATACGGCTCTGTGACACATATCACAACAATAGAATAACAATGATTAGGCTTCAGGTTAGAATTAGGCTTAAAATTTTATGCCTATCCACTTGAATCTGGCCCCAAAATGCCATGGGTCATGATGACAGGACTGTGCCTACCATTTAATTGACTTTTTCACTTTAACTGCTGATTGTTATAAATTCTTAGTGCTCTGATCTCAAATTGGTAGTGCATAAATTTAGAATACCAAAAACAAGGCCTAATTTGGGGGTCTTAGCTGAGCAAAGGTGGAGGGACTATATCTAGGCATTTGAATGTATTTACCATCCACTGCTTAAAAAAAAAGAAAAAGTTGGCTTAAAGCTCAACATTCAGAAAACTAAGATCATCTAGTCCCATCACTTCATGGAAAATAGATGGGGAAACAGTGGAAACAGTGGCTGACTTTATTTTTCTGGGCTCCAAGATCACTGCAGATGGTGACTGCAGCCATGAAATTAAAAGATGCTTACTCCCTGGAAGGAAAGTTATGACCAACCTAGATAGCATATTCAAAAGCAGAGACATTACTTTGCTAACAAAGGTCCGTCTAGTCAAGGCTATGGTTTTTCCAGTAGTCATGTATGGATGTGAGAGTTGGACTGTGAAGAAGGCTGAGCGCCAAAGAATTGATGCTTTTGAACTGTGGTGTTGGAGAAGACTCTTGAGAGTCCCTTGGACTGCAAGGAGATCCAACCAGTCCATCCTAAAGGAGATCAGTCCTGGGTGTCCATTGGAAGGGCTGATGTTGAAGCTGAAACTCCAATACTTTGGCCACTGGATATGAAGAGCTGACTCACTGGAAAAGACCCTGATGCTGGGAAAGATTGAGGGCAGGAGGAGAAGGGGACGACAGAAGATGAGATGGTTGGATGGCATCACTGACTCAGTGGACGTGGGTTTGGGTGGATTGTAGGAGTTGGTGATGGACAGGGAGGCCTGGCGTGCTGTGGTTCATGGGGTCGCAAAGAGTCGGACACGACTGAGCGACTGAACTGAACTGAACCATTCACTGCAATGGTACATGCCGTCAGCCAGATTACCTGGAGTTCAGCCTCCACCCCACCCTCCCCTCTGTCCATTCTTATTCTGTCCAGCTCTTATTCAGCCTTGATGCCCAGTATTTTCTATGCTCAACTGGGGTTCCAGACGAGCTTATATCCTTAGTGTACCAACACTCTAACTCTACCCTTGAGTCTTTGCAAAAATAATTCCCCCACCAATGAGGAACTCTTTCCTCCTCTGCAAAATCTACCTGTCCTTTGAGGCAGGGGTCCCCAATGTCTGGGATCTAATGCCTGATGACCTGAGGTGAAGCTGATGTCATAATAATAGAAATAAAGTGCACAATAAGTGCGATGCACTTGAAAAGTGAAGTGAAAGTGAAAGTCGCTCAGTTGTGTCTACCTCTTTGCGACCCCATAGACTAAATAGTCCATGGAACTCTCCAGGCCAGAATACTGGAGTGGGTAGCCCTTCCCTTCTCCAGGGGATCTTCCCAATCCAGGGATCAAACCCAGGTCCCCACACTGCTGCTGTATTCTTTACCAGCTGAACCACCAGAGAAGCCCAAAATGCACTTGAATCATCCCAAAACCATGTCACTCCCCTACAACCCCCAACATTGGGAAAAACTGTCTTTCTTGAAACCAGCCCCTGATGCCAAAAATGTTGGGGGCCACTGCATTGAGGTACTTTCTTAACTTTTTCTAGCAATGAACATTCACAATAATTACTCTTTTCCTGCTGTACTTACTATCTGTATCACTTGTATTTGATCCCATACTTTCCCAACTCACCTAATCCTTTGTTTCTTTTTTTTTTTTTAACCAGACTGGGAGTTCTCTGAAAGGACAAAGTTGCCACAGCTCTTTCTATCCCTAAGGCTAGGCGATGCAGTAGGACTTCAATCTTTCAATATTAACTGCCACAGTCTTCTAGACACTAGAAATAAAAGTCCCATATAAGTGGAGTTTATGCTGTATTGGAAAAGTGTATCAACCAATAAATGCATAAGGCTAGCGGCGAAGGTTATGAAGAAAAATGAGAGGTAAAGAGAGAGAGACTGCAGTGAAAGGTGAATACGTTACACAGAAAAGTCAAGGAAATCCTCCCTTAGCAGGCGACCATGAGCTGATAAGTAGTCCCCAAGTGCAATGCCTGCTGCATTCGAATGAATTAAATCTTTGTGCTACGAACAGTGCAGGGCAAAGAGCTAAGAAACTCAGCATTATCCAGTCTGGCTCTCCAGAGAGCCTTGGTTTCCTCTGCATTTGCTTTGGGGGCCTTGCAGCATTATGGGAAAGATGAAACATAATGAATGTGGAAATGCTTGCATACTGTGCTACTGCTAAGTTGCTTCAGTCGTATCCAACTCTGCGTGACCCCATAGACGGCAGCCCACCAGGCTCCCTCGTCCCTGGGATTCTCCAGGCAAGAACACTGGAGTGGGTTGTCATTTCCTTCTCCAATGCATGAAAGTGAAAAGTGAAAGTGAAGTCGCTCAGTCGTGTCCGACTCTTCGCGACCCCATGGACTGCAGCCTACCAGGCTCCTCCGTCCATGGGATTTTCCAGGCAACAGTACTGGAGTGGGGTGCCATCGCCTTCTGCGCTTGCACACTGTAAATATGCGCAAATGCAGGGATGTGGGCACGGAATTTCTGCTCGATTCATAACTTACGAACACGGTCTGTGGGATGAGCGGAGTTTCTGCCCCGCTCAGGTGCTCAGGATTCAGGGAGGGGGTGACAGCCGGCCGGGCACTTTGGAGATCGCCCTGCTCGGGTTTCTCGAGGGTAACGAGCGCCTGGAGGCCAAGCCGCGGCTTTCGGGATTCATTTCCATGACGCCCGCAGCCCCTGGACTGCCGCGTCCGTACGCACTCACCTATGGGCTTATCCAACCGCATGAGGCGCAGGTAGGGCTGCAGAGGGCGGGGCGCCGAGTTTACGACCGCGGCTGCCGACAGGCTCAGCGGACGCCCGCGCGGCCCCTGCCCGGGCGAGGGCTGCCAGTTCGCCGCGTGGAGCCCGCGGGCCGCGTGCACCAGGGCCAGGGAGCGGCCGCGCGTGCCCCACAGCCATGCCTGAGTCTCTGCCCGCAGGCCCCGCACGAGTCCCGCGCCGCACGAACCCAGCATGGCGCTCGGGAGAGCCCGGACCCACAGGGGCCTGACGTCATTCCCGAGCGTCAGGTCAGCGGCAGGCTGCGCGGTGACGTCAGCGGGATGACCGTCCGCGCCAGTCCGGCCCCATGGTCCAGAGGCCTGATCCTTTCGAGTAACGTGAAAAGTGTCGCGGTCACCTAGCGCTGTGAAGGAGTTCCTCAGAGAAGGGAATTCCTGGTATCAAAATACGTAGCAGTTATTATAGGGAAAAGTAAAATAAAGCCACCTGAGAAAAACCTACTGAAGCCCAATACTGGTTTGCAGTAGAAACTGTTTCCTTTTTAAAGCTAAAAGGTCACCAAGAATGTAAACTAAAGCCATATTCAGGGTTAAGGACGTTCATTGCGCAAATGAAAACCTTAAATTTGATAGTCAATTCAGAGTTCGTATAACCCAGAGGCAGCGAGTGTGTGGGGTCCTGTGAGCTTGCAGCTGGGACATCTGGTCTGAGCACTTCATTCTTGTCAACTCCTGGGTGGCCCTGTGTGCCAGGCCCCTTGACAGGCACTTTACATGTATTATCCCATTTAATCATTACTGCGTGACTGTGGGCAAGTCTTGCGTTTGAATTTTAGTGTTCTAGGGAATTAGGTTAGTCTTTAAGTGCCTGTCTTAAAAACCCCGATCAGTAATTCAGTGATATCTTGAGTCTCCAGTGGTGGTGGCCAAGGAAGTAATCCTTAATAAATTTAGGAAACTAGTTCACAACTAGTTCAATAACTCCCGAAGCTTGCTCAAACTCATGTCCATCCAATGGGTGATGCCATCCAACCATCTCATCCTCTGTCTTCCCCTTTTCCTTCCAGCATTATGGGAAAGAAGAAACATAATGAATGTGGAAGGGCTTCCATACTGAACACTCTGCTTAACTGTAGACAGCAGGATCCAGGCACTGGGAAACTGTATTCTATATTTGTAAAGGAAAAAATACATTCTCCTGTACCTGTTTATTCTCAACTACAGCACTGTATGACTTGTGACACCAGACGTGTGGATTTTCCACACATCAAACACTTCTGCAACACCCAAGTGTCCTGAAATTTTACTCAATTCGGGTGCTATCTAGCTGGAGTTTGCATCAGCTCCCACAGGTTTTAGGCTGAGTCCTATAAGACTGTTGATAGTCCCCTTTCAGTGAAAGTGGCTCAGTTGTGTCTGACTCTTTGGGACCCCATGGACTGTAGCCCACCAGGCTCCTCCTTCCATGAAATTTTCTAGGCAAGAATACTGGAGCAGGTTGCCATTTCCTTCTCCAGGGGATATTTCAAACCCAGGTATCGAACACAAGTCTCCTTCAGTGCAGGTGGATTCTTTACCTTCTGAGCCACCAGCGAAGCCCATCAAAAGTCTAGATTGTTACCTGTGCTTCTGAGCTATCCTTGTTGGGGGGAAAAAAGTTTGCCTCCCTAGGTTCTTTTGACTAGTCTCAGACTTAATTGACATGAGACAGATTAATAAGAGAAAGTAAAATTTAAGTACATTTGTAGGAGGAATCCTAACATGAGGGCCCCCAGAGACAGTCAGGTAAAATGAGGTATAGATGATCTCCTGGATTAAAGAGAAGGGGATAGGGGTCTGGGACTTCAAAGAGAAAGATATTTCACAGAGAGAACAAAAAGAGCAAATGTTTGGTAAACAAATATTTGCTGGGCCATATAGAAATAATAGGACACAGAATTTTATTTTTTTATCAAATGTTTTTTAAATGAAGTTTAATTTATTTTATTTTATTTTGGTCATGCTGCATGGCTTGTGGGATCTTAGTTTCCTGGCCAGGGATTGAACCTGTGGCCTCTGCAGTGGAAGCTGAAGTCCTAACCCCTTGACTGCCAGGGAATTCCCCAGACAGAGAATTTTAACAAACAGATTTTTCTAGGTTCCTCCCTGTCTACCAAACCTAGCTCACATTGTACTGTACTTATCTATGGTGATAACTCCCTTCCTGGAACACATCCTCTTTCTCCAGTTTGTAGGAAGTTGGAGAGGGAAGGAGGTAAAAGCTCTTCCTGATCTATTTGTTTTTTTAAAAAAACAACCAGTCTACAGTAATCCTCACGCCAAAGAGACATATTTTGGGATGATAAATTTTGCTCCCAGGTGGCACAGTAGTAAAAGAATCCACCTGGTAAAAGAATCCAACCTGGTGGGTTGCAGTCCATGGGGTTGCAAAGAGTCAGACATGACTGAGGATGCATGCATTTGCCATTGTCATACTGGCTATAAATTGGAGGTTCCCAAGACCCAGATTAATTTACTAGAGTGACTCAGAGAACTTAGGAAAACATTTCACTTACCAATGATCAGTTTTGCTTTTTTTTTTTTAATAAAAGAGCATAACTATGAAACAGCCAGATAGAAGAGATGAATAGGGCAAGCACAGAGCTTCCACTCTCTCTAGACAGATACCACTCTCCCATCACCACCATGTGTTCCCAACCCTGAAGCCCTTGAACCCTGTTCTTTTGGGGTTTTATGGAGGCCTCATTATATAGGCATGATTGACAAAATCACTGACCGTTGATGACTGAACTCAGTCTTTTGTCCTTCTGCCCCCTCTGGAGGTCTGAGTGGGAGTAAAGTTTCCAACTCACTAACAGGTGGTTGATTCTTCTTGCTGCTAGCCTCCATCCTGCAGGACGTCCCATTCCAGTATTCTTGCCTGGAGAATTCCATGGACAGAGGAGCCTGGCTACATACACTCCATAGGGTCACATAGAGTCAGATACAACTGAGCGATTAACACGGTCACTTCTAAAAGTCCCCTCTTTAGTATAAATTCTGCTGTGCTCAAAGGGGGTTCCTTACGAATGAGATAAGACACTCTTACCACTCAGGAAATTCTAAGGGTTTCAGGAACTTTGTGCCAAGAACTGGGGGCAAAGATCAAATCTTTTTCTTATATGACAATATTATATAAATATTTGTAAATATGTGTTCCATATATAAATGTTATATATACATGGATATGTATATAGAAGTCAGAGGGGGACTTAAAGGTATAGCCATTCTAGTCCTAATAGAAACTTAACCTGCATAAACTTCTTCCTTCCTTAAAGAAACAAACAGGCAAGTGTTTGCAATCAGGTCACTAGATTCAGCTTAGGACATTTTCTGTGAAAATAAAAGATATGCCCCAAGGATGAGAGAGAAGTAGCATGCTGAAGCGTACTTGTTCCAGCTGGCTTTGTAACTTACTCTTTCAGTAGCTGGAAACAGATGAGCTCACTGTTAAGGACACATAACTGGAGGGCAATGATATTGAGTAACCTAGAGACTGCCATTCATTTGCAGCCAAAACAAACAGACTGAGACAGATAAGCACTTCAGGCAAAGGGTCATACGCCTGCCTCTGGGGATGAGGTCTAGCCATCCAAGGTGGACTTTTCCTACCTATCCTCCCCCAGTTATAAACGTTACAATATTTTGCCAGTTGGGATCTGCTGCAGAGGGGCAGGCGTTCTTGCAACCCTGATTCAGTGGAGGACAATAGAGAGCTTCTGAGGATGCACTGACCCTAGGATAAGGGTACTCTTTGAGGATGTGGGTCTTCATAGGGTGTCTGGGGGACAAGTATGATGTTTAGGCCAAGGGTCAGCATTGCCAGAGAGTACCTCCTGATCACACAACCATCCTCCTCCATGTGTTCTATTAAATTAATTAAACAAGGAGGTTATTAGACTGATGTGATTCTGTGCTGTGGTGGTCTAAATGCATACCTGCTCAGTCACTTTAGTTGGTAACTGCTTCAGGGTTAGGCGATCAAAATACTAAGGATAACCAGTCACAAATAGCCAAACTAAGTTTCAAATGATAGCCAGAAAATTTCTTCTTTCCTGTTTCCACACTTTCTTTGTATGTCTTTCCCTCGGCTCCTGTCTGAAGAGAGTTCCTCACCACTTTCAGTTTGGCCTTAAAACTATTTTATGTGAAGCAGATGTTCTTTGTGAAAATTATAATTAACAATAAAGTGAGTATGAAATGATAGCTGCTAAGAAACATGAGAGTAATAAGAGAAAAGTTATGAAAGGCATCTGTGTTTCTCATGGTACCGGTGGAACTGAACGCTCGTTGCCTATTGCAGTAAATTCAACAACAAACCGCAATACTGGCTTTTCCTTTTCCTCCATCTCACGCTCCCTGATCTCTCATGCCTGCTTCCTGAGATCCCAAATAAACTACTGGATCCCAAGTATCTCAGACTTTGCTTTAGATGACCCCAGCATCTGCTACCTAAGCATAGGAAGGGGTTGAACCCAACACACTAGTGGTTCCATATCCTGTTTCTAGATTCTCTAATCAAATGCTAACTGTTACCATACTTGGTATAGAGGCCCTGAACTGGGAATTCTGTTAACTCTGGCTAGGATAGTAAATTTGTAACTTTGGCATGACATTTTTGTACAAATTGTGTTTATATAGGTTTTGTGGTTAATGTTGTTTTTAAGGTGTTTAAATGCTTAGGGAACTTGATCTACTAAATTTGTGTGTGATTTTTTTTTAGATGTATAAGAATTTTTTTGTATGTGTTTTAAATTTTTTTAAGGGATGTTTAGAAATATTATGTTAACTATGCAGATTTGCCTTATGAAGTTTGTTGTGCTGCAGTTTCAGGTAAACTAGCCTTGTTAGTGTCCTTTGAAAGGTCTATGGGAATGTAAATGAACATGTAAGTTGCATTTAATAAAGTAACCTAAGAACTAATTTAAAAACTAGTGGACTATCCTCAACTGTACAAAAATAAATGTCTAAACTGCTATAGGAGCAAAGAAATATGACTAAAGCCACTCAGATGATGGGGGAGGCATTGCAACTGCTGTTTGAGCTGGGTCTTTTCTCTTTTTTTACTATTTATTTATTTGGCTGTTCCAGGTGTTGGCTGCAGCTTGGAGGATCGTCCATCTTTGCTGTGACGTGTGGGATCTTTGGGGCTTCCCAGGTGGCACTAGTGGTAAAGAATCCGCCTGCCGATGCAGGAGACGTGAAAGACTCGGGTTCAATCCCTGGGTGGGGAAGATCCCCTGGAGGACGGAATGGCAGCCCACTCCAGTATTCTTGCCTGGGAAATCCATGGACAGAGGAGCCTGGTGGGCTACAGTCCATGGGGTCGCACAGAGGTGGACGTGAACGACTCTGAAGCAACTTAGCACGCATGTGGGGTCTTTAGTTGCAGCATGTGGGATCTAGTTCCCTGACCAGGGATCGAACCTGGGCCCTCTGCATTGGGAGCTTGGAGTCTTAGACACTTGACCACCAGGGAAGACCTTGGGTCTTAATAAACATAAAAGTTTGCCGCATAGAGAGGACGGTTAGAAGAGTCCAGATGGAGAGCAGAAGGAGCAGCACTAAAGGTACAGAAGCAAAAGGTGGAAGAGGCTGTTTGTCCAGATCATTCAACCAGCGTATGGCTGGGAGAACAGACATGGGGTAAGCAACAAGAATTGAGGCCAAAGAAAACAGCAGGTGCTGTTGTGGAAGGACCTATCTGCTAAGGGAATGGAGAGCCATTTTAATTTTTAAGCACATTTTAAGCCAATTTAAGCCAATTAAAATTTTTAAGAATTTTAAGCAAAGTCAAAGAGACCAATTAGGAGATTATAACAATACCAGTGAAAAATTGGGCCTTGAATTTATTAAGTGGCAGAGGGGACAGGGAGAAGAAAAATAGACTGGATTGAACTTTGATCATGATCTGATCTCCATGATGAGGGAGGAAATTATGTTTGTGCCTGATGGTCTCTTTTCTTCAAGGTCAACTCTTGGTGTAGGGAAGGCTGAAAGGACAAAGGTCAGGGTGTAAACAAAGAAGTGAAGAAAACAAGGGATGTAGGCTTAAGCTTTATTAAAAGAATAATCACTGTAATGTTAGGTTACAAAAATTACTTTATTTCAAATGTGAAAATATAAAAACCACTGACATATAAAATTTAAGGATATTAAAGCTTCCAAACTTTAGATACCAGCTTTATAAATGTACTTAAATGAGACAATATTCATAGCTGGCATAAATATAATTATATTTCTTAGAATTAAGACACAGGAGAAAATAATACATTTTGTTACTGATAAAAGCAGGGAGCTGCAGTGGTCAGTGTCATAGACTTCTCAACACCCTCTCCATTCCAAAAGATTATTAGGAGACAATTGGAGGAATCTCACTGATGTTGGCAGTTGGAGACAATGGCTATGCAACCCCCTCCTGGCCAATATGATACAAGGAGACAGGAAGAGAGGTTTGCTGAGAGAACCTCTGAGAAGTTCAAAAGTCTATGAAGAAGACAGAAAAAATGGCTCATCTTTCTCTGGCTCCTGCCAGGTCTGAATGGGCCCATGGAATAGCTATAGACATCGTGCCTCCAGCTTGAGAATGAAGCTGGTGACAGAGCAGAGAGATACAAGCAACCTGTTTCTTTGGTGACGTTTTCAGCAGTGGAGCTCACCCAACTTGAACTTCTCATTATGTGGGATTATGAATGTCTGGTGGTTCAAGCCACTGGAATCAGGGTTTTCTGTTACTTGCAGCCAACTAAAACAAGAATTTAAGGTAAATTAAAGGTAAACATGGGGTTTCTCTGGTGGCTTAGACAGTAGAGAATCTGCCTGCAATGAGAGAGACCTGGGTTTGATCCCTGGGTCGGGAATATCCTCTGGAGAAGGGAATGGCAACCACTCCAGTATTCTTGCCTGGAGAATTCCATGGACAGAGGAGCCTGGTGTGCTACAGTCCACAGGGTCTCAAAGAGTTGGACACAACTGCGTCACTAACAGAGATAAACATGAACAGATGCTTGTAATGTACGGAGTTGAATTTTCTCCTCCTGGTAAATCAATTTCGTTTGCAGTCATTTTTTATTTCATTTGAAGTGTATATAATCCCTTCCCTCTAAACTGTCATTAATCTTTTTTTAAAATGCTATCACCTCTAGCCATCTGTCTTCTCACATGGTATTACTGACAAAGACAAACAGAACAGAGGGAAGAGAAACAGCAACTGAACTCAGCTCTCTGTTAAGATGCAAAGAGATTGTCGCTCTTTCATAGACGATTTGGAGCTTGTGATAGTAAACTTTTTCTATAGCAGCCTGTAGAGATAGCATATGAGGGAAGAATCTGACAGTTTTCTAGCAACTGTTTTATTTTAAATAAAAACAACTAAATACTTTCTTGAAACTAATAATATATCCTTCACATACTTGCCTCCTGGCTGTATTATATTATGTACATTTTTAATAACCTTAAAATACTACATGCAAAAATATAACCATGGTGTTTGGCATTGGCTTATTATTAGCAGGGGTCCACTTAGAACAAAATTCTGTGCTAAATCTCATACTGAGAGTCTCCCAGGGACTCGAAATCGCCCACCCGTTGGGTCTGTAATACATCTGCTCGCCTTCCGATAGTTTGAATTTTGCTTTCCTCTTATCAAAACACTCAAAAATTCAATCTCCAGGCTAGTACATATCTTTCATTTTCAGATACAAGCAGCAACTTTGGCATTTCTTATCACAAAAAATCCGTATGAGAAAGGTGGCATGCCCAGTGAACTTCCTGGGTGGAGAGGTTTTTCTGTCAAAGCTGGCAGGGTTTGTTCATCCACCATCTTCAGAATTTGGTCATTGAGCTGGACAGATCTGCAAAGGGGAAAGATGCGTCCAGGTTAGCCAAGCTGTACTTCTTCCATCTACTCTATAAAAGTCCTGAGAACTTTTTAAGGCCCCAATTTTTTTTCTGTGGCAGTTTATATTATGTAACTTGTATTTGAACACAATGTCAGGTAGGTATTTGACCTAGAGGACCTTTAAGCTACACTGGTAGAGCTGAACAGTTGTGACAGAAACCATATGGTCTGCAAAGCCACCAAATATTTACTATTCGGCCCCTTACAGAAAATGAAGCACATACAATCCATACTAGGCAAGATGACGGAGGTGTAAAAAGGATGAAGATGACATACTTCTGGATTTGTGGCATTTTGGGGGGGAATGGTAAGTAATTGTAAACATTTAGATATGAAGCAAATATAAAAGATGGAATATGAGTTGCACGAATTTAACATACAAAATGACCGTCAATTTCCCACTTGTAACTATGTCCATAAACCCTCTTACTCCCCTTCTCCCAGGAGGTATGTATTCATTTTCTTAAGCTGTTGAGCTACTTTTGTAGAATATATATTGCTGTGGTGAAGAAAAATGATTTTCTTTAGCTAAACCACGGATTTAAAAAAATAATTGTTTTCTTTGCATCTCACTATTAATATTTAAATTAAAAACTGAGTCAAAAATAGAAAAAAATCAAGGACAAGTGTTATGTATATTTATTATTATTGAAATCAAATTAATATACTCTTGGGCTTTCCTGGTGGCTCGGACGGTAAAGAATCTGCCTGCAATGTGGGAAATTGCAACCCAGGGATGCAATGTTCCATCTCTGGGTTGGGAAGATCCCCTGGAGGAGGGCATGGCAATCCATTCCAGTGTTCTTGCCTGGAGAATCCCCATGCACAGTGGGGCCTGGTGAGCTACAATCTATGAGGTCACAAAAAGTCAGACACGACTAAAGCAACTAAACATAGAAATATATTCTTAGGGCAACAAATCTTATATAAGTAAGAGCTTAGGAAGAAAAGCTTTAGTCTACTTTTTGTTTTATTGATAGTTACTTCCATAATTCTAAATGATATTTTTGTCTCTTTCATCTTTTTCGTAAATGGTTTTTATGTTATGAAATTTTTATAAAGAAAAAGTTTTATACTGTTGAAAATTTAGATTAATGCCAGAGTTTATGTCATACATGTAATACATATGTTATATGTAGAACACTTATAACAGTGCCTTGTACATAGTAAGCATGTAAAAGTATTATCTATCATCATCCTTATCATGCAGATAAATATAACAGAAGCAAACTATCTCATGACCATTTTTAAGATTTTGATGTATATTTCTTCATCTCTTTTTTATGTATGTATGAACATACATATTTTCATATGAACAAAAATGAGCATACAGTATATAGTCTCTTAAAACTCAATTCTTTTCCCCTTAACATATCCTAACATCTGCTTGCTCACACCATTAAACATTCATCCACTGCAGCATTTTAATGACTGCACAAGATTCCATTGTACAAGCATATTAGTTTATTTACTGAACTGTCTAGTGTTAGACACTTGTTTCCAGTTTAGCATTGTTATAAAGTTTTCATTTTTAAAGAGCTCTCACACTCTATCCTTACTAAGTATCAGTCAGCAGAGAAATTAGTTTCCATTATTCCTTGCTTTGGAGAAGGCAATGGCACCCCACTCCAGTACTCTTGCCTGGAAAATTCCATGGGCAGAGGAGCCTGGTAGGCTGTAGTCCATGGGGTCGCTAAGAGTTGGACACGACTGAGTGACTTCACTTTCACTTTTCACTTTCATGCATTGGAGAAGGAAATGGCAACCCACTCCAGTGTTCTTGCCTGGAGAATCTCAGGGACAGGGGAGCCTGGTGGGCTGCCGTCTATGGGGTTGCACAGAGTCGGACATGACTGAAGCGACTTAGCAGCAGCATTCCTTGCTTAAATGCCCAGTTGTGGGCTCTGTACCTAAAGATGTAATAAGATAACCATAATTGTGCTGAAGGCTAACAAGCCTGCATTGCAGTAACACTCAACTCACATGAACCCAAGCTTTGTCTCAGCACCTATATCACAGCACTTCCTGCAAGGGGTGGAGAAGGAAACGCCACAACCACCATAAGGAAACCGCAAACAAAAATAGGTCTTGACAACATCTCTAAACGGTGATAGTTAGAGCTCTTCTGCAAGAGATTGAGGACTGTGACAGGGGTGCAAAAAAAGTCAGAAAGTCTTTGGGAGAGGTCACAGTGTTTAAAGGTAAGTCTAATCACTGTAAATTAATGCTGCTCTGGGTTAAGATGATGAAACATGGGCAAGATAATATCTAATCTACCTGTCTACACTGTTTAATCAGCTATGAATATAGCTTTAGCTTTATTCACCTATAACACCCTTTAGGGTGTTATCTGTATACTGAGTGTAAGCTTAAAGCATGTGGAATATTTCCTCATTGGGCTGGCCAATAAGGGTAGGGTTTTATTTGAAGATAGTATCTTATTTTCTATTTCTAAGTTAGTAATATGGTGGCAAGAAATAGAAGACATGCTTGTCAAGTTTCAGACCAAATAGAGCTGGAAGGAATTAGCAAGCAACAGATTTGGTAGAATTGGAGAAGGTGGGCAAAATTCATCTGAGATAACTATAAAATACTGCTTTTTGTTAACGTATATTCAGTTCAAATATTTATTAAATGCTTATGACACAGGACCTTCTATGGGCACTATACAAGTTATTTAAGTGGAAACTAACTTTTTAAAGGTAATCATTATATATTTCATGCTTTATACTTGGAAAACTGGTGAAATCCTCTAAACCCACTTGTCCGCAGGCATGAAGTGCAGATTCCATCCTCTGCTCCAGAGAATAGAACTAAGAGCAGCAGACAAAAGGCCCAAAGGCACATTCTCTTGCCACAGGAGATCCAACCAGTCCATTCTGAAGGAGATCAGCCCTGGGATTTCTTTGGAAGGAATGATGCTGAAGCTGAAACTCCAGTACTTTGGCCACCTCATGCAAAGAGTTGACTCATTGGAAAAGACTCTGATGCTGGGAGGGATTGGGGGCAGGAGGAGAAGGGGACGACAGAGGATGAGATGGCTGGATGGCATCACTGACTCGATGGACGTGAGTCTCGGTGTACTCCGGGAGTTGGTGATGGACAGGGAGGCCTGGCATGCTGCGATTCAAGGGGTCGCAAAGAGTCGGACAAGACTGAGCGACTGATCTGATCTGATCTGATCTGATCTCTCCAGGCTCAATATGCCCAGTTTTTTCAGTGATTCTTCTCTATGCTTTTTTACCAGACCCTGAGGTCGTTAGCATGAGCATATGTGCAAACTGCATTCATTAAACATATCTGGGATACTTTTGCAACATTTTAAGGAGAGAAAAATATAAGTAATATATAGTCATCAGATTAAGAGTAGCAAACTCAAATGCTCGGGGTCTGGTAGTGACATGTACCAGCAGTAGGACAGGCCTATGACAGCAGGGTCACATAGGGACTGAGGGGAACAGAGAGCTGGATGAGTTGTCTAAAATGAACTCCAGTTCATTTCCATCGAATTGGGAAAACACCCCAGAGTTGCCAGAGCACCTATTTTCAAAGGAAAGCTAGAAATCCAGATATTTTAATACTTGTCAATTTTTACAACATTGACACCTAATTGAAAATAAAAATGAACACAGAGTGTATGCTACTCTCCCTTACCAGAAAGAGAAAAAAAAAAAAAAATCCTCTAAACCCACTTGTCCGCAGGCATGAAGTGCAGATTCCATCCTCTGCTCCAGAGAATAGAACTAAGAGCAGCAGATGAAAGACCCAAAGGCACCTTCTCTTGCCACAGAGAGCAGTCACCAGCAGAGGCTGTGAGATCCAACAGAGAGGAAATAAACAGGGCTGGACGGCCCTAGATACCCATTAAGGCTAGACGAAAATGATCTCGAAGACTTTGCTTTTTGCTGGCCACTCAGGATCTTAGTTCCCCAACCAGGGATCGATCCTGTGACACCTGCATCGGGAGCACGGAGTCTCAACCACTGGACCACCGGTGAAGTCCCTCTTAAGATATATCTAACTCTACAACTATTATTCAGC